>NW_026902006.1:0-600000 GCF_033783945.1 Neopsephotus bourkii
GATCCCAAGGCTTCAGGCAAGGCGTGTGACTCCCCAGGCGTGGCTTAATCTTCAAGGCAGGGGTGCTGACCCCTTACAGAGCTTAATATTCTTTGGATTATTCTACTGTTGCCAGAACTTTTCTGCTTTTCCCACTCCCCCCTGACCTGAAATGTACTGCTTATGAAATGCACAGGTTTGCATTTTGTCCTGGAAAAGACTTTGCTTGCTGTTTTGCCAGCAAGCTGTGGTGTTTACCTGGGAAGTGAGAGCTGTAGGGTGCTGCACTTTGGTACCAGTACTCATTTTTTCCACTAAGCAGCTGATCATGACCGAGGCAGCGATGGTTTAGCAAAGGCACCTGCTGTGAGCCGGAGTGGTCTTTGGAAGAAATTAAGAGTGATGCCCTGCTGCCCGAAACAAGGGGGTGGTTTGTGCCACTGTCTGGTGATGCCAGTGATTTGTGAGTTTCTGTCCCTGTTGTGACTGTTGCTCTAGACAGAAGTTGCTGGTTGTGGCCCAGATGGAAAAAACTGAAGAAGCATCCTCAGAAGCAGGGTGTCTCAAGAGTTCTTGTGGGTCTGTAATTTTGGGGTGACTCCTCAAGCTTCACAGACCTGCTCTTTTCTATTCACCCGCAGTCTGCGGCGGGAAGGAAGGGATGCTGGTTTCATCACAGGTCTAAACGGGACCCAACCTGGGATCAGTGGGGCGTGGGGTCCAGGAAATACACCAGGAGAAGCGGGAGAAAGCAGCACCCAGAGCTTGTGCCAGGGAAGTAGGACTCTGCCCATCCCTGCAAGAGGCCACCCCACTGGCGGCAATAGCGAAGTTACAGCAATACTTTACGTTGGAGAAAGAGGAAATAAATTCCCAGGTCCCTGACACAGTCTCTGAGCGCTGCTTTCTGACCCTTCTCCTGGTGTTGTCTTTACCTGATCACCGCACCGCACCATCAGCCACTGAAAATGTTGCTTATTCAGAAACACTCTTCATCTGGAGGAAAAAGGGATTCTGTTTCCACAAGAAAACATTCAGGAAAAAGCAACTAACTGTTCCATTTTGGATGGAAAAAAACTTAGTCCATGTCTTCCAGTGCTGATGTAGTGTTATGCAGTGTGGGATGTTCGTGAGGGAGAACTAGAGCTTTCGCAAGGCCTTGCGATGCCTATGACAGATGTAGTCTCATGTCACACCCCAAAGTCAAGCATTTCAGTACATCTCAAAGAGATTCAGCCAGGCAATGCAGGGAGCAGCACGTTCACTCTGGCCAGGCACAGGCACCAGCACCAGCAGCCTTTATTTGGCACATTTCCCTCTGCGAGAAGGTCTCCTGCTGACAGGGGTGACTGCCGTGATGATTAAGGTCCCTGCTTCTGGTGCCTCCGTGGTACAGCGTGGAACCTCGCAGCTTCTTGGTATGCCTGGCAGCCCCTGGGCCTTCCACTGGCGCTCCAAGAGCCTCCTTTTCTCCTGCTTGCTAAAGGACACAGGAGAATGGGCCTCAGCTTCCTGGCCAGGGAAGAAAGCCCACAACACCCCAGAGCCTGACTCAGCCAGTAGCTCTTGGAGGAGCTGCTGAGGCCAGTCCCTTGCTCAGTGTGGTGTCCTGTGGGCCCCCGTGCCCCAACCCATCTCCAGTGAGAAGATGCAGATCAGCCAGGGCTGAAGCTAGGCAGGGACCATACCCAGGACAGTGCAGGCATCGCAGCTGGGGGCTGGGTGCCTACAAAGTGCTGCATGGGCAGGGCAAGCAAAGAATGCCCGCTTTGGGACAGAAGAGCCCCGTCAGCTAAGCCAGCCTTTCATCTTCAGCCTGGACATCTCCAGTAGTGGGAGTCCAAAAGGCATTCCCTGGCCTCTGCAGAGCCAGCACACACTTACCCTCCCCATGCTCTCTTCAAGAGGTGCAGCTCTGCCTGCCCCTCGGATGCTCTCTGCCTTGCAGCGCTTTGGCACCTCTCCTCCTGCAGCACCTCCTTCTCCAGCAGCCTCTCCTTCAGCTTCTCGGCATAAGCCTTTCTCAGGAGGTGGGGAGGGCAATAGGGATCCTCAAACATGAAGCGGCAGGGGCTCTGCAAAAGCAGAAGAGGCTCCGTTATGCACTGCCACCAATAGCTGGGACAGATCCCAAGGCTTCAGGCAAGGCGTGTGACTCCCCAGGCATGGCTTAATCTTCAAGGCAGGGGTGCTGACCCCTTACGGAGGGGTACGGGAATGAAACCGATCACCTGTCCCACGGCCACCTGCACGCATTAGAGCCCTGCCTGGGCAATTTGCCACAGCACTGCTGTCACGCTGCTGTGCCAGGAGAGCTTCCCTCCTCTCCTCCCAGGGAGTGGGGAGGACAAACGCTGTTCTTCCTCGGGCTGTGAAGTGCATGCCATACCTTGCCTGGCTCCACGCTCTGCCCCATTCTGCTGGCATGGTATTTGCGCTGCACTTCTGCTTCCACTTCCTGACGCTTGAATGCCATCAGCAGCTGAAGCCGCTCATCATCCCTCTCAGCATGCAGGGAGCTCATTTCCTGCGTGCCATGCACACACAACACATGCCGCATTAAACCTCCTCCAGCTTGAGCAGGGCAGAAGGGCTGGGGTGGTGGGCAGCTCTTGCTGCCTCTTTTGCCCCAGCCCTGAGTCCAAAATGTGACACAAGGCTGGCACAGTCCTGGGGCATACCGTTCCTGAGGGCTGCAGGGCACGCTCAGGGAGCTGCACGGATCGCCGAGCTGCAGGTCTGGGCTGCTTCTGTTCATTCTGAGACATCCCCTTGATTACTGGCAGGAATCTGAAGGGACATGGCAGGCTTAGCTTGCGGGAGACCGTCTGAGCCAGCTGCTCTGGGACGGACTCTCATCCTGCCGCCTGGCTCTGGCACCACCAAGCAGCTTGGCAGGAGGACCATGTGTCCATCAGGACAACATCCTGGGGGGCTTTTGACATCAGTACAGGCATCCCGGCCAAGGGAAACCTCTCTCTTGCACCACAAGGGCACGGTGTGCCCATGCACCCCCAGCCACACACTGCTCCGGGAGGCTTACCTGACACGGCTAGCTTCCAGGGCCTTAATCCGCTCCAATTCCTGAGCCTTCAGCTTGGCCAGAGAAACTCTCTGCTGAGCCAGGAACACTGGATCCAGCACACTCACTGCAAGCAGGAGGCAAGAGAAGAGCAAAGAACATCTTTAGGACTGCATTGGCCAGCGGCGCAGCACAGCCACTCAAGGCTTACCGACAGTGCTTGCCACCCCTGGGAGCCATGGCCTCAAGGTCCTGGCCCCTTGCCCACACTGGATCTGCTCCAGCTCTAAACTCCGACTGAGCCACCTGCCACTGCGGGGCATGTTTTATTTCCTGCACCTTGTCGCACCTCTGCTGGCAGCAGGGACTCACTGCTGGGAGGGACAGAGGAGTGCTGGGGAAGCCCAGGGGCCTGTTGGGCAGTGGCAAGTACCCCAGCCTTCCTCCTCCTCAGATCCACACACATGGCTTGCGAGAGCAATGCGGGCCTGGCCCAGCCTCGCTGACGGCTCCAGGCAGAGCTGCTGCAAGGCCCCTTTTGCAGCACATGGCTCCAGCTCAGAGCTTCCAGGTGGTGTCACCTACATGGACCACGACGGGTGTGCAGGCTCCCAGAGCTGCCTTCTTCTCTCCCACACCTTACACAGTGACCTTGAGTCTCCTGCCTTCATGAGGACGAGACGAGCATCTACAGCACCCTGCTAGCACTCAGCTGGGACATTACCTCTGCGGCCACCATTTCCCCAAGGTGCTGATTCTCTCTTGGGCTTCAGAGGCACGGCATGGCCCGACGATCGGTAGGGGATTGCAATAAGCCTGGAAAGAAGAAGGCACCAGCTGGGAGAAAGGGCCTCATGCTCCCTAGAAGCTGAAGCCAGTAAGCTGCTAGCAGGCATCGTTGAGAGCCACTGCCAGATCCTTACAGGATGCAGCTCTCTGTGCGACCTGAGGAGCCCCCCAGTCTCCTTCAGCCTCTGTCAGTTCTCCCCTTGCCTTCCTGCCAAAGAGCTGATGATCCCAGCACACACCCTGCTTGCAGCCCCACAGGCCTGCCTTCCTTTCACACTCTCAGGTCACATTGCAAGGAGGCTGGCCACTTTGCATTCTCCAAGCCAGGGGGGAATGAGCAGTGAGCGGATCGGGAAACTGGGCTTGCCTAAGTTGGGTAGGAGAGGAGCCTCGGCAAGAGAGCGTCCCACAGCAGGGGCTGAGTCGCTGCTCCCTTGACCACTGCAGAAGCCGTTCTGCTCACCTTGGCAGCACGATGACCCCATCTTGACTGACCCGACTATAATCGTTTTTGCCAGCAAAGGCCACTATCCTCATCATCTTGGGGTTCTGCAAGGGGACAGAGACACATCAGCAGACGCCCAGGGCACGTGCAGGTTGTTCACAAAGGTGGCAAACCATTTCCCCGCTTAAAGGCACAATGCTTGCCGCTCAGAAAGCCTCGCACCACCTCTCCCTTGATGTCATTAATCCCTCCCTTGAAGGGGCCAAGATGCTACTGAGAATTGGCCTTGCTCATCAAGAGCTTGTCCAGGCCAGGTGGCGATGAAGGTGATGGCAGCCAAGAGAAAGTGTCAGAAGACAGCTTTGCCAGCCTTGCCGCACAGCTATGAAGAGGAGCCCTGGAGAAATGACAAGCTCACCCCGAGAAGAGCTGCCTGCATGTTCCCTGTGGCATCCAGCTCCAGCAAGCAATCCTCAAAGAAGGTCATGCTGACCACATTTCTTCGCACAGCAAGGATGCCAATGCTCCTGAAGAAGAACTCCACCTCCTTCTTGTCTAGGATGGCCGCAGCAAAGAAAAGCAGGGTCTCGTGTATGCATTGCTGCACGATTTGTGGGCGGAAGCGGATGTTTGCCCCAATCTGCTCAAAGTCCAGCTGAACTACTGGTGTCTCGTCTGGGAAACAAGCACAAAGCAACCAAGTCACTCCCATCATAGTTCAGCTGACTCAGGGACTGCCGTCTATGCCCAGCCTTCGGGCAACACTGCCAGAATGCAGTCCCCTCTCAGCTTCGGCCATGTATCCAGCATGGACCTGATGAACGGAAGGCACAGAGAGGCCTTGCCTCTTGCTGCGAGCAAGCAGCTGGAGTGTAGGGTGAGCTGGGGGGCTGGCTTCTCAGGGAGAGGCAGGGCGCCGGGCTGCCGTACATGTGCCCACACTCAGCTCTCTCCGGTTTGGCAGAGCCATTGCTAAGCCACATGACAGAGATGTGAGCACCAAGACAAATGCAAGGGCTCTACAGAGGAAGCACCCTTCATCTTACGAGGAATTTTGGTCTTTGCACACTTCAGCTTGTAAAACATCTTCATAAACCGGCACAGCTGGAACACAGGTCTCTCAACAGGCAAAACCTCGTCCTCTCCCACCCCGACATGCACGAGGACAAGCGCAAATGTTCCAATTCCGACATCCACTGCCTGAAAACACAAGCAAGAAGAGGGAGCATTGGCAGAGTGTGCAGAAGCGGGAAGGCTGCTCGGTGACTCCTGTACCCCTGGGGATTGTACCAGAGCAGGGGTGCCCTGCTCTGGGGGCCTGGAGGGGCAGGAGGGGGCATGGGCAGGAGGCAAAGCTCACCTTCTTCTCTAAGAGCTGTTTCCGGATGTACTTAGATGTGCCAGCCCATACTTGGCAGATTTCTACAAAGCAAAGGAAAGACAATGCCATGCACTGAGTCAGTAACAGCCAGCATCTGGCACCGCTACCCATGGAGGGGACAGTGGAGCGAGTGCAGGCAGCAGCTCTCGCCCTGAGCAAGCACTTGCACCGGTGGGGGTACCCAGATGTGTTCTTGACAGCCCCCAGCCTCCAAGCTGTCCGTCCTGTGCCCAGGACAGGAATGTCAGGCATCTGCAGTGTGTTGGGGAAGGGGATTCTGCCCTTTGACACAGTCAGTGGCTACACGCCTGGGCTGCCAAAGCCACTCCCAAGGCCCAAGGCACCTGCAGGCAGGGTGCTCCTTGCAGCCACTGGTCCCCTCCAGAAGACCCTGCTACAGCCCCAGCCTTAGGGTTTCCACATTATCTGCAGGATTTCTGCATCATCCTGGCTCTGAGCGTGCTCCTGGAAGAGCACTGCCAGGGCCTTACCTTTGATGGTCAGCTGCTTCAGGGTTGGCAAGTCATCAGGCCCCAAGCCTTTAAAGAGCAGATACTTCATCGTCCTTGCCCCCCTGCACGGCAGCAGCTGGGCAAGAGATGCTGTTCCTGCTACAGAACTGCTGGGCTCCTCTCCTTAGCACTTCACTGCGTGTCACTCTGCCACGCTCTCCCGCAGCCTCCCCTCGCCTCCTCTGTGCAGCTGGGCAGCTCCTGCAGATCAGAGTGCTGGCAAGAGCAGCCACAGCATTGTCCAGGCCTCCCTGGGAAACACGCCCAGTTACCAAAGTGGGCACAAGAATGTTTTGCTGTGCTGTGGGTATCCCACTGTGATGTCATGTCATGTCACACATGGCTGCAGGGATCCATCACCTCACAACACCACCCATATTTGGCCAAAGATTCCAAGCGTTCAGGTTGGTGGAACCTTCAAACTTGCTAAGGGCACCCTCAATCCCACCAGCTATGTCATTAAGGAAGAGATTCAGTATTAGCAGCCCCAGCATAGACTCTGGAGTAGCACAGGCCTGGCTCAGTTGCACACAGAATCATAGAATAGCTAGGGTTAAAAAGGACCCTAAGATCATCTAGTTCCAAGGCCTCTGCCACGGGCAGGGACACTACACACTAACCATGTCAGCCAAGATTCTGTTCAACATGGCCTTGAACACTGCAAGGGATACAGCATTCACAGCTTCCTTGGGCAACCTGTTCCAGTGCCTCACCATCACCACAGTGAAGAACTTCTTCCTTATACTTCTTCCTTACATCTAACCTAAATGTCCCCTGCTTAAGTTTGAGGCTGTTACCCCTTGTCCTAGCAATACAGTCCCTAATGAAGACTTCATATGCTGCTGGTAGTGCTGTTTTACCCTTCCAGATCAATACCTCTCTCTTCACGCAGTAATTTTACCTTACCCAGAAAGGGTTTTTTTCTCTTTGAAAAATTTCTGTCTTTCCCAGATGAACCCAGTTTCTACCAGGTGGCCACTGGACAGTTCCTGAGAGTCAGCAAAGGCCCAACTAAGGAGTGTCTTCAGTCTTCATTTCTCCACGTGCAAGGATCATGAAGCCCACCTCTTTCTTGCCTGCCTCCCATAGATCCCAAGGCTTCAGGCAAGGCGTGTGACTCCCCAGGCGTGGCTTAATCTTCAAGGCAGGGGTGCTGACCCCTTACAGAGCTTAATATTCTTTGGATTATTCTACTGTTGCCAGAACTTTTCTGCTTTTCCCACTCCCCCCTGACCTGAAATGTACTGCTTATGAAATGCACAGGTTTGCATTTTGTCCTGGAAAAGACTTTGCTTGCTGTTTTGCCAGCAAGCTGTGGTGTTTACCTGGGAAGTGAGAGCTGTAGGGTGCTGCACTTTGGTACCAGTACTCATTTTTTCCACTAAGCAGCTGATCATGACCGAGGCAGCGATGGTTTAGCAAAGGCACCTGCTGTGAGCCGGAGTGGTCTTTGGAAGAAATTAAGAGTGATGCCCTGCTGCCCGAAACAAGGGGGTGGTTTGTGCCACTGTCTGGTGATGCCAGTGATTTGTGAGTTTCTGTCCCTGTTGTGACTGTTGCTCTAGACAGAAGTTGCTGGTTGTGGCCCAGATGGAAAAAACTGAAGAAGCATCCTCAGAAGCAGGGTGTCTCAAGAGTTCTTGTGGGTCTGTAATTTTGGGGTGACTCCTCAAGCTTCACAGACCTGCTCTTTTCTATTCACCCGCAGTCTGCGGCGGGAAGGAAGGGATGCTGGTTTCATCACAGGTCTAAACGGGACCCAACCTGGGATCAGTGGGGCGTGGGGTCCAGGAAATACACCAGGAGAAGCGGGAGAAAGCAGCACCCAGAGCTTGTGCCAGGGAAGTAGGACTCTGCCCATCCCTGCAAGAGGCCACCCCACTGGCGGCAATAGCGAAGTTACAGCAATACTTTACGTTGGAGAAAGAGGAAATAAATTCCCAGGTCCCTGACACAGTCTCTGAGCGCTGCTTTCTGACCCTTCTCCTGGTGTTGTCTTTACCTGATCACCGCACCGCACCATCAGCCACTGAAAATGTTGCTTATTCAGAAACACTCTTCATCTGGAGGAAAAAGGGATTCTGTTTCCACAAGAAAACATTCAGGAAAAAGCAACTAACTGTTCCATTTTGGATGGAAAAAAACTTAGTCCATGTCTTCCAGTGCTGATGTAGTGTTACGCAGTGTGGGATGTTCGTGAGGGAGAACTAGAGCTTTCGCAAGGCCTTGCGATGCCTATGACAGATGTAGTCTCATGTCAACCCAAAGTTAAGCATTTCAGTACATCTCAAAGAGATTCAGTCAGGCAATGCAGGGAGCAGCACGTTCACTCTGGCCAGGCACAGGCACCAGCACCAGCAGCCTTTATTTGGCACATTTCCCTCTGCGAGAAGGTCTCCTGCTGACAGGGGTGACTGCCGTGATGATTAAGGTCCCTGCTTCTGGTGCCTCCGTGGTACAGCGTGGAACCTCGCAGCTTCTTGGTATGCCTGGCAGCCCCTGGGCCTTCCACTGGCGCTCCAAGAGCCTCCTTTTCTCCTGCTTGCTAAAGGACACAGGAGAATGGGCCTCAGCTTCCTGGCCAGGGAAGAAAGCCCACAACACCCCAGAGCCTGACTCAGCCAGTAGCTCTTGGAGGAGCTGCTGAGGCCAGTCCCTTGCTCAGTGTGGTGTCCTGTGGGCCCCCGTGCCCCAACCCATCTCCAGTGAGAAGATGCAGATCAGCCAGGGCTGAAGCCAGGCAGGGACCATACCCAGGACAGTGCAGGCATCGCAGCTGGGGGCTGGGTACCTACAAAGTCCTGCATGGGCAGGGCAAGCAAAGAATGCCCGCTTTGGGACAGAAGAGCCCCGTCAGCTAAGCCAGCCTTTCATCTTCAGCCTGGACATCTCCAGTAGTGGGAGTCCAAAAGGCATTCCCTGGCCTCTGCAGAGCCAGCACACACTTACCCTCCCCATGCTCTCCCCAAGAGGTGCAGCTCTGCCTGCCCCTCGGATGCTCTCTGCCTTGCAGCGCTTTGGCACCTCTCCTCCTGCAGCACCTCCTTCTCCAGCAGCCTCTCCTTCAGCTTCTCGGCATAAGCCTTTCTCAGGAGGTGGGGAGGGCAATAGGGATCCTCAAACATGAAGCGGCAGGGGCTCTGCAAAAGCAGAAGAGGCTCCGTTATGCACTGCCACCAATAGCTGCGACAGATCCCAAGGCTTCAGGCAAGGCGTGTGACTCCCCAGGCATGGCTTAATCTTCAAGGCAGGGGTGCTGACCCCTTACGGAGGGGTACGGGAATGAAACCGATCACCTGTCCCACGGCCACCTGCACGCATTAGAGCCCTGCCTGGGCAATTTGCCACAGCACTGCTGTCACGCTGCTGTGCCAGGAGAGCTTCCCTCCTCTCCTCCCAGGGAGTGGGGAGGACAAACGCTGTTCTTCCTCGGGCTGTGAAGTGCATGCCATACCTTGCCTGGCTCCACGCTCTGCCCCATTCTGCTGGCATGGTATTTGCGCTGCACTTCTGCTTCCACTTCCTGACGCTTGAATGCCATCAGCAGCTGAAGCCGCTCATCATCCCTCTCAGCATGCAGGGAGCTCATTTCCTGCGTGCCATGCACACACAACACATGCCGCATTAAACCTCCCCCAGCTTGAGCAGGGCAGAAGGGCTGGGGTGGTGGGCAGCTCTTGCTGCCTCTTTTGCCCCAGCCCTGAGTCCAAAATGTGACACAAGGCTGGCACAGTCCTGGGGCATACCGTTCCTGAGGGCTGCAGGGCACGCTCAGGGAGCTGCACGGATCGCCGAACTGCAGGTCTGGGCTGCTTCTGTTCATTCTGAGACATCCCCTTGATTACTGGCAGGAATCTGAAGGGACATGGCAGGCTTAGCTTGCGGGAGACAGTCTGAGCCAGTTGCTCTGGGACGGACTCTCATCCTGCCGCCTGGCTCTGGCACCACCAAGCAGCTTGGCAGGAGGACCATGTGTCCAGCAGGACAACATCCTGGGGGGCTTTTGACATCAGTACAGGCATCCCGGCCAAGGGAAACCTCTCTCTTGCACCACAAGGGCACGGTGTGCCCATGCACCCCCAGCCACACACTGCTCCAGGAGGCTTACCTGACACGGCTAGCTTCCAGGGCCTTAATCCGCTCCAATTCCTGAGCCTTCAGCTTGGCAAGAGAAACTCTCTGCTGAGCCAGGAACACTGGATCCAGCACACTCACTGCAAGCAGGAGGCAAGAGAAGAGCAAAGAACATCTTTAGGACTGCATTGGCCAGCGGCGCAGCACAGCCACTCAAGGCTTACCGACAGTGCTTGCCACCCCTGGGAGCCATGGCCTCAAGGTCCTGGCCCCTTGCCCACACTGGATCTGCTCCAGCTCTAAACTCCGACTGAGCCACCTGCCACTGCGGGGCATGTTTTATTTCCTGCACCTTGTCGCACCTCTGCTGGCAGCAGGGACTCACTGCTGGGAGGGACAGAGGAGTGCTGGGGAAGCCCAGGGGCCTGTTGGGCAGTGGCAAGTACCCCAGCCTTCCTCCTCCTCAGATCCACACACATGGCTTGCGAGAGCAATGCGGGCCTGGCCCAGCCTTGCTGACAGCTCCAGGCAGAGCTGCTGCAAGGCCCCTTTTGCAGCACATGGCTCCAGCTCAGAGCTTCCAGGTGGTGTCACCTACATGGACCACGATGGGTGTGCAGGCTCCCAGAGCTGCCTTCTTCTCTCCCACACCTTACACAGTGACTCCTTGAGTCTCCTGCCTTCATGAGGACGAGACGAGCATCTACAGCACCCTGCTAGCACTCAGCTGGGACATTACCTCTGCGGCCACCATTTCCCCAAGGTGCTGATTCTCTCTTGGGCTTCAGAGGCACGGCATGGCCCGACGATCGGTAGGGGATTGCAATAAGCCTGGAAAGAAGAAGGCACCAGCTGGGAGAAAGGGCCTCATGCTCCCTAGAAGCTGAAGCCAGTAAGCTGCTAGCAGGCATCGTTGAGAGCCACTGCCAGATCCTTACAGGATGCAGCTCTCTGTGCGACCTGAGGAGCCCCCCAGTCTCCTTCAGCCTCTGTCAGTTCTCCCCTTGCCTTCCTGCCAAAGAGCTGATGATCCCAGCACACACCCTGCTTGCAGCCCCACAGGCCTGCCTTCCTTTCACACTCTCAGGTCACATTGCAAGGAGGCTGGCCACTTTGCATTCTCCAAGCCAGGGGGGAATGAGCAGTGAGCGGATCGGGAAACTGGGCTTGCCTAAGTTGGGTAGGAGAGGAGCCTCGGCAAGAGAGCGTCCCACAGCAGGGGCTGAGTCGCTGCTCCCTTGACCACTGCAGAAGCCGTTCTGCTCACCTTGGCAGCACGATGACCCCATCTTGACTGACCCGACTATAATCGTTTTTGCCAGCAAAGGCCACTATCCTCATCATCTTGGGGTTCTGCAAGGGGACAGAGACACATCAGCAGACGCCCATGGCACGTGCAGGTTGTTCACAAAGGTGGCAAACCATTTCCCCGCTTAAAGGCACAATGCTTGCCGCTCAGAAAGCCTCGCACCACCTCTCCCTTGATGTCATTAATCCCTCCCTTGAAGGGGCCAAGATGCTACTGAGAATTGGCCTTGCTCATCAAGAGCTTGTCCAGGCCAGGTGGCGATGAAGGTGATGGCAGCCAAGAGAAAGTGTCAGAAGACAGCTTTGCCAGCCTTGCCGCACAGCTATGAAGAGGAGCCCTGGAGAAATGACAAGCTCACCCCGAGAAGAGCTGCCTGCATGTTCCCTGTGGCATCCAGCTCCAGCAAGCAATCCTCAAAGAAGGTCATGCTGACCACATTTCTTCGCACAGCAAGGATGCCAATGCTCCTGAAGAAGAACTCCACCTCCTTCTTGTCTAGGATGGCCGCAGCAAAGAAAAGCAGGGTCTCGTGTATGCATTGCTGCACGATTTGTGGGCGGAAGCGGATGTTTGCCCCAATCTGCTCAAAGTCCAGCTGAACTACTGGTGTCTCGTCTGGGAAACAAGCACAAAGCAACCAAGTCACTCCCATCATAGTTCAGCTGACTCAGGGACTGCCGTCTATGCCCAGCCTTCGGGCAACACTGCCAGAATGCAGTCCCCTCTCAGCTTCGGCCATGTATCCAGCATGGACCTGATGAACGGAAGGCACAGAGAGGCCTTGCCTCTTGCTGCGAGCAAGCAGCTGGAGTGTAGGGTGAGCTGGGGGGCTGGCTTCTCAGGGAGAGGCAGGGCGCCGGGCTGCCGTACATGTGCCCACACTCAGCTCTCTCCGGTTTGGCAGAGCCATTGCTAAGCCACATGACAGAGATGTGAGCACCAAGACAAATGCAAGGGCTCTACAGAGGAAGCACCCTTCATCTTACGAGGAATTTTGGTCTTTGCACACTTCAGCTTGTAAAACATCTTCATAAACCGGCACAGCTGGAACACAGGTCTCTCAACAGGCAAAACCTCGTCCTCTCCCACCCCGACATGCACGAGGACAAGCGCAAATGTTCCAATTCCGACATCCACTGCCTGAAAACACAAGCAAGAAGAGGGAGCATTGGCAGAGTGTGCAGAAGCAGGAAGGCTGCTCGGTGACTCCTGTACCCCTGGGGATGGTACCAGAGCAGTTGTGCCCTGCTCTGGGGGCCTGGAGGGGCAGGAGGGGGCATGGGCAGGAGGCAAAGCTCACCTTCTTCTCCAAGAGCTGTTTCCGGATGTACTTAGATGTGCCAGCCCATACTTGGCAGATTTCTACAAAGCAAAGGAAAGACAATGCCATGCACTGAGTCAGTAACAGCCAGCATCTGGCACCGCTACCCATGGAGGGGACAGTGGAGTGAGTGCAGGCAGCAGCTCTCGCCCTGAGCAAGCACTTGCACCGGTGGGGGTACCCAGATGTGTTCTTGACAGCCCCCAGCCTCCAAGCTCCGTCCTGTGCCCAGGACAGGAATGTCAGGCATCTGCAGTGTGTTGGGGAAGGGGATTCTGCCCTTTGACACAGTCAGTGGCTACACGCCTGGGCTGCCAAAGCCACTCCCAAGGCCCAAGGCACCTGCAGGCAGGGTGCTCCTTGCAGCCACTGGTCCCCTCCAGAAGACCCTGCTACAGCCCCAGCCTTAGGGTTTCCACATTATCTGCAGGATTTCTGCATCATCCTGGCTCTGAGCGTGCTCCTGGAAGAGCACTGCCAGGGCCTTACCTTTGATGGTCAGCTGCTTCAGGGTTGGCAAGTCATCAGGCCCCAAGCCTTTAAAGAGCAGATACTTCATCGTCCTTGCCCCCCTGCACGGCAGCAGCTGGGCAAGAGATGCTGTTCCTGCTACAGAACTGCTGGGCTCCTCTCCTCAGCACTTCACTGCGTGTCACTCTGCCACGCTCTCCCGCAGCCTCCCCTCGCCTCCTCTGTGCAGCTGGGCAGCTCCTGCAGATCAGAGTGCTGGCAAGAGCAGCCACAGCATTGTCCAGGCCTCCCTGGGAAACACGCCCAGTTACCAAAGTGGGCACAAGAATGTTTTGCTGTGCTGTGGGTATCCCACTGTGATGTCATGTCATGTCACACATGGCTGCAGGGATCCATCACCTCACAACACCACCCATATTTGGCCAAAGCGTTCAGGTTGGTGGAACCTTCAAACTTGCTAAGGGCACCCTCAATCCCACCAGCTATGTCATTAAGGAAGAGATTCAGTATTAGCAGCCCCAGCATAGACTCTGGAGTAGCACAGGCCTGGCTCAGTTGCACACAGAATCATAGAATAGCTAGGGTTAAAAAGGACCCTAAGATCATCTAGTTCCAAGGCCTCTGCCACGGGCAGGGACACTACACACTAACCATGTCAGCCAAGATTCTGTTCAACATGGCCTTGAACACTGCAAGGGATACAGCATTCACAGCTTCCTTGGGCAACCTGTTCCAGTGCCTCACCATCACCACAGTGAAGAACTTCTTCCTTATACTTCTTCCTTACATCTAACCTAAATGTCCCCTGCTTAAGTTTGAGGCTGTTACCCCTTGTCCTAGCGATACAGTCCCTAATGAAGACTTCATATGCTGCTGGTAGTGCTGTTTTACCCTTCCAGATCAATACCTCTCTCTTCACGCAGTAATTTTACCTTACCCAGAAAGGGTTTTTTTCCCTTTGAAAAATTTCTGTCTTTCCCAGATGAACCCAGTTTCTACCAGGTGGCCACTGGACAGCTCCTGAGAGTCAGCAAAGGCCCAACTAAGGAGTGTCTTTAGTCTTCATTTCTCCATGTGCAAGGATCATGAAGCCCACCTCTTTCTACCAGTGCAGATCTTCTCTGAGGACATGCTGGGACCAGCCGTGGAGCTCTGCTTAGCTCTACGAAGTGGTGTTTGGATGCAGAGAAGCTGTGCTCTGATGCCCCCATGGCCTGTACCCCAGAAGGGACACTGCTCTTCTGGTCACATGGCCTGTCATGACACTGGCAGGACAGGTCCCCCTCACCCATTTGTCTTGAAAGCCCTCCTAGTTCTTTTGACGTGCTCAGTATTTTGTGGACTGCAGACACTGCCTTCTGACACGGAGGAGCTAGAAGTCCCCTACACTTGCTACACATACTTGCATGAACACAGGCAAAGCAATCCGTTCCTCTTATGTGAAGGGATGCCTCACAATTTACACAAAATTAACGATGCAAATAGGTACTGAGAAGGAGAGTGTTTCTAAGGGAGAAAAGTGTGGCAGTGACTAAATCTACAAAAGGGGACTAAAATCTTTTACAAAATATGTCACCTGCATATAGTTATTTTCTGCCTATTAATGCCAAGAATGCAGAAGGCTTGTCACAGGAAAACTGAAGGACAGAAATTAAAAATGACTTACGGAATACAGCTGTCATTTGCCAATGTGGTTGGTAGAGGTCTTGAAGTCATTTATTTTTTTTATCTGTGGTTGCTTGGGGATTTCACAGCAGCTTGTAAAAAACACTCCAAAAGGAGTTTCTGAAAAACCACAGTCTATACATAGGTTACACCAAGGTCCTAAAGCAGGAATGGCTGATGAAACTGTATTAGCAGCTGCTGGAGAAGATCGGAGCACATATCCTGCCAAACTGTTAGCAGCGTGGGTGGCACAGAGAATCCTTGAAGCTAAAGCCTATCAAAGGTGTGTTTGGGAGCAGAGAAATTCCTTTGTTTTGCGCCGTGGTGACAGAATCTTTAGTCCTGATTCAGATCACAGCAGTAAATGCTGGTGATGTCACTAAAGTTACACTGACAACTAATTTGGTCTAGTTTCTTCTTCACCGCTGGATTAACGTTAACTGTTACCATTTTCATAGATACTGGCCACACCCCTTATAATAGAAGAAACTGTCTCCAAGGCAGAATTGTTTTAAAAACAGATAAATTAGAAAAAAGAGGTTATGACATCCATGAGGAGCTTCCCTACTCTGGGATGGATTCCTCTGGGAAGTCCTCAGAAAAACCCCACACGTGAAAAAAGGTACAATACCAGAAAGTGAGGAAGGAAGAAAGAAAGAATGGGGCTAGAACTGGGCGGGGAGAGCACCTAAGAGTTGCACTTGGAAGCACTTCTAGGCTTTGCATAGTAAGAACACCTTTGCTCCAGTGCCAAGTGAAATGAGAAATAGAAAAAAATGGGTCCCCCTCACCCATTTGTCTTGAAAGCCCTCCGAGCAGGGGGCTGCAGGCTCCTCCTGTCCCCTTGGCCACAGAGAAAGACATAGCAGGGAGACGCTGGGTCACTCCAGCTGAACACAAACACCAGCAGCCTTTATTTACTCTGTAGACTTACTTTTAGTTCTCTTCAGTGATATGGTTTAGTGGTGGTCTTGGCAGTCTTGGGGTAATAATAACAAACTTGACCATCTTAAATGTCTTTTCCAACCTACTTGATTTTATGATTTTCCTCTGCAAAGGTGCTTCACCCTGTTCAGGACTTTTTTGAATCCTCTTCCATTGCCATTAATGCGCAGATAGACTCCACAACTTGTTAAAAGTTGTAAAGTAGGTATGCTTTATTCAGCGCTGGGGCGCATGGGGGATAGCTCCTCCAAAAGCACGAGCACCTTAGCATCGTTTTCCCTTTAGATTTACCCTCTAAAGTTATACATATGCATAAGGCTGCACAACACGCCTATACATATTCATGTCCTATCCCAGCTGCGTATTATAATGACCTAATAAGTCCTTTGTGCCTGCACAGTGCCTCCCAGTGGTCGTGGGCGAGGGTCTGAAGATGAAGTAAAAGAGTTTTCCTTGAGCCCGAACTTTTCACCTCTAGTCTTCATGCATGCTCCCTGGAGGCTTTGTCATTGTCCAAACCGCAGAGCTAATTTCAGCCGGCCTAGGCATCCGAAGGACAGGAATCAAGTCGTGGTCCCTACCTCTTAACAATAGTCACATCCTTGTATCTTGTTCTAGCATATACAGTGAGTACGATGAGCATGAATGAGTAGTAACATTGTTAAGCAAGCAGCTTGATCTACCTTCTTGTACACCGTAAGTACGATAAGCACATCCCTGTCCCATTCTTCTGGGTCTGTGCCCAAAATCAACTTCTGAATTTGGACAATACTGGGAGAGGTTTTCTTGTGTCAGCATGATTTCATGCTTTGTTCCAATAAACGTGTTCGCTCTCTTTCCCATTTCAGTCCTTCCTTTAATCAGTCTACTTCTCCAAATCATCCCTCCCTAATGTTCCAATAGTCCTGTGCCACTACCAAGCATGTGCCCAAGATGGCGCACATGCGCTATTGACCATCTCGACCCTATCTGATTGTTCCGTTCTCTGGGACCGATGGTGGTTCACTCGCTGTACAGCCAGGGGAGAAGGGACTCACCGGTTCCTGCTAAGCCAATTTAAATATCATGCAACCAATAAATTGAGTCCAAACAACATTTATTGTAAACACTCAATTAAAACTCCACCAACATTAACTACAGATTTGACATATCGCATGGATTTGTCACTTCTCTGCTGATTCTCAACATCTGTGGCCAGTGACCCAAAATGCAAAATCCCTCGCTTACTGAAGGGAGGAGCCTCAAGGGGTTTCGTTGAATGGCATCCTGACCCAAAGAGAGAGTCAATTCCTCTAAACCCCCCTTGTACATTGGTTAACCCTGTATCAGTTTATACACAAAATCACAGCCTCTAGTAACAGCTACTTCACAAGCACATATATTCAAGCTATTACTTTTCAGTTGCCCCCAAGTGATGTTTTGCAATCATTCCTTTTTCTCGTCCTCTACCTCATTCTGCTCGGGGTATTCACGGTCAGCTCCTGCAGCTGAGACATCCGGGTATTTTCACTCGTCTGTCCAGCCTATGGTAAGGCTTGACAAACTTTGCAGGCAGCCGCCATGGACCTGGAGGTAGGAGGACAGAGAAACACCCCCTCCCCCAGGTTATCAGTTCTTGCGAAGAAGACAAGTTGAAGTGTGTCCTTAAAGCACAGGCATTGTGATGCAAAGGGAATGTGAAGCAGCTGCAGAAGTAAACGGCAAGTGTTAACAATCAAGGACTTTGCTGCGTCATTACTCGCAGTTAAAGGGCCAGGCAGGTTTAGAACACAGGAGCTGCGCTGGCTCCTTCCATTTTCAGGTCTGCCTCGTCTCGGTTTTTTTTTCTTCTTCTTCTGCTACCCTGATGCTGCTTGGGTGGCGGCTGATAGAGCTTGTGGTTGCGCTACCCCTCTCGCTTTTTCAGTTAGCAGTTAACAGTTCTTGTTTCAACCAATCTGTTCCTCGAAGTCTCGGATTCAACCCAGGTTACCTTAAACACGCTAAGCAAGGGTCCTCCCATGCGCCCAGCGTGTTGCAGGCGCTCTTTAGGCTTTGTTTGTGGTGTCTACAAACTGCCCCAATACTTCAGTAGATTGAAAAGGTTTCGGTTTTTTCCCTTCATTCCAGGGCTCCGGTGTGCATACTGGCCGTTCCACCGGTGGAGCACTGGGAGCCAAATCGGAGGGGCAGCTTCTTTTGAACATGGTTATCGAACAGCTGAAGGAGCCTCACATCCTTTTTACAACCCCCGTTAAAAACTTCTAAGCGAACCCGACAACAAAAAATACGCAGAACACCGTCTGCCCTCAACACACACAGACAAGGGGAGTCTGGCTTTGCAATGGCTGCCTAAAACCTTCTTCTTCAAACCCAGTTCTGCCATGCATAAGTAACAACCGCCATCACTGATAAGCTTCCTTGGTCACAGAAGGGGCTTTCTGCTCGTTGGCAGCGCTGCTCCATTGTTTCTCGATAGGAGGAGCTGCCGTTTCAGAATCGTATGCATAGCTGAAAGTTCAGTTTCAGTTTCTGTCGTCCAACGTTCCAGCAAGCTCAGTTCAGAGCACGAATACTCAGCACACGCCACATGAAATACAGCCTTCCTTATGCTGAGAAACACTCGTTCTTGCAGTCCCAACCTGGCTGCCAAGGAGTGGGGGTGGCATGGAGCCTGCTTTTATTCTCTGTGCTTAATGGATCTTGCTGTCCCCAGATTTGCTCCTTCCTCCACCACTGAGGAAGCTGTGCTTGCTCTGCTTTGCTCTTGCCCCCCTGCTGTCCCTGTAGGTCAAGAGACATCATTTTCTTCCACTGTGCAGTAAGCCAGGCACAGGCAACTCCAGAGCCAACCAGTATGTCTTCCTCCCCAGAAGACCAGCATGACAGGACCTGTCCAAGCTGACAGCTATTTTCAACATACAGCTTGTCTGCAACTAAAACTCAGCCTGCAAATTAAAACCAAGGAGCTTTTACTGAGGAGTTAACTGATCCCTGGTTTCAGGCCATTTCTGGGTGGTTGAGATCAAGATGGATTTATCCAAGTGTGCAAGCAGTGTAAACCGTAATTTGTTCTCTCCAAATTACAGAGAGCAAGGGCTAATGAAATCCTCAATTTCCATTTCTCTTATGATTATGAAAAACAGAGCTCCCACCTTTTCTCATGTGGCTTGCTGCCCTGCCATCTAGTTCACTGCACAGGGAAATGTCAAGGCTGCACTAGAGCTCTATTGTAAGCAGTGCCAGCGTAATGGAAATTCAAAGGCAGCCAGAGCTAAGCTATATCATAAATGTGAAAATCCTGTTAAAAACAAACAAACAAACAAGCCAAAACCCAAACCCAAAAATCCATGCTATAAAGTGATGTAACAGAAGCAGCGTAACGTTCTCCTTTTTTTTTTTATGGGATGAAGCCCAACATAAACGAACTTATGAGACTTTTTTCCTGGATTGCCGCAGTTACCCTCTGGACCACAAAAGAAAAGCCAAAACCAACCAAAAACCAGGAAAATCCACATCTGAAAGGAAGATCGTTGTGAAGTCTTTCTCTTTCAAAAGTTGATAAAGTAGCATAAGATTTGCCATGGTGAAACTAGAGATAAAGTTTTGATACAAATCTCTGCTGCAGGCTGGGACTGATTTCAGTGGCCAGCTCAGGGTTTTCATGGGAGGCTTGTCTCTGACTGAAAGAGACCCGTTGCATGTACCCACTTTGGATGAATTGCCTGCCTCCCACAGATCCCAAGGCTTCAGGCAAGGCGTGTGACTCCCCAGGCGTGGCTTAATCTTCAAGGCAGGGGTGCTGACCCCTTACAGAGCTTAATATTCTTTGGATTATTCTACTGTTGCCAGAACTTTTCTGCTTTTCCCACTCCCCCCTGACCTGAAATGTACTGCTTATGAAATGCACAGGTTTGCATTTTGTCCTGGAAAAGTCTTTGCTTGCTGTTTTGCCAGCAAGCTGTGGTGTTTACCTGGGAAGTGAGAGCTGTAGGGTGCTGCACTCACTGTACCAGTACTCATTTTTTCCACTAAGCAGCTGATCATGACCGAGGCAGCGATGGTTTAGCAAAGGCACCTGCTGTGAGCCGGAGTGGTCTTTGGAAGAAATTAAGAGTGATGCCCTGCTGCCCGAAACAAGGGGGTGGTTTGTGCCACTGTCTGGTGATGCCAGTGATTTGTGAGTTTCTGTCCCTGTTGTGACTGTTGCTCTAGACAGAAGTTGCTGGTTGTGGCCCAGATGGAAAAAACTGAAGAAGCATCCTCAGAAGCAGGGTGTCTCAAGAGTTCTTGTGGGTCTGTAATTTTGGGGTGACTCCTCAAGCTTCACAGACCTGCTCTTTTCTATTCACCCGCAGTCTGCGGCGGGAAGGAAGGGATGCTGGTTTCATCACAGGTCTAAACGGGACCCAACCTGGGATCAGTGGGGCGTGGGGTCCAGGAAATACACCAGGAGAAGCGGGAGAAAGCAGCACCCAGAGCTTGTGCCAGGGAAGTAGGACTCTGCCCATCCCTGCAAGAGGCCACCCCACTGGCGGCAATAGCGAAGTTACAGCAATACTTTACGTTGGAGAAAGAGGAAATAAATTCCCAGGTCCCTGACACAGTCTCTGAGCGCTGCTTTCTGACCCTTCTCCTGGTGTTGTCTTTACCTGATCACCGCACCGCACCATCAGCCACTGAAAATGTTGCTTATTCAGAAACACTCTTCATCTGGAGGAAAAAGGGATTCTGTTTCCACAAGAAAACATTCAGGAAAAAGCAACTAACTGTTCCATTTTGGATGGAAAAAAACTTAGTCCATGTCTTCCAGTGCTGATGTAGTGTTATGCAGTGTGGGATGTTCGTGAGGGAGAACTAGAGCTTTCGCAAGGCCTTGCGATACCTATGACAGATGTAGTCTCATGTCACACCCCAAAGTTAAGCATTTCAGTACATCTCAAAGAGATTCAGCCAGGCAATGCAGGGAGCAGCACGTTCACTCTGGCCAGGCACAGGCACCAGCACCAGCAGCCTTTATTTGGCACATTTCCCTCTGCGAGAAGGTCTCCTGCTGACAGGGGTGACTGCCGTGATGATTAAGGTCCCTGCTTCTGGTGCCTCCGTGGTACAGCGTGGAACCTCGCAGCTTCTTGGTATGCCTGGCAGCCCCTGGGCCTTCCACTGGCGCTCCAAGAGCCTCCTTTTCTCCTGCTTGCTAAAGGACACAGGAGAATGGGCCTCAGCTTCCTGGCCAGGGAAGAAAGCCCACAACACCCCAGAGCCTGACTCAGCCAGTAGCTCTTGGAGGAGCTGCTGAGGCCAGTCCCTTGCTCAGTGTGGTGTCCTGTGGGCCCCCGTGCCCCAACCCATCTCCAGTGAGAAGATGCAGATCAGCCAGGGCTGAAGCCAGGCAGGGACCATACCCAGGACAGTGCAGGCATCGCAGCTGGGGGCTGGGTGCCTACAAAGTGCTGCATGGGCAGGGCAAGCAAAGAATGCCCGCTTAGGGACAGAAGAGCCCCGTCAGCTAAGCCAGCCTTTCATCTTCAGCCTGGACATCTCCAGTAGTGGGAGTCCAAAAGGCATTCCCTGGCCTCTGCAGAGCCAGCACACACTTACCCTCCCCATGCTCTCTTCAAGAGGTGCAGCTCTGCCTGCCCCTCGGATGCTCTCTGCCTTGCAGCGCTTTGGCCCCTCTCCTCCTGCAGCACCTCCTTCTCCAGCAGCCTCTCCTTCAGCTTCTCGGCATAAGCCTTTCTCAGGAGGTGGGGAGGGCAATAGGGATCCTCAAACATGAAGCGGCAGGGGCTCTGCAAAAGCAGAAGAGGCTCCGTTATGCACTGCCACCAATAGCTGGGACAGATCCCAAGGCTTCAGGCAAGGCGTGTGACTCCCCAGGCATGGCTTAATCTTCAAGGCAGGGGTGCTGACCCCTTACGGAGGGGTACGGGAATGAAACCGATCACCTGTCCCACGGCCACCTGCACGCATTAGAGCCCTGCCTGGGCAATTTGCCACAGCACTGCTGTCACGCTGCTGTGCCAGGAGAGCTTCCCTCCTCTCCTCCCAGGGAGTGGGGAGGACAAACGCTGTTCTTCCTCGGGCTGTGAAGTGCATGCCATACCTTGCCTGGCTCCACGCTCTGCCCCATTCTGCTGGCATGGTATTTGCGCTGCACTTCTGCTTCCACTTCCTGACGCTTGAATGCCATCAGCAGCTGAAGCCGCTCATCATCCCTCTCAGCATGCAGGGAGCTCATTTCCTGCGTGCCATGCACACACAACACATGCCGCATTAAACCTCCCCCAGCTTGAGCAGGGCAGAAGGGCTGGGGTGGTGGGCAGCTCTTGCTGCCTCTTTTGCCCCAGCCCTGAGTCCAAAATGTGACACAAGGCTGGCACAGTCCTGGGGCATACCGTTCCTGAGGGCTGCAGGGCACGCTCAGGGAGCTGCACGGATCGCCGAGCTGCAGGTCTGGGCTGCTTCTGTTCATTCTGAGACATCCCCTTGATTACTGGCAGGAATCTGAAGGGACATGGCAGGCTTAGCTTGCGGGAGACAGTCTGAGCCAGTTGCTCTGGGACGGACTCTCATCCTGCCGCCTGGCTCTGGCACCACCAAGCAGCTTGGCAGGAGGACCATGTGTCCATCAGGACAACATCCTGGGGGGCTTTTGACATCAGTACAGGCATCCCGGCCAAGGGAAACCTCTCTCTTGCACCACAAGGGCACGGTGTGCCCATGCACCCCCAGCCACACACTGCTCCAGGAGGCTTACCTGACACGGCTAGCTTCCAGGGCCTTAATCCGCTCCAATTCCTGAGCCTTCAGCTTGGCCAGAGAAACTCTCTGCTGAGCCAGGAACACTGGATCCAGCACACTCACTGCAAGCAGGAGGCAAGAGAAGAGCAAAGAACATCTTTAGGACTGCATTGGCCAGCGGCGCAGCACAGCCACTCAAGGCTTACCGACAGTGCTTGCCACCCCTGGGAGCCATGGCCTCAAGGTCCTGGCCCCTTGCCCACACTGGATCTGCTCCAGCTCTAAACTCCGACTGAGCCACCTGCCACTGCGGGGCATGTTTTATTTCCTGCACCTTGTCGCACCTCTGCTGGCAGCAGGGACTCACTGCTGGGAGGGACAGAGGAGTGCTGGGGAAGCCCAGGGGCCTGTTGGGCAGTGGCAAGTACCCCAGCCTTCCTCCTCCTCAGATCCACACACATGGCTTGCGAGAGCAATGCGGGCCTGGCCCAGCCTCGCTGACGGCTCCAGGCAGAGCTGCTGCAAGGCCCCTTTTGCAGCACATGGCTCCAGCTCAGAGCTTCCAGGTGGTGTCACCTACATGGACCACGACGGGTGTGCAGGCTCCCAGAGCTGCCTTCTTCTCTCCCACACCTTACACAGTGACCTTGAGTCTCCTGCCTTCATGAGGACGAGACGAGCATCTACAGCACCCTGCTAGCACTCAGCTGGGACATTACCTCTGCGGCCACCATTTCCCCAAGGTGCTGATTCTCTCTTGGGCTTCAGAGGCACGGCATGGCCCGACGATCGGTAGGGGATTGCAATAAGCCTGGAAAGAAGAAGGCACCAGCTGGGAGAAAGGGCCTCATGCTCCCTAGAAGCTGAAGCCAGTAAGCTGCTAGCAGGCATCGTTGAGAGCCACTGCCAGATCCTTACAGGATGCAGCTCTCTGTGCGACCTGAGGAGCCCCCCAGTCTCCTTCAGCCTCTGTCAGTTCTCCCCTTGCCTTCCTGCCAAAGAGCTGATGATCCCAGCACACACCCTGCTTGCAGCCCCACAGGCCTGCCTTCCTTTCACACTCTCAGGTCACATTGCAAGGAGGCTGGCCACTTTGCATTCTCCAAGCCAGGGGGGAATGAGCAGTGAGCGGATCGGGAAACTGGGCTTGCCTAAGTTGGGTAGGAGAGGAGCCTCGGCAAGAGAGCGTCCCACAGCAGGGGCTGAGTCGCTGCTCCCTTGACCACTGCAGAAGCCGTTCTGCTCACCTTGGCAGCACGATGACCCCATCTTGACTGACCCGACTATAATCGTTTTTGCCAGCAAAGGCCACTATCCTCATCATCTTGGGGTTCTGCAAGGGGACAGAGACACATCAGCAGACGCCCAGGGCACGTGCAGGTTGTTCACAAAGGTGGCAAATCATTTCCCCGCTTAAAGGCACAATGCTTGCCGCTCAGAAAGCCTCGCACCACCTCTCCCTTGATGTCATTAATCCCTCCCTTGAAGGGGCCAAGATGCTACTGAGAATTGGCCTTGCTCATCAAGAGCTTGTCCAGGCCAGGTGGCGATGAAGGTGATGGCAGCCAAGAGAAAGTGTCAGAAGACAGCTTTGCCAGCCTTGCCGCACAGCTATGAAGAGGAGCCCTGGAGAAATGACAAGCTCACCCCGAGAAGAGCTGCCTGCATGTTCCCTGTGGCATCCAGCTCCAGCAAGCAATCCTCAAAGAAGGTCATGCTGACCACATTTCTTCGCACAGCAAGGATGCCAATGCTCCTGAAGAAGAACTCCACCTCCTTCTTGTCTAGGATGGCCGCAGCAAAGAAAAGCAGGGTCTCGTGTATGCATTGCTGCACGATTTGTGGGCGGAAGCGGATGTTTGCCCCAATCTGCTCAAAGTCCAGCTGAACTACTGGTGTCTCGTCTGGGAAACAAGCACAAAGCAACCAAGTCACTCCCATCATAGTCCAGCTGACTCAGGGACTGCCGTCTATGCCCAGTCCTCGGGCAACACTGCCAGAATGCAGTCCCCTCTCAGCTTCGGCCATGTATCCAGCATGGACCTGATGAACGGAAGGCACAGAGAGGCCTTGCCTCTTGCTGCGAGCAAGCAGCTGGAGTGTAGGGTGAGCTGGGGGGCTGGCTTCTCAGGGAGAGGCAGGGCGCCGGGCTGCCGTACATGTGCCCACACTCAGCTCTCTCCGGTTTGGCAGAGCCATTGCTAAGCCACATGACAGAGATGTGAGCACCAAGACAAATGCAAGGGCTCTATAGAAGAAGCACCCTTCATCTTACGAGGAATTTTGGTCTTTGCACACTTCAGCTTGTAAAACATCTTCATAAACCGGCACAGCTGGAACACAGGTCTCTCAACAGGCAAAACCTCGTCCTCTCCCACCCCGACATGCACGAGGACAAGCGCAAATGTTCCAATTCCGACATCCACTGCCTGAAAACACAAGCAAGAAGAGGGAGCATTGGCAGAGTGTGCAGAAGCGGGAAGGCTGCTCGGTGACTCCTGTACCCCTGGGGATTGTACCAGAGCAGTTGTGCCCTGCTCTGGGGGCCTGGAGGGGCAGGAGGGGGCATGGGCAGGAGGCAAAGCTCACCTTCTTCTCTAAGAGCTGTTTCCGGATGTACTTAGATGTGCCAGCCCATACTTGGCAGATTTCTACAAAGCAAAGGAAAGACAATGCCATGCACTGAGTCAGTAACAGCCAGCATCTGGCACCGCTACCCATGGAGGGGACAGTGGAGTGAGTGCAGGCAGCAGCTCTCGCCCTGAGCAAGCACTTGCACCGGTGGGGGTACCCAGATGTGTTCTTGACAGCCCCCAGCCTCCAAGCTGTCCGTCCTGTGCCCAGGACAGGAATGTCAGGCATCTGCAGTGTGTTGGGGAAGGGGATTCTGCCCTTTGACACAGTCAGTGGCTACACGCCTGAGCTGCCAAAGCCACTCCCAAGGCCCAAGGCACCTGCAGGCAGGGTGCTCCTTGCAGCCACTGGTCCCCTCCAGAAGACCCTGCTACAGCCCCAGCCTTAGGGTTTCCACATTATCTGCAGGATTTCTGCATCATCCTGGCTCTGAGCGTGCTCCTGGAAGAGCACTGCCAGGGCCTTACCTTTGATGGTCAGCTGCTTCAGGGTTGGCAAGTCATCAGGCCCCAAGCCTTTAAAGAGCAGATACTTCATCGTCCTTGCCCCCCTGCACGGCAGCAGCTGGGCAAGAGATGCTGTTCCTGCTACAGAACTGCTGGGCTCCTCTCCTCAGCACTTCACTGCGTGTCACTCTGCCACGCTCTCCCGCAGCCTCCCCTCGCCTCCTCTGTGCAGCTGGGCAGCTCCTGCAGATCAGAGTGCTGGCAAGAGCAGCCACAGCATTGTCCAGGCCTCCCTGGGAAACACGCCCAGTTACCAAAGTGGGCACAAGAATGTTTTGCTGTGCTGTGGGTATCCCACTGTGATGTCATGTCATGTCACACATGGCTGCAGGGATCCATCACCTCACAACACCACCCATATTTGGCCAAAGATTCCAAGCGTTCAGGTTGGTGGAACCTTCAAACTTGCTAAGGGCACCCTCAATCCCACCAGCTATGTCATTAAGGAAGAGATTCAGTATTAGGAGCCCCAGCATAGACTCTGGAGTAGCACAGGCCTGGCTCAGTCGCACACAGAATCATAGAATAGCTAGGGTTAAAAAGGACCCTAAGATCATCTAGTTCCAAGGCCTCTGCCACGGGCAGGGACACTACACACTAACCATGTCAGCCAAGATTGTGTTCAACATGGCCTTGAACACTGCAAGGGATACAGCATTCACAGCTTCCTTGGGCAACCTGTTCCAGTGCCTCACCATCACCACAGTGAAGAACTTCTTCCTTATACTTCTTCCTTACATCTAACCTAAATGTCCCCTGCTTAAGTTTGAGGCTGTTACCCCTTGTCCTAGCGATACAGTCCCTAATGAAGACTTCATATGCTGCTGGTAGTGCTGTTTTACCCTTCCAGATCAATACCTCTCTCTTCACGCAGTAATTTTACCTTACCCAGAAAGGGTTTTTTTCTCTTTGAAAAATTTCTGTCTTTCCCAGATGAACCCAGTTTCTACCAGGTGGCCACTGGACAGCTCCTGAGAGTCAGCAAAGGCCCAACTAAGGAGTGTCTTCAGTCTTCATTTCTCCATGTGCAAGGATCATGAAGCCCACCTCTTTCTTTTACCAGTGCAGATCTTCTCTGAGGACATGCTGGGACCAGCCGTGGAGCTCTGCTTAGCTCTACGAAGTGGTGTTTGGATGCAGAGAAGCTGTGCTCTGAAGCCCCCATGGCCTGTACCCCAGAAGGGACACCGCTCTTCTGGTCACATGGCCTGTCATGACACTGGCAGGACAGGTCCCCCTCACCCATTTGTCTTGAAAGCCCTCCTAGTTCTTTTGACGTGCTCAGTATTTTGTGGACTGCAGACACTGCCTTCTGACACGGAGGAGCTAGAAGTCCCCTACACTTGCTACACATACTTGCATGAACACAGGCAAAGCAATCCGTTCCTCTTATGTGAAGGGATGCCTCACAATTTACACAAAATTAACGATGCAAATAGGTACTGAGAAGGAGAGTGTTTCTAAGGGAGAAAAGTGTGGCAGTGACTAAATCTACAAAAGGGGACTAAAGTCTTTTACAAAATATGTCACCTGCATATAGTTATTTTCTGCCTATTAATGCCAAGAATGCAGAAGGCTTGTCACAGGAAAACTGAAGGACAGAAATTAAAAATGACTTACGGAATACAGCTGTCATTTGCCAATGTGGTTGGTAGAGGTCTTGAAGTCATTTATTTTTTTTATCTGTGGTTGCTTGGGGATTTCACAGCAGCTTGTAAAAAACACTCCAAAAGGAGTTTCTGAAAAACCACAGTCTATACATAGGTTACACCAAGGTCCTAAAGCAGGAATGGCTGATGAAACTGTATTAGCAGCTGCTGGAGAAGATCGGAGCACATATCCTGCCAAACTGTTAGCAGCGTGGGTGGCACAGAGAATCCTTGAAGCTAAAGCCTATCAAAGGTGTGTTTGGGAGCAGAGAAATTCCTTCATTTTGCTCCGTGGTGACAGAATCTTTAGTCCTGATTCAGATCACAGCAGTAAATGCTGGTGATGTCACTAAAGTTACACTGACAACTAATTTGGTCTAGTTTCTTCTTCACCGCTGGATTAACGTTAACTGTTACCATTTTCATAGATACTGGCCACACCCCTTATAATAGAAGAAACTGTCTCCAAGGCAGAATTGTTTTAAAAACAGATAAATTAGAAAAAAGAGGTTATGACATCCATGAGGAGCTTCCCTACTCTGGGATGGATTCCTCTGGGAAGTCCTCAGAAAAACCCCACACGTGAAAAAAGGTACAATACCAGAAAGTGAGGAAGGAAGAAAGAAAGAATGGGGCTAGAACTGGGCGGGGAGAGCACCTAAGAGTTGCACTTGGAAGCACTTCTAGGCTTTGCATAGTAAGAACACCTTTGCTCCAGTGCCAAGTGAAATGAGAAATAGAAAAAATTGGGTCCCCCTCACCCATTTGTCTTGAAAGCCCTCCGAGCAGGGGGCTGCAGGCTCCTCCTGTCCCCTTGGCCACAGAGAAAGACATAGCAGGGAGACGCTGGGTCACTCCAGCTGAACACAAACACCAGCAGCCTTTATTTACTCTGTAGACTTACTTTTAGTTCTCTTCAGTGATATGGTTTAGTGGTGGTCTTGGCAGTCTTGGGGTAATAATAACAAACTTGACCATCTTAAATATCTTTTCCAACCTACTTGATTTTATGATTTTCCTCTGCAAAGGTGCTTCACCCTGTTCAGGACTTTTTTGAATCCTCTTCCATCGCCATTAATGCGCAGATAGACTCCACAACTTGTTAAAAGTTGTAAAGTAGGTATGCTTTATTCAGCGCTGGGGCGCATGGGGGATAGCTCCTCCAAAAGCACGAGCACCTTAGCATCGTTTTCCCTTTAGATTTATCCTCTAAAGTTATACATATGCATAAGGCTGCACAACACGCCTATACATATTCATGTCCTATCCCAGCTGCGTATTATAATGACCTAATAAGTCCTTTGTGCCTGCACAGTGCCTCCCAGTGGTCGTGGGCGAGGGTCTGAAGATGAAGTAAAAGAGTTTTCCTCAAGCCCAAACTTTTCACCTCTAGTCTTCATGCATGCTCCCTGGAGGCTTTGTCATTGTCCAAACCGCAGAGCTAATTTCAGCCGGCCTAGGCATCCGAAGGACAGGAATCAAGTCATGGTCCCTACCTCTTAACAATAGTCACATCCTTGTATCTTGTTCTAGCATATACAGCGAGTACGATGAGCATGAATGAGTAGTAACATTGTTAAGCAAGCAGCTTGATCTACCTTCTTGTACACCGTAAGTACGATAAGCACATCCCTGTCCCATTCTTCTGGGTCTGTGCCCAAAATCAACTTCTGAATTTGGACAATACTGGGAGAGGTTTTCTTGTGTCAGCATGATTTCATGCTTTGTTCCAATAAACGTGTTCGCTCTCTTTCCCATTTCAGTCCTTCCTTTAATCAGTCTACTTCTCCAAATCATCCCTCCCTAATGTTCCAATAGTCCTGTGCCACTACCAAGCATGTGCCCAAGATGGCGCACATGCGCTATTGACCATCTCGACCCTATCTGATTGTTCCGTTCTCTGGGACCGATGGTGGTTCACTCGCTGTACAGCCAGGGGAGAAGGGACTCACCGGTTCCTGCTAAGCCAACTTAAATATCATGCAACCAATAAATTGAGTCCAGACAACATTTATTGTAAACACTCAATTAAAACTCCACCAACATTAACTACAGATTTGACATATCGCATGGATTTGTCACTTCTCTGCTGATTCTTAACATTTTTGG
This sequence comes from Neopsephotus bourkii, assembly GCF_033783945.1. Lineage (NCBI taxonomy): Eukaryota > Metazoa > Chordata > Aves > Psittaciformes > Psittacidae > Neopsephotus > Neopsephotus bourkii. Next base: position 29,535 of record NW_026902006.1, read on the forward strand.
CCAGTGACCCAAAATGCAAAATCCCTGGCTTGCCGAAGGGAGGGCTTTCAGCCTCAAGGGTTTTCGTTGAATGGCATCCTGACCCAAAGAGAGAATCAATAATTGCTGACCTGCTCCTCTGAGGAGGACCAATTTAAAACAGCTCTCTGCTGGGGCACTATTTAATTAGCATCGTCAAATCTAAGCCGTGGCCAAATATGGTCTTGTACCTCCCTTTGGCTCAGGACCGCACGTTCCTCACCTTTGGTACCTGCTGAGCGCTACCATGTGGATGTGAGAAGAACTGCATGCAGAGTTTTCCTGCACTTTTATAGCTGTGGTGGGAAGCTTTCTGTGCTTTTATCAGGGCTTTGTCAGATGAAGTTTATGAAGCAGCAGCAATGTCAAGCATCGGACCAGTTGCAGCTCACTGGACCTTCCACAAAAGGTGGTCTTGAAGGTGAGAGCGTAGTGACAGGGAAGAACTTGGTAAACCAGGAAGTCTGTCTCCCTGGCTGCAGCTTTTGTCCAGGATAATGCCAAGGTGATGAGCTGAAGCTCAGCAGGTGTGTCAGCTGGCACCAGGAAGTGAAGGGACAGATGAAACCCGTGCAAAAAGAGGTGTCCCTGCAGTTATGAATTTTTCCTACCTGAGAACCTGAACAAGTAGCTACCTGAAGAAAAGAGCAGAACGGAGCATTATTGCTCTTGAGAAGAGTCCCCAAAGACCCACCTCCAACTGGCTGCTTATAAGAGTTTGCCATGTGCAGTGACATTCAAGAAGCCCAAAAAATACAGACAGATGAATTCACTTGGCAGTACGCAGAAAAATGCTGGTCACTCTGTCACTGAAGCCAGAAGAGCTCCACCACAAGAGTGGCACCTCTAATAAACATGCCATGTGTGAGCCTGCAACATCAGACAGACTGTGGATGAGGGTAAGTGAACGCAGAAAGATAAAGACAGTTGTTGGGGCCTCCTCATACCTAGCAAGAAGAGCTCCCCTACCAGAGAGACAAAGGCAATCAACCCATCAGAGGTTAGAAAGCAAGAGGGCAAGGCCCAAGGCAAGTTGCTAAAGAGGACACCCAAAGACCAGACCTCTGTGATGCTGAGATGATAGTCAGCTATGGAAAATGCTGAAGAATTGAGCCATCTAGTGTCTCAGAACTGTGAATTTTCTGCAGGGCAATGTGAGATACCACGCTTGCCTACCACAGAATCCAGACGCCCCTGTTAGCTGCTTTTTTCATGTGTTTAGCCTTCAGCCATTCTGATTAAAACTAGCAAAACTTTGTGAACCAGAACAGAACTACGTAAACCTTGTCTGAACAAGAAGATCTGCTAAATCCCAAACACTCTTGAAGAGAGCAGTGGTGAAGTAATTCCTGTCAGGTCAAAACGCATGCAGACTTGCAACTGGTTTTCTAGGGAGAGGAAAGAGGAGCATATATCTCCAGAATAAGAAGCTAGTTGTCTCTCAAGTCATAACACGCAATATCTGCTGAGTTGCTAATGGTAGAGGGGCCCGAAACAACTATCCAGTATCTTTCTTTCAAGCCATCATCATCACCATACTCAAGTAATGTCCACTGCTGCAGTAAAATCCAGCCAGAAAGCTGAACAGAGGAAGCAACTGAAGTCATCAGGTCTTAGATGTTGCAGCTGTAGCCTTGTCCTGGTTTCAGCAGTAGCAGTCATTTTTCTCCTTCTCAGTAGCTGATGCAGTGCTGCATTTTTGACTTTCAGCCTGGGAACACTGATGGTTTTAGTTGCTGCTTAGTAATATGTAGTCTGACCAAGGACTTTCTGAGTCTCATGCTCTGCCAGGGAGGAGGGGAAGCCGGGAAGAAGCAGAGACAGGACACCTGACCCAAACTAACCAAAGAGGTATTCCATACCACAGCACGTCATGCCCACTTATGTAAATTGGGGAGTTTACATAAGTGCAGTTACCTGGAAGGGCTAGATCACTGCTAAGCTTGGGCTGCGTATCAGTTGGTGGGTGGTGAGCAGTTGTTATTTCCCTTATCATTATTATTATTGGTGGTAGCAGTAGTGGTTTGTGTTATACCTTAGCTACTGGACTGTTCTTATCTGAACCTGTGGAAGTTACAATCTTTTGATTCTCCTCTCCATCCCTTCGGGAGCTAGGGGAGAAGAAAGTGGGGGAGTGAGCAAATGAGCTGCATCACTGACTGGACTTAAGCCATGACAGTTCTTTTTGGCACCCAATGTGGGGCCCAAAGGGTTGAGATGACAGATCTGACCAGAGTGTGTCTAATAGTATTTGTGATTGTATTGTATTGCGAAATTTACCAAACCAGCAATTTTGCTCTGCAGCCGGCTGAGAACCTGTAGAACGGCCCAGGAGCAGAGACAACATTTACTGCATCAGCAGTCAGCATTTTCACAACAGCAATGGAGACCTTCATTTGCTGTGGTCTTAGAGCCTCCAGGATCATACGCTTTTGTGTTCCCTTGAATGAAGGAGTCAAAATTCAGGCAAGGGACAGTGAGCTTTGCATCAAAGGAGAAAATAGGCAGGTAGGTAGATAGACAGATAGATAGCCTTAAAGACTTCCACAAAAAAAGGATCTTCCCTTCCCTCTGATGTGCGAAGGAACAATTGCATGTTACAGACAAAGGCAGAAAGCAAGAGGCAAGGCTGTAAGGGCAGAATCCCCTTATGGAAACCACCCTTTCTATTGTTAGTCTTTCTATTGAAAGTCAGTCATTCTATTGAAATCAGTTAGTTGGATTTTTATTCCATTCTTATTTTCCCAAATATGATATATGTTTGGGTATACAACATACAGTCATTACGCACAACAAACGAAGCACACGTATGTCTAATGCAAACCCGTGAACAAACATCTTTACACAGAGCAGTACAAGTCCATGAACATTGCTATGTGAAAGACTAGACATGTTTAGATAGATGTGACCCACATCTTACTCTTAGTAAGGGAATCTCTCAGAGTACTCTTATAAAGGTTTTCTCCATTAAGGCTAGAACATACGTGTTTTAAAAAGTTTCACTTTCTGCAAGGCTTCTGCACAACACTAGGAAGTGAGGATCCCAGTTTAAAAACTTGACAGGTAACAGTTCACAAAACAGAGGACAACATGACACTGAAGGTCTTCTTTCAGCTAGGACAGTATTAAAATAGATCTTAAAGGGAACAAAAACTATTGCTTTTTTCTACGTAGATCACTTCCACTGAGTGTTGATGGAGAAAGTGAAATGCTGAGCCCAAGACAGCTGCAGACATTCCATCAGGATTTTGAATTGCTCTGCAAATGGTCTGACATATGGTGAATGAAAGTGAATGTTGACAAATGAGCAGTAGTATAAAGCAGGTTCAAAAAAACCCAGGCATGCAGGGGGTACACATGGATAAGCCAGGATTCATCCTCCAAGGTCTTCCTGGAGGGTGAGGAAATAACAGTGGACTTCTTGTTAGCACACAAACTATACAGTAGGGACATTATTTACAAGAGCTCTCTCATCCTTCATTCTACTATTTATCAGTTTTAAACCTCTATGAGGTGAGGCTACTCCTTTGCAACTGTGCATTTCCCTTTCCTGCCTGATCCTTCACAAACTTGGAAATGCAATTTGTAGAGACCTTAGAACCATAGAGTCACAGAATCATTTAGGTTGGAAAAGGCCTCCAAGGCTGTGGAGTCCAACAGTAAACATAACAGTTCATCAGAGTTTATCACTAAACCACGTCCCCAGCTGCCACATCTCCACAACTTTTAAGTACCTCCAGGGACGATGACTCAACCACTCCCCTGGGCAGTCTGTTCCAGTGCTTGACAACCCTTTTGGTGAAGAAATTTTTCCTGCCTTTTTCTCTGGTGTTTGCAGAACATGATGACACTGTATGTCAAGAGTCAAGAAGGTATCTCAATAGGGACAGAAAGACTGGGGAAAGAGGGACAGAAGAGAGAGAGGGGAAGAGAAAGAGCAAAAATGAGGCAGGCAATCATGGAAGCAGGCATGCAGTTAGGGAGGGAGAGAGGGAGGGAGGGAAGAAAGGAAAGGCAGAGGGGACAGAGCAGGGAGAGAAGCCCCCAGCCCAGGTCCACAGCACAATCTGAAATGGCCCCTTTAATTTACATCAGAATCCACACTCTCTAACGCGTATTGGCACACCCATAATGAGAAATTCAATGAAAATTGCCCCAAGGGAAATTAGGAGAAATGTCTGTTAAAGGGTGGATGGAGATTGAAAAAACAGTAGACTTTTAGAGAAAGGGAACTTGAGGGTTAAGTATGGTAAAAACCAGGAGGTGTTGTCACTACTGAAATGATCTGCATCACATCATAATGGCGTGTAATCCCACTGACACAAACCCAGAAGTACTTTGCAGCTCTCAGAGTCGTTGCTGCTCTTGAACTGATGTAACATGGTCAGCTGCACATCCCGTTCACTCACAGTCAAAGATGCCCAAGACATTAAGGGCCTCATTTAGTACCACACCACACTTGCTCTTGTCTAAAACAAAACCACCAAAACCTGAAAATTCAGAGGGCAGAAAATGAGGCTGTGTTTCGTCACTTTTACATATCCCTGGCCAACCCTTTGGTTACACCTCATTAAGCAGAGTTGTACAGCAAGAGAAACTTCCATCCTCTTTCAAATTCTACCTTACAAGAAAATCTGCTTGCGTTTCAAAATACTGATATTTGGAAAGCGCTGGAAATTATGTTTTTAGTGAAAGTATGTGATGTGTCAATCAAAACGCAATTTAGTTTCTGTTACAAACTGCAATTATTTACAACACACTGGAACAGAGGACATGAAAAGACACCTGAAACATCAAAATGAAGTTTCATCTCGCCAGAATTGCCTATTGGAAACACCTTCCTACAGATTACTCTATGCACACATAGGAATAATCAAAAACTGAAACCTCTCCTCATCTATACTGCAGAACAACAGAATTGAATGTTGAGTCTGTAGAGGTCTCAAAGCCCTGCACCCACTGCAGTCAACAGAAGAGGAAAATACCTGTGGTGTCGTGGAAGACCATAGCATTCTGTGTAGGGTTGGACCTGGGGTATGTTTTCTTTCCGTAACATTTTCTCATGACCTTGTATGCATGTAGGACTGCTATCAAATAGGATTGCTTCTGAGCACTTGGCTGGAAGCAACAAGTATATCAAGATACTTGAGGTACTTGCTTGGACAAGAGAGTGTAGGAAGACGTTTATTAAATGCGCCACAATAAAGAAATAGATGGCACATACCTGCAAGTGTAAATCGATGCAGTTCATGAATGCCAAGGCAGACACTGCCACCTACCTTCACTGAACTGAATTTTCACAGTATCACAGTATGTTAGAGATTGGAAGGGACCTCAAGAGATCATCTAGTCCAATCCCCCTGCCGGAGCAGGAACACCTAGATAAGGTTACACAGGAACGTGTCCAGGCGGATTTTGAATGTCTCCAGAGAAGGAGACACCACAGCCTCCCTGGGCAGCCTGTTCCAGTGTTTCGTCACCCTCACTGAGAAGAAGTTTCTTCTCAAGTTTAAGTGGAACCTCTTGTGTTCCAGTTTGTACCCATTGCCCCTTGTCCTATCATTGTTTGCCACTGAGAAGAGCCTGGCTCCATCCTCGTGACACTCCCCCTTTATATATTTATATACACTAATGAGGTCTCTAACCCCTGAGTGTCCCTTCTACCCAAACTATTCTTAGACTCAGCTCCCTCATCCTCATAAGGGAGATGTTCCACTCCCTTAATCATCTTAGTTGCCCTGCGCTGGACTCTCTCCAGCAGGTCCCTGTCCTTCTTAAACTGAGGGGCCCAGAACTGGACACAATATTCCAGATGAGGTCTCACCAGGGCTGAGTAGAGGGGAAGGAGGACCTCTCTAGACGTACTAACCACCCCCCTTCTAATACACCCCAGGATGCCATTGGCCTTCTTGGCCACAAGGGCACAGTGTCGGCTCATGGTCACCCTGTCGTCCACCAGGATCCCCAGGTCCCTCTCCCCTACACTGCTCTCTAACAGGTTGTTCCCCAACCTGTACTGGAACCTGGGGTTGTTCCTGCCCAGAAGCAGGACTCTACACTTTCCCTTGTTATATTTCATCAAGCTATTCCCCGCCCAACTCCCCAGCCTGTCCAGGTCTCGTTGGATGGCAGCACAGCCTTCGGGCATGTTGGCCACTCCTCCCAACTTAGTGTCATCAGCAAACTTGCTGATAGTACACTCAATTCCCTCATCTAAATCATTGATGAATATATTAAATAATACTGGTCCCAGTACCGACCCTTGAGGCACTCCACTAGATACAGGGCTCCAACTAGACTCCGCCGCATAGACTACAACTCTCTGGCTTCTCTCCTTCAGCCAGTTCACAGTCCACCTCACTACCCGATCATCCAGACCACACTTCCTCAATTTAGCCGCGAGGATGCTGTGGGAGACCGTGTCAAACGCTTTGCTGAAGTCAAGGTAGACCACATCCACCGCTCTACCATCATCCATCCACCGTGTTATTTCCTCATAAAAGGCTACGAGATTGGTCAAGCATGACTTCCCCTTGATGAAGCCATGTTGACTGCTCCTCAGAACTCTCTTATCCTTGACATGCCTTAAGATGGCACCAAGGATAAGGTGTTCCATCACTTTCCCAGGAATGGAGGTGAGGCTAACCGGTCTATAGTTACCCGGGTCCTCCTTCTTGCCCTTTTTGAAGACACGAGTGACATTTGCTTTCCTCCAGTCCTCAGGTACCTCTCCCGTTTCCCAAGACTTGGTAAAGATGATGGAGAGCGGTCTAACAATGACCTCCGCCAGTTCCCTCAGCACCCGAGGGTGCATCCCATCTGGACCCATGGATTTATGGATGTCCAGATTGCTCAACTGATCTTTAACCCATTCCACATCTACTAAGGCAGACCGCTCTGTTGACCTGTCTTCATCTGAGGTCTCAGCGGTACAGGGCTCTTCAGGACTGCCTCCGGCAGAGTAGACAGAGACAAAGAAGGCATTAAGTAACTCTGCCATCTCTGTATCTTCTGTCACCAGGGCACCCGTCCCGTTCATCAGCGGGCCTACATTGCCTCTGGTGTTAGTTTTACCTGCCATGTATTTGAAAAAGCTCTTTCTGCTGTCCTTGACCCCTCTCGCCAGCTTTAATTCCAAGGAGGCCTTAGTCATCCTAGCAGCTTTCCTACATCCTCTAGCAGCAGCCTTATATTCTTCCCAAGTGGCCAGCCCTTCTTTCCATGACCTGTAAACTCTCCTCTTCCACTTGAGCATACCGAGAAATTCCATATTTAGCCACGCAGGTCTCTTGACCCTCTTCCTTGACTTCCTACATGTTGGGATGCTCCGATCTTGAGCTTGGAAAAAGCAGTCCTTGAACGTCAACCAACTATCTTGGGCCCCTTTACCTTCAAGCAGCCTAGCCCATGGGATTTCCCCTAGCAATTGCTTGAAGAGGCCAAAGTTTGCCCTGCTAAAGTCCAGGGTTGCAATTCTACTTGCTATTCTACTGACCCTACCACACAAGATCCTGAATTCTACCATCTCGTGGTCGCTGCAACCAAGGCAGCCCTCAACCTTCACACCTTCAACCAGACCCTCCTTGTTAGTGAGGATGAGATCCAGCAGCGCACCTCTCCTGGTTGGCTCATCCACCATTTGCATGAGGAAGTTATCCATACACTGGAGGAACCTCCTGGACTGCGGCTGGGTTGCTGAGTAGTCCTTCCAGCAAACATCAGGGAAGTTAAAATCCCCCACAACCACCACGGCCTGTGACTGTGAGGCCGCTGTCAGCTGCCTGTAGAAGGCCTCGTCAACTTCCTCACCCTGATCCGGTGGCCTGTAACAGACCCCCACAACAGTATCGCCCCTGCCAGCCTGCCCCTTAATTCTCACCCACAGACTCTCAACTCGCTCATCATCTGTCCCTGGACAGAACTCAACGCATTGTAGCTGCTCTCGCACATAAAGAGCAACCCCACCACCCCGCCTGGCTGGCCTGTCTTTCCTGAAAAGGACATAGCCCTCCATGACTATATTCCAGTCATGTGAGCTGTCCCACCACGTCTCTGTAATTGCCACCAGGTCATAATCTCCTGACTTAACACAGGTTTCTAGCTCCTCCTGCTTATTTCCCATGCTGCGCGCATTGGTGTACAGACATTTCAGGGAGCAAGCTGAGCACACCGATTTCACCCTAGGATTACGGGAGGCCTCCCAGTCTTCATCAATTCTGGAGCACTGTCCCACTGAGGCAAGGCCAGCTACAACCCCATCCCCCTTCGAATCCAGTTTAAAGCTCTCCAAATGAGCCCTGCTAATTCGTGCCCCAGCATCCTTTTGCCTCTGTGAGATAAACCTTTCCCACATGCCAATGTCCAGACCAGTGCCCTATAAAACCAGCCGTTATCAAAGAATCCAAAGCCCTGCCTGCAGCACCAGACTCAAAGCTAATCATTTATGGACTGAATTTTCCCATTCAGTCCGACGTCATCAATAGAAGATGGAAGGAGCGATGATGCGGGTGAAAAGTTGAGCAGGGTCTTTGGTCCGGAATTAGTGCTACCTTTTCTCGGCGGAGGAAGAATGCAAGCAGACTCAATATGAGGCATAAGCAGACTTCGTTTATTTGCTCGGTACACTCCCTTTTATATATAACTATATCCACTAGTCAGCTAATCCACTAGTCAGCTACTCATTGGCTATTAGCTTCTACTTTGGCGATAGCTGATAGGTTATAAGCCTAAAGGTATTAACAAGAGTTACAAGTTCTGCTCTCGGTACTTTCCACTCCGGGGCTTTCCACTGTTGCTCAACCTTCAGTACTTTTCCACTGTTACAATAGTCAAGGACTCAGGCCTATTCTAGGCCATAACTATCACAATTGACTTTCTGGACACAGGGGATTTCTGGATCCACTGTGACCTTTCTCCTTGAGCCATTCTCCAACAATTCCCCCTTTTTCTTTTTGGGCTACAAAAATTCGATTTGTTACTTTGGCTAACCCTTTTCTTATACAAGTAAAGGCTATACAAAAACAAATTCCTAATAAACAAAGCATAAATAAAAAGCGCAATCCTTCAGTTATCAAACTTTTCAACCATCCGGTTAAGCCCCATCCTTCAAGATTGATTCCAAAAAATCCATTATCCTGTTTTAATAGTTGTATATGTTGTTGCAACTTTTGAATCTTTTTATGAATAGATTCGGAATTATTTGTCAGATCCATACAACACATTCCCTCAAAATCTTCACATCCATGTCCATGTGCTAAGAGTAAAAAATCAATAGCAGCTCTATTTTCTAATGTGGCATGCCTTACAGAATCAACATCGGCTGCCAAGAGTGACAATATATCTGAGGTGGCATTTGTTTGCTTGGCTAGCCAACATTGCAATTTTTCTAATTGAAATAAAGCGTGGCCAGCGGCAAGGCCTGGCAAAAACAAAGAAGACACTACCTGTTCAGCTCTATTAAAAAGTTTAACCTCGTCATTGCAATCAGCGGCTGGCACACCACGGCGGCCACGGCCACTGTGACTCAGATCAGCCGCAAAGCTTCCGAGGCCAGCAAGCGCTGGCAATGCAACAGCAAGTCGCCCAAAGGTACATGGCCCTCCGACCGGTCCCCGAGGGACCCCTGAAAATGCCTCATCCCCACACAACAAAAATATCCCCGGGGGCAATTTTCGGGGAATGGTGGTACCTGGAGCTGGTTTGCTTTTATTACGCCCCACATGGTTGCACCAGTGAGTATCGTTAATCCATGGCGGCATAGTGGGGGAGATGTTCGTAATGTCGGTGATATTACACCATTGACCATTAGCCTCATTACAATCAGATGAATTAATATATAGACAAGATTGAGCATGAAGAGTTCCTAGGAGGCCTATTTCTTGTGGAATTGGCCCATAGGGCAGTTTGTCGTCCCAGATATCATACTGATCTGTACAGTTAATCATAGTGGTATTACATTTGCTTTTTGCAATTTTACTGGAGATATCGGCCATTAGGTGTCGCGCTTCAGAGTTATTTAAGGGAATTCCAATGAGACATGTATGAAATGGGGATTCAGGTTGTGCCAATGAAACACAAAAGTTAGTTCGATTTATTGCCTTCGCTAAGGTTATCCAAACATTTTTTCTGGGAGAAAAATGTCTTAGCCTGATATCAGTTTTTACTGTTTCTGCGCTGGGAAAAACGACGACAAGTACGGCCCCAATCAGCAGGCCTAACTTGCCACATGGTTGGAACCCCAACATCCTGACCGCACTGTATTCTGGTGGTGGCCACAACTCGAAGGCAGTTAATTACCTGTTGTGTTCGCCACCGTAAGTGTCGTAGGCGCAAGTCTTCCCTATTTTCTACCACTGGGTAAGTTTGCAAAAGGGACACTCCCGTTTCCGTTCGAAATGCCCTAATGGGATTATTATTGTTACCTCGTTGCAAGTCCCAATTACAATTTATACAACAGTTAAGCAATCCTAATTGGTACTGAGATATCCACCACTTTTGATTACAATGCCCACAATTAATTTTTATCCATGCACGATGTTTTTCCGATAAACAGGCATGACAATGATTTGTATTTGGTAGGGTAAACCTATTACACAGAGAATAAAGTTCCCCAGCCAAATAAGTTATCGCATCTTCCTCTGTCTGGTATGATAACCGAACTTCAAAATGTCTCTCAATCGGTTCCAGAAGTGGTCGTAATGTCTTCTGTAGACGACGTTGCCGCCTCGTTTCCGGACTGTTCATTTGATTGGACCGCACGAGTCCACTTGGCTGGTATCCACTTGGGTCCTGTCGGCGTAAGCACGCACATATAACCTCTGCCTATGTATTGTACCTCAGCAGGCCCTCGCCATTGCCCTGTCTCTGGTTCTTTATAAAACACTTTCATTTGCACTTGTTGTTGCTTCCGGATCCCAGAATGTATCCTGACTGGCGGCTCTTCTTCAGGGCCAAATATGCACAAATAATTTAATACAAATAAAGTTTTCGAAATCCGTTCATAGACATCTCTTATATCTGCAAATTTATCAAAATAACGCTTCAGAGTCTGGTTTGTCCTTTCCACTATAGCCTGCCCTGTGGGAGAATGCGGGATCCCCGTTACGTGCTTAACTCCCCACTGTTGGCAAAATTTTCTCATTTTTTCACTGATATAAGCCGGACCGTTATCTGTTTAATTTCCTTTGGCACCCCCATAACTGCAAAACAGCTGGTTAGGTGTCGTATGACGTGAATGGCTTTCTCTCCCGCCTGAGCGGTGGCCCAAACAAAATGACTATAAGTATCAATAGTAACGTGCACATACTTTAATCTCCCAAACTCTGGCACATGCGTAACATCCATCTGCCATATTTCACAAGACTTTACTCCTCGGGGGTTGACCCCAATTCCCAGACCAGGCCCATGATGACTACATTGTGGACAAGTCCTCACGATTCCCTTTGCCTCTTCTATGGTGATATTAAACTGAGACTTTAGACCTCGTGCATTCTGATGAAAAATATTGTGTGCTTCTCTAGCTTTTATAAAGTCACTTAGAGGTACTGTGTGCATAACTAACTGATCTGCCTTATCGTTTCCTTCCCCTAGTCCCACTGTCCACATATGGCTTCTTATGTGGATGACCGAATAGGGAACTGTCCGTAAATTTAGTGCGGTCTGCAATTGTCTAAAAAGTTCATTGAGCCTAGGATTGGTAACTTCTTTTACACGAGCATCCTCTATCCGTTCCATCACCCCAGCGACATAGAGTGAATCTGTAACGACATTGAGTGGTACGGTAATCCAATACTTTACTGCCCACGTTACTGCGGCAAGTTCCAGCGTTTGCAGCGAGTCCCCAGGGATAGCGTCCAGCAAATGGTGGTGCCATTCACCATCAGCCATCCAGGTAACTGCCGCCCGCCTGGATCTTTTGCCTACATCAGTAAAAACCGTGAGAGCATTCTGTATTGGAGTCTCACTCCTCAGTGGTCGCTGTATCCACTCATTATGATTGATCCACTGCACAACAGGTGATTTTAGAGGCTCTATGGTAATTGAGGAGTGCTCTGATAATAAACTGTCCTGTAACTTTGAACTATGCCTTAAGTACCAGTCAAGGTCTTCCTTAGGTATTGGTAGCTGTATAAGCTGCGGTTCTTTTCCTGTTATTTGTAAAATTCTAGTACGGCCCTTTTTAATTAATTCTGCTAAGTTCTCTGCCTTAGGCTGGATCGATTTTTTAGGCTGCAAACTTGTAAATATCCATTCTAAGATCTTAAGCTCGCCTTTCTCCCCCTTTTTCTTTTTAAGCTGAATTAAAGCACCCAATAATTGGTTATGGCTGTGCCAGATGGTAAGATTTATGGGGAGGTCGAGACTCCGCCTGGACACAAAGTGTTCTGTGATTTGCTCAGAAAGTGTTCGGATGAGGGCAGCTTGTTCTGCCGTCACGTCCACCTTGATAGTAGGATTCGTGCCCTTGAGTAATGGGCGAAGAATGTCGAGTTGATGATTGGGAATACCAACCACCGGACGAATCCATTGTATATCTCCTAATAGTTTCTGTGCATCATTAAGGGTATTTATTTCTGTTTTAAGTTGCAATTTTTGAGGACGTATCTGAGAATCTGTAATTTTCCAGCCCAAATAAAGCCATGGCGCCTTTCGCTGGATCTTTTCTTCCGACACGACCAGGCCTTTTGACGTTAACCGCTGTCGCAGGACCTGTAGCTGGTGATGGTCGAATGGGTGTTCTTGTGCAAACAAAATATCGTCCATATAGTGATAAATGAAAACATCTCTCCATAGTTGTCTGATAGGTTGTAAGGCATTGTCGACAAACAACTGACATAAGGTAGGGCTGGTTTTCATCCCTTGAGGTAACACAGTCCATTCAAAACGTTGAGTAGGCGCCTCCCTATTAATAGCTGGTAAGGTAAATGCAAAACGCTGAGTATCTTGTGGGTGTAGGCTGATAGTAAAAAAGCAGTCCTTAAGATCAATCACTAAAAGATGCCAAAATTCCGGCAACATTGCTGGGTTAGGTAATCCAGGCTGCAAAGCCCCCATAGACTGCATTTGATTATTAACAGCCCGGAGATCATGTAACAAACAATACTTTCCTGATTTTTTCTTGATTACAAAAATTGGCGTGTTCCAAGGACTTATTGACAATTTTAAATGTCCCTGATTAAACTGTTCCTGGACTAATTGGTGCGCGGCTTGCAGGCTTTCCAACTTTAACGGCCACTGCTCGATCCAAAGTGGGGTATCGGTAGTCCATTTTAACGGGATCGGGAAAGCCCATTGTGCAGTGACCGTCAGGCTAAATTTGGACCCTGATCAGTGGTCAAAATTGCCCCAATTTGGTCGAGCACATCTCTTCCGATAAGTCCCTGGACTCCTTCAGGTAAATTCATCACAGTAACAAAGGTGTTAGCTCGGCTTTCGTCAATACATATAGTTATCCGATCAACACTTTGTTGAACCATCGACTGGCCTCCCACACCCTCCACTCCTCTGATGGAAGGTTTGAGGGGCCAGTGTTGAGGCCAACATTTATAGTCTACGATGGTTAGGTCGGCACCCGTGTCGAGAAGTGAAGCAATAGTCACAATTTCTTTCTTAACGCACAACTGCACGGTAACAATTGGTCGTTTTTTCATCGAAAGGGTAAGCATGGCCGCTTCCCCGGTCGAGCCGAATCCTTTATTATTTCTTTCTTTGTCGGTAAGGGACGCCATATCCTTTGTGAGTTGCGGTAGCGGTACCAGTTGTGCAATTCGACTCCCTGCTGGGACATGAATAGGCGGAAATAAAGTGTAGATTACGATATCAATTCGGCCTTGATAATCGGCATCGATAACTCCCGGTAGAACTATTAAACCTTTAATCCCGGTCGAGGATCGTCCCAACAGTAGTGCGCCGCTGGGTTGTCCGTTAATAATCAAAGGACCATAAACTGGTGACGCAACACGGATTGGGTGGTGATCAATTAGGGTGATGTCTACTGCTGTTGCCAGGTCCAACCCGAGGCTTCCCTTGGTGGCTGGGCGTAACAGCTGGGGGGATTCGGGGGTGTCACTAGCCCTTGTGGCGCTACAGGAGCTTGAAATGCTGGAGCGGCTACTGTTGTCTGGGCACGGCGGCTTGGCGCGCTCCGCTGGCCGTTTCCCAAACGATAACACGCAATGGTATTATGGTTGTTTGTCTTGCAATTTTCACACCATACTTGATCTGCCCGACAGTCCCTTCGGATGTGTCCATCATGGCCACAGCGGAAACATCCTCTACGCCGTCGATTAACAGGTCCCCTTCGTTGTTCTGGGGGTTTTAGCGGAGCTAATGCCGCAAAAACTTGTTGAGTCGTTTGTTGTTGTACCGCAAGGGCTTGTTGTTGGGCTTGCAGGAAATCTCTCCCTAATTCTTTTATCGCCTCCACTAGCATTGCTTGTGTACCAACTGGTACCCTGCTCATTCTTTCTAACATTAGTTCAATGGTGGCATCAGCCGGTAAAGTCACTAAAATGCTCTTTGTTGAGGCATTAGCATTCTGTAGAACGCATTGCCGAAGTATTGCCCCTTTCATCCAATCCTGTATATCTGACTGCTCTATGGCATTAGTTAATCTATCGACAAATGTAGCAAAAGGTTCTTCCCTTTCCTGTTTTATATTCATATATGAGGGTGAAGGGGGGGTCATTTTTACTAGTTCTACGGCTGCTCGAGCTGTTCTCATAGCTTCCATACATCTCTCCGGACCCATCTCTACCTGTGCCCTAACTGTAACAAAGGGTCCTGATCCCATTAACTGTTCAACAGTAACCCCCCTCAATGGATCATTGTCCCCTCTTGGTTGCTGTGCTGAGGCTTCACAGAGCCGTTGCCAATGTGCTTGCCATAAAAGGATTTGTGACTGCGTCATTATCATTCTCATAATCACCTTAATGTCTTCAGGGCATAGCAAAACGCTTCCCCATATATAATTCAGAAATTGCTTAGTCGGTTCTCCATGCAGGCCGACATCATTCACTGTTTGCCTTAACTGCGATATCATTTTCCAACTTAGTGGATTATATTCCCCATGAACGTCACCCTGATCGTTAACATTAAATATCACTGGGAACGCCAGATTTGAGAGCACCCCCGTTCCTTCCTCAGCTACAGCCTCTTCCTGAAGTTTTTTCCAGTTAATTCCTGTTACCCGTCTCTTAACATGATTATTGGGTTCCTTTACAGAGTCGGGACTTTCTCTCGCCTCACTATTTAATTCCTGTTTATGTTCTCCTACAGGTCTATTCACGGATACCTTTTGCCAACACGGCTCTGGGGGCATTCGCGTTCCGCCAAACATTACCCCTCCTCCTGATGGAGCCTGCGTGGCCTTGCTAGAATATGGAGAGAGGCCACAATCGCCTAATGGCGGCGCGGAGGGTTCCTTTTGTTCCAATTTTGAAGATGCTATTGCCGCAAGATTCTTTTCTATCTTATATCGTTTGATATTATTAATAATCTCGCGCCATGGTTTCATTAATTTCTTTGCGGATTTATCGTCATCTATTACCCTATCCCACAAATAATCTCCCAATTTGCGCCATTCCTCTTCCTCAAATATATTTTCAGACGTACTGAAATATCCCTGTGTTCGCCCAGTTGCCACTAGTTCCGCTAGTGCTTTAACGCAATTCTTATCGACTCCCCGCTTTTCTAAAAAGCTTTCTAAAATTTCTAGGGCTACTTCCAAATCCATAATTCGTATTAGATCAATTTAAGTGCGCTGTCTTACCCTAATAGGTTAATCCTGCAGCCCCTCAGCCTGTAGCCCTGGCAGCGACGGTCTTTTCTCGGACCAGACGTCGGAGTCGACACACCGCAGCAGCTGATTTTGGTCGCTCTTGTCACGGCTTTCCTCGAACCGGATCCTCAGCAGCGACACACTGCCACAGTATTTGGTCGCTCTTGTCCCCCAGGGGCCGCTCCTGGTGTCCTGCTCCTGTCCGCTGAGCCTCGTGGCAGCACCAATTCGGTCCCTGTTCGGGCGCCAGATGCGGGTGAAAAGTTGAGCAGGGTCTTTGGTCCGGAATTAGTGCTACCTTTTCTCGGCGGAGGAAGAATGCAAGCAGACTCAATATGAGGCATAAGCAGACTTCGTTTATTTGCTCGGTACACTCCCTTTTATATACAACTATATCCACTAGTCAGTTACTGATTGGCTATTAGCTTCTACTTGGCATAACTGATAGGTTATAAGCCTAAAGGTATTAACAAAGTTACAAGTTTTGCTCTCGGTACTTTCCACTCCGGGGCTTTCCACTGTTGCTCAACCTTCAGTACTTTTCCACTGTTACAATAGTCAAGGACTCAGGCCTATCCTAGGCCATAACTATCACAATTGACTTTCTGGACAGTTTTGATTTCTGGATCCAGCTGACCTTTCTCCTTGAGCCATTCTCCAACACGATGAGAAGATCACTTGAGCCCCAAAGTCTTTCACCATCTGCCCCAAGGCCCTGTAGTCTTTCTTCATCCCCCTCAGACTGCGGGAAGCAGCTTCCCCCTCACCCGTCTGGAAGACCAGCAGCGGGTAGTAGTCTGTCGGGTGCACCAGGCTGGGGAGCGCCCTGGTGATATCCCTGATCCGGGCTCCAGGCAGACTACACACTTCCCTATGATGAGGGTCAACTCTGCATATCGGGCCCTCTGTTCCTTTCAGAATGGAATCACCTACTACAGTGACCCTTCTTTCTTTCTTACCAGAGGCAGTCTTGCTATAAATCTCGACACTGGCACATAATAAAAGAATACAATTAGTTGCAGAAATTAAAGAGAAATGCTGCAGTTGTAAAAGTCATACAGGCAATGTTTCATACAGGTGGGAATGATGGATCCAGAGCAGGGAGGGTTAATAAATGCATTGGTAACACACCTTGTTTTTTAATGCTTAATGAAAACCGATGCCCATGGGTAGCAAGAGCCTGGTTCTCTGTTAGAAAGTATTAAAAAATGCTGAAGTGGAAATGGCTTGCTGTAATGTGATAATTTCAACAGCCTGAAATTCCCACAGGAACTGTTATTTTTTCTTGTTATTTCCTTATAGTGACGAACCAAACACTGAATTATAGGAAAGAAATTCTTGTTTGGTGAATACAAACTGTCACTTAACATTTTCACAGAGTTGGGATATTTAGATAGCGGAGACCCAGAAGAGCTTTTGCCATATGAAAACAATGACAATGATAAAACCATTTATGCTTGATAAAACCATACGGCCTAGCCTGGCATGTGGGCCATCTGGATGTCCTTCCTCCTCTTGAATCCTTGATCCCTCAAGGGGATCTATGCTTTTCGTGATACGCAAAGCCATCCACTTACATTGAATCTTAGGAACGTAGCATGACAAAAACCAGCAGCTACCTGTGTCACTATATATTCTCTCCTGCAAGTACACTAGCCAGGAAACAAGCACTTATTCCCAAAGGGCTCAAAGAATATCCTCCAGCCACTGGAGAGTATACATTCAGAACTCAATAGCAAATGAATGGTCTGTCATAAAATACAAGCTCTCAAATCTCAATGAGCATTCCCCCAGCCGACAGGAAAAGCCTTGCAGATCTGAAACAAAGGTCAAGAAGAGGAAATATGGTGGAAACAAGGGAATTCTGAATTCTGACACAGAGTCATCAAACCTCCAAAACTTGTGCACTCAGGTTTGACACTGTGCTGGAAATAGCAGAGCGCATGTAGCTTTGCGCACAGATTTGCTCCTTTATGCTTGTTTTGATGGGAGTTTCAGAGCTGTCCTCACAACTGGTTTATGGTGAAAGCAAGGAAAATCTATAACAGGTGCCATTCCTTGTCTCAATCTCCCCTAATTATAGGGGCAATGCAGAGACAGCCCTGGATCTCAGTATGCACCAAAGAGATCTTACAGATGGAGGATGTTTTTCACATGATGTAGCAAGTCTGCAGATTGATGCAATGGTATGGGACACCCAGTCATGGACACCTAGATTGTGAGGATGGAGGCACAGACCCAGAGATAGAGTGCAAGCTGGATCATTTATTGCAAAGATTACATGATATTTATATGTTTCCAAGCAATTAGCCAAGCACATCTGTGTTTACCTTGCAGTCACATCAGGTGAAAGGTCTATCTGATTTTCTTATCAACATCCTCTTCCCAGTTCCGACCTCCTTGTTCCCTGCCAGTTCCAACATCTTCCAAGTACCAGTCAGGGACGGGTCACTCTTAATTGCCTGATGTGGTTCTTCCTTCCTATGGTCTCTGACAGTTTCAATACATTCCAACCCCCACAGTCCCCCCTTCTTGTTTTTGCAATGCAGTATACCCATGTCTTTCAAAAGCTTGGGATAACATTCGCTGCATACATTGTAATAAGCAAGGTACAACACATATGATGGTGAAAAGAGCAAGCAAAAAGATTAGTCCTCTCTTAACCAAAGTCAATAGCCAACCAGTTATACTCCAGTTAGAGAAAAGTGATGATAACCAATCTTTATCATCTTCCCTTAACTTCATTACGCTGTCTTTTAATTTACGGATACGGTCATGTATGGATTCTGAGTGGTTTGACAAATTCATGCAAAAATTCCCTCCAAAATTTCACACCCATGTCCATGTGCTAAGAGGAGAAAATCAATTGCTGCTCTATTTTGCGAAGTCGTGTGTCTAATAGAGTCAACATCAGTGAGCAGCGCAGAGAGAGCGGATGCTGTAGCATTAGTTTGTTTAGCAAGCCAACATCCTAACTTATTCAATGTTGCTAAAGCTTGGGCGCTAGCTACTCTGGGAGCTAAAAATGAAGCAGCTATTATTTCACCCAGGTTCCAAAAATTTACTTTGTCATCGCAGCTCAGCTGAAAAGCATGCGTTGACCTTCGAGAACGCAATCCTCGTTTATTGATTATCATGGTGTTATTGGGGATGAACATGCCTAGGGTCCCTACTCCACACACGGGCTGCCCTTTATATGGGATGGCACCCCTTGCCAGGCCTGATCTTGTGGCAGCTGAGGCATGGACTCTGTTTCTGGCTACAAATGAAATCCCTTATTGAGTGAGCTTACAGGTTTTTATAGTATTCTGCCTAACAATTAGTCGGGGTTAGTTCCTTTGGTACTTTTCCATCACAAAACAGTCTTATTGATCACTCACTCTTTCAGCCAATCACATTACTGTCCACTTGCCTTTGCTTGAATAATTATTTCTAAACATAGTCTTTTGCTATCACTACTCATTACAATCTCAGTTCCACTTCCCCTTGACTATACATTCTTTATCTTGTCTTAAGCATCCTCCTGTTTCCAAATTTACAGTCCTCAGAAATTATCTTGATGCTCTTTCTTCAGTTCCACCTGATGTTCTTTCTCCAGTTCTTTCACCGGTTCTTCCCCACTTGTCCCGTTCACTTCTCCCAAGGTTTGTGGCTGATGAGAGTCCAGATGTCCGGGCTCTCGTCCAGGTCTACTTGCGCAGCTTCTTGTGCAGCATTCCCCAAATCTCCCTCTTCTTTATAAACTAACAAAACATTGTTAATAGACTTAGCAATCAAACGATTTATACAAGCAATTTAACAAGGAACTGTGATTAAAATATATAAGAAGATTTTTACACAGGCTACTCTGATTTTAATAATGTCTTTCAACCATGCACTGATGCCCTATTCTGACATCAAACTTTCTAACCAATTCCAGCTACTCTCTGCTCACAACATCTGAACTCCTTTAGGTTTTGAATTGCCTCATGGACAAACTCAGAATGGTTAGAGAGGTTCATGTAACACATTCTATCGAAGTCTTTACAACCATGTCCTTGAGCTATTAGCAAAAAAATCTATGGCAGCTCTATTTTGAAGGGTAGCATGTTTGACGGAATCGTTATCTGTTAACAGACCATTGCTGTGGGTGAAAAACCTCCGGAGCAGAGGCTGGGTTTCTTCCCGCCTCTCACCGGGAGGAGTGGACCCCGCGCCGCCCCGCAGCGCGCATCTTGGCGGGCGCAGCGCGCACCCGCGCCTACCGCAGCACACAGAGACGAGGGGCGGACGAGTATCCTAGCCCTCTGCCCGCTGGCAGACAATGGAGGGAGCCCGCCGCAGCTGCTGCTGCCTCCGCCTTGCGAGGGAGTGACACCGCGGCAACGGGGAGGTGGAGGCGGCGCGCCCGTGCTCCGCAGCTCCTGGTCCCACCGCTGCAACCAGGTGCAGCCCCTCTGCCGAAGGGGAGCCCCCGCCGCAGCCTCCGCTGGGCTCCCGCGGGAGCGCCGTTTTCCTCCCCGCCGTCCAGCCCGCGGGTCGCCCTGTGACGGACGGGATGTGGAGCATTCAGGCTGTGGTGCAGGTTCACAGAACCTTGATTTTCCGCTTCTTTTTTAATGTTTTTCCACATATCATGCGGGTCAGGGGGGTAGAGGCAGGGTTCTCTGTCAGGGTCGATTGGTCCGGAATCAAAAGGGTCATCTTTGCCTGGCTCAGTTGCTGTTGCAGCCTGCCGGCGGATATCTTCCCACAGATCGATAAGCGCAGGAGGGTGTGTGAGCACCAGCAAAGCTTGCGCCTCATGACAGCCAATGCCAGGATCAGGCGGGAATAGATCTGGCTCGGTTTCTGGGTCTGTCAGCCCCAAGTCGAGAAGATCCGGAGTGTTGCTTGCAAGAACAGACGGGGTGTTGTTTGTTGGGACAGAAGGGGTTGACAGTGCCAACGCTTCCTGTACTGCCTTGTCAAGTGCCTCATAGACTGAGCGCCATACCCCCAGCAATTTGAGTGCTGCCGCATCATCACTTGTGGCTGCGTCCCAAAGGTAGACCCCAATCTTGTCCCATACTCCCTTCTGATAAATATGAGTTGATGTCGCCTCTGGGGCATATGCCGAGGCTGATATTAATAAGTCTTTCAGTTTATCTTCATTTACAGTAACCCCCTTCTTCGCTAGGAATTTTACTAATACTCTGTACACCGACTTGTGCTCGGGGGATACTGAGTTTCCCATGTTCCCATTCCCAGCCGCTTACCTCAGTCAGAGGTATCGGTTAATTGCTGCAGCCTTTCGGAGTTCAGCTGGGCGTCCTTACCAGTTGCCGAGTCACGGCTCTCTGTCTTGCACCGTGTTGGGGGCCATTTGTGAGGATGAAGGCACGGACCCAGAGGTAGAGTGCAAGCTGGATCGTTTATTGCAAGGACTACACAATATTTATATTCTTCTGTCGTGGTTTAACCCTAGCCAGACAGCTTGTTCACCCACTCCCTCCCCTCTTCTTGTCCTCCCCCTACTCCTGGAGGGACGGAGAGGAGAATCAGAAAGAACGCAACTCCCACGGGTTGAGATAAGAACAGTTTAGTAACTAAGGTATAACACAAATCACTGCTGCTACCACCTATAATAGTAATGATAAAGGAAATAACAAGGGAAGAGAATACACCTCATCACCAGGCAACCGATAACTCGCCCCCCCAGCCCGACCAAGCCCCGACCGATACCTCCTCCAACCCTGCAGTCCACCTAGCCCTTCCTGGTAAATCCCAGTTACCTCCTGGGCATGGCGTGCTGTGGTATGGAATACCTCTTTGGTCAGTTTGGGTCAGGTGTCCTGTCTCTGCTTTCTCCCGGCTTCCCTCCTCCCTGGCAGAGCATGAGGCTCACAGAGTCCTTGGCCAAACCAAAACATCATTTTTATCAGCTCTGTTCCCAGCCCGAAAGTCAAAACACAGCACTGCACCGGCTACCAAGAAAGAGAAAAATGACTGCTACTGCTAAACCCAGGGCAGCTTCCAAGCAATTAGCCAAGCACATCTGTGTTTGCCTTGCGGTTACATCAGGTGAAAGGTCTGTCTGATTTTCTTACCGACATCCTCTTCCCAGTTCCGACGTCCTTGTTCCTTGCCAGTTCCAACATCTTCCAAGTACCAGTCAGGGATGGGTCACTCTTAATTGCCTGCTGTGGTTCTTCCTTCCCATGGTCTCTGACAGTTTCGATACATTCCAACCCCCACACTAGTTGATGGCATCAGATGCATTTGAATAGGTATTTGGTTTCCACATGGCAAGTAGTAGCTCCTTTGACATGCTTTTGAAGCAAGTAAGTCTATTTTTCCCATTTTACAGACAAAGTGGATCAGAGGGAGGAAAATCCTTCTGTTTCAAATCCCTCCATCCTTTGAGGAAGTGACTCCAAGGCAATACTTGAGTCAGGCTATGGAGCAAGGCTCTCGACTCACCTTTAACTTCCGGATCCCAGGACAGCATTGCAGCCCCCCCACCCCCCCTTGTGAAACCTGACAAACCTCAGACTTATTCTTACTTACATTTTCAGCCCATGCAGTAGTGCAGCTACCTGGTAGCATGGGTTAAATCAACTTGGAAATGGGAGTGAAGACGTAGAGAGGTCAGGGAATAGAAAGAGGGGAGATGCCAGCAGACAGCATCTCAGTGCTTCACCCAGCAGCTGCTGGGACGTGGAGCATCGGGCAACTCAGAGGTGGTTGTGACTGGTAACGGTTCACAGCGTGTAGCACAAGCCTCGAGCCTTACTCGTAGGAGCTAAAACTCCATCGAAAGGACAGCAGATGGCAGTGGAAAACCTGTCTGAGGATTGCGCTGCACCCCGGAGACAGCAGAGCAGGCGTCTGCTGATTAATTAGATCTCCTCAAAAGCCATCAGGAGCAGGTGGAGGGGAACATATTGGGAAAATAATTTGAAAGGCTTATTTTCAGTATCTATTTTTATCTCCCGATCTAACTGGTAAAAGGCTGTCAGGATTTTCCTGCACCACCTTCTTTTCCAGGAAATTGCTTTATGAATGAAAGAAACCCCAAGTCTTTGGTCTTTAACATTATTAATGCAGTGCAGCAAGTGGATGCAGGGAGTGATCTACTACTGATTTTTCTACCAGTATCAAGAGACTTGCAAGAACAAAAAATGTTTCTAAATGACTTTTGCATATAGATATTTGGAATAAGACAGCATAACAGCGAACTCTTGAGGCTGATTTGCCAGGTACTTTGGGCACATCTTCATATTTTCTAGACAAAGAAATAATGTTTACTGTGCACTGCCAGACACGCTTAAGTAAAGACAGGATCCCACAGTTTTATGTGCCTCTGACTTGAAGCTCAGGTTTGCTCCCTTGCCTGCCCTTTTCAGAACTGATATATATTTTAGAATTAGCTTGAGTGTTTTGCTTTTGCCTGCCCTGTAGCTGGGCTGTAAGACTTCTGTTAAATGACTATGGCTTTGCACTTTTCTGTATATAGGCAGAGAATGAGTGAGAAATCCAGTCTTAAAGAACCTGCAGTCTCACTGAGATAAAGGATGTGAAGAAAGCACACTTATAACCACTGTGCAGGCAGGAAGAAAAATTCAGCATTTAAGAAGAGAACCCATACAATTATTTAGCAGTTTCCTTTCATTTATGGAAGTCAACATCATTTTCCTCTCAAGTCTTGTGATTATCATAAGGCCAAGTTCACAGAGGGAAACACAGGGTGAACAAAGACTGACCCTAGATTCCCTTCCCCCAGCTGCCTAGTAGGGCAGCATATTCTCTTTCAGGATGCATAGTAGAGAGGGTGAGTGCTTAGTACAATTCATTCAGGCTCAACAGGATTCAATGTTACCTGGCTGCTGCTTTCATAGGAACAATGCAATGAGGTTTTCAGAGAGCAGTACAGCACTCTTTGTGAAAGGCTCTGAGAGCTGCAACAGCATCAAAACCTTACAGAAAAGAAAAGCATCACAGGACCTGTGGGTGGAAGTCCGACCAACCACAAAAATGCCTTTTTCAGGTTGTACCACTGATCTCCTTGGTCAAGAACGAGAGAGTGATCAAGAAGTAATGAATAGGAAGTTGCTATGAAGTTTGGACATGTATGGGATTTCTACCACTGGGTCGCTGACTTCTCAAGAATGAAGTGCAGAGACAACATCTCTGGGTGGCATAAGTGGCTACGGCCTAAGACTGTTAGTCCTAGAGCCCACAGAAGAGGCCAAGATTTGCCCTGGAGTGGTGCATTACATGCATGTAAATTACAAGGGCTGTTCTCTGACAAGGGGAAACATACAACTAATTTTAACTGTGGAGCAGAGCAGATTGGCCAAATAAGTGCCACATTCAGATATCCTTGTACTTCAAGCTGGTGAAAGGGCCATGGATCAGGTAAACACCAAACTATTTTTCACCACTTACTGCAATTTGGGAAGTAGGGGGAGCCCAATGAAACCACCAAATAAATTTGAAATGGATAGAGGAAAAATATTGCTTTGCACAGAGGGTATCACTCTTCTGGGAGCTGTTATCGCAGGAGTCTGGGAAGGTATGGAGTAGCAGTTGGTCCAAAAAGGGATTAGGCAAATTCAGAGGCAACAGGTCTGTAACAGGTACAGAAAGGCTGAGCAAGCATGTATTTCTTCTTTACTAATTGAACACTTATGGGTCCTGGAAAATCAAAGGGTAATGACCTGCATATAGTAGGTAGAGTCACATGCTCTGCCTGAATAGCTTCCCTTTCTGCTACTGTCACATGTAGCACTGATATAACCTGGTAGGACTTACTAATTTATGGACTGAAATCCTTATGGTTTTGTTGACAGAAAAGTCATGTCTATGTTAGAAAGTTGTAACATACATCATAGAAACTAAAGCAAGGGCTTTCTGTACTATTGCACAGTACTAGCTTGCATACCATCCACTCCTTCCACTTTCCTGTGACCTGTAAGCTTCCTGAGAGTACCCTGTCTTTATCGTTACTGAAGATGTGAAATAGGACTGGACCCAGTATTGACCCCTGGGATACACACTGGCTTCCAACTAGGTGGGCTCAGCTATTCAGTTTTCAGTCCACTTTACTTTCTGCTCATCCAGCGCATACACCAACAGCTTGTCTGGGAGGATGTTTTGGGAGGCACTGTAGAAAGCTTTACTGAATTCAAGGCAGACAATATCCACTGCTCTCCCCTCATCTACCAAACCAGCCATGTCATTGTAGCAGGTTAGTGGGTTGGTTAAACATGCCTTCTCCATGGTGAATCAATGAGGAATACTTCTGATGGCTTTCTTGTCCTCACACACCTGGAAATGGTTTCCAGAATTAGTTGTTCTATCACCATCAGGGGATGAAGTAGATAAGCACTGTAAGCAGCAGAGCCTGAAGGGCTGCTCAAATAGTCTCTCTGAAGTCACACAACACTGCTGCCTTGAGTCAGTATTTCTGTTGCATGTAAAAGGAAGCCTGTTTTTTCTGTCTTTTTAGGTATGTGCAGTATTGTATTTCTTGTTAATGATTGTTATTTCTGTCTCTCCAGAGTTCTGGGAAATCACTGTTATTAAAGTAAGCCTGTAGTCTTTTCTGACAGTTCTAGAATCTAGCATGTGGTTTCATTTTAGAAAGTGTGTTTACTGAATTGAGTATGATAAGATATCAAATTAAAACCACCCATTATGCTACAAGTACATAAAAGGCATGAAAAAAAAACCACTGAGCTGTATAGTCTGAAGACATCAATAGCTAGATAGAGAGCATTTTACAGAACAGCCTTGAGACAAATTGTGTTGTAAGATGGATAGGTTTGGTCCATCTTGTGGAGAGGAAAGACTTCACAAGGTTCATTAGCTTTAGAACAACTTCAAATGTTTCTTTATAAGTAGCAACAGAACTCTAAAAGACGTAGACCTCAAACGCAAATTGCATCACTTGTAACGGAAACTGCTATCAGGCATGGGACAGAATTTCTCCTACTACTGATCTTTGCAACAGCGGGAACTGTGAGTCTAGTTACTTATGGGCTGGGTGGGCAAATAAAAGTGAAGGTCCCTTTACCTGGGGCAGGGTGATCTGAGGTTAAAACCTCATTGTCCTATCCTTCACACTGCTGGCCAGAACATATCATCCTGTTACAACCTGACTGTAGCAATACCATACATGTGAGAGCAAAAGTTCACAGCCTAGTGCTCAGTGCCTTTCTGACCTAAGCAAGTCTTTTCAACTTCCCTTACTTCAATCTCCCCATGGGTAAAATTTATTTTCTATTATTTTACATAAGTCTGCAAACTGCTCCATCACTTCCAAAGTTGCTATGGAGCTACTTCTGTCAGCCTTTGTGAAAAAGTTAAGCCAGGAGTCCTGTACCTTGTAGCCAGCTCAGCATGAGCACGTTCAAGTTGCTCACAGAGTGTCAGACACCTTTGAAGGACCCTGACACTGTTAGGGCCACTGCAGCAGTGATGAGCATAACCTAGCAGACCTAATACTGACTGTGGCTGCATTAATGCACATGTGTAAGTTTTGAATCAGAATTAGCTCCTGATAGTTAGAAGAGTAAATTAGCATATTGTCATCCCCTTGCAAACCTACCCATGTTTCAACTGGCTGAAATTTCCTCTCCATCTTCTTCCTTTCCTTAGCAGAAATAAGTTTGCTTGAAGTTGCTGCTAATATAAATAATATGGCACAGCTGGTCACTGAATATGACACATGGCTAGTATGAGGTTGTGACATCCTTTCTATGGGAGCACACCAACAGAATGCATTCACCTGCAAAATGTGTACTTGAACAGTGCAGACTGTTGAAAGGGTTGGCATCCTACTGTGTCATCCTGCTCATTTGCTGCACTCCATTCTGGACAGTGTCCCACAGTGATAGATACGGGCTATGAAAACATTTAGGAAGTCCTCTTCACCTGTTCAATGGCTTGTATTGATAAACACATAGGGAGATTCAGGAACATGGTATTCCTATAAAGATTAGTATCTGCTCTCTGGTAAAACCACAGTATAGACGGCTAATCAGCAGAGGACTTTGCTTTTTGATAACAGAAGGAGGGCAATAAGGCTACAGTATTCCTCTTATTCCGCTCCTTTTCCTGTTAGCCCACCAGTAAATCAGCCTGTAATACTAAGAAACTTCTGCACAAGGCAGTCGAATTTCTTAGGATTACTGAGTTTCACACCAGTGATGCTGAACAGACCACTTGCACACGTGTCCTTGTTCTTGTTGGTGTGGGGTAGAAGGCATGAGTGAGTGAAATCAACCTGCTTAGAAGTATTGAAAATTAAAACCACTTTATGCATATGTAAGATCTTGCCCTGAAGTTTGCAACAGGGATTTTGTCATATAAATAATAAATCTTTTGAGAGCTGCTACTGTCAGGTAACTGAGTGTTTCCTTCCTAAGCTGAGATGAGTCACTGCTTCCCCTCATGTCTCACACCACTTACTTGCTCAAGATCAGTAGCACACTTAGTATGCACACACCATAACTTCAGTTTTCTGGAACTTGATGTCTCTTACCATAGAAGAAAATCAATTACAAAACAGTGTTAGAAAGAAGACAAAGAGCAGATGAGAGCACAACTATGTCTCTAGGTTTGTCATAAAGAAAAGTAGAATTAAAAAAGACTCTCCTCTTCTCCCAGTGCTATAAAAATGTCACCAAACATAGAAAAGAACAAACTCTCCAAATATCTGATGGCTCAAAGAAACTTCTGGATGCCTCTTTGAACAGTCCTGATATGGAACTGAGTGAAAAAATGTTGTGAGAACGAGGTTCTTCTACATAAATTCTATGCTTCCTACCTGGAAATACTACCTTAGCAGCAATGGACTTTAAAAGCCCCTCTTCTCCTTGATATCTCACCATAAGAAAGCAAAGAGGTCTTTAAAGAACATTCTGCTTGTCTGTGGAGTAAAGCTCAACAAGTATTCATGCTGTGTGAGCACAAAACTTTGAAGCTTGAACAAAGAATAAGCTATTTGTCCTTGGCACGTAGCTACAGCATTAGCCAGTAATCTGTGTCCTTCAGCTATAGTAGTGGAGGTTTGGTTTTGTCTGTTTGGTTTGGCCATTCTGTATCTGCCATCTCCATTTTTTCCATTTCAGAGCTAAAAAGACCTGCACTAGCATTTCTCTCACAGGGTTTCTCACAAGGTTTCAGTATCTCAGATGCTGTAGAACAGGCCTTCTGATAATGGGAGTATTTTAGCTAGAATAGGATAATTAGAAATTGGATTTTTCTTTCCAGCATGTCCCTTGGGATCTTCTACAATTGAGATATTGGATGTTTTGACAGGTAATTGTGATGATAATGCTGGCAGTGTAATAATAACAATAATGAGGATGATTGTAAGTATTCCTTTGCAGTTGAATAGCAGCCTGAGAAAGTTATTTGGGAAATTTTTTATAAAAAGCCCCAACACATGCCCAGAACAAACCCATTAATCCATCTTCTATTGTGCTGATAATGGGAAAAGGTATGTTTTACTCAAAACCATCAAAATTACTCACTTTAGGCAAGCAGAAAAGAGAATTTTCCAGTCTGATTTATTTAATCCTTATTTCCAAAGACTTTGCAACTCTTTACAAATAATCAGCCACCATGTTCACCTGATTTCACTACACCATCAGCTTATTGTTCATGCCAACAAAGGTACTATGAGGAAAATCTTATGACCGCAAGAAGAAGTCAGTTTTATTGCT
This sequence comes from Neopsephotus bourkii, assembly GCF_033783945.1. NCBI lineage: Eukaryota > Metazoa > Chordata > Aves > Psittaciformes > Psittacidae > Neopsephotus > Neopsephotus bourkii. The sequence goes on from NW_026902006.1 coordinate 58,026, forward strand.
AATAGAGAGTTCAGGAATCACTTTAGTCACATGCAGTATAATAAGAATTTGAAAGCTCGGCCAAGCCCTTGCTGTGCAAGGACTGAGGCATGCTATAAAAGAGCATCCATACTCCCACACTGTGATGCAGGGGGAAGAACGGAATGGAATGGAATGGAATGGAATGGAATGGAATGGAATGGAATGGAGCAGAACGGAATAGAACAGAACAACAGAACAGAATAAACAAACAGAACAGAACAAACAGAGCAGAACAGAATGGAACGGAATGGAATGGAACAGAACGGAACAAAATGGAACGGAACAGAATGGAATGGAATAGAATGATAGACATTTCAGTTGGAAGGGTGCTACAACAATCACCCAGTCCAACTGTCTGACCAGTCCAGGGCTGACCAAAAGTTAAAGCATGTTATTAAACATATTGTCTAAATGCCTCTTGAACATTGACAGGCTTGGGGCATTGACTGCCTCTCTAAGAAGTCTGTTCCAGTGTTTGAGCACCCTCTCTGTAAAGAAATGCTTCCTACTGTCATGTCTGAACATGAACCTCCCCTGATACAGCTTTGAACTGTTCCCAGGGGTCCTGTCACTGGATAACAGAGAGAAGAGATCAGCACCTCCCTCTCTACTTCTCACAGACAAAGGGAAGATTGTGAAGTACTGCATGGACATTTTTCTACCAAAAGATTTTCTTTTAGTAGGGATGGCAGGATACTTCTAACACTTTGTACAACATCTCTGCTCCGGGACAAAGGTGAAGTGAGAGAAGAAAGGCAGAAATATTACCAGAGCAGAAGGGATAAGAAACATGAGCTCTGGAAAATGCAGATGTCGACAAAAGGCATGTGCTCAAATGTTACCTCTTTACACATAACCTGTGAACTCACATTCTCCTAACAACCCAGAGTTAAGTTACCGGGAGGGCTTTGGTAGGAAAGTCTCATCTTCTAAGCTAAATTCTATCAGCACTAGTTCTGAGAGAAAGTACGATGATGCTTGAGTTGAGCCAGCTTTTGACCCCAGGTCACCCATTCTGTAGAAACAGCAATGCCATCAACACATGCTGTCATCTTGTCCCTCCAGAGCCTTTCCAAGTGTATGTGGGAGGGGTGTGTTTTTGGGGAGACATCTACTGTTCATGGCCAAAAAACCCAAGCATGGCAAAAAAACCCCAAAGAGAGACGAAAAGAAAACTAAAGACAGCTACCCCTGCAAATGAGTGGGTCTCTTCTTACAGGGTGAGGTCTCCACTCCTGTTATCTGGGTGGACTCTTCTCAGCCTCTCCCGTTCGTCAGCTTCTGTTCTCTCCAGAGCTCCAGGCAGTACACAGTGCCCACAGGGTTTGCACTGGGGTGCTGCTGGTCCTGTGGAGCACTGCACCCCTGCACACAGTTCCATGGGGACTGCCCTCCAGACAGACAGGCTCCCTGCTGGGACAGGACCTCTGAGTTCAGGGAAAGTGATCTGATTAGGGAGCAGTTTTGCTGAGGATGGCTGTTGACTTCTCTATCGTGCATGAGAGCCCAAAGTGGACTGCTCGGTGCCCAATGTCTCCTGCTAGTTTTGGCCCTGCTCTCAATATCTAACGGCAGAAAGTGACTTCTGAAGACCCTTGCTGCATATATTGTCCATCTATTCCTTTGAAAACTCAGAGCATTGAAAGTGGGAAAATGAGGACAAGAGGAGGATGAGGTGAGAAACACAAACTGCAAATAATTTTGACTGAGAACCAGGGACTTGTGGACCTCAGGGTACCTTATATCCTTGGGTCTGCTCAGCTCTTCACAGTGCTTTAGCGGACACCACTGCAGAGCTCTGCACTTCTCTGCAGCTCATCCTACCGTCCTATGCAGGGTAGGGTGGGGTGCGGAGCAGCCCATGCAAGGCAGGCACTGTTCAGGAAGGCTCCTGAGTATTACTAGGGTGACGTGTTTTTATCCACATGCAGTCTTTTCTGCCTCTCTTAGTCCACTTTAATCCCATCTGTATAGAAGAGAGAGGAGATTTACAGAGTAAGCAAGTTCACTGAATTGCTGAATATTGCTTGCAGAGTTTACAAACTGCAATGGGTACCTCTTGGTAATTTAGTTTGCTCCTTCTAATTAATGTGATAAATTCCCAAATGCATACGTATGCTTTAAAAACAAAACCTGAAAAATCAAAACGATCCTTCAGCAACTGATTAAAACAAGTCATCCAGAAATGAACTGATTGGAGCTAGGACTGAGTGCTACCTCTCTTTGATGGAAATCACTAGACCTTGTATGTCAAGGGATTTGTCAGTTGCTGCTTCATTACTGTCGTAACTGAAAAAGGATGCTGAAAGTCTGACACATAGTTTTCCAAGGAAGCTGAAGGATTTTGTGCCCCTGCCTGCAGTAAAAGGAAGCAAACTGAGAGAAATCTGGGAAACTTATAGCTGAAAACCTTAATCTTGACATTTCAAACATAAATGCTGGGAAGAGAGGTGCAGTGTATGAATGATCACATATCAAAGTGGTGGTAATTTTAAGCACTTGCATGCGCTACAGCACTTTTTCCATGTCCTTTGAATGCCTGGGAAACATATTCCTTCATTCTCAAATAGACACGAGTAAATATAAAAGACCATTTTGCATCTCTGGAGAGGGAAGTAAAAACAATAAGGTACACAGTTTCCTCCATGTTTTAGTACAGGTTCATCTCAAGAGTAACAAATAGACAAATGATTTAAATATCAATTTACTCAGATACAATTTTCGTACAATCTGCTTTTTAATTCCTTAGGTTGGCATGACATGACATTACTGACAGAGAATTTAAGAGTTACAAATTCATTGTCACAGCTGGGAATAAGAAACGATATTTGTGTACTTCTTTTCCACATGTATGCCCCTTTTTCTGTGATGGTAGTCCAAATAATCAAGAAGCTTCTATAATTTGCTGTCTTGACACCTGAATTTCTGCAGTGTGAAGGACCCTGAATACTGGCAACTTCTGAAAGAGCTGTTGTTAAGCCCTGAAAAAAGCATATCGTGGATGGTTTGAAATTAGAATTTTGATAATGACAGTAAAAATAACCCAATCAAACCCTGGGATAATCTTGGAGCTCTTGCATTTTGAGTCTATTGCTGCCTTCCTTGGTTACTTCCAACCCCTACTGTCCTAGGGGGGATAGAGAAGAAAAGCAGGAAAGAAGGGTCCAGTTCCTAAGAGAGTTTGGCATGACTAATATGTGCAGGGAAGTCCTCTCTGAGTAGTGTGAAGCTTGCTAAGAAACACACACAGGCTTACATGTGAGCAGCACAGCAGCTGACGCTCAGTAGTGTAACACATGGAAGACGTTCTGAACACTTTTATCTCATTGCCTCCTCTAAAAGGAAAATGCTGTACACATTTAGGACTGTGCTTTAGGTCAATTGACCTTCCACGACACTTGTGCTTATATTTTGGTAATGTAAATTTTAACTGTTTTTATCTTAAATGATAAATTATTTTGTAAGTTGGGAAAACCTGAATAAAGGAGTTAGAGACTGAGAGGCAATCTCATCTGGAGTTAGAAAAACCTACCACTTGACACAAAAGGCCAGTAGGGAAAGAGGTGAACTGATTTCCAGCTTTGTTTCTTTAGAATACACTCCCATTGGGACACAGATACAGAAATAAATCCATTTAGATAAAGAATATGCTGTAATACCCTAAGCAGGAAGGAGAGTCAGTAAAACAGGAAACAAAATCGGATGTAACGAGGAAGGCAGGTAAAGGGAAAATGAGCCAGGGCCACACAGATGTGGCCTGATCACACCTCCTGAAATAAAAGATTGTTCTATTTTTCAGTTGTAATTTTCATAAAATTAGTCAATTTCCTCTACTTTATAGCCCTCCATCGTTATACTGCGAGTCTGCAACAAAGGTGCCACTGTCCTAAACAACTGTTTTCTCAGCATCCCCAGCTGATGGTGATGAAATTCCTAGCATGCTGACTGTGTGGATTTTTAAAGCTGGAGTCACAGATATAATTGTCAGCATAAGGATTGTGCAGCTTGCACCTCAGGTTGGGTTCAGGGCAGAATTTGATGCTAGCCTGCATGACTTCAAATAGTTTGAGGGCCAGTCAGCTGGCAGTTATTGTCTGTTCAACTTTTAGAAAATAAATTAACAGTAATCAAATAAAACAAAATTATGATCAAGATATCATCCAAGGAACTCAGAATCTGACTGAAACCATGCATCCAGTATATATGTTTCCATTGGCAATCACTGAAATGTCATGCTGTCTCAATAGCATAATCATGCCCATGGCAGATTGGAACTAGATATCTTAAGGGCCTTTCCAACCCTAACTGTTCTATGATTCTGTGATTCTGTATGAAGCAGAGAAAAAAAAAAAAAAAAACGCAGTTCTTCATTTGGGAGCTCTGTCTCTCTCTGTATGTTCATCAGATTTAGAATCATAGAATGGTTAGGATTGGAAAGGACCTTTAGATCATCTATCTCCAACCCCCTTGCCATGGGCAGGGACAACTCACACTAAACCATCTCACCCAAGGCTTCGTCCAGCCTGGTCTTGAGCACTGCCAGGGGTGGAGCATTCACAACCTCCCTGGGAAACCTATTCCAGTGCCTCACCACCCTAACAGGAAAGAATTTCCTCCTTATATCCAATCTAAACTTCCCCTGTTTAAGTTTTAACCCATTACCCCTTGTCCTATCACTACAGTCCATCCCCAGCATCCCTATAGACTCCCTTCAGATACTGGAAGGCTACTATGAGGTCTCCAAGCAGCCTTCTCTTCTCCAGGCTGAACAGTCCCAACTTTCTCAGCCTATCTTCATATGGGAGGTGCTCCAGTCCCCTGATCATCTTCATGGCCCTTCTCTGGACTTGTTCCAACAGTTCCATGTCCTTTTTATGCTGAGGACACCAGAAATGCACACAATATTCCAGGTGAGGTCTCACAAGAGCTGAGTAGAGGGGCAGGATCACCTCCTTCGACCTGCTGGTCACACTCCTTTTGATGCAGCCCAGGATACGGTTGGCTTTCTGGGCTGCGAGCGCACACTGAAGCTGGCTCATGTTAATTTTCTCATCCACCAATACCCCCAAGTCCTTCTCCACAGGGCTGCTCTGAATCTCTTCTCTGCCCAACCTGTAGCTGTGCCTGGGATTGCTCTGACCCAGGTGTAGGACCTTGCAGTTCTCATGGTTAAACTTCATGAGGTTGGCATCAGGCCACCTCACAAGCATGTCGAGGTCCCTCTGGATGGCATTCCTTCCCTCCAGCGTATCAACCAAACCACACAGCTTGGTGTCATCGGCAAACTTGCTGAGGGGGCACTCAATCCCACTGTCCATGTTAGCGATGAAGATGTTAAGCAAGACTGGCCCCAGTACAGATCCCTGAGGGACACCACTTGTTACTGGTCTCCAGCTGGACATTGAGCCATTGACCACAACTCTTTGCGTGCGGCCATCCTGCCAGTCCTTTATCCACTGAGTGGTCCATCCATCAAATTGATGTCACTCCAATTTAGAGACAAGGATGTCGTGTGGAACAGTGTCAAATGCTTTACGCAAATCCAGGTAGATGACAACAACTGCTCTACCCCTGTCCATCAGTTCTGTAGCCCCATTACAGAACGCCACCAAATTGGTCAGGCAGGATTTCCCCTTAGTGAAGCCATGCTGGCTGTCACCAAGCACCTTGTTGTTTTTCTTGTGCCTTAGCATGCCTTCCAGGAGAATCTGCTCCAAGATTTTGCCAGGCACAGAGGTGAGACTGACTGGTCTGTAATTCCCTGGGTTATCCATTTGCCCCTTCTTGAAAATGGGGGTTATATTTCCCTTTTTCCAGTCATCAGGAAACCTAGTCATACCAAAAAGGTACATCATCACAGTTATTCTGCTTCCACTATATTTTTTCCCTTGAGGCAGAAGAATGAAGATTCTAAAAGTCCCAAGGCTTTCAAAATTCATTGAAATACATATTTATGTCAAAATCCATAGTTCTGATTACTATGGTTAACCATTAACTCATTATACAATGATACAACCTGCCTCATTCCACCCCGCTTCAACTCTTTTTCCTGTTGTACTTAGTGAGGATCCATGGTGTCAGACTGTAGCAGCTTACAATTCAAACCTGATACAAAGGAAGAAATTCACCTGTCAGGTGTTTCCACAGCTTTGCAGTTCAAATTACGCTTGCTTCTGCTTCCTTTCAAATTCATCAACTTGAGCCCAGACAGCTAACATTATCTTTTGTAGAGTCCTCCCCCTGTAATAACAAGAATTTACTGCACTTTCTTATCACCTTTCATCCAGCAATCTGCATTATGAGGGACACTGTATTTACATCTGGCTTAGTGATGAAGAACTTGAAGAAAGGAAAAATGGAATTGCACTCAGAAAGCAGCAACACCAGAATGAGAAAGAGGATTCCTAGCCTTCATTCAGTGTACTGATACTTGTTGCACTCAGGATTCCTACAGTCACAAGGAATTATGTTGAAGACATTGTGGATAAAGTCTACAAAAGTTAAAAATGCAGGTGTGGTTTAAGCCCAGCTGGTAACTCAGAAACATGCAATGACTCACCCCTACTCTGGTTGGGATGGGGAGAATCAAAAGAATGTAAACCTCATGGGTTGATATAAGAACAGTGCAATAACTAAAGTACAATACACAGCAACTACTACTAATAAGCACATGGAGTTTGCCTTGGCGGGCCACTGGGAGTGTGATATTATCAATCTGCCAGGCCTCCCCATATTTGTACTTCAACCATCATCCTCCATACCAAAGAGGCTTTAACTGCTTGCCTTGCTTAACTGCAGCACATGTTTCACAGTCGTGAATAACCTGGGCAATAGTGTCCATTGTTAAGTGCACCCCTCAGTCATGAGCCCATCTGTATGTTGCATCTCTGCCTTGATAGCCTCAAGTGTCATGGGCCCACTGGGCTAAAAATAGTTCACCCTTATGTTGCCAATCTAAGTCCATCTGAGCCACTTCAATCTTAACAGCTTTATCCACTTGTTGGTTGTTCTGGTGTTCTTCAGTGGCCTGACTCCTGGGTACATGAGCATCTACATGGCGTGCCTTCACCACCAGGTTCTGCACCCGGGCAGCGATATCTTGCCCCAGTGCAGCAGCCCAGATGGGTTTACCTCTGTGTTGCCAGTTGCTCTGCTTCCATTGCTGCAACCACCTGCATAGGGCATTTGCCACCATCCATGAGAGATAAAGTACTGGCCAGTTTTCTCGTTCAGCAATGTGCAAGGCCAGCTTGATGGCTTTCACCTCTGCAAGCTGACCCGATTCACCCTCTCCTTCAGCCGTTTCTGCCGCCTGTCATTGGGGACTCCATACAGCTGCCTTCCATCTCCGATGCTTTCCCACAATAGGGCAGTACCCTTCAGTAAACAAGGAATATTGCTTTTCACTGTCTGACAATTTATTATATGGTGGGGCTTCTTCAGGGTTGTATGGCCATAGGCAAAATGCATGCAGCATATGCAGAAGCATGCTGGTTCCCAGCAAAAGGAGCAGCCTGGTTTCAAAAATACTCAGAGGGTACTCAAAATCTTTAAAATTCTCAAATGCTGCTGTAAGCCTGCTGTAAATAGCGGCATTTTTTTTCTGCAAGGAATTGCTCTTTCAGGGTTAATCGTAAGTAGTTATCCTGATTTTGTCCGTTAACTACCTGGTCCTGCAGGGCTCAAACCAGGTCTTGTGAAGTTTCTATGAGCTAAGATTCAGCTGTTGTTCTTCTCTAGCCTCTACTACAGAAGCCAAGCTGGTGCCCAGTATGGCACAAACAATTGATTTACCCTTTCCAGGCCACAGTTTTGCCTCCTTTTGCAGGGTGCTTATTGGCTCTGTTACACTTTGCAAATTATGGCAATTTGTCTTTGCCCACCTTGCCCCTACTGGAGAGGAGCGAGCAACATGTTTCTCTAAAAGACCATACAACACATCTCTGCCCTGAAGCACAGCCTCATCGCTATTCATTTCTGAATGGGACAGTTGTCTTAGGGAGACAGCAAGTTTTGCTTCAACAAAACCCACCCCTTTGGTCCCTGAGAGGTACGCACATAATACAAAGCAGCAATAGGTTGGGGTAGTCATCTCAGGGAGGCAGCACATCTGTTTCAGCAAAACCTACCCTTTACAACCCTGAGAGATATTCCCGTAATACCTTACACTTCATATGACATTGCAGTACTTTTTACCACAAGGGATACTTACTATCTGTGACACCAATTTAACGTCAGGGTCCAACTGGAGAAAAACCCAGTGCCAGACCCATTTCGTTCATGACCCCAAGAGAGAAATTAAGACGTGAAGAAGGTCAAGTACCATAATCGATCAGTTAGTTTATTACAAAAATACAATTATGGTAAAAAAGAAAATTATTGTAAAAAAGAGATAGTGATAAGACAGATCGAGAAAAGGATAGAAATGAAGTAAGAATCTGGGCTTCAGAGAGAGAGAGAGATAGCACCACGGATCCAGTTGTGTCCCAGGGGCCTGTAGTTGGTATCAGAGGCAGTGGGAGTCCTCCAGGGTCTGTAGTTGGTATCAGAGCAGAGTGTTCCCAGGAGTCTGTAGTAGTTGTCGGAGGTGGGTGGGTGTCCTCTTGGAGGTGCCCTGATGAAGGTGTCCTTGGGTTTGTCCTCTTGGAGGGTGTTCTCCCTGGCGGTTACCTTTTATTATGAATTGGCAGGAGTACCTCTGTTCTTAATGTCACATATTACATGTTCTCTGTGTAATATGAGACCATATTATGTTCTCTGTGTGAGCCCATTTCTGTTATCTCAGCTCCTCCCACCCATCTCTCAGGCAATGGGCAGTGGAGTCCCATTTCAGTTTCTCACACCCTTCTCTTAGGCAATGGACTTTGGGGTCTTATCTCAACTCCTCCTACCCATCTCTGAGAAAATGGTCCGCGGGATCCCATCTCAGCTTCTTGTACCAATCTTTGAGACAACGGGTAGTCCATTCAGTTCAGTCTCTCAACACACCTGCGTGCCACAAAAGACTGGTTTAAATCCAGCTTCACTCACTCCTTCCCTTCCTCCTCCCCACCCCCGGAGGGATTGGGAGGAGAATTGAAAGAATGTAACTCCCACGGGTTGAGACAAGAACGCTCAGTAAGTAAGGTATAACACAAAACCACTACTGCTGTTGCCAATAATAATAATGATAAGGGGAATAACAAGGGAATATAAAACTAAAAAGAGAAGTAAAAAAAAAACCCAAAACAAACCCAATAAACACTGTTGATGTACAATACAACTGCTTACCACCCAATGACTGATACCCAGCCCGATCCAAGTAGTGATCTGCCCTTCTGGGTAACTCCCCCCCAGTTTATATACTGGGCATGACGTGCTGTGGTATGGAATACCCCTTTGGCTAGTTTGGGTCAGTTGTTCTGCCTCTGCTTCCTCCCAGCTTCCCATACACCTCCTCACTGGCAGAGCATGAGAGACTGAAAAGTCCTTGATCCAGGTAAGCATTATTTAGCAACAACTAAAACACTGGTGTTTTATCAGCATTGTTCTCACACTGAAGCCAAAACACAGCACTGCACCATCTACTGGGAAGGAGAAACGTAACTGTTAATGGCTGAAACCAGGACAGAAAGTGAATAACTCCACGGGTTAAAAATTCCACCAACCATGTATTCTTTCAATACAAAGAAATACTTTTTGCTTAAGAAACCATTTAACCACAAAGTATCACAGACTTGGAAGGGTATCCCACCCTAACTACCAGTTTTAAAATCCATGTTTCCTGAAAAATTATGCTGGTTTCTGTCAAGAGATCAGGACTTTAGTTTGAGAGTAGTGTTGCCATTCTATTTTACTTTTACAGGTTTAAGGTGTGTAAAGCAAGATCACATATGCTGTCTTTCCCCCCCCCCCACCTCAACTGTACAGACATGACTATGCACAGACACACAATTGAAAACTAATTAGAGAAATGACTGTGAATGCCTCCTTATTAAAAAAATATGAAACTTAACTAATACTAAAAGTAGAAATGGATTTTGGAGAGACTATGTTAGGACATTTGTCGTGGGTTCAGCAGTAGCAGTCATTTTTCTCCTTAGTAGCTGGTGCAGTGCTGTGGTTTTGACTTTCAGCCTGGGAACAGTGCTTGTAACACCGATGGTTTTAGTTGCTGCTCAGTAATGTTTTCTTTGACCAAGGACTTTCTGAGTCTCATGCTCTGCTAGGGAGGAGGGGAAGCTGGGAGGGAGCAGAGACGGGACACCTGACACAAAGTAACCAAAGAGATATTACATACCACAGCACGTCATGCCCAGTGTATAAACTGGGGGGAGTTACCTGAAGGGGCTAGACCACTGCTCAGTCGGGCTGGGTATCGGTTGGTGAATGGTGAGCAGTTGTATTCCCTTCTTCTTTCCTTTATCATTGTTACCATTGGTGGTAGCAGTAGTGGTTTGTGTTATACCTTAGTTACTGGACTGTTCTTATCTCAACCTGTGGAAGTTACATTCTTTTAATTATTCTCCCCATCCCTCCGGTAGTGGGGGGAGGAAGGGGGGGGGGGGTGGGGGGTGGAGTGAGAGAATGGCTGTGTGGTTCTGAGTTGCTGTCTGGGCTGAAACCACAACAACATTCTATCTTGCAATCATGTTTGATTGAGGAGATTAGAGATTTATATTCAGTATATAATGTAAAAATGAACTGGTTTGTTGGAAGGAGGTGGCTCATATTTGTAATACATCTGAAGTTGAATTTCTTCAAATATAGTCTCTGTTTTTGCCTTGATAATTTTTGCCTCGAGAGATTAATTTTATGAGTTGAAAGTTGAGTAGACATCTCTTGAGCGGCTGGTGGTAGGCACAGGTGATAGGTTGAATTAAATTACCATAATTAAGAGGGTTTGATTTAAAGAGAAAGAAATTGTTTAAATATTTTAATGACATAAAATTCTACTTGTGACTTCTTCCTTATCAGGCACAAGCTGTAACTACTTTACATTGAGCAAGGTATAAGCCTTTTGATCTAGTACTGGATCTTGTTAAAGGCCAAAATGTTAAAGGTAATGTTGATTCAGAGTTTGTGGAATTCACTTGACAAGGAGAGGCACAAGCCATGCTGTAGAGCAATGTAGCAATAATTGCACCAAACATTGGGGTAGAAAAAGTTCCCTTCTTTTCCTCATTGTGATTTTCATTTGAGTCAGGTCCATGTTAAACCGGTGTTTTATGTCAGTTGTCTTATGGGCAAGGACAGGTCAACAGCTCAATGTTCACATGGAGACCAGTAATGAGTGATGTCCCTCAGGTGTTGGTGTTGGACTGATCCTGCTCAATGGCTTTGTCCGTGACATGGACAGTGGGAGTGAGTGCGCCCTCAGCAAGTTTGCCGATGACACCAAGCTGTGCGGTTCGGTTGATACGCTGGAGGGAAGGAATGACATCCAGAGGGACCTTGACACGCTTGTGAGGTGGGCTGATGCCAACCTCATGAAGTTTAACCATGCCAAGTGCAAGGTCCTAAACCTGGGTCAGAACAGTCCCAGGCACAGCTGCAGGTTGGGCAGAGAAGAGATTCAGAGCAGCCCTGCAGAGAAGGAGTTGGGGCTGTTGGTCGATGAGAAAATGAACATGAGCCGGCAGTGTGTGCTCGCAGCCCAGAAAGCCAACTGCATCAAAAGGAACGTGACCAGGAGGTTGAAGGAGGTGATCCTGCCCCTCTACTCTGCTCTCGTGAAACCTCACTTGGAGTAATGTGTACAGTTCTGGTGTCCTCAACATGAGAGGGATGTGGAGCTGTTGAAGCAAGTCCAAGGAAGGCCATGAGGACAAGAAAGCTGGAGCACTTCCCATACAGGCTGAGAAAGTTGGGCTGTTCAACCTGGAGAAGAAAAGGCTGCATGGAGACCTCATGGCAGTCTTCTAGTATCTGAAGGGGACCTACGATGATGGAGAGGGACTCTTTGTCTGGAACTGTAGCAATAAGACAAGGGGTAATGGGTTTAAACTTAAGCAGGGGAGATTGAGATTAGATACAAGGAAGAAGTCCTTTACTTTGAGGGTGGTGAGGCACTGGAACAGGTTGCCTAAAGTAGTGGTGAATGTTCCATCCTGGCAGTGTTCAAGTCTAGGTTGGACAGGGCCTTGAGCAATTTGGTCTAGTGGGGGGTGTACCTGCCCATGTCAGGGGAGGCTGGAACTAGATGGTCTTAAGATTATTTCAAATCTTAACCATTCTATGATTCTATAATCCTTTCAAATGCTGCCATTTAATGTGGATTGAGTGTGGACCATTAACACAGGTCGAGAACTTTTCTCAGTACACAAGTTAACTGGAGCAACTGTGCACATGCTCCAGAGCACTGTTTCTTTGCAGTACTAGGATCCACCTGGATGCATTTGACTTGAAACAAGAATGGTAAGGAAACTCTCCTGCACTACAACTATCCCGTTATCCAAAGGTTCTCTGAACACCAGTAGGGTTTCTGGAGTTCAGAGTGCCACCTTGGTTCTCTATTCTTTGCTGCTTGTGCACCCAGCAAGTTATTAACATGGGCTGACAGAATAACAGAAGGGACAACCATCCCATAAGACCACAGAATAGCTCAGGCTGGAAGGGATCTTTGGAGGTCTGTGGTCCAACCTCATGCCCAAAGAAGGGCTCAGCCTCGGGGTCAGACCAGGTGTTCAGGTCTTTGTCCAGCTGGAGCTTGAAACCCTCCAGGCATAGAACCATGGACTCATTGGGTCTAATCTAACACTGCCAAATCCATCTCTAAATGATGTCCCTAAGTGCCTCTCCTACATGTTTTTTAAATACCTCAAGGGATGATGCCTCAACCACTTCCCTGGGCAGCTTGTTCTAGTGATTGACAATCATGATTTCCCACCTTTATCCTATTCTACTAGCTATTTAACCTGATTTTCTCCTGCTGTCCTTTTGAGGAGAGGAATAACAGAGCAACTGGATGGGCATCTGGCAGCTGCCTGAGGTTAACCCACCACAGAGCACTTCTACTGGGAGCCCTGCTTTTATTTTTAGATACAAGAATATTGGCTAATGGAACATTACACCATGTAAAGTGTAGGCATACGAGTTGTTATCCTTGTGTAAACAGATTGCATGTTTCCAGTGAGAATCAATTATATCACACTGAGCTCTGGGGTATGTTTTGGTTTATGGCTTCAAAGTTTCAGCAGAGGCTTTGTTGTCTTTCTAAAACTCATGTATAGCTGAAAAACTTCATCCTTTGGGAGAAATATTTGTTGCATGGAGTTAGACATCTATTTTCTCTTCTGTGCTCTGATTGCAAGCTGAGTTCAGGACTGTGCCCTGCTTTGCCACTCATATCAAGAGACAGCCCACAGCTTAAAGAGTCCGTAAGGCTTCTAAGGGCAGAGCTAATGAGCACCAGAGCCTGAAGTCATGCTCTACACTGCTTCCTTCCCTCTGGTTTCTGAGTTTGGAAAGCATACCCTTGGCAAGGGCAGATGGTGGATAGTACACTTTGATTCCTGTGGGAGTTTGCTGTCTGAATTTATTTGAAGACTGGGGATTGATCTGCAATGTGGGTTAAATCTCTTCCCAGAGAAAACATTTTCCAACATCAAAGTTACATGTTCTACACTGAAAGCAGCTCTGCTGTGTTTCTGGAAACAATTTTATTCTTTGTAAACTTTTGTAATCCAATAAATAAAATAATTACGTGAATAAAGATACATACTTTCTCACTTGGCAGATATGTAAACTGTAAAACACAGCTGGGTTTTGTTCTGCCTGTCTATATAAGGTTCTTTTGATTTACATGTAATTTCCCACCACATTCAGACCATGTTATAGATAAGTGGAAACAATGTTATGTATGTTCTGAGGTTAAGACAACAACATTTATGCAAAAATTATATATTTTTTTTTTCAAGTGACAAGGTGTTTGTCTGCAAATGGCAGAAAACAAGTAAATATGCTCAGGGAAGATATTATAAAGATTAATGATGCCAGAATTTGCTTAAACTCTTCTTTATGGTCTGGTAATTTCTCCTATGTCAATAGATGGAAAAAACAGTTGCAGATAGATTTTACATTAAAAAAAATGGAGCAAAAAGATGCGAAATGTCCTGCAAAACTTGCAGTGAAATCAATCTTTTGCTAGAAGTGGTAGATCAACAAATCAAGCTGTGATTTTTTTTTTAAGGGAAGGATCCATTTTCTCTTGGGAGATCCAGAAAGCCTAAAGTATCACCGATTTTTATTGTGCATTATCACAGCAAATTCACAGGGTAGAAGTATAATGAATTGTTGATTTTTGTTCTTTTTTATATGACTCTTCTCCAGTCAGCTGCTCCTGCAGCCAGAGTCAGTGTCACTAAGTGTAAATTTGTAATACACTGTAGTGGCAACCATTAAAAATATTTCTGCAGGACAAAGCTGAAAGAGAACTGAAAGGAATAGAAGCAGCTAGCAGATACAAATTCTGTCCCTTGTTTAACAATTTTCTCCCCAGGGCCTGTCATTCTTGAATCCCTTTTGGAGAGAAGTGATGTCTTTTGGCAATATTCTCATAGACCTAATGGCACAGAATGGTTTTAAATGGGTTGTGTGTCTTCAGCAAACTGAGATGTCAACATATTAAAAAGAGTTTCCTCTGAACAAATTCTTCCCCTTTGTTAAATGAACATCCAAAGTACAGAAGACAGCCCAATATAAGTTATTTTACAAACAATATTAATTTCTGGGGGTTTTATTACTTTGAAGGAAAAATAATTAAAATGTAGGTAAAATTCTGTAAGTAAATAAAAGACCTAACTGGCACAGTTGACAAAATAATACCATAGCAATTGACAGAGTAACACAAAAAGAATTCAGTTCAGGAAGTCTGGATCCTAGAAAAAAGAAACAGAAATCAAAGATGTGTTTTATTGACAGTAGAAACTTTCAGGCTTTGAAAGATTCAGCATCTGAAAGTCTACATGCACTCACGTATTGATGCATGAGACACACAAATACAGGCTAGTGGCTTCTCTGTCCTCAGAGAACAGAATACGATGCACTTTTTGTGTGTGAATATAAACTTGTAACAGAAAAATCTAGAAATCCAGACAACAGACAAGAGAAAGAAAGACAGCAAAAGCACAAAGGGATGAAATGCTTACTGTAGCTGACAAAAGAGCAGTTACCTAATTCCAGAGTCAAATAAAACAGCCACTGAGGGACTGTCTTTTGAGTCCACAGGTGACAGTAAATGTTGAAGAGATACAAGGATGCTGTGACAGCTATTACAAAGACCATTAGGGCTTTGAAGGTGTAAAGACAAAACTTTGATAAGCTTGACTGACATGAAAGCAGAGGATAGACTCCATGCGGAGGTTCTGCCAAAAAATCCCAAATGGATGCTTCATTACTGCACTCAGACAATGCCCTTGCCAGAGTATGACAAAATTAAAGGGGGAGCTGAGGAAGGC
Organism: Neopsephotus bourkii; assembly: GCF_033783945.1. Lineage (NCBI taxonomy): Eukaryota > Metazoa > Chordata > Aves > Psittaciformes > Psittacidae > Neopsephotus > Neopsephotus bourkii. The sequence continues at coordinate 73,484 of NW_026902006.1, forward strand.
AAAGTGACTGAGGCCCAGTCCTTCCTGCTGTACCACTGTCTGGAGACTGTTCATGAGCCATGGTTATCACAGGTGATTTGCTGCTGCTAATGACCAACCCTCAGCCTGTAATTTGAAGATAGGCTGAGAAAGTTGGGACTGTTCAGCCTGGAGAAGGCTGCATGGAGACCTCATAGCAGCCTTCCAGTATCTGAAGGGTGCCTCTAGGGATGCTGGGGAGGGACTCTTCGTTAGTGACTGTAGTGATAGGACAAGGGGTAATGGGTTAAAACTTAAACAGGGGAAGTTTAGATTGGATATAAGGAGGAAATTCTTTCCTTTTAGGGTGGTGAGGCACTGGAATGGGTTGCCCAGGGAGGTTGTGAATGCTCCATCCCTGGCAGTGCTCAAGGCCAGGTTGTATGAGGACTTGGGTGATATCGTTTAGAGCAAGGTGTCCCTGCCAATGGCAGGGGGTTTGGAACTTGATGATCTTAAGGTCCTTTCGAACCGTAACTATTCTATGATTCTATAATTTCCTAGCTTTCTAGGGTGTCATCATTCAGCTTCTGTAGCAATCTCAGTTCAGTTTTGCTGCATGCAGAATACTTGCACATTGATATAAAAAACATGGGCTAACAAACTTACAAAACCATTGATTTCACCCGTAAGAATATGTGAGTGCCTAATCTAGATTGGAAGACTGAAGAGCTGGAAACTCTTTACCAAATGTCATCCCAGTGTAGCTCCCTTCCTTAACAAGGGATGGAAGAATGACAGACTTCACTTTTTAGTTCTTTCTACTCTCTTGAGAGCACTGTATGCGGCTATTGCAGTGTGTCCGAGCTTTTGTAATTATGGCAATAGTCTGAAAATTGAAACCAGAAAAGCACTGCGCTCCCCTAAGTGTGCACTAATACCTGTTATTAGCAAAGAACGTAATCTTCTGAGTCCCTCAGATTCAGATTTTTAAAACCTTGCAGCATACTGGAGAGTTTATCAGAGGTAATTAAAGCCTGGCTAAGATTACTTGAAGATACCCAGAAGGACTTGCTCCATTTTTATGAAATAGAGATGCTGCCTCAGCACAATTCCCCACCTGATCAATGGCTTCTGCAAGAAATCTATTAAACATCAAGTCTTGAAATGGTGGAGGCAGTGTTTCTCGAAATGTCTGACTGCAACTTCTTTTCAAGTTTAAAGAAGGTGCACTGTGAATGAGTAGGGATGAGATAAAACACAGGACGTGTAGCTGTCCCTACCTAAAAAGAAAACTGACCCACAGAGACCGCCTGGTAGGAACTTACCAGCATCTTTACTTTTTAAAGAGAACTTTCCAATGTTCTGGTCACAGAGATAATTTTGCACTGTGAAAAAAAAAGAGGATATTAATGAGTCTTATAAGCCATTCATGTTTGCAGCATTGTTTTCCTTTCTACCATCTGTGGGTTCTCTGGAAACAAAGCAAACTGCAGCTTTCATCCTAGTTTTTGGTGCTTTCTGCTGTCTATCATGCCTTTATAATGTCTTTTCTAACTCATTACAGATAACACTGCCAAAAGCACCTTAAAAACTCAACAGCTGCAGCCCTGGTTTTACTGACACCAGAATCTCTTTGCACAATGGTGTTGTGCATCCACCAGTCAAGCCTGTTTTCTTTTGGCAGTGCCATGCTCGTGCAATATTTCTCATAATGGCAATGAGTAACATAGGGTTACAATTTAACCCCATCCAGAGAGACAGTACCGGAAGTCATCTCAGGACTGGAGTTATCTTAGATCTCTTTGTAACACTGACACTAAAAAGTAGTTGTAGCACTGAATAAAAAGAAAGACAGATGGAATTTCTCCCCACTGTTACAGCCTCAAGCAGGCAATCCAGGTAGATGGAGGAGAGCTTACATAGAGATGGTTAGTGGTGCATATCAATACAGTCTTGTCCATCCTAGATTTTCAGATGCTTCATTTGTGAGCCAATAGGATTTTTTTAGTATGACTGCACAAAGGTAACAAAGTCATAAACCAGCTCCATTTAATTAATTTAGCAATAAATAAGCACACAGAATTCAGAAGATCTAAGAAGTATAATTGCTCAGGTCCTGTGAAGGGCAAAGTAATTAATTTTGCCACAATTATCACAAAACCACAGTGAGCAGAGAGATTGGTTTTCTTCTTTTGAATTTCCTCCTCCCCTGCAAGTCTGTATTTCAGTGAAGGTCTTTTATTGTTTAATGTATCTGTCATCATCAGTTGTCAAGATGATGTCAGACAGATGCAAGCATTCTCATTTTATTATTGTATTATTTTCTTTTTGTTTTCCTTGGGAAAGATGTTTTAATTGCTAAGGACAGGACAGATCCATCTACCTAGGAGCTGAAGGGGAAAGAAAACAATGCAAATATTTGCATGGCTGAGAAGAAAATCTGTTCATATAGTTCTATAATTCCTTATGTTAGCATTTAAGATAGGAAAACGCTAACACTAATATGAGGAGAAGGTACCAGGGGACAGGGGGAGGGTTGTGAATGACTACACAACCTCTGGTATTATGGGGATTCACAAGAACTAACAGTAAGGAAGGTGGAAAACAAGTGCCAAGCACTAATTTAATGCTTCTAGCTCCACCTCTTATATCTGATGGCAGGATAGGTCTGTGTTACACTACTTAATGCCATGAAGAGTCTGATGGGGTCTGATCTTTCCTTCACCTCTTATGGAGAGGAAGGGTGTAGTGGTTTAAGTCCAGCTAGAAACCCAGAACCATGCAGCTGCTTGCTGACGACCTGAGGAAGGACAAAAAAAAGGTAAACACCTCCATTATATACCTCCCAAAGTACAGAGGTGATGACCACACTGGGAGCACATACCAGCCCAGATTCATGATCAATGAGTCTATTGTACTACAAGTCATTGCCATGAAGTACAGTGAAACAAGAACTTTAGCCCAAGCCCCCCCAGCTGATAAACACTAAAACAGCAAATACCGGCTGTTAAGTAAGGTACGATATGCTAAAATTCCGAGATCAAGGTCAACAACTTTGAGAACCAATAAACCAGCATTGTGATGAGTGACTATTAATCCAAACCAATAAACGCTCATCACAAATACGATTAGACACACTCTGATCAGATCTGTCATTATCTCAACCCTTCATGCCCCACATTGGGTGCCACAAAGAACTGTCATGCTTTAAGCCCAGCCAGCAACCCAGAACCATGCAGCCACTTGCTCACTCCCCCCCACCTCCCATCCCCCAATCCCAGAGGAATGGGGAGGAGAATCGAAAGAATGTAACTCCCATGGGTTGAGATAAGAACAGTCCAGTAACTAAGGTATAACACAAACCACTGCTGCTGCCACCAATAATAATAATGATGAGGGGAATAACAAGGGAAGAGAATACAACTGCTCACCACTTGCCGACCGATACCCAGCCCGCCCGAGCAGTGGTCTAGCCCTTCCAGGTAACTGCCCCCAGTTTATATATTGGGCATGACGTGCTGTGGTATGGAATACCTCTTTGGCTACTTTTGGGTCAGGTCCCTGTCTGCTTTCTTCCGGCTTCCCCTCCTCCCTGGCAGAGCATGAGACTCAGAAAATACTTGGTCAAAGTATACATTACTGAGCAGCAACTAAAACCATCGGTGTTACCAGCACTGTTCCCAGGCTGAAAGTCAAAACCACAGCACTGTGCCAGCTACTAAGAAGAAGAGAAATGACTGCTACTGCTGAACCCAGGACAAAGGGCTAGACTTAAAAATGGAATGAAAAGAAAGCAATTTTTAACAGGAGTTGAAAGAATTAGCATTCACTGTGTAGGTTCCAGTTCATAAGCTAACCATATGTCTTGCTTGGATGACAAAACTACATCCCCTATGGCATGGCTGAGGCTTGCTAGGGACTTGGTGAGCACGAAACCAAGTAGGGTTGGGAAAGAGATGGTAAAACTGTACCCTTGACTGGCAGGGATTTCCCTATCAGAAAATTTGGATCAAGACAGGGCTTCCAAAGGGTGGCTTGAATTTAACACAGAATCACACAGAATTGCTGGGGTTGGAAGGCACCTTTGGAGTTGATTTAGTCAAAAACCCTGCACAGAGGGTGTTCAGCTAGAACACATTGCCCAGGACCATGTCCAATCAGGGTCTGAACATCTTCAAGGGTTGCGACTCCACAATCTCTATTCTAGTGTTTAGCTACCCTCACAGTAAAATAGATTTTATTCTGTTTAAATGGATTTTCTTATACTTTAGTTTGTGCATATTACCTCTCATCCTGTCACTGGACACTACAGAGGAGAGTCTGGCTCCAACTTCAGTACTTCCTCATATCAGGTATTTATACACACAGATAATTTCCTTCCTTTATCTTCTCTTCTCCAGGCTGAAAAGTTCATCTCTCTTAGGCTCTCCTTATGTAAGATACTCCAGTCCCATAACCACCTTCTTGGCAATCAGGGTCATGCTCCTGTTAATCTGTGCCTTCTTTGTACTGGGGATCCTAGAACATTACATGGAACACCCGAGGTGCAATGTGGCCTCACCAGAGATGAGTAGAAAGGAAAAGTCAACCTCCCCAGACCTGCTGGCCATGCTCAGATTAATACAGCACAGAAGGCTGTTGGGCTTCCTGGCTGCAAGGGTACATTGCTGACTCATGGTCACCTTGGTGTTCACCAGGATGCACAGGTCCTTTTCTGTGAAGATACTTCCCAACTGGGTGGCCCCTGCATCTCCTGGTGCCTGGGGTTGTTCCTCCCAGGTGCAGGAATTGGCATGTCCCTCTGTTGAACTTCCTGAGGTTCCTGCCAGCCCATTTTTCTAACCTGTTGAGGTCCTCTGAAGGAGTGACAGCTACTGCCTCCAGTTCTGTATCATGTCCAAGCTTGCTGAAGGTGCACTCTACCCTATCTCCAGGTCAATAATGAAAACAATTATTATCTGCTCCCCTGGGCACTCTCCAGACAGATTCACTCTTCCTACATGCTCCTGTAATAGTAAAATATTTTCATGTGAAATCAACCAAGGACAGGCTGGACTCCATTAGCAGTGCTCAGGAACTCCTCAGAGCAGTTCAGAAACCTGTATTGGCACCTCAGCTTTACAAAGGGAGCTGAAACTGTATCAACGTGTCCAGAATTCCTTATTCTGTGGGTACTTTATATGAATAATGTGTATTATCTGCATCTCTGAAAAGTCCTGCGCGTAATTTCAGTGTCATAAAAAGGATTTATATAAATACTTTTGTATTTTCTTCCCACCTTATCATCCTTTCTCCGCTGTGCAATGACAAAGTAAAAGACAAAGCACACACTTGAGCACGGGGTCATGAGGTCTGGTAGATTTCAGTTTTATTTAAAGATACAACTGTTAAAATGCAGTGCAACATAATTAATCTATGTAGGTTCATCCTCAGCATTTCTTTGGAAAATGGCAAATTTGACTCATTATCATAATTTGGCTTCTGAATACAAAATAGCAAAGGAAACACATTTGGAAAAACATAGAAAAAAATAGTTAATATGGAAATCAGGTTGTCCCAAGTGGAAAAAATGTCTCATTTGCATTCAGATTCTGTTTCTGCTGCCTCTTCCTTTGTTTCCAAAGTGACAAATGGTCTTTCTCTCCTCCCCAGCCCTTTCAGAATCTCATTAAAAGGTGCAGAAATGAGGCTTGAACAGCCCCATGACCTTTTTTCCTTTGGTGGTCACATGCAGAACACAATTCAATCTGGCATGCTGGCATATTTTATCTTTTTTTTTTTTTTTCATCAGGAGGGGTAAAACAGTACAGAGTGACCCAGAACATGGATGGTACAATACACATAGCCATACACATACCATTACTCCCTGCAATATACTCCAATGGCACACAGATTGCCGTATAATGTGATTTTCCCTCAATGAAATGGAGTTTGAACAATAAATGGCTCTATCACAGGCATAGTTTCCACATATTGCATTTTGAGAAATGAGGTTTCTCACCGATTTAACATTCTCACTTGCTGCATGGTCTTTTACTCTCTGATAACAAGAGACCAGCTTGTTTATTCCTAGTTTACTTAATTTTTTTTACTTTAATGTAAAAAGCATGGGCAAGAACATCATGGCATTTAAGTGACTATATGCCAAGTATGTCTGAGAAATATTTGTAGCTTACAGCAGTCATAGAAATTACAGCTGAGATGCAGAGAATTTAATGTCTAAAAAAAATGAACAAGAGCCTGTATTACTATTAAACATATGGATCCCTACAATATTTGACACTGGAACAGAAATCTAAAGAGAAATGGAGCTGTTTAAAAAATTGCTTTCCCTAGCCTGACAAATCTTCATCCCACTTTTCATTTGGGAAACATCTTGGAATTTTCAGTGACAGGCATACATCAATATGAAGGTCTGAAATAGCATTTTGTGCAATTATGCCTTAAATATTTCAGCAATTCCATTATGAGCTCTTTCAGATAAATAAACCAACAGCTGGTCCCTTTTGCGTAAATGAAAAGCTAATGTGACAAACTGTCATAGTAAGTTATTGCTGCATAGAATGAAAATAACCCCACTAGATTACATGATATTGACTTGACTGTCAGCACCTACCTTCCAGAGCCTCATGCCTTTTCTTCTCCTGCAAGCCGTGTCCTTTCCTTGTGTGGTTGCTGAGGAGGAACAATGAGCATTAACTAATATCTGCAGAGCTATGACATTATATACCTGGCTAAGAAAATTACCTTACTGTTTCTGAGGCAAGATATTTCTAATAACAAAAGCATTTTTCAGGGCTTAGAATTGTTTTTCATCCATTTAGAAACCTGCAAGAAATGTTGAAAAGCAATTACTAATACTATGCCAACAATTTGCTGATACACACTGTCCAAGTTTAACTTGAACAAATGAAATGTCAGTTTGTCTGTCTGAGTTACTCTCAGGCTTGACAGTACTGGTCCAAATGTGATTTTCCCTCATTCAGACATCTTTTGGAAATGAGACTCTTGGGTGGGGGAAAACAGGTATTTAATCAATTCCAGCTAGGAAGCTCTGCTCATGTTCCATGTAGGACACCTTTTGCCCCATCGCTGGTTATTTTTTACACTTACTATATTGTGGAGTCAGAGATTATCTAGCACAAGAAATCCTTGGAGACATTCCAAACTGAAGGACAGCCACTGAGACAAAGTGAGTTTAAAGTGCCTTCTCTCTGTGTGTGTGTGTGTGCACATATGTGCACATGTGTGCCCGTGTTCAGAGGTCTGGCATATCCGTAGCACTCATTACACATAACTGTAAAGTTCAGATTGCTTCAGGCCACCTACAGGTGTGTCAGCTTCTGGTGGTTACCTCAGTGCAAAAGTCAGATTGTAGAAACCAGCAAGGGGCACACAGAAAGCCACTTCTGCACCAGCTCTTTACAGATCACTTGAAAACAAATTCAGCCAACTCTTTTTACAGAACTTCTGTTTCCACAGACAGTGCAAGAAAAATTGCTGCAGCTCCTGCAAGTCACCCAGCTTTAGGAAAGCCAGACTCAAAAGTTATGTTTGCTGAAATAAAAAGGGAAATAAGGCACCTCCGGTTTTAAGCCAAGTTAACCGGCTAAATTAATCTGGAGGCCTCCTTTTAACTGGAATGCAAGCTGCTTGCCCAGATTGTCTTCAAAGCTTTTTTTTCTCACAGTGTGCTAACAGAAGTAAATAAAGTAATCTATCTTTTGCTGGAAAGGAGTATCTTGCATTTCTGCACTGAAAAAGATGTTTATGGGGAAAACATTTAAAGGATAAAGGTTTTGGTGTGCAGACAAACCCATGTGTTCACCTTGATTAATGAATAATTTTGTAAGGTATCTGCCTCCGAGGAGATGTATGAATTGCAGAGAGTTGCCTAACATGAGACAGCATAACAGGATGGCCTCTCTTGTTGAACAGTTTCTTGACAATAAGGTACAGAGATTTTCTCCCTTATATTCTGCTTTAATAAAACTGTTTCCAAGTAAGTGTTTTCTGTATATTTTGCAAGTCAAGGTGTTTGTATCTGGGCAGATAATGTTCCTTCAGCCTAACTAGTTACCATCCGTCTATCTCGCAGCCGAGGTTGGCTGTTGCGTCCTGTATTAAAGAATGTGGTTGGTTACTACAGTTTAGAAAACTTCTGAATGAACTGCTGCTGTCAGACGTGTAATCAGAACAAGTGCAGTCCATAGAGGCACTCAAACACTACAGTAAAGGAGATCTAGAGAGACAGCACTTTAACATAGCTTGGGATTTTCCTTCCTCTTAGCTCTACTGTGACTGCATAGCCATGCATGGACTAAAAAATTACTTTAAGCTTATGATACAGAATTAAAATGCTCTTAATATATATTCAATTTATGACTCAGGCATACAGAAATCTTATAGAATGAGTGCTGGCACACAGATGTCTTTGGGTTCGGAGCCTGCAAAATCTACTGTTTCCAGTTCACAAGAATATATTACATGTTCCAGGACTTCTTTCAAAGTTATTTTCTTCCTTTGCATAACAATGAAACGAAAAATCCAGAGTCTTATAATTTCCTGATTTGTTTAAAACTTCTCTGCTGAATGGCAAATACATAATTTTCAACCATTGGCATACAGTATCCTGAAACAAGGTCCTAAAACTTATAAACCCACAGAGCTGTCTTCACAAATGGGGTAGATATGGTGCAAGTAAGGGTGTTCCTGCAAGAGCTGAGCTGTTATTGTTCAAGTCACTGCAGACACACAGCTACAGTAACACACATTCTTCCAAAATAATTGACATAACACTCATGCTTTGAGATAAGATAAGCCAAGGCATTGACCATTTGCAAACATATTGCAACGGACTCACCACAGGTTGAAGCATGTACCCTTCACCCTTCTACTTATACATGTATTGCAGCACGATCCCTTTCCTGGCATCCATATACCAACTTTTGTTAATATAAGAAAAAAAAAAGAAAAAAAAAAAAAGCACCACAACCCCCCAAAACCTGCTAAAAATAAGTGCAACAGTATTCCTGAACCTGTGAGATACTGCCGTTTTCATTTCAGTTAACGTATTTCACACAACAAATCAAAACAGTCTCGCTGACTGAATTCTTAATGAAGTGCCATCACATTCTATCAGCTGCTGCCATTGCAAAAGCAAATGTTTGTTGTAAACTACAATTGCTTTCATTTTAAACATCAATAAAGTGAACACAAGGAAACGTGACTGCTGAAAATTACTGTGAATCACAGGGACCACAAATGCTCATACACACCTAGTGCCGTGTTTACAGCATCTCTTCCAGCTTTAGCTCATAAGCTGATGTTTCCTTTGTGAGGTCTTTTGTCTAAGGCAGACCAAACCAACAGAGAGCCTGCTATCAGCTCCAGTGGTCTTTGAATGAAGCCTGAACTTGGTAAAGCACAGGTGATTTGGCAGCAGCTAGCACATTGCGAAATAATAAAATACCCATGTTTTGGCTTCAGCTTAACCTTGCAGCTTCTGAGAGGAAGGCTATGTTTAGTATTGAACAATACAAGATTGATTTTAACTTGCTGTTCTCTGAAAACCAAATAAAAACTCCTTTGCAGAACATACAGAATCCTGTCCCACAAAAGGAACACAACTTATTGGCAATTATACATTTTCCTGACTAGTGAAACAACATGTCTAGGACCTGCTGTGCAACACTAGGACCAGAACGGAGGGGAACATTATTTTTGCCAGAGTGACGGTTTTCAAATTTAGCTATGACTTCTGAGGTTCTTTAGGACACCACTAACACTGGGTAAACTGATTCACTGTTCCTCTGAGGTTTTTTGGGTGTGCATTCAGAGGATATTTTAGGCACAGTCTGCACCTTGTATCACACTGGAGCAAGAATCTCTAGGGCTTCAGTACATGTAGTGGTTGCTTCAGAAGACAAAAGCCTTAGTAATGAATGAATGCCCCCCAGCTCCACCTTTCTCTTGGCTTTTATTGCTGAGCACGAAGTCTTACATATGTAATATCTCTTTGGGTCAGCTTCGGTCATCTGTCTTACCCACACCCCAGCCTATTGGCCTTTGGAAGGGGGTTTGGAGGGACAACCTTGATGCTGTGGGATTCACTGCTCAGCAGCTGCCAAAACATTGGTGTGTTATTAACACCTTTTTACTAGGAATGCACAGCACCATGAGTGCTGCTATGGGGAAAGTTAGCTCCAATCCAGACAGACCCAATATAAGTGCATGTAATTACAGGACCACCTCTTTGGATGAAAGTGTTCTCATTAAACCAGTCTCATTCATTTATTTCCTTAGGAAACCTTGGGGGTTTTTGAGATTTCACCTGCAGAGACATGGACCAACACAATTATGTTGGTATCAATAAGATCTTTTCCTGAAGAAAAGCAACTAGCAATACACTCACTAGGATGGGCTCCAGATGATCTGGTTTGGTTTTCAACTTTTCCCAGTCAGTAAATTACTTTAACGTAGATATCTATATACCATTACAGCTAACATAAAGCACAACACTCAGTACTGATATTACTAAAGCTGTATAATTAATGTAGGACAACGTCCACAGTCATCTAACAGTGTCAGTTATACCTTTGGAAGGAGGCTGTGATATGGGGAAACAAAAGGTGTTGAAGAGGGTAGTGAATCACATGGCTAAAAATTCAGTGAAAGAATTTACCATTCTGGAGCACAGCTACGTACCTGGGGTCACTCTGCATCCTGCATAAGGAGTTTTAGAAGTTTATGTCTGCCCCAAACTCTGCAAAGGGTTTTCATGCACATCCACTTCCTTGCAATTGAGAAACAGGATTTGCTAAAAGGGTATAAATGCACCTAGCAGGAGGAGGAACTTGAACTCTGGTCAAGCTGAGCTGAAAGAATAGGCAAAATTTCACTAACAGATGGTTTATTAGTAAAAGGAAAAATTGAAAGATTGATTTCTGCCCTCCTTTAAAGCAGGAGTAGATAAAGCACTAGGCACTGAGCGAAACAGTAATACCAGCAGGACACACAAAGCCAGTAACGCTGTGCTGGGAAGGGCTGCCAGAGGAGCCTCACGCTGCAGCCTGCAGCCACATCTCCTTCTCCCTGCACAGATCCACAAAATGCTCTATGGGGAAGCACACAGCTTTTGCAAGCACTTGCTTCATCATGGGCAACACAGAAATAGCAGGAAATCCATTTTTTTAATGGTGGGGAAGCAACTGCATAGGGGTTTCTCTGGAGTCTTCTTTTGGCTCTTCTATGACCAGTTTGTAAAAATACAGCACATGTGCCCTCCAGGAGAAAGAAATGGGAGGGACTATTGGCATAACTACTGTTAACCCCAATTGCTAAGACAGAGCTTTAAGACTGTGTTACTTCTAAGACTTGAGTTATGAAAATGGCATGCAAAACATAAATGTAAAACTTTTTAGGTTTAAAACTTTGAGTCACAACCAATCAATGACATTCACCCCATATGGACAGAATATTTTGCTTTTACAAAAGATCCTTCTAGAACTGACCTTTTTTCCCTAAGTTACCAAGAAAGTTAAGCTTTGTGTCAGCATTTATTGTGCAAGGTTTAAGAACTAAATTGAATAGCCCAACATAAGAAAGACAACTTCTGCCTTGTACAAACAACAGCTCAGCATTGTCTATGGAGCAAATAACAAAGCCTCCACAGGATGTTGTACACGTATAGGAGCCTGAGGTTTGTTTTCATGCACACTGTTCTTTAGCCTCGTGAAAACCCATACACTAGGTTTTCACATCACGTATGAGTGACTGCCGAAATGACTGTGTGAATAGCTCTGTCTTCCCTTAATAGATGATTGACTAAAAGGGTGCCTGAAAATGCTCTTAGTAGCCTCTCATAAATCCTTACCGATGAACCTAGAATTCTGCTGACGGCATGAATCAGTACACTCCAATTCCAAGCAATGTTCAAAACAAAAGACATGGTAGTACCCTTTGGGAAGGACTTAATACTAAGGGTGAGATTTATCTCAATTGTTTGTTTCTATTTTCATTTTTTCCCATCTAGCTAGAGGGAAAACAGCAGTAGCATAGAATCATCTACATGTTTTCTGTCTAAACAGAAAGTAGATTTACAAGACAGGTATCTCTGATTAATTTAAATAATTATGTTCCATTCCAATATTTATTTTGTATATAATAATAAAGATGTGAAGATCTTCAGGAATAAAAATGTCAAAACATTCAATTTCATCAAGTCACTTATTTCTAGTACACATGATGTGAATTGAAATCCATATATCTCTGAAGAAAGTTTTAGTTTCAAGTAGAAAAGTATTTTCTGAAGGGAAAACATTGAAAAATAAAAAAAAAATTAAAAAATCTCTTTTTCAACTCCAGAAAGCATTTCTGCATTTCTTTTTACTAATGCAGAGATTTCCAAATAATTTGGTCTAATACTGTCTCTGCACCCGGTTCTTCCACAGCCAGGGATTTTGAGGATAATGAGAATATTGCATCTTGAATTTACAGTCTTTCTCTCCTTTTTACTCATAATTTCTTTCCTTTCATTTCTGAATTTAGTTTTAACCATGGTCTGAGAAATCCTACACAGTAAAAATCCTTCTGTCCAGTTCTTCCACAGTAGACAATCGTGCCTGAACTCCCAGAGTCTTTCTTGTGAAGCTTTACATTACTGTTTCTAAGGGACCTGGAGACCATTGGTAGTATAAATCATCTGCATTTTACAGATTCCCAGACATCAGGGATGCAATTTCCAGGAGACAGGGTGGGGAGGGAGGTGTCTTCCTTCATTTTTCAAAACCTTGAAGTAGAATATAGTTATTAATAGGTTTCCATTCCCTTTCATACTGGAAAAAGCCTTTAAGGAAGTATGTTTTTCATTCAGATTAGCACAAGATCTGTCATTAACTGGAATAAGGAAAGACTGTTTTTTCAATACATCTGCTATGGCTATTATTTTTAATTACACTCTTGCTGTTGTAAATTGGTTGTGTTTGTAAGCACAATATCTTAAAATAGAAGGTGAGACACAGAATACAGAGAAGTGAAAGAAAACACAAAGGTACTGGTATCAACAGGAAATAAAATGTCGCGCCTCAAACAAGAAAATTTTTATTATAAACATGAAGCAAACAGCATATGAAAGCACCATTAAATCCACACTTAATTAGAGACTAAATAATGTATGGTGCATGAGTAGGCAAAATATGATACCTGCTGGATTTCATTTGCCTGAGAACATAAACGTGGTGCCAAGTGGCTGGAAACAGTGCTAACACATCACTGTCCAAGACTTTTTACCTCCATACTTGTGGAACACCTCTGAAATGGGTTCAGCTCAGTACCTGCATATTTGGGGAAATGCTTCTATAAAAAATGCATTGCATGATTTTGAGGTTGAGCTTTCTGGATGATCTCTGTGGATTTTAGGAGATGTGATTACCTGATTCATGCAAAAGAGCATTCAGGACCACAGAACAACCACAGAAAGCTCATTCTTAGCAGAGAGATTTTATAATTGTGTGTTGAGCCACATGTTCAAGCAACGATTTCTGACATACCATGCCAGTTTACACTCTCATTTTCAGAATCGTTTGTTTAGAACTAGGAAAGGTCCATCATTCCAGGATTTGTTTTTGTTTGGGGGCTTTGGGTTTGGGTTTTTTTTTCAATTGTTGTTTAATCCCAGTTGGTAACTCAGAACCACGCAGCTGATTGCTCACTCACCCACTTTTTTCTACCCCTGCTCCAAGAGGGCTGGGGAGGAGAATCAAAAGAATGTAACTTCCACCGGTTGAGATAAGAACAGTCCAGTAACTAAGGTATAACACAAACCACTACTGCTACCACCAATAATAATAATGATAAGGGAAATAACGAGGGAAAAGAATACAACGGCTCACCACCCGCCGACCGATACCCAGCCTGATTGAGCAGCAATCCAGCCCTTCTGGGTAACTGCCCTCAGTTTATATACTGGGCATGATGTGCTGTAGTATGGAATACCTCTTTGGTTAGTTTGGGTCAGGTGTCCTGTCTCTGCTTCTTCCCAGCTTCCCCTCCTCCCTGGCAGAGCATGAGACTCGGAAAGTCCTTGGTCAGAGTAAACATTACTGAGCAGCAACTGAAAACATCGGTGTTATCAGCGTTGTTCTCAGACTAAAGTAAAAACCACAGCACTGCACCAGCTACTGAGAAGGAGAAAAATGACTGCTACTGCTGAACCCAGGACAGCATTAAACTTCCTATTATTCTTTCTTCCAGGAAATATTTCACAATTGTATTATGGTCAGATGTCATGTTTTTTTTTTCTGATTGTTGGTTGTTTGGGTGGGTTTTTTTTGGTGTGGGTTTTTTTTCTTTTTTTCGTTAGTTTGGTCGGTTGTTTTTGAGGGTTGATTTGGTTTTGGTTTTTATTTTAAGAGCATTTTTTCAGCAGACCTCCTGGCCATTTTGCATGGGAACCTACCCATCCACCTACTGATGCTTCATCCCTCTTACTGAAGAATGAGGCAGATGGTCTTTTCAAGCCCAAACTGGGTGAAAGGAAAGACAGCTCTGAACTTTGCAACACACTTCTGTAACTCTAATTTATAGATGATTAGGGCTTTTTTGTTTCTTTGTTTTGTTCACCTAGCTTAGTACATGTATTTTTTAAAAAAAATCAGGAAAATAACAAGTTCATATGATGTCTTAAATGTCTTGTGTCACAGCCCCTTTAACTGTGTACTAGCCAGCCACTAACAGAAACACTGATTGAGTCAGAAATCAGAAATTAGCATAAATACCTTGCAAAGCAGCTAGACTACAGGTACACATTATTGTAGGCCATTGACTCCAGCTGCAGATTTGTCCTGCTGGTCCTACGAGGAAGTTACAGCACCAGCTGCCTTATCTCATGCTAAGAATTCACTGCAGTCCTGTAACAGAAAGCAGACTATGAGAGCATGAAGAGCAAAACAGCCAGGTGTTGTGCTCTTAAATCAATCCCACACTAACCAGGAATGTGCAAACTCTGTTGGTGATAAACATCCCTAGCCAATTTTTTCCATTTGTCTTTGCTTCAGTCAATGGTAATTGAATCTGATCAGTAACTGTCAGTTGTTCCACTACCAGGCATTTATTATAATTTACTCTGTAAATACAGACGAGCAATGAACTGTAACACTGGATTCAATCTCACTGTAATGCAGGAAAAGTTTAAATTTGATTCAAACTCTGCCACATAAGCCCACAGGTACTGCAGTAGGGATATGTGATATTTCATGTCCAGCAAGGGAATTAGACTATATTGCCACACACAAAGATTTAAGTCTCTAAGCTGAGGGCTACAGAGTTTTCACTGGAATCTTTTTTCTTAGAAAAAAAACCCACAAACAACCAAACCCCACAAACAAAAAACAACAGCAAACCCACAAATTTTCCTAATACTTTCTAATTCTTGATAAACCAATAGTCTTTTCTGGGAAGAAAAGAAAAAGGTGTAAAATTAAAGTAGCACTTTAGAAATTTAGGGGGAATCTCCTGGAGAGAAACGTACTGCAAAGGCTAAGAAAGGCAATAGCAGTTCATTACTTGCATCACAAGGAACACAAGGCCCTGTATCACTTGCTCTGACATGCGATGCTAGACAGCATGTATGTCAGGGTTATAGTGCTTATGGTTCAAGGACAACTTCGCTTGTCACACCAGTCACACCTCTCCCTATACCTCAGTGTCCTTGGAGGCTGAATCTACCTTGGTGCAATGACAGTGTTTGGGTGTGATACCATGCTGATGATTGTTTCTGACCTTTCCTAGCACAGGTTGTCCTGCTACAGGGAGCAGCCCTGCTGAAATGCTGCCAGCCCAGTCTGTGAGAGAGGCTTCACCCACTAGAGAAATGGCATGCAACTTAGTTTGGAGGTGAAGCGCCTGTGCTTCTGTGATTCCAAGCATTCAGCCACTGGACCCAGACTCTTTCAGTCTGCTTGTGAGGTGCAGATTCTGTAACAGTACACTGGACAGTAATTCCTTGGGAAGCAACGGAGGGGCTCCAGCAAAGTATATGGAAACAGCATTAAAACAAGGACCAGTGGGAGCCAGGTCGAGCTTGCTATTTCTGTCTGTGGCTGCATCTAGAGTGCCTGTTTGGTCCAGCCTCATTGGTTACTTTTACCTTACCCTGTAGATACATTAGCTGTTAATACCATTCTCCAGCCTGTTTGATTTCGAGACACTGCCTCCTCTTTTTTTAAGTAACCATTTGAAATGCTGGGCACTGCAGCATCCGGCAGCCTTGCAGACTAAAGACTGCATTTGCTTTTATCTGGGAACTGAGGAAAAAGAATTGAGGCAAGCAGAGCTATGGCAGCAGCAGTTGTGGCCTATGGGACCACGTAGCACCTTATACCTACTCTTACGGCAGTAAGTGACATCAGTTTGCAGTCCCAATTACTAAAAAGCATAAAGTAAAAACACATTTAGTGAATACTGTTACAGAGTGGGTAAAAATTAAAAGGGGAATTTTATTAGGATGATTCTTCATCCTGCTCAGAATTTAAAGTATCAGACGCTCAATAGTACAAGAAAAGGCTTTGGAAAGACATAGGTTTCTGTGTAGGTTCTCAGCCAGAAATGTAGGTACAACCAACATGTAGGTTTCTCAACCAGAACTGGGGTACATGTACATTCCTCCTTAAGGTACATTCTCAAGATTTACCATTGAAGTTCTACAGCTGTACTGAGGGCAAAAGAAGAAAACCAGAGCAACCAAACAACTAAAGAGAAAAACTGTATTTCTTTATTTAAATCTGAAGAAGTGATAAAAACAATTTTAATCTCTGGAGTAATTGCTTGTCTGTTTAGCATAGGAATGAAAAAAATAATATATGATAATTCTTTTGCACAAAAGCATGTATTTTAGGTTAGTTCTCAAGTAGTGTCCCACTGTATACTTTGCAGTCCAGCAGCAGACATTCTAAAAAAATCAAAGCCAAACTTGTAATGATAGTCAATGTAATAAATCTGTGAGAGGGGTAGTGGGGAGAGAGGAGGAGAAAAGAAACTCTTCCAGGCCCCTTTTTTATCTGCTTTAGAACAAGCAGCACTCCATCTTTCTGTGAAATTGCAGTTGAACACCAGGAGACTATCACACTAAAGGTAAAATAGAAGAGAGTAATTTGGAATTTGCGATTTCCTTAGAGACTATCTCATGGAATCTTGTGAAAGCTTTATTTTTTTTGTATATTTAATCTAACAAACAGTATTTTCTAAAATAAAATTATAGAATTTAGAGTTTCAAAATGTTACATTTCTTTTTCCATTAGAATTCCTAAAAGCTTCTTTCTACAATGTGCTGTTAAGGTGCTTCCAGTACTTCCAGTGGCCTATGTGGGATTTATTCAGAGATTTTTGTGTTTAAGCATTTAAAAATCACATTTCCCTCAATGATCATACCCTTGGAGGGTATTTTACAATGTGGGGCAGTGAATAAGTGATGCTGAGCATTATCTGTGGTGGGAAACCTGTGGACCAGGAGGTTAAACTGCTGGATTTGTGTTTAATCACTCAGACTGGTGCCAGGGGCCTTCGCAACATCTGTCCTTGCTCATTTCCAGTAAAAGCTGTGGAAGGTGTGGGAGTGGAGCTGGCAGAAAGCCAGTGCAAAGGCTGAGGCCCATAACCAGCATCCATAGTCACTTCAGTCCAGAACAGCATGGGTGGCATGGACTGAGATTCCCCAGTGATCTTCCTGAAGGAAGCCATGGAAGGCAGCTATGCAGCCGACACTAGCCAGCAGGTCCATGAAGACACTTGTCTCAGAGACAAATAACAGAGAGCGCACAAGGTATCTAAATATAGTGACACCACAGCTATTAATTGCTGTGTTAGGAGAGGAGCAGCTGAGAGATGCATGTGAGCAGGGGTGGGCCCCAGAGATGCTGATGGCAATGGAAACAGTTGCCATGGAGACTGCAAAGAAAGGCCGACCAAAGGAATTACCAATATGTGCGAGTCTAAGGGTGCCTGATGGTGAATAATGCAGGGCCATGCTGCCACAGTCCCAACACAGCAATACTGAGCACGTATAGTTTGGTTTGCTGCATCTGGTTTGCAACCACTGTGTTATAGACACTTACATTTAACAAAAGAAAAGCAAGAAAAAAAAAAAAACACCAAAACCCCTTGCCCCCCTCCAAACTAATAAAGGGAGTAAAACCCTTAACAGACTGTTTCACTTTGCCTGTACTGGAAGAAGGAGTTTTTTCTGATGCTGTTTAGCATTTAACTTACCATGAGAACAGAAAACAGTATCAACACAAAGGAAGGAGAGAAGGAAAATCAATAATTCTTGATCATTTGAAAGCTAAAACCATTTGGAGCACAAGGAAGATTGCAGTTCTCATTAAGGAATGTATTGCTCCTTCCTGCACATCTGCTTCTCTGAGCCACTGTTTTGCAAGTTCAAGGTCACATACATCGCTGACCTAGTCCTGGGTTTTAACTTGAATTGAAATCAGCCATTAATATAAATCATATGAAAAAAAAAAAAAAAAAGAAGAAGAAAAAGGCACCAAATCACCAAACAATCCTCTTCTAGCAAGGAAAACAGTGCTTTGCAACCCATGAAAAAGTTTATATTAATTCCAAAGCAAATTGTCGTTCTTAAAAGGTATTTTTAAATTTCACACTAGGACTTCTCTGACAGCATTATTACCAGTTTGGCAGGCCTGCAATAAACTTATATCCTTGTTTTTAATAGATATGTTCTCATTGAAGGGAGCACTTTGAGGACATCTGTAGGCTTTACTTCGGGTAAAGCAGGTGAAGAAAGAGAAGCACAGTCATTGGTCCTGCTACTTTCACAGGGAAAATGTAAATGTGGAGATTCTTCTAGTGAACAAAAAAATATTAACTTGGAAATGTGGCACTCCAGGGCAGCCTTGGATGCAGGAACCACAAGATGGTTGAATTTGAGATCCTTAGGACAGTGATAAGAGTGTGCAGCAAGCTCACTGCCCTGGACTTCAAGAGAGCAGACTTTGGCCTGTTTAGGAACCTGCTTAGTAAGGTTCCATGGGATATAGCCCTAGAGGGCAGGGGGGCCCAAGACTCTTGGTTGGTTTTAAAGGAACACCTGCTACAAGCTCAGGAGTGTTGCATCCCAACTAGAAGGAAGTGCAGCAGGAAGGCCAGGAGACCTTGGATGGATAAGGAGCTCCTGAGGAAAATTCAAATGAAAAAAAGAGTTTTATAGAAAGTGGAAGCAAGGACAGGCGGCCTGGGAAGAGCACAGGGATGTTGTCCGGGAAGCTAGGGACCAGGTTAGGAAAGCTAAGGCCCAGTTAGAATTAAACTTGGCTAGGGATATTAAGGATAATAGGAAGGGATTCTACAGGTACATAGCAAATAAAAAACAGATTACGGAGAACGTAGGTCCCTCAGGAAGCTCTCGGGTGAACTAGCTACACAGGATTTGGGGAAGGCTGAGGTTCTGAATGACTTTTTTGCCTCGGCCTTCTCTGACAAAGGCTCTGACTGCACCACCCAAGTCTTGGAAGGTAGATGCAGGGACTGTGAGAATTAAGACCTTGGGCCCACTGTAGGAGAGGAACTGGTTCGAGGCCATCTTAAAAATCTGAACGTGCACAAGTCCATGGGTCCTGATGAAATCCCTCCATGGGTCCTGAAGGAGCTGGCGAATGCAGTTGCTAAGCCACTGTCCATCATATTTGAAAAATCATGGCAGTCAGGTGAAGTTCCTGACAACTGGAAAAAAGAGAAATATAACCCCCATTTTCAAGAAGGGGAAAATGGATGACCGGGGGAATTACAGACCAGTCAGTCTCACCTCTGTGCCTGGCAAAATCTTGGAGCAGGTTCTCCTGGAAGGCATGCTAAGGCACAAGAAAAACAACAAGGTGCTTGGTGACAGCCAGCATGGCTTCACCAAGGGGAAATCCTGCCTGACCAATTTGGTGGCCTTCTATGATGGGGCTACAGAACTGGTGAACAGGGGTAGAGCCATTGATGTCATCTACCCGGATTTGTGTAAAGTGTTCGACACTATCCCACATGACATTCTTGTCTCTAAATTGGAGAGACATCAGTTTGATTGATGGACCACTCGCATAAAGAACTTGCTGGATGGCCGCACACAAAGAGTTGTGGTCAATGGCTCCATGTCCAGCTGGAGACCAGTAACGAGTGGTGTCCCTCAGGGATCGGTGTTGGGACTGATCTTGTTTAACATCTTTGTCACTGACATGGACAGTGGGATTGAGTGCACCCTCAGCAAGTTTGCCGATGACACCAAGCTGTGTGGTTTGGTTAGTACACTGGAGGGAAGGAATGCCATCCAGAGGGACCTTGACACACTTGTGAGTTGGGCTGATGCCAACCTCATGAAGTTTAACCATGGCAAGTGCAAGGTCCTACACCTGGGTCAGAGCAATCTAAGGCACAGCTACAGGTTGGACAGAGAAGAGATCCAGAGCAGCCCTGCAGAGAAGGACTTAGGAGTGCTGGTCGATGAGAAAAGGAACATGAGCCAGCAGTGTGCTCTTGCAGCCCAGAAAGCCAACCATATCCTGGGCTGCATCAAAAGGAGTGTGACCAGCAGGTCGAAGGAGGTGATCCTGCCCCTTTATTCTGCTCTCATGAGACCTCAGCTGGAGTATTGTGTACAGTTCTGGTGTCCTCAACATAAAAAGGACATGGATCTGTTGGAACAAGTCCAGAGGAGGGCCACGAGAATGATCAGGGGACTGGAGCACCTCCCATATGAAGATAGGCTGAGAAAGTTGGGGCTGTTCAGCCTGGAGAAAAGAAGGCTGCGTGGAGACCTCATAGCAGCCTTCCAGTATCTGAAGGGGGCCTACAGGGATGCTGGGGATGGACTCTTCATTAGGAACTGCAGTGATAGGACAAGGGGTAATGGGTTAAAACTTAAACAGGGGAAGTTTAGATTGGATATAAGGAGGAAATTCTTTCCTGTTAGGGTGGTGAGGCACTGGAATAGGTTGCCCAGGGAGGTTGTGAATTCTCCACCCCTGGCAGGGTTCAAGGCCAGCCTGGACGAGGCCTTGGGTGATATGGTTTAGAGCGAGGTGTCCCTGCTCATGGCAGGGGGAGTTGGAACTTGATGATCTTAAGGTCCTTTCCAACCTTAACTATTCTATGATTCTATGATTATACACAGCACAGCTCGAAAGGGGTACCCATACAGCTTTTCATGGTAACGTGCAAGTGCCTAAAAGGCTATAAAATACCCCGTCAACTAAACACACCATAAAATATGTATTTTCTATTTAAGAAATACACACACACAAGTAAGTAATTTATATATAGCTTAAACCAGAAACTTAAAATTAGAATGTGAGTGCTTGTATTCCTTTTATTCCTTTGAGAACCAGATACCCTGATGCTGCTAAGTGGCAGAAGTGTGAGGGACTGACTGCTGATGAGCAGCAGGAGGGAGAAGGCATCAGCCTGTGACCCTGCCACCAACCAGGCTGGTCTGTCTGCTACACCTCTTTCCTAGAGCACACTTTTGTACACCCTGAGAAGACACTTTTGCATACTCTCTGGGGAGACACTGTCATGTAAAATAGTCAACAGTGTGCTCCTACTTTTATTTGCATGTAACTCCTCGATAATAATACATTTTAAAATATTTTTTTTAACTAGGCAACTCTTCCCTTTTTATAGTAGCTCAACAATAATTATTTTTAGGGTATGTACTACCATGGTAAAACACCTGTGCTTGAAACCTTTGAAGCAGGAACTGTCACAGAGTCTTTTTTTTGTATTCAGTCACTGGTTAATTGTGAAGGATACCAAACTGAAATCATGAACTGAATTTACCTTAGCATATTCTCTGGATTGAAAAATGAATGCTGGGCAATTGGAAATGGTTCACAGCCCTCTGCTTTGTGAGATGATCCCTGCCTTGGGCAGATACAGAAAATTAAATTAATACTTTTGAAGAGTTTTGGAGACCATGTAAAGATAAGTTATAATACAGTTAGTGTGCAGTGTAATTAATGTACATACAATACGATTTTTCTTTACCTAAAGGCTATAATTATACAGCACTAATGAAAGAGACTGTTCAGAAAAAATAAATTTGTTGGCATTCATAATTCATGTACTCACTAACTAGTCTCTTATTAGGTGGTACTGGGAAATACACAGTCAAATTTTTCTATTGGCAGTTTTTCTGGAACTGAAGTTTTAACTATCCTTCTGTGGCTTTCAAGTTTAGGAGGAAACAACCCCCCTGAAAAAAAAGAGCTGGGGGGAGGGTCACTCATCTAGGAGCTGTGTCGTTGACACAGGCCAGCAGCTAAGCAATTGCACAGCTGTTTGTTCATGAGGGGCGAAAACTCATAGGCCAAGACAAAGAGATTTTAAAAAGTGTTGCTGACACAATCATTCACCACCTCTCACCAGCAGACTGATGTCCAGCTCATTTCCAAACGAGGGCTATTTTTGGTGTTTACATAGCACTTTTCACCAGCAATGATCAGAACGCTGCACACTTCTAGCTCTACTTCCCTTTGCCTCAGAAGGTGTGTTTGCAAACTAAAGCAAGCAGAAACTGAAGGAGAGTTTCTGGCAGAAATTTATTCCAAATCCAATATCATCTTTTTCTAGCTTAGATCCAGATCAGCAAAGTGATTAAACCTGGTTGCTTGAAAATTTGTGATTTCCTAACCACCATTTAAAATAATATTTGAGCCTTTAATTGTGTCTCTTTCTATTCTGAAGACTGATAACAAAGGCTTCATCTCAAAATAAAAGGTGTCTATATAGATCTAAGGTACTGAAGGTTAGAAATACTTCTGGATTAGTGTTGAATTCCCACTATTAAAATCTGAATTTTCAATATGAAAGCATAGTGGAACTTAAATTGACAAATTGCTAAACAGCAACTGGAAGCAATTATTCTAAAAACAGGCATCAAAGAAAAGCATGTTTTGTGGTAACGATAATATTGTTGCACAGCATCGAAGGCTGCTTGAACAGCTACTTCTATCAGAATTAATCAAACTCACTGCAGATGAAAGGAATTAGGATCTGCAGATACTGTCATCCAATACATTTCAACCTTTTCGAAGTTTGCACTAAGACATCTCCTAAATTTGTTTTCAGGCTGTTTGTAGTATTTTTTAGTTCTCAGCTGGCAACAAGTGTTTATTACAATGTTCAGAATGTTCCCACTTCCAAAACTGCCTCCTTAATTTTGCAATCTCATGATATACCCTTGGCTTCATATTATTCAGCAAAGGTTTTCAGTCAGTTTCAGGTGTTTTCCTGAACTTCAGTCAGTGGTTCCAGAATTCAGCTGACCGTACAGATGCATTTTTGTCTTCTGTAGTCACCTAAACTTCATTTACATGTCATCCATAGTTTTTTTAATCTTCACAATCTTGTTTCAATGTCAGTAAGTACCTGTCAGCAGTAAGACAGAAACCATTCAATGTTCCTTGATAACATGATGGGGTTATTTTATTTACATAAGAAATTCCTACACCCAAGTGATTAGTAGGTTAGAAGGACCTCTGCAAAAAAAGCTCCTCAGGTGCTCCTGAAATTTTAATCTTCTATTTCAAATAGTTTTTCTTTTTCCTTATCTAATTATTTAGGCCATGATTTCAGGACAACTCATCCTGCTATGTGAAAAAAAAACAGAGTTGCAGTACTTGTGTTAGTCTTTGCCGTGGCTTCATACGATATCTCTGTGGAGAAACTGTTGAAACAGATTTTCGACCCAAATCCAAATAATCCATCAGTTTCTCAATATTCTTTTCATCTCTTTCCAAAGAAACCTGATATTCTCTGGCAAGAAAATCTTGAGAGACATGGCTCATGCTCTTCCAATAAACACGCAGGATGATGAAAAGGCTTAAATAAAAACAAACACAAATAATACATTTTGATCCTCTCTTGAGAAAAAATACAAGGTATTCAATACGCTTTTCTTCCAAATACTAAAAATAAATAAACAAAAACCTACCAAAAACCACCAAAGAACAAAGAAACTCAAGGCAAATGAGAGTTGAGAGCTAAAAAATTCAGAACAGCTGTGATGACATTGTCAATTTCATATCATTGATTCTAATGAAGCACATACCAAAAGTGACATGTTTGGGTTATGTTTTCACACAGTGACTCTTGTGCAAAGTAATGTCAGCTAGTGGCGTCATTCCACATGCTACATTGAACAATTAGTACAAACTCACAAATACCAACTATTATAATTTCTGAGAGACTGATACTAAAATACTATGAAGGTCTAGGCAGCCTTTAAAATTTAAGTGAGGGAGATGGATCTGCAACACAGTTTGGAGAAGTCAGGCCACCAGGTATCCTAACTTTTAAAATTTACACCTTCATTTCCCTGTTGCCCAGGAATGGTCCTTTCAGGCATACTGAGGTTTTGTCGTGTTTGTACTGTGCCAAGCACAAAAGTGTCTGGGATCACCTTGTTCCAAACTAGCAAAGATCTCGTGAGACTGATACTGCTAATTGTGTTGTGGAAGGGAATTTATAACATTAACTTCCAAGGTTAGCAATTCTGACATGGAATATTAGGTACACTTCTAATTTCAGAAGAAAGGAAGGAATGAGTTTTCACTACTGTCAAAAAAAAGTCTTCACTTAGATTTGCCTATGACAGTTCTGCCCACAAAGTGTGGGAGTATCTGTCATAAAATCAGCTTCCAAGATTCAAGTGATAGGTCCTCATTGACAGCTTTGCCAAGAAAGTGGTAATCCTTGTTTATTTCTCCACTGCACCCATTAGACTTTGTCACTTTTTGTGGTATTGGCAGCTAGGGAAGTTTAAGGCACCTCAATGAGTTCATTTGGCAACAAAGATTTCGTACGTGTACTGGGCATCTGCAAGTGCTTAGGCTGCCTGAAGCAATGTGAAAGAACAGGATAAAAAAAGTCTGCTGATAGAAATACTGGCAAAGGCAACATTCAACTCCACTAGTTCAGACTTAAAAATAGATCAATGGAGCAAAAGCAATTGTCAACAACAGTAGATAAAATTTTGAAAGTAAAACCCTGCATGAAAAATTGAATGCAGTTTTATTTTGTGGCATGTATCAATCAGCCACAAAGCTGTCCAAACATTCTTTATCACAAAACATTTATTTTGAGATCTCTTACTCAGTGGTATCAATGCACTAGGCTCTACGCATGCTCACAGAAAGACAATTTCAGGCTGCTAGAAGCTATTTTGCTGTTTAAGCTATTGAGCTTCTTCCTCAAATCTGTGAAGAAAGATCTCTGTTAGAGAGAGAAGTCATAAAAAAAATGTTCTTTGAACAGAGTCAAAACCAAAACAGATCTGTAGAAGTAGCTCAGGTTTGATTGGGTACATACGAAATGTTAAACATTCGAGAAGTGGAAAAGCTGCCTTTCAGCAGTGAGGCAACAGTAGAAGAGCCTGAGCTGTGCCTGAGCTTTGAAGTGGGTAACTACAAAAAAAGTTTCTATTGGAAATTTTTTCCTAATCCCCTCTACAAGAGATTTGCTTAACCTGCAACACAAAAGGTTTCATCATCTTGTTCATTCGTTTTCCTTTAAAATATATCGGGGTATTGTTGTTTGAAGGGTTCTTCGCTTCTTTCTTCTTGGAGATTTTTTTGTTCATCCTAATATTTTCAAATGACCAGAGATGAGACTCCATGAGTATTTTTCCAGCTAAGTGTAGTCAGGAAACTGTCGTTTTACAATAGGTAATCTGGAAGACAATTATTACAATGTTCAGAGCAAGACTTCAAAATAACCACCAGGTTTATATACTTTAACTAGTCCTGTCTTAGACACAAAATAGAAACAAAACCAAAAATATTCAAGCAATGACTACTCATCTAGAGGCAATAATAAACTATTTGTATGTCAGGGCAGCAAGGAGACTCCTTGGATTAAGTAGGTGAATTAGTAAACAGATGAAAACTAATTAAAGATCAAAAAGGTTACTTAAAGATCAAAATGGTTCTTTTTTTTTTTTTTTTTGAAAAGGAGAAGAGCTTATTCACTTAGAGGGGAAAAAATAGGTGATCAGTATTCTTCTGCTTAGAGATCCATGTTGTCTCCCCTGTCATCAAAGTCTGAAGCCCACCTGGAGCAGGAAGCTACCTGCTTCCTTACAGCTGCTGTCAATAATTGTCACCCAGGTATCTAGCCACAAAAGGAAAGTAAATGCTAATCTTCACTGAAGTGCCTCCTGCAGGTATAATAGGAGAGAAACTGCCCCTTCTGATTCAGGAGCTGTTCTTTGTGGGTTCCTCTAGCAAAAATGGACTGAAGTGCTTGGAGACTCCCTCCCAGCTAAGCCTTATTTGACTGGGAAGGGAAAAAAGTAGACATCCTTCCTCTGGGAGAATTCAGAGGGTCAAACAGTTTGCTCCAATGCCTCTTGAGAGAGCTGTAGGCTTTTTGCATCTCATGACTGTGTTACACAGCAAGGACAGATATAAATGCTCACACCCATAAGCCTAGTTATATATTTGTGAACTCAATGGCTTTGGTGGAAGGCCACAAGGAAGCAGTGGTGGGAATCCTGTCTCTATGTGAGGCCCATCACAAAATACCGTAGCACAAGAAGAGGTTCTGTTAAGGCACTGCCACATCATAGGGGAAGGAATAATTCATGAGAGCAAGGGGCAACAACTACTAACTTTGGAGTGAGTTAGTTGCCTGGTAATTTGATCAGCCTTTAGGCAGGTTTGTTGTGTGCTGTCATGCAGATACTGAAATAACAGAAACATGGAAATATTTCATGCATTTCATACCACACCAAGACATTCAAAGCACAGCAATTCAGCTAGCAAAGGTACAATAAATATGTCTTTATACCGATTCACATAAAAGAAGGGGAACACCATACTAAAGAGCTAGTCACTGAGTTAGTAGACTGTATCTACCACACATTGGGGTTGAAGATGAAATATTTGCGGGTTGCCTCCAGATTTTACTTTTAATCTTTATTTACACAGCTGTGAAAGCTAATAACCAGTATCTCTGCAAAAGAAAAGTATCTCCTCTTGAAAGCAGAGCAAACTGGAAGAGTGGAGGAGCTGCTTTGTCTGAAAGCCATGTAGGACTTCTGTCATGCAGAGATCCTGAGCATGATGTTTGTTGCTGTTTCTGGTAGAAATGGATAAAATACAAGGTCTTTCAGATTTCAAAGCAGAGGGAAGGAAGGTTTGGGGTTTGGTTAATAGGACAAGATCAAGTGAGTGAGCAGAGAATCAAGGATCGTTAGCTTTGGGCAATGGACATTTTCCCACTGACACATTCTGGAAGACTGAAAAATTTCTAACTGTCCTCATGTCATTTGGGTGCTAACAAAAAATTCAGTGGCTTTAAATTAGATGGGTAGCTTTAATGCGAAGGCTGCTACCCTGGAAAGATCAATTTTAGTACCACCAGCTGAGAATGAAACTATCACATCAGGAAGGAATCTGAGTTTTGATTAAACAATCTAAAGTGAAATCCCCCAAGAGAAATGACACACATGAAAAGCAAGAAAAGCTGAGAAGCATTTAAACCACCTAGTGGGATGGTTGTCACCAATGACAGCATTATTACAGAACAGCAGAGTGCAAGCACGGACAGAGAAAAAAAACGAAGGTTACATTTATTGGAAGTGGTTTCCTCCTCTCCCTCTTCCGCTCCACCCTGTATTTTTCTGTGTGGAAAGAAAATACAATATTTGCAATGTGTTTTCAGGCAGAACATGTTCCAGCTATTACACAGTATTGCTCCCACAATAAACAAGCGAACAGACAACTAATGCTGCCACTGCTGCTGAGCAAAGAGCTAAACTGCACATATCATTTATTTCACACAGCATCTCTCAAAATGTTCAATATTTTTTTGGTTTAACATGATCCAACATTAATAAGAATTTGAGAGCAGGAAAAACAAATCAATGAGAAGATTAATCTGCATACAAAACCAACTTTTTGTTGAAAGTTGAAAGCATTCAAAAATAAAATCCTTCTAAAGGAAGAAAAGTTATTTATCAGGGCATAGAGAAAATAAAATCAGTGACACAGTAAAGATACAGGAGAAATAAAAACTGAAAATAAAAGGGATCAGCATGCATGGTAGCTTTAGCAGTAACTCTTTTGACTGTCTGTGGAGCTCCAACACTTTACAAATTTTGAAATATGTGTCCAGAAGGGATAGTTTTAAACTCTGAATGATATGTTATTCACATGCTAAAAATGCTAGGCTATTTGTTTCAAAACTAGAAAAATATTATCTGGACACAATCCTTTTCTTGCTATTGATCAGAATAAATTCCATATCTATCCATGGAAAAGTGAAGAAGGTCAATTCGGCAGAGGTTGGGCAGATACTTATCAAGGTGGGAGCACAAATGGTAATCTGGTGGGCACAGGACCAGGCTGTAGTGGCTGAGGTCAAAAGTATTTGTCTGTGCAGAAGTTACAGTCAGACACTATCATCAGAGGCCTTTTTGTAGTTCACATGGGAGTAAATCTATGCAATATAAAGAATGAAAACTGTGTGTGTTCTACCAACGCAATTACTGCCTGGGAAGGGAGTCTAAAGGGAGAGAGAATGGGAAGAACTCAGCCTGACTAACATCTCAAGTGTCTGCCCTCAAGTATGAATGTTCCATCCCTGGAAGTGTTCAAGGCCAGGCTGGACAGAGTTTTGGGTGACATGGTTTAGTGTGTGCTGTCCCTGCCCATGGCAGGGGGTTGAACTAAATGATCTTAAGGTCTTTTCCAGCCCAAACCGTTCTATAATAAGCACATCATGCAAATGTCTAAAATCACTAAGTGATGAGGGTTATGGGGAGAGAAAGTTCTGCACCTCCATGAAGTACTCCCTTGTGGGTAAAGATACAATTCTCTGGTCCCCAGCACGTTCCTGAAAGGAAACAGAGGAGGACCACATCCCAGACTAGTTCACATGACAGCTTCAAACTCAGACTGAATATCCTACTGCCAAACAGCTGACAATTTTGCAGTGAGTAAATCAAGTTGGCAGCAAATTTGTTGCGGCAACCACACCATAACTCATGAGCTTTGCACAGCGGTCACATCCTGAGGTGGAGAGCAGCTAGCCTGTGCTTTGGGCTGAGCCTGATTCACCTGCAGAAGCTGCAGCAGGGTACAAGGTTGGATTCAAAGCAAAATGCCCTGCTTTTCTGTGCAGAAGCTGTGTTGTCTCAACTCTACCAAAAGGCAGCATCTCTTTTTCAGACAGCAGCAAGCAGAGAAAGACTCTACCTTCTATGTCGTGACTGCTTTGGAGAGGTGCTCACACACACCTCACTGCTCAATAACCTGTATTACTGGCTGCTCAGTGATATGCCTCCAGTGTCAGACAGTCATCCTCATTAGGAAAATACTACCATGTTCAGTATCAGAAACTGATGAAACTACTGAGAACAGGCATAGCCAGAGCAGGCATTCTGAAGCAAAATGCTCTGATAGGAAAAAAGAAAAAAAGGTGTTTAGCCAGAGTTGAATTCTATCCTTGGCCTGAGAGTTTCACACCCTCCAGAGTAAGGGTATACTCAGGCTCAAACAAAAGACATTTTAAAATGGCTCCTTACAATATTTGAGAGTGCTTGCAACAGGACACAGATTGAGAAGGCAATGTTAGCAAAAGGAAGGCACAACACACTGTTCCAGGTTTCTTTCAGAGGTAACAGACTGACTGGGAGGTGGGTGTATCAGAACAGATTAAAATAGTAAGAAAGGAAGAAATCACCCAGTGTGCTTGCCTTCTGACTCAATCTCTTTGTCTGGTCTTCTGTAAGGTACAGTCCGAGCTTTATCATTGTAGTTGTGGCAGTCTTTGGTCTGGCACAACCCACGTTTGTGTGTTTGGAAATTTTTATTCAAAAAGCAGCAAATAAATCTTTTGAAGCCTTTGACGTTGCGTCACATTATTTTAAATAACTATCATGTAATCAGTTATACGTACGCATTGCAAGGTGGGTGCTTTGTTATGCATGCTGAATTGTGCACTCTGCGTCTTGAAGGGGAGCCGATTCTGAGCAGTGGCCACTAGAAACAAATCCAATCTGAAAATTGTAAGTTTTTCCTCTACAAAACACACCAGCAGAGTGCTAACCTTTTCTCAGCCACCATGTTACTTTAATCATTGCACAAAAAATCTTGACTAAAGTCTTTTAAAATATAAATGCTTGAGAGTATTTGCTTAGAATGGGGAGAAATAAAACTTTTAGGTAAGTTTCTCAGCTTGTCACACTACCTATTTTATTTTCCATGGTGTGCTAGTAAACTTGTTCACTGGAAAAAACCATAAAAACAAATTCTGCAAATGCAAGTGCAGAAATTTATGCAATCAAAAGATAAGTATACAGCAAGACATAAGCCATAAGCATTCAATTAAAATGATGCAGGTTTGCTATGGATATTAAAGACTGAGAATAAGCTGTTCATAAACCCTGTAGAGAAATAATTCATTGTACAGTTTTAAATAATTAAATATCGGATAACCAGGATCTTCTTGAAGCAATCTGTGAAAAACAGCATGCGGAATTTCTAAACGCACTATTTTCAGAAACCCATCACGCAATGTAATTGAGCACAAATGCAAGAAATTATTAAAATATCTCAATATTTTACCTTTCTTTTCCATTTAAGAGCATGCTCACCTAGAGGCTAGGCATTTTTTGAAAATTCAGCTGAATGTATTTCTATTTATGTAGGTATTTGCACTGTTATCTTGTGTCAGTCTTTTCCAGGGAGCTTGCCCATGCCCTCCAGCAGCATCCTGCCCCGTGTCTGGAGGTGGCCAGCCACTAAAGTGCCTGGTGCAGGCAAGCTGTGGGAAGGAGGCACATGCTCTGCAGAAGCTTATGAAGCCCTTTCACCCTGCTCCAGGCCTGAAGGTCTCACGGTGTCTGCAGTTGCACAACAAACACATACCAGCTGACGACCCTTAACATTTTGTGCTGTGGGGTCCTGAATATCACTTAAATTAACTGGTTAAACAGTGACTTTGAGGAGTGGTGCTTACTGGTTGCATTCAGCTTTCCTGTCTCATGGTGCTCAAGCAACCCCAGAATTTTTCTCATTATTTCTGCTTTTATCCCTGTGTAGGTGGCTGTCAGTCCGCTGTGCTGGAACACTTGAACTGCCAGTCACTGTCCACAAACGGACGAGTGGCTCACTGCTATTTTTTCAGAATTGCCAGGGGTTTGCAATTTTACCAGACTAACATGTGAAACACCCTGAACACCTAACAGGGGAAACACCCTGAACACACCCACAGAACCCAGAATTTACTGCACCAGAAAACACATTTGAGTGTTCTGGAGGATGACTAGGCAGAAGTAGTCCTGATCTCTTAGTTTCCCATGCAAAATAAGCCTGAGAGTCAAGTCATGCTTTTTTTTTTTTTTTTAT
Organism: Neopsephotus bourkii; assembly: GCF_033783945.1. Classification (NCBI taxonomy): domain Eukaryota; kingdom Metazoa; phylum Chordata; class Aves; order Psittaciformes; family Psittacidae; genus Neopsephotus; species Neopsephotus bourkii. The sequence continues at coordinate 104,857 of NW_026902006.1, forward strand.
TAAGTCCAGATTTTCTCCTTTCCATCCATCAAAAGAAATAAGGAATGGGCTGATATGACAGAAATGAATTGGACAGGCACACAAATGGAAATAGGCATTGTAGATACTTAACATGGAATCACAGAATCATACAACATTTCAGGGAAGATTTTCCAAAAGCCGAACTGGACAGTGCCATTATGTAATTGCCCTCCAGTTTTACTGACCAGGACTTAAAATGACTGAGAAGCTCAGGGCAGGTTTTCTGGTGGTGTTTTACTACATTATTCTAGGGGAGTCAGTGAAAAATCTCAATCTGCAGCAAACAGAAACCCAGGCTATAGACAACAAACTAGAAAATGACGGCTTCTCTAGGGCGATTGCTGCTCACTGGCACTTTCCATGACAGCAAGAGGGTGCCTGCAGACAACAACCACGTGATAGCTTTAACCTCACACCTCAGGCTATCTTCAGCAGAATGGACCCTTTCCTGAAAATCTGTGAGACTGTTCCACTCAAAGACCAGTCCTGAACTCAAAAACACAAAGAAAAATAAGGCTCCATCTATTGCTTCCTTTTCCTTTAGATCCAGAGATTCCCTTGACTCAGTGGGAAACAGCTGAACCTCCACACAGGTGGAGCTTTCCTGCACAGGATTTGGGTGGCACTGGTCTCAGCTGTCGGTGTTGCTGGTAGTGGCACACTCCATGCTTATGAAAAGCAGGCAGTAAATATGCATTAGGCAATGTGATATTGATTATGCCAGTTCTCTGTGCACAGAAAACCTGCACTGTTCGCAGACAGGATAGTCTGATCTTTGAGGGGAGGTGATCACCCAGAGCTGCACAAGTAGGCATGCTACTCCGCAGGCACCCTTCTCTGCAGGGCTGCTCTGAATCACTTCTCTGCCCAACCTGTAGCTGTGAGGTACCTGCACAAGTAGCAGAGAAGGATGTGAGGGTGTTGGTCAATGAGAAACTGAACATGAGCCAGCTTCAGTGTGTGCTTGCAGCCCAGAAACAGGCGTGTCCTGGGCTGCATCAAAAGGAGCATGACCAGCAGGTTGAAGAAGGTGATCCTGCCCCTCTACTCTGTTCTTGCAAGACCTCACTTGGAGTATTGTGAGCAGTTCTGGTGTCCTCAACATAAAAAGGACATGAAACTGTTGGAACAAGTCCAGAGGAGGGCCACAAGGATGATCAGGGGCTGGAGCACCTCCTGTATGAAGACAGACTGAGAAAGGTGGGGCTGTTCAGCCTGGAGAAGAAAAGGCTGCTTGAAGACCACATAGCAATCCTCCAGTATCTGAAGGGGGCCCATAAGGATGCTGGGGATGGACTCTTCATTAGGGACTGTAGTGATAAGACAGTGGGTAACAGTTTTAAACTTAAACAGGGGAAGTTGGGGTTAGATACAAGGAAGAAGTTCTTTACTGTGAGGGTGGTCGGGCACTGGAACAGGTTGCCCAAAGGAGTGGTAAATGCTCCATCCCTGGCAGTGTTCAAGGCCAGGTTGGACAGGGCCTTAAGCAACCTGGTTTAGTGTGAGGCGTCCCTGACCATGGCAGGGGGGTTGGAGCTAGATTTTAAGGTCCTTTCCAACCTTAACTATGCTATGATTCTATGATTCTATCTTAAGGATCTTTCCAACCCAAACCATTCTATTATTGTACGGTTCTATGCATCTTCTCTGTTGACTGGCTATGTTACTGGCATTTTGCACATGGGCTGTACTTCCTCCAAAGTACAACATTCATACCTTGGTACAGTTGAGAACACCACTCTTTAAGTACAGTTAGCAAGTCTGCAGCTGCAGCAGACTCACAGAACTGTGCGGATCTTGGCCAACCACTGCTCACCAGCAGAGGACACGGTTTCTAATGAACAGGTTCTTTGTAGCGGAGAGTCTGCAAAAAAACTGTTAAAAAATTCTGCAAGAGCTTGGACCTTAGTCCTGGTGCCCATGGCTCTGACACCCTAGAATTTTGTATTTACTTACTCTGTTCCCTGTCATTCCAGTACATTACTCGCAGCCTCTTCTAATATGAATTTGTATATGTAATATGAACATAGTATTATGAACACTAGTTTTATCCCATCCAACTAACATAGGATTCCTGGTGCTTCTTGAGGGTGCAATGTATTTCAGAATTCAAGACTGCAGTCAAATTTTCAGCTGCCATGTATTACACAGAATCTCAGGTACTAAAAGAAAAACATACCCTCAAAACGTCAATTTATATTTATTATAGGGGGGGTTAAAACTTTTTTTTATAATCACATGGTTGGTGTGCTGTTTTCATAAAATTATTGATTTTATTTTAGTCATTATTTTTAGGGTATACTTTGACTTCCCATGTGAAAAGTTTTAAAAGTGTAAGTTAAATGTTAAAAAACAGAAGGGATTTGATTCTATTTTTGTTTTTCCTTGACTTTGGTGAACATAGCCACCTCTCTTTTTCACACAGTACCAAATGCTTGTGAGGTTGAGCAATGGTTTAGCTGACAACTACCATTATTTGGAGAGGGCATGAGGGGTGAAGGAAACTTCATATAGTGAAACCACTGTGAAAGGAAGATAGCACAATAGTCCAGGCAGGTCCAGACCCACCTCTTTCCCAGAGATTGCCCCTAGTTGCTATAGAGTATCCCATCCCTAAAACCTGCTGATTTTAGGGATAGGATACAGTCTTTAACCGTCTTCAGTTCTATAGTGGTGTCTTAGAAAACCCCTAAGTACACGAGGCAATATAACATAAATAGTTTTTAACAGGAACAGGCATGAATTCTGTAATAAAAATACAGACAAAACTCCCAGGGATCCTACATAGGCAATGGCATACTATCTATGGGAATGCAACAGCAATAGCAGGTGGAAATCATCATCTGTTGGGTTGTCTCTGACCCATAATTAATGCTGATCAGAACATTATATTCACTTTTCTACACACACCCAGGCAAAATTAGATCACTAGCTGAAATATTCATGAGTGCCCTGCTCACGCTCAGAGTGAACAACGTGGCTTCCTCAACGGTTACACTGGTCTTTCAGTTTTGAAAATACCATCATGTGTGTGGTACTAAATAAAGAGCATGTATTACTAAAAGGGAATAAAAAGCAAGATGCCCAAAGCCACAGAGGACATCTGCAGCTGAGGAATGACATGCTTTCCATGGGCCCATAAAGCACTCTAAACTTGCATGATCATTTCTGTGGTGAAAATAGTAGCAAAACAAGGAATTTCAGCCATACATAGTTATTGAGTGCATTTAACTGCTTCTATACCACCTTTCAGTGGAAATCCTTACTTCAAATTTAGTAAACTTCAAAGTTTATTTGAGTATGAAAAATAGGATTTAAGCATATTTTCCTGAAATACTTTTATCTTTTTATTGGTTTCACCAGTTTGACAAAATACTTTCAAATTCCTTTCTTTATAGGATCTTTTAGTAGGGTAGTATGCAATTTGATTTGGAGAGAATTATATCCTGCTTTTAACCATTATATAGGATAAAAAAACCTCACTATCAAGCTCATGATACCCAAATACGGCAATGTACAATAAGAGTCACAAGCGGGCCAGGCCATTTGAATGAAATAAAAATACCATTAAGCTCAATGAAGGATATGCACGTGCAAACAGTACAGCAAACATTTGAAAATTGCTTGTTTGAAGTCATCAATACACTTTTGTGTTTTACTGATTCAGAATCATAGAATAGTTAGGATTGGAAAGGACCTTAAGATCATCAAGTTCCAACCCCCTTGCCATGGGCAGGGACACCTCACACTAGACCATATCACCCAAGGCCTCATCCAGCCTGCCCTTGAACACTGCCAGGGGTGGAGCATTCACAACCTCCCTGGGCAACCTATTCCAGTGCCTCACCACCCTAACAGGAAAGAATTTCCTCCTTATATCCAAGCTAAACTTCCCCTGTTTAAGTTTTAACCCATTACCCCTTGTCCTATCACTACAGTCCCTAATGAAGAGTCCATCCCCAGCATCCCTATAGGCCCCCTCCAGATACTGGAAGGCTGCTATTTAGCAGGTATTCTAGCAAGTATTCTCAATTATCTACAGAACCCTGAGTATGTCCAACTCTCTGTGCTTTGTTCAGTATATGTAGCTAAAATGTAGGGATAAAATCCTTAACACGATCTACCTCCTTATTTCACTGTGTCTTTGCATTTTCACATTCTTCATACATCTTAGTCATGTGTCTTCCTTCTTTTGCAACAGAAATTCCAGAGAGACAAATTTCAGAGGTGTTCATTTTTAAATACAACTGTGTCCTGCAAAAATTTACAACTGTCTCTAGCTAATTTTTATATCTTCAAAATGTTATTAATAGTAACACTGTCATTTGGCCATCTGGGCCCTAACCAGATGGATCACAACATGCAGTTGACATGTTTTGATGATGTGTTTTACTCAAAAGCACTATGTTCTGCCACTTCCAGGGGTTCAATGTACAAATATTGCCACAACGTGATATCCATGTAAATATTTTACCTAATTTTATGAGAATTATACTGTAAATTAAGAAGGAAATAATATGAATTTCTGGAAGCTACTAAGCTAGGTTAGCAGACTGGCTATCTGATATCAAAGAGTAAAAAAAAAAAAAAACCAAACCAAAATATTAGCATACATACTTTGAAAATAAGCAAACGTCACAACCTTGTGTGTGACACCTTGTGCCAAATGCTGTGCTGGCTGGAGACTCATCCATACCATGAAAAACATATTGCTCTTTGATCAGTGATGGAATATAACTAAGCGGCTGAACAACCTGGAGAGAATCCCTGGGAAAACAAGACCTAGAGTCATGCCTTCAGTAACACGTTGTGGAGTGTAACTTGAAATTATACTGAAGACTCAACTGTTTCAACTAACCTTCCTGTGAAAAAATCACTTTTCTCACACAGATCAGAAGACCCTTATATTCCAGGCAGCCAGCAGTCTTGTTGGTCAGATGCACGCACCACGGATACTAGCAGTTCTCTTTCCACCCTCACTAATACAACATTGCAATAGCTTGTTAAGCTGGTTATCCCACAGTGGTTTAGCATCTATACAACTGATTTGGCCCTTGGTTAGATACTCAAGCTCCTTGGAGAAGATGAGCCTGCCTTTGTACAACAAGTAACTCAAAATCCCTTATTAACTCCATCAGAAAAACTCAATTAAAATATGGAGAGAAGGAAACATTTAAGGACAGTTGCACAGATTTCTTTCTTCTTAGCTATGGGTCCAGTCATTCTGTCCACAGAGGGAGTGGTGAAATTTTCTGACTTCAGTGATAACTGAACTAAGTTTGTCAGGACAGCTTGTCACTGCCAAAGGCAGCCTGCACATGCATGAATATCAAAAGTGTCTACTACCAGTCATGATAATAAAGTTATGGATAGCTGGCTAACGTGTGAGTCAGTAGCTCTTGCAAGGGCTCAGTGCAGCCCCATACTTGAGCATATGTCTGTTAATCAGAGCATTGTGATTTCACAGGGTTGGAACTTCAAGAGTAGAAGCAAAATGACTTAAGTGTATGACATGAAAAATACTGCTAGAAAAACCTCTATGAGAAAATACTGAAAATAAGGTTCCCTGTTTCTTCTTTTTATTTTCATTTTATTTGCTTATTTTAGTCTCTTCCTTCACAGAGGCCTTGAGTCCCTCTCTCTGACATTGCCATGGACCAAATACGCTCTCTTCCATCAGATAACAGCCTGTGGTGCTGTGCTCTCCAAGGCCAGAAAAAAATTCAGACTTCCTAGTTTTGCTGAGAACGTGCAAAGTGAGACTGCCATGAAGCAGCAGTGCGTAGCAGAAATGCTCCTGAGAGTCCAGCCCTCACTGCCTGATCTGAGAGAGCTTCATCTCTCTCAGAAAGTCAATTACTACGGAATTATTTCTTTCACAGCTTATTTTGTGCTACTGAGTGGAGCTCAAGGTAAACACAGGCAAATATCATTAAGCGTTTTACAATGACAATACAAAGCTTCTTTGAACTGTTCCTACCAACACAGTTAAATGGGCAGAATTCACTGCCCAGACTATTAGAAATCATTTGGCCTAGACAATTAGTCTTCTGCAAACATCTCTTACAACTGGATTTTATCCATTCACTCAAAGGGATGCACTTTTGACAACCTGGGTTTTAGCTTCTCCATTCTGGTACACACCAGAAGTGTGTCATCATGCTGTGGAACAGGACTCTACAAACAGAAAACTTCATACTTTGCAAGGTAAGTGGATATGAAACTGGTGAGTGACAGAGAAATGTAGAACATAAAAGACAAAAAGAGTATTTTCTTTTTCCTTCTGTTGACTCTGCTGATGAGCGCCTTAAACTTGAGTCTTCTCAGAGGGTAAGAGTAAGATCACAGAAAGGATGTGGGTGGAGTGGACCTCAGAAGGTCTGTGGTTCAGCCTCCTGACCAAAGCAGGGTCAGCCCTGGTGGCAGCACAAGCAGGGCTGTAACAGCTCTTCACTGAGGGGAATAAAGAAACACGAGTTTCTCTCACACAGTCTTTGGGTGCAGCTTTCTCTGCTTTCTCCTGGTGCCTTTCCCTGAATCCCACACCCCACAGTGGGAGGGCTCCAGCCTGCTGTCTGATATGGCCATGGCTCCTGAGCCTCTGGGCCATGTTGCAGTGCCTCCTCCTGCAGGAATTCCCACTGCAGCTGAGCAGCACAGTCAATGCCAAGAGCAGATGGGACTTTACTGGGTCAGGAGCAGATTTTTAGAGAGGTCAGTCCTGCAGATATCTGGAGCCTCCAGGAAGAATAATGTGAAATCACATTATTTCTAAATATCCCTGCTTCACGTACTCCCTGCCTCCCCCTTCATGGCTTTAAGGGTTTTTGGCCCTCCAAGCTTTTGTCTAATCATAGCCATTCCGCCATGACTCAACCTATTGTAAAATCCAGAGAAAGTGAGAACTGGGCCTGGGATGCTTAGGAAAAGGAAGGTTACGTGGAACTGGGTTCAGTTTCTTCTGGCTAAGACTTCTGCTGCGTAACTTGGCAGCACATGTTTTCACCTTAATACTGTGGGACACACAGGCTTATGGCTTGGAGCATCTGGTGGTCCAGCATCCTCGTGGGTGCCACTCAGAGCAACTGTGCCTGTGCAGTGAGAGGCAATGCTTGTGTATGGTGGCAAGGAGCAGATGAGCAGGAGCGTGCCGGTAGTTAGAGCCTGGGCTTAACTAGAAAATATACTAACAGGCAATAGGCATCTAGGAGGCTGCTCCTGCGCTGCTCATGGCTCTTCATCACAGGCTCTCAAGTAAGGCATGTAGCAGCAACCATCCAGTGAACTCAGAGGTAGGGCCAAGCACACCATCTAGACAGAGGATCACCAGGTAGGTGGAAAACACCAGCAGCACTGAGAACCAGATCTGCCATCACAACCTTCTCTAGCCAAGTAGGCTATGTAAAATGTCACCTTACTCATTTTCAAGTCACAATAGCTGCTGTTCATGACTTCAAAGTATTGAAAAGAGGCAAAGTACCACAGAGCACTGTCTTGCAGTTGGGCCTTCCCACTAATGAGGTGGGTATATGCCTCTCTGGTGCAGGCAAACAGAACTTCCTTCATTCTCCACAACCCTCCAAAATAACATACAACATATGGAGAATGTTCAAAATCTAAACATTCACACAACCACCAGCTAACAGCATTTCTCTGTGGCCTTTTCATATAGAAGTGTGGAGTGGCAGGGTGAGAATTTGACAGGTTTAGAAATCCCAGTCAGTGTCTGGATTAACAGTTTACCCTTGCTTCCTATCTTACCTCTCTCTTCTCTCCTGTGTAATGAGATCCCTGGTGTCTGTGGCAGTGAGGGCTCTAGACCCCAGGTCTGCAAAGGGTTGAGCTCCGTGGAGCTGCAGCAGTACTGACAGTCACCATGCCCTGTAGCATCACTGATAATTTTGTAGAAATTACACATGATAAGAGGACAGTAACAGACACTTGAATTTCCTTTAAGTGCCTCAGTTACTTACATAGCTTCAATAACTAGAGGCTATGTGATTTGTTGTGTGACAGGGAAAGCTGTCAAGCTGATGATTTCAATTTTTTCTTGATTAAGAAGCTAAACATACTTTCAGGGCTAGGGTTGTACCAGCAAATGGTGGACTTAAATACTTCAAAGACTGAAAACTATTTTGCCTTAAAGAACAACAACAACAACAGCAACAACAACAAAAAAAAAATCCAAAAATAGGCTTATCTCTGCTTATCCAAAGAATATTTTATCCAGCGTTGCCCATATAAGTGTTCCACCCTGTTGTCTCTCTTCATTTTCAGAGTTTTGCAGTTGTGCGTACTTCAGTCTTATCATAGAGGAACAAAACACGATGGAAACTGTCACTGTGAAAAATAGAAGAGCTGAGAGCTGAATGAAAAAGTGCCTTACTCAAAACTGTAAAAAAAACCCAGGCCAACTATCACTTTAAGTAAAAAGAATCCAGCCTTTTGCTGTGCTCCTCATTTACTGATCTTAACAAGCACAAAGACTGCCAAACGTCTTTCTTTCTTGAAGCATTCCAAATCTATCAAAAAAAAAAGAGTAAGTCTCTAAGCCTAGTCAATCTCAGATTTCCACCTAAACTTGTTTAGGGTAGAAAGATTCAGACACAGGTCTACCTTTGCTTCTCTGTTTTGTCTGTCCTGTGAGCATAATTTACTGTTTCAGGGCCCATGAACTTTTCCAGGCTGGAATAGAGCCTAGATTTTCTTTGCTCTCTCTTTAACTGGAACAGAAGGACTGTATGTAGAGGGAATGCAGGAGCACACCACCTGATTCACAGTAATTCAAGTGACTGCTCCATTAGATGACTTCTCTACCCACACACAACACCTTACAGCCCAGTGCAAACAAAAAAACTAATAACAACCATCTGTTAACACAGCCAAACACACAGAGGAGGAACATCCTGGCTCCAGTATTGCATGATCATCTTGGACTCAGGGCTAATAAAGGCACCTCTTTTTGTCATACCATAGCCTGTGCATCCAGGACAGTCTTGACACCAAAAGCTTTAGTTAGCAAGAACTCTTTAAGTGTCAGATGACAGAATCAGACACATAAATTTTCTGCCATTCCCGTCAAAAGAAAACTCAAGGTTACACTTGAGATGTGCAATGGGAGTGATGCATATTCACCTGCTCTTAAATGTATATCCTATCTACATCTGAGATGCACAAGCACCACCCACATGTTTTTTCACGAGGAACTTCTGAAGGCTGTGGGCAGCCTGCATGGGTTAAATGCAGGCAGTCCACATACACACTGTAACTGACCACATGGAGCTACCAGCACAAGGAAGTTGTAAATAGCTCTTTACAACTTCCAGATCTCTTTCTGGAATACTGTTTAACTTTCTATTGGAAAGAAAAGCTTATTTTCTCAAAGGCTACTCTTGCAGAGGCTGCACTTCAGGATAAATGAAAGTCAAATGGCTCTCGAGTTTGAGTTTGTAATGTTTGCTGATAAAATTTAATTAGGAGCTGTATTTGTAAATGCTAACGCACTCAGTTATGTTTAAGTTTGTGTGAATATATAATCCTCTTAAAGTCTAGATGATTTAATAGTCACTCTACTGAATAACAGTGCTTCTTTCCCCACAGGTAACACAGCTGAATACCGCAGACACAGGATTTAAGTGGTTTGGAGGCCTTAAACTGAAACAGACTTGGAATTATGCCACTTGGAAAAAGTTATCTTTTATGCACAAAATTTTTCTCATTTCAACGTCACAGACACTTATGCAGAGACAAGTCTCTTCTTAGAGAGCTCTGTGCACAGAACTAACACAAATCAAATTAGTGCACTGAAGCTGAAAAGGACATCTTTAATCTCATCTCTCAAAAGTTATTCAGGAAGTAATTAAAAAGAAGTTGTGGTTTTGTTTCGTTTTTTTTTTTTTAATCATCTCACTAGGAATAACTGGAAAAATACAGTAATGGATTGCTAAGAGCAGAAGTCATAGAGCTCTGTTCAGAGAAGGGAAAACTTATCACCAACCACTGGAATTATCTTTTTTAAATCCCCCTTCTCTTTAAAAAGATGGAAATACTAGAAGGTAAATAATGCCTTTTTGATTGAAAATATTGTCAATGCCTTGCATGATTCCAGTCATGCACTCTCCAATGTCATTCACTTGGAAACAGACACCAGTGAAGGTGGTAGCTACTTCAAGAAACAGTGCACAGGTTATTGCAGAGCAATGCAAAATCTAAGTATTTCTATATTTCATATAAACTGGATGTCGTGGTTTAAACCCACTTGAAAAACACTAATACAGCAAATACTGGCTCGAAGTAAGGTACGACATACTGAAACTGTGAGAGGAACAACTTTGAGAGCCAATAAATCAGCATTGTGATGAGTGACTATTAATCCAGTCAGATCTGTCATTATCTCAACCCTTCAGGCCCCACGCTGGGTGCCAAAAAGAAGTGTCATAGTTTAAACCCAGCCAGACAGCTCGTTCACTCACTCTCCCCCTTTTCCTGCCTCTTTCTTTCCTTCCCCTTCCCCCCCCTCCCTCCCCCTCCCTTTTCCCTGCTTCCAGAGGGATGGGAAGGAGAATCAAAAGAATGTAACTTCCATGGGTTGAGATAAGAACAGTCCAGTAACTAAGGTATAACACAAACCACTACTGCTACCACTAATGATAATAATGATAAGAGAAAATAACAAGGGAAGAGAATACACCCCGAAAAACGAGTCTGACCCAGAAGACCCCGTGTACTTCGGGGTAATTCCTGGTTACCCCCCCCGAGCATGACGTGCTGTGGTATGGAATACCTCTTTGGCTATCTTGGGTCAGGTGTCCTGTTTCTGCTTCCTCTCGGCTTCCCCTTCTCCCTGGCAGAGCATGAGACTCACAGAGTCCTTGGTCAGAGTAAATATTACTTAGCAACAACTAGAATCATCGGCATTATCAGCACTGTTCGCAGGCTGAAAGTCAAAACACAACGCTGCACCAGCTACCAAGGAGGAGAAAAATTGACTGCTACTGCTAAACCCAGGACACTGGGTTTATATGAAAATATGAAAACACTTGCAAGTGTTTCCCAGATAAACCATCTGTCTATAGATTTCTTTTTACAGACTAACTCTCCTTTTTCACTCCAAAACTAACAGAAATTTTAATCCTATCTTATTCTATCACAGTGCTCATTCACACATGTAGAAGTATCTATGACGCAGCAGTATTCTAAGAGAGCAATAAAAACCTCAAGAAGTCTTCCTTCAACAACAAATGCACTTTAAGAGATCAAAAAATGGATTTATGATTTGAAACTAACTATAGTCTAAATCTTCCAAAGTTGGCCTTGACCAACATTTTCTTGGAGGAAAACAGCTGTAGAGCTAAGAGGCCAACATGTTCAGCCTGTGCAATATATAGGGAGTAACATGCAGCAAAGAGATTTGAAAGCAGGGATGGTGACCACTCTCAAGCAGTCACTAATATATATGAGCTTTACAGTACGTTTTGTGATAGAATTCCTTAATTTCATTTTCCATTTATTTTCCACTTAAGCATAGATAAGATCTTCTGAAGAAAAAAGAAAAAAGAGTAAGAACTTCTGACTCGGAAGATTTTTTAAGAACTACTCCCCCCCCCCCCCCAGGTTTCTGTTCAGTTGCAAAGGTTTTCTAGAATAGTTATAATAGAAAAAATATGGTTTATGCACAAAAAAATTCTCATTTGAAGCTCACAAGTCTCTTACATGGAGATAGTTCTCTGAAAAAAGAGTTCTGTGCACAGAACTGACTCTATATGCTCTGGATGTCAGCATTTTCTTTTCCCTTTCAAGTAGAAATATTGTTTTCTATTTTTTCTTTTCAAATAGCAGTGCACTATCGAAGTCCTGTATTTCCAATTCTTATATCTAATTAATTTTTTCCTTTTTTTTTTTTTTTTTCCCCTCATCATTAAAGCAGCTGGCACTGGTTTACCCCAGAGAATTGATCAGTTTCTAGCCTTCACAATTCAAGGTAAAATTCAATATATCAACAACACCAGCTTGAAACCCTGAAGGCATGCAGGAACAGAAATATTTTGGGTTGTTTTAATTTTGATGTTTAGTAACTTGGGATTGACAGGTTTAAAACAACTGAACTAGAAGTGATCAGATGGGTGAAATTTAAAAAATGTAAGTCTATGTAGTGAATTATTAAAATAGCAGGCTCCATTATTGCTAAAAAAAAAATGTACTAAAAATTTGTGGTGCAAACCAGTAGAAGAAGAAGCTGTAGTTTCAGCAGCATGGGCAGGAGGATTTGCTGATGGTGGAAGCATGCTTCCAGTAACTCCACACCGGTTTTTGAAAAGGAGCTAGTGTGGTGGATGGGAAGAGGGTGTCCTTACAATGTTCTCAGAGAGGGACTGAGGACAGGCATGGTGGAAAGCAAGAAGGAATCACCAATCAGTACATATTACCATATTACAGCATAAACAATGTGTTAGAGCAGGTATCTCAGTAGCAAATTCAAAGGGAAAATATTATTATTATTATTATAATTATTATAAAAATATTACTTGCCTGAGGGAGACTTATTAGGAGTGTTTGCCAAATAGAAATGGACTGTTGAACCAAACCCAAGTGCAGTAATGGAGATTGCTATTGCATCTGTTGGCACTCTCATTCCTGTAATGCTCGATAGGCAAATAAAACATCACAGAGGGACATAATTCTTGCAGCAATATTGTTACTTAATATTGCAAAGTGACGGTCATTTCATAAGGACAGGCAAAAAGGGCTGACTTTTAGAAAGGCTGTCGATTCTTCCAGCAGCCATTTCTTCAGGTCTCTGCATAAAATGTTAATGCCATGACATTTGTAGAAGGCTTAAATCCTTGTAATGAAACTGGAACAGTTACTGAAGTGATTCATCCCAGCATGCTTCACTGTAGATTTTTTATTAGCATTTTAAGATAATGAAATTATAACAAGAATGTTTCCCAGTGAGATTTGACCATATGCCATTTTGTCTGTTTATTTAAGAACTTGAGTAGTCCCTGTCACATATTAGCTGAACACAGCTCAGTGTTCACATTTAGCAACAGAGATCAGCTGTATTTCTTTCACAGATCATTTTTACCTTAGAATTCAGGTGAAACATTTCAGAATTACTTCAGCAGGGTGGAGAGCTAACAAAAACAAAATTATTCCTACCTATCCAGGGAAATCCCCAAACCACTAAAAATCCTGTTGTGGACTGAAAAAGAACAGTCTGGCATGATTTGAGGTAGCTGTAGTTTCATGCAGTATGTGATAAAGCAGAAGCCAGTGTACCTGGGCAAGTAAAAGAGCAAAGCCTGAAAGAGGAAGAGGTATTAAGACGCAGTTTTTCTCAGCCTCTTACATGGCACAAAATTTCTAGGAAATGAATACATTCACAGAGGCAAGTTAAACTGGGCGCGTTTCTGCTACTGCTTCAATTATGTTTAAGGTAATAGAAATTCTTGCATTCTGTATAAAAAGATGCACCTGAACTTCCTCTCCTTTTGAGTAAGAGGTGAACACAACTCATCTCCAAGATATTTCATGCAAAATTATTTTGCTATTGGTAGGATTTGTTGTTTTTTTTTTTTCCTTTTTATGCAAAAATACACTTCAGATATACTTCAGAGAACTGCTGAAATGAAAATCTGGGAAACCCTATTAAAAGATCAGTGTTTATCAAATAATAGCAACTGCTACAACAAGGTTTTTTACCAAAGCTTTTGTTATAACAGCGTCTTAATTGAAAACCATAAAAATCTGCAGTCAGAACAGAAGAAGGTCTCTCCAAAATAAGGCCATCATAGTTTTATTCCCAGCCGCCTATGATCCTCTAGGTGAGTCTGCACACTGTGAAGCTCAAATAAAATGTATGAGTTCATAAATGGAGAGTCTGTTATGAATGTATAAATATGTGTGTGTATATATATATGCACAGAAAAGTGTGTGGGTAACTGAAGTTCCAGTTATACATATTGTCTTATGTGATTATGTGTATCAAATCTTCTCACAGAAATTTGCTAGAAGGGCTGGGAGATTTGAGGAGACAACTGCACAGTTGACACATGGACTCTCAAAGGTGAATATTTAATAAAATTTTCCCAGCAACTTACCATAACAGTTAAAGGAAGAGAAGTACATTGGGCTGCAGTAAGAGACAAGGGAGAACCTGACATGCTAAATCAGTGTCCACATGAATGGTCCATTACACCATTTACAGGCATTAGTTTCTGCTGATGTCACAGAATGCCTACTGTAGGCTTTACCTTAGTAGGAGGGATTCCTTCTACAGTAAACATGGAATCAGTTAAATTAACTGCTGTGGAAAAAGATGCACTATTTTTTACTCGTAGAAAGTTGTAATACAGTTTTCCAGAACAATAAGACATAAGGCAAATACATAAGTAATTCCAGCAATCTGACTCTGAAATGAGCCCTTCAGGCTGAAAAGGTCACTGGTATCATCACAGGCACACTGGCTTCACAAGCTGCACACCAAGTGTGTGTCAGAGTAAGAAGAAACCAGAAAACCATCAGAAACAGTGCTCTATTTAAGTCAGTTTGACCCACCAGGCCACACCTGAAAATCTAGGTCACTCTTTTTCTTTCTGCTAGGCATGTTTCTGGAAAAGAAAAACAACCACAAAACAACAAACAACAAAACCCCACAACAACAAAACCAGATCATGGGTATGTCCCACAGCTCCCATTGCTGATCTCTCTCTCACCACTGGAGGACCCTAAATTTTACTTAGAAGATGAGATCTTTAATCTTGGACCAAGTGAAGTAGCTTTTTTGATCCAAGACTTACAATAGAAGAAGTAAATTAAATCCCTGCCTGCCCCCTCCTATCTCCTAAATCTTACAAATTGAAAATATTCCCTCTTAATTTACTTCCATGGCATCTCTTGTAAAATAGATTATTTTCTCTATACAGTCTTAATGTTCATTGACTTCACCCTTGGAATCTCTCAAGGGATTCCTTAAACTGACTTACACTGAAGAGGCAGGTTGGACTCCTGAGTAATGCTAGTGTTATGAAATGAAATATAATGAAAGACGGTAGTTGAGTGATGAACAATAAAGCAAACCCTTACACTTGCCTGCTGTCTAAGTGAGAATATGTATTATTTCTTGCTACTCTGCAAGATTTCTGTATCTAAGAAGTGCTGCTCTGCTGAGTTTTAACATTTTAATTTGCATAAGGATCACTGCTATCCCACAGCCTCATAAGAATTTCAAAGGCTTTGGCAGAGCAACTGGAATGAGTGCAAATGCCCACATTTGCGCAGAAGCATGTAAGTCCTCACCCTGGGAATCCATCCACCAGCAACACCAGGTCCAGAGCAAGGGGTTTGTTGCTTTTATGAACTTACCACTTATATATGCCTACACACACGCAGTCGCTACTAATGCCACATGTGTCTGGCCATGAGGAGTTCCTATGGAGATAAATAGCAGCTACATGGACATTATTCATGCTGGTGCTGTCAGGCTTTCCATCTCTGACAGCATGCTACCAAGTGAGTTTTGTAAAGCCTGAAGCTGGGAATAGATCCTTCTTGAGAGCCTGTAAGTCAACACTCAGGTGCTGTTAGCTCAAGTACTCAGATGTTTACAGGCATGAAAATGAACTTTAAGTTAGAGTGAATTTAGATTTAACACACTTCATATGGTTGCATCTGGTCAGTCAAATTAAGCCGTGTACAAATAAGAGAGCATACAGGCTGCAATTTCTCTTGTGAAGCAGTCGTGCTAAATGCAGGTTGGTACTGTTGACGCAGTTTGATTCACAAGAGAACAAATGGTCTAGATAAATGAATAAATTGTGATAGCTTTTGAAGAAGAGCCAAGCTTCTATTTGGAGGGGCTGGGGGGGTAATCATTCTTATGTACAGTAAACTACAGCCAATTTAACCTGAGTACAAGCATTTGTGATAAAAGTGCCAAAACCCGTGAAGCAGACTGAGTGAGCAAACCACAGATGAGAAGGCACTGCAGGAAACCCTCTTCCTGCAGCCTTCCAGCCTTGTGGCAGCTCCTTTGAGCCCTGCTTTGGCACTCCCTCCTTACTTGGCAAAGAAGTTCAGTACCCGCTAAGAGGCAACTTACTCCCATGTGATTCAAAACGGAGTTAGACAGCATAAAACTGAATTCTTCTAGCAGAATTCCACAGTTAATCCACACTCTGCATACAGAGGATGTGAGCTTGCTCAGACAGAATGTTTAATAAGACCATGTTAATTTCTGACACTCCCCAACTGTCTTCTCCTATCAGACAACTGCCTTAGGACACATAGTGAGGAAATACCCCTGTAAAGATTGATGATACCTCTCCTCCCTTTTCACAAAAAGTTATAAAGCATCACTCTTTAAAAAAATAATATGTAGCATAATAATAAAAATCATAAAAATAATCAGGACAATTGGATGGGGAAGGAACAGAGATGCTATATCCTAGTTGCTAGATGATGCTGAGAGGTTGAGAAGGTTATCTGGATGAAGAATGAAAAAAATGTGGATTTTTTTAATGTGTTTTATATTGGAGATAGATCTCTATTACCAAGTCTTTGCTTGCAGAAGTGTATGAAGAAAGTATCTCACAAAAGAAAATTCTTCATGAACACATATAAAACTTGGGTTGGACTGTGAACAGTCAAGTGCCAGGGCAACTTCCACATGTGGGTGCTGGAAGATTGCTGTTCCAGAGGAATTTGGGTACTGCTAGTCACATTTCAGTGTTGCCAACCATGCAGGGCACAAAAAACCCTTGAGGTTATCTTGGTGGCAGAAAGTGAATGCAATCAAGATTAATCCAGTTGAAAAGAAAATCTGTCTATCACAGGCGGGGTGTCTTTCATGACCGAGGATCCTGCTTGTTGCACTTTGTGTACCTACAGGACTTACAGAAGGCATGGAGACACTGCAGGTGCACAGTGACTCTGACAGATCATTGAGTGCAACACAAAAGAAGAACTGCCCTAGCTTTGAGCATTTCCTGTGTTAGAGGTAACCCTTACTGAAATCCAGATTTGTGCCTGTGATGGTCAGGAAAGAGAGTTGTCCCACCCAAAGTCTTCATTCCTTCTACCACAGAATTTTGTTTAAAAAAAGAAAAAAGGAAAAAAAAAAATAAATCTATGTATCAAGCTTGAGGAGGTGTTACATTTGGTTTGTACTATTTTGGTAATTTCCTAACACTGGCTTTTCCATCCAAAGTCTCTAGTGAGTCAACAATAAATGCAGAAAATATTTTAATGCTCCTGAAGTCTTCTCTTTTCTAATTTTTTAAGCTAGACATAACTGCCCGTAAATAATGACATACAACATATCAAAGAATAGCTGTCAGCTCCTGCATGGGCCCTCAACTGAACTAAAATGATGAATAATGCAAAGTAGTAAAAATAAAATGGAGAGGCTGAATCAAAACAGCAGAATCCAGAAGTGCAGCCCAGTTCTTACATGGGGTGAAATTCTGACCATTTGAAACTATTTTGGGTTGCAAATCCTCCTGCCTCTGCATCAGCAGACTGACTGAGGTTGTTGAGGTGGAACCATCTCTGCTCTCACTGGAGTGAAGCCTGCAGGACTGGGAAATGGGACGTCAGTTGCTCAATAGAAATAAACTGCAGTGCAGGAGAAACATAACCTCTTTAGGTCAGAAAATACTCGCAGGTGTGTCATGTATCTGTTGTTCTGTCTGTTCATGTCTTTTGTAAATAAGTATGGGAACACATCTGCAAGTGAGTTTATGTTGAAAGTAAAGTCAAAAGGGGTAAGTAAACCTCAGGTTCCTGCAGCTGAACAGCTCTTGTGTAGTCCTAATTAACAATACTAAGTTCATAAAACAATACTGCTTTATAAATAACAGTTAATGAACATTTTATAATTAACTCCCATGTAATTCATAGAGATGACAGCAGAATTAACAGTTCTTTGAAATGAAGAAAACAGGTAAAATACTTCCTTTCATCGTGCACTGTCAAAGCAGTATCATCAAAAGCTTCTGTTACCTTAGGGACCACTGAAACTCATCACTTTCATGGAACACAGCAACGGTGTATTTTAAAGCTTGACTAAGTTGTAGGCTATGTTTCCATAGTGCTTATGTCCTGAAGACAGCACAGGCAGTTTAGAACATCTACTAAATATAAGGCAAGAAATAGTCAGATGAAGCACATAGCCACCATGATTAATTTACAAGAACATGGCAGGCTTAAGAAGTGACAACAGGATCTAACAGTCCACTGGCACATTGTTTTCCAGCAACATTAATGTTGCCAAGTTAAAATAAATAACTTGTAGTTTTTTGTGTCACTAGCTCACCTAGTAATTCTGCATGACTTGACTGTCATCCATCTGGACTTTTGTAAGGCCTTTCACATGGTCCCCCACAACATTCTTATCTCTAAAGTGGAGAGAGATACATTTGATAGATGGACTGTATTGTGCATGAGGAGTTGGTTAGATTGTTGCATCCAGAGGGTAGTAGTCAATGACTTAATGTCGAGATGGAGATCAGTGACACGCGGTGTCCCTCAGGGTTCCATGTTGGGACCAGTACTGTTTATTAACTTCATCAATGATGTAGATGGATGAGTTTGAGAAGTGGGCCCATGTGAACCTCATGAGGTTCAACAAGGACAAGGGCAAGGTCCTGCACACAGGTAAGGGGAACCCCTGATGTCAATACAGGCTGGGGGATGAGGGGACTGAGAGCAGCTCTGTGGAGAAGGACTCGGGAGTACCGATGAATGAAAAGCAGGACATGAGCCCTCAGTGTGTGCTTGCAGCCTAGAAAGCCAACTATATGCTGGGCTGCATCAAAAGGAGCATGACCAGCAGGTTGAGGGAGGTGGTTCTGGCCCCTTCTCTGCTCTGGTGAGACCCCAGCTGCAGTACTGCATCCAGCTCTGAGGCCCTCAGTATAGGAAAGACAGACATAGTGGAGTGGGTCCAGAGGAGGGCCAGAAAAATGATCAGAGGGCTGGAGCACCTCTCCAATGAGAAAAGGCTGAGAGTTGGAGTTGTTGAGCCTGGAGGAGAGAAGGATCCAGGGACACCTTCTTGCAGCCTTTCAAAACTTAAAGGGAGCCTATAAGAAGGAAGGGGGCAAAATTTTTGTACGGCCTGTTGCAGTAGGAAAAGGGGTAATGATTTCAAACTGAAAGAGGGTAGATTTAGATTGTCCGTAAGGAAGACATTTTTTACAATTAGGGTCATGAAACCCTGGAACAGGTTGCCCAGAGAGGTCAGATTGGATGGGGCTTTGAGCAACCTGACCTAGCTGAAGATGCTCCTGCTCAATGTGTAGGGGTTGGAACTAGATGGCCTTTAAAGATCCCTTCCAAGCCAAATCATTCTGTGATTCTATGACTATCTGCCTTGACTTTGGAGACTTATTCCCAGCAATATCTTTAAAATTTCTGCTTTGAAAGTTGAGGCAAGCATCGAGATATTTCTAATGAGGTAATTCACATAAAAAGGTTGGTATGTTTTGTATTGACTTGGGCAATAGGACCCTGAGACATCTCATCCACTGTCTTTGCTGGTAAACTTCTGTTAAGCGAGTTCTTTACACCTTTACACACCTTTTCTTGTTGCTTAACAAAGGGAAAGGAAGTTGCAGTCTGGTGAAAAGCTGTAATCTGGGGTAGGTGGTTGGCCCTGCTCCTGTTTAGTTTGATTGCAAAAGGGGACATAAATTACATACACTTTCTTAGTTATTATGTTTGATTGTAGCTTACTATACCTAGTACGCATTTAATGCTGGCTGTAATTTAGCACCAGAAATCTCGTGCATGGAAATCACAAAAGGATAAATGCTTTTTTCTGTTTGCAAGTTGCATTTTCAGATTTTAGAAAGTATTTGTTCTTACGTCACTTTATATTCCAAATTTTATTTGGGAAAATCATGCTTAGTTGTAATCTTACTTTGGATTTAGCGAGGGCTCATGGAGCTTTTGTCAATATTTTAATCAAAAACCCTCCAGCTCAATGTTTCTGAGCAAGCCGGGATGTAATATAAAGGAAGAGTTTGATTTATAAAGGGTATCCAAGGTATTACCATATTACAAGGTAATCTTTTTAAGATGACATAGCTGTCCAAGGACAGAATGGCAAAACAACTGCCCCAGAACAAATGCATTATATTTACCAGGGTCTGTATGATCTACAGCATGAAGCTCCTGCCCAAGCTTGCCAGTCCTTGGGGTTGTGGAGGCTCAGCAGGACTCTCATCACCCATACATCATGCAGGTGCAAGTTCATAGCCAATCTTTCTTATTCCTACCCAGTTTTCATGTACATGGTACAAAACACTTTATAATATTTAATTAGAATACCATTAATATGGTGGTATTTGAATGATAAGGCTCTTTTTTAATTGCCTTGGAGTCTAGTGACCTTTTACTGTTTTGTTAAGTCCAGAGTTTCATCTCATTACTAAAAGACAGAAGGAAATGGAGGGGAAACCATTAGAGAAAACTGAATGGATTGGGGAAGAGATTAACAACATGCACATGAATTTGTCAGTTCATAAAACACCCACTGGAAAAACAACTGAGATGTTTTGCTTATTGCTGACTGTTATTACTGTTGCTATTGCAGCTGGACACAAGAACTGTTGAAAACTATTGAGGGTTTAAAGAAGCCCTGGTAAGGATATTTTCTTTAAAGACAGTCCCACTTGATTTATTCTGAAGAATGAATTAAGCCGAGTGGGCTTGCTAAGTGCTGTGCAGTTTGCCTTGTGATTATGTGCTTGAAAAATGGTAGTGCTTTAAAAATAGGTAGTATAATGCCAAGGTTGGCCTTTTTTATGTGAAAAATGCCTGAGCCTCAAATAGTGCACTGAAAGAAAGCTAATGGTATTGTTTGGCACAAAGTGTGTGCATCTCCGATGCATTTTGCTCACCATACAGAGAGATACTATTACAATTCTCTCTCCATCTGTACATTTTCCATACTAGGGAAGAATCTTCATTTGGCAGTTAGAGCAGGTGTGTTTGCATTTCATTGTCAGCTCACGTTACTGACTCACTAATAAGTTATTTTCACAACATGCATGTATCTGTCTTGCAAAGGGTATTTTCAACTTTCATAAAATGTTAAATAATACAAAATTAGACTGAGTTGCATTAGAATTCTGTGTATCTCACTTCAAACTTCAGCTTATCCTTGCCTTCAGAGAAATGCTGAACTACAGAGAGTAGGTTTTATCACCATATTTAGAAGATGTGGAAAAAGAATTTCCTAGCTTTAACCACTGGGACTTCAAGAAAGTGAAACAGCATCAATCAGCTACTCACAGTTGGATGATGAATTTAACCAAGGCATAAAGTAAGTAAGGTTTGAAGATGTGTCTGGCAAGTTGCAGGAACTGCACGATGGCTTGCTGAAAAGAAGTAATTTTATCTACTGTATCTAGAAGACCTTCAATTTTCCTGCCAGAAGAACCTATGTACTTCTAGTGTGCATTACTACAGTTAAAGAATCCAGTTGCCCAAAGTGTATGTATTTCACAAATCAGAACTTCAGGGAAAAGTAAAAATAGGCAGCTTTCATGAGTGCAGCTAGAAGAACACAGTCACTAAAGTAATGGATTATTATATATAGTGACATTTCTGATAACATTTGTTCCAAAATCCCCAAAGAATTTACCCATTTCTACCAAAACAGAAGATCTCTACATTTCTGTATATCCTCCTCTGAGTTTCTTTTATCTTCCTCAGGAGGATTTCACACTGGATATTAATTTTTTGCTAACATAAACATTTTATAGGTTTTAATAAATTACTGCTTTAATTTATGCATTGTTTTTAGAATGTTCTTCTACACTGCTTTCTCTTTTATGCTCAGAACAATGAGGGGAACATTTACAATCTGTAGGTTTGTATGCTTTATACTAATATTTACTCATTAATGTAATATGATTTATACAAGAGTGGTAAACTTGCATATCTCAGGTCATTATAGTAGAATGTCATTAATGGTCTTTTTTGTATGTAACATCCCCCTGTTCTTGGCACTGGTGAGGGCGCACCTTGAATCTTAGGGCTCCTTAGGCCCCTCACCACAAGAAAGACATTGAGGTGCTGGAGCAAGTCCAGAGAAAGCAACGAAGCTGGTGAATGGTCTGGAACACAGATCTAATGAGGAGTGGCTGAAGTAACTGGGGGTGTTTAGTCTGGAGAAGAGAAGGTTCAGGGGGGACCTTGTGGCTGTCTACAACTACATGAAAGGAGGATGAAGTGAGGAGGTGGCTGGTCTCTTCTCCCAAGTAACAAGTGATAGGATAAGAGGAAACGGCCTCAAGCTGCACCAGGGGAGGTTTAGATTAGATGTTAGGAGAGATTTCTTCACAGAGAGGGTGCTCCGGCATTGGAACAGGCTGCCCAGGGAAGTGGTGAAATCACTGTCCTTGGAAGTGTTCAAAAATCATGTAGATGCAGCCCTCAGTGTCATGGTTCGGTGGTGTACTGTCAGTCCTGGGGTAACAGTCAGGCTTGATGATCTTAAAGGTCTTTTCCAACCTAGCTGATTCTAAGATCACACACGAGAGTCACACCAATGCCATGTGAGAAGCTTGTCTAAAGAGCCTTCCTGTGATCCAAAAATAGCTTAGCATTTACCATCCATGTACACAGCCAACTCTCAGATCTGAGAAAAAAAATTCCCCAATACATGATTAAAGAACCTTTCGTCTTTCATTTTGCATGAGGTTTAGAAATACATTAAGAGAACAAAACTTGAATGAAATCTTGTTCAGCTCTTGACATAAGTAGGCCAGCTTTAATATAATGAGACAGTGAACATGAGGCCCTGTGCCAAAATCCTGACTTGAAAGGGCTAAAAATGACACCTTTTTCCTCTTCATCAGTGAGTTACAATTTCCCAGAAGCACTTTGAGTTTTTAAACCAGGAAGTCACTTTCTCACAGCCTTTTCTGAATGTGATTAATAGACTTAACAGAAGTTTAAAAAGTAAGAGTAGACATACTCAGCTCATTGGCAGCACAGTATCTAAATATACCTGTAGTTCAGGGAAGTTTGTGGAAATAAGAGAGCGGAACAATAATGCATGATCATGCATCCAGAAAACAAATGGGAATATTGTAATTTACTTAGTTGAAATACAAGATTGAATCGTTACATGATACTTCAAAGAGTGCCAGTGCATTCACAACAAAATCCACTTATCTTACCAAAACCAACAGAAATATAAAGGTAATTGGTTGGAACTAGATGATCTTAAGGTCCTTTGCAACCCTAACTAATTGTAACTGTGATTTGTTTCAAGATTGGCTTGTTGATAGCAACCTTACTAAAGCCATATTCTTCTTCCATTCATATGCACCTCAGTATGCAAATGAGGTTCATCAGGCAGTAAAAATTATCTGTCCCTGTGTTCAGTGAATCTCAGGTCAAAGAGCTCATGGTATGAAGCTTGCAGGCTCAAGCCCCACTTAGAAGCACTTTTGGAAAAGACATTCTCACTCTTATAAAACTAAGCAGTTGCATGTAAGCATTGTGCCCCTGGCTCAGGAAAGAGTTGATTCTTAGAAAAATTAAGTTCATTTAATTTGCAAGAGCAACTACAAAAGCCAATGTTGGCATCTTGATTTATTTCTGAATTATTTCATATTCAAATTTGTCTCTTCATAAGAAAAATACTAAAGGCATGTCTTCCCCACCCTTGGAGCCTGAAACACATAGTAAATTCTCTGAGCTCATCACGTCTTGTACAGAAATCCTCTTAGAATAAAAACAGTGTCTCTCATTATTAAAGATGATTATTCTCATAATTTATTTTTTAAATGGAAAAAAGGAAGGCCCAGATAACCTCAGTCCAGTCAGTCTCACCTTTGTGCCAAAACAGAACAGATCATGGAGCAGATCCTCCTGGAAAATAGGATAAGACACAAATTAAAGAAGGAAATGGTTGGTGACAGCCAACATGGGCAACTAAGGTCAAATCATGCCTATGAATTCAGTGGCCTTCTACAATGGGGTTATAGCATTGACGGATAAGGGAAGAAACACTGATGTCATCCACCTAAACTTTTACAAAGTATTTGACACTGTTCCACAAAACATCATTGCCTCTAAACTGGAGAGGCATGGATTTGACAGATGGATGACTTGGTGAATAAGGAACTGGCTGGATGTTCTCTCTCAGAGAGTTGTGGTCAATGGCTCATGTTCAGCTGAAGACCAGTAATGAGTGGTGTCCCTCAGGGGCTGGCATTGGGACTGATCCTGTTCAACATCTTTGTCAGGGACATGAACAGTAGGACCAAGTTTGCTGATGACACCGAGCTGTTTGATGAAGTTGACATGCTGGAAAGAAGGGATGTCATTCAGAGAGACCTGGACAGGATCAAGAGATGGGTCTGTGAAGACCTCATGAAGTTCAACAAAGCCAAATGTGAGGTCCTACACATGGGTCTGGGAAATCCCAAGCACAAATACAGGCTGGGCAGAGACTTGATTGAGACCAGCCTGATGAGAATGACTTGGGGGTGCTGGTGAGTAAAAAACTGGACAGGAGCTGGCAGTGCGCACTATGGTAATGCAATCGTATCCTGGGCTGCATCACGATAAACGTGACCAACAGATCGAGGGAAATGATTCTGCTCCTCTGCTCTTGTGAGACCCCACATGGAGTACCGAATCCAGCTCTGGGGCCCCCAAAGTAAGAAAGATGAGGTCCTGTTGCAGTGAGTGCAGAGGAAACTATGAAAATGATCAGAGGCCTGGAGCACCTATCATATGAAGACAGGCTGAGCATGGTAAGCTCGTTCAACCTGGAGAAGAGGGTGCTCCAGGGAGACTTTAAAGCAATCTTACAATACCTAAATATATTGGTAGTGAAAGGACAAGGGGTAATAGCTTTAAATGGCAAAAGGGTAGATTTACATTAGACATTCAGAAGAGATTCTTTCCTGGTGAGGCACCGTAACAGGTTGTACCAAGAAGCCATGGTTGCACCATCCCTGGAAGTGTTGGGTGAGGTTTTGTGCAACCAGGTCTAGTGTTTGGAACTGAATGATCTTTAAAGTACCCTTCAACACAAACCATTCTATGATTCTATGATTCTGTAAATGAACAGAACACAGATCACAAGAACTAAAACTCTATCAACATTTTAGGATGAGACTAAAACAAGTCTAGTATCAATAATCAAGCATTTTGTTTATCAGTTTTGACAGTCTGTTCCAAGGAAGAGACTAGCAGAGCTGGTCGATTCATTCCTCTCTGTTGTGTTCCTTACCATTCCATATTCCCCAAACTATTTATACAAACTTCCAAGAGAGCTGAAATACTGGAACTAAGACACTATGTTCATTCAGTCCCAATCTCTCCACTGAACTTAAAAAAGAAAATCAATTATTTTCTTCAAACACTGAAAAGTATCTGTGTCATAAAAGGTAATGTAATTGTGGATACAATTGCAACTGATGACAACAGTTCTCCACCCCCTCTATCTTCATTAAAACAAATGGAAGGCAAGATCAGCTGGACTCTTAAGTCTCATTTGCAGCTTGGTAGCTTGGATGGCACAACCCCATTTCAAAGCTGTTGAAAATTTGAACATTTCAGAAGAGATCAAAGGATCACCGCAAACTTCCTAAGTGTGTTCCTCTTGAGACAGATTCACAGACTGCTAGAAATCATCATATGACCCCACCCAGGATTATATGAAACCACCTTGTTTTCAGACCATATGGTATTATGCTTAATAAGATTAATAGAAGCATACTGTAAAACCATTATCTACTTCTGGTATAAACTAATTAAGGGCAAAGGTTTCTGTGCACTGTTATCCACAAACCTCGCAAACTCACAATGTTCTTCAGTCAGTGATTGAATTAGTCAAATCGTCTCTGGTTTTGGGAAATTTTATCCTTACATATTCAGAAACTCTGTAGATAAAAAAAGCTAAAACTCTTTGTTTAGTAGCTGAAATCAGCAGAAGGACTAGTTAACAGTAGTTTGATGCTCCTTACTGTTCTAACAACTCCAGGTTACGCTATCTTTAAACTATATAGTATCAGAAATTGTTTTTAGATCATCGGAATAAAACAGAAAAAAAATCCATGTGTATATTGATTTCCTGTCTGATTTATTGTGCACAAGCTACACTGGTATTTTTGCTATGATTCTTAAACTGAGAACAGAAATTCTTAAACAATCAGTTCATATATCAGTTCATTACCGATAATGTAATTTAATGACTTCAGGACACTGTAACATTCTGATGCTTTTAGCATGCACTTACTGAGCTTATCTTTATACAGAATATGTGTGACATTTTGGATTATTTATTATGCAGATACTAATTTGTACTTTATTCATGAAAATGCAAAACAAATCTAAGACCATTCCTGGGTCCAGAAACACATTTCTTTCCCTGCTCTGGAAGTATTTTATCCTCTGAAGACAAAATACCACAGGTTCAACTGTGGCTTGACTAGTTCTCTTCCCATCTAGTCTAAGCAACTAGAGAAGAAGACAAATTTATCCCATGTTTGAACTATTGCATTGCACAATTTGAATTGTGATACCAAAGGCACTAAAGGAACGACCCAATCCAGCAGAGGACAAGGCCCACAGGAAACTGGGCAAGTGCAGTGGCAACCCAAGCTGAGCTGGCTCTAGAGCCCAACAACTCAACACAACATGCTGCCTTTCCTGTTCTGAGTGACATAACAGAGGTAGGCCAAACCATGGACTAAATGAAGGCAGTGGACATTTATGGACATTTGATGAGAGTTATCCATAAAGAGAAGGATATAGGCATGTATAACAAAGGACAGGAAAGGGCACGCTGGTTGATGAGGACCTGTTGGGTGGTGGAGGGCCTGAGTATGCTGTCAATGATATGGAATAGGAGTTAGAGATTGCATTGGGTCTGGAATGAATGTTCTTCGCAGGAGTCCATAAGCTACTGTGTTTTGGATTTGTTACTAAAACAGCTTTGACAGCATGCTCATGTTTTGACTATTGCTGATCAGTGTTTCCACGTTGTCAAGAATTT
This sequence comes from Neopsephotus bourkii, assembly GCF_033783945.1. NCBI lineage: Eukaryota > Metazoa > Chordata > Aves > Psittaciformes > Psittacidae > Neopsephotus > Neopsephotus bourkii. The sequence goes on from NW_026902006.1 coordinate 131,909, forward strand.
CTTTGCCCCTCATGCTGCTGCCTTGTCCTCTGTGGACAAGAAGCTGGCAGTGGACACAGCTGGAACAGCTGACATGAATTGACTACAGAGATATTCGATATCGTATGTCATGATCTGCAATAAAAGCTCAAGGAAATGAGGAAGAAACAGCAACACTTGTGATTACGGTTTTTATCCTCCACTTGCCAAGCAGACATCCCATGTGCTGAGGTTCTGCTTTCCAGCAAGTGCTAAACATCTGCTGCTCATGGGAAATAGTGAATAAACCCCTCGTTTGCTTTCCTGGTGCAAGCAGCTTTTGCTTCACATATTAAACTGCCTTTATTTCAATGCACGGGTCTTTTTGCCTTCCTACTATTTCCTTCCTGTCCCACAGGATAGGACTGGGTGAGAGAGCGGCTGTGTGGGTGCCTAGTTTTCTGCCAGTCTCAACCTATAACATCCAGGAAATTCAGAATCCCAAACATGCATTGCCATTGTTCTGAGACAAAGAGGCACAAAATCACAAAATGTAATATAGAAACCTTTAGAATTAGTTTTAAGTAATGTTAAGTTTGATGGCTTTGTAATAGTAGCAATGGAAAATTACTGAGGTTCATGATACATAGTGAAAAAAAATAGAGTACAGCTAGAGAACATACTGAGAATTCTCAAAAGACAAATTGTTATAGTTGGCATAGTTTTAAGAAAAACAGTCTAGAAGAACAGGACACAGGGATAAGGAGTATCTGGGAACTGCAGGTGTCCAGGATGGGCTACAGTTAAACTAACTGATAAGTAGGAGGATAGGAGGATTATTATGTCTCTGGTGCTAACGAACCAATTAAACTGGTATGAGCATCTACTGTGCGTGCTTCAAAGGCTGCCAGAAGTGATGAAGATTGTTGGAAGAAGTAAACGACCCTCAGAGACCACCACCACAATTCTGTACGCATGCAGGGAACTCTCTGGAAAATGATGTAATCCATACGTAGCCTCATGAACATGTATGTATGCACAGGGACTATATAAGGATGGCTTGTATAGCAGTACGGGGACAGACGTTAGGAGGAGCTATCCCCCGTGTCTCCTGGCGCTGCAATAAAGAATACCTGCTTGCCAGATTGAAAACTTTGTTGGCAAGTTTGTTCCTGGAGATTTCTCCGAATCAGTACCATCCGAGTCCCAAGGGAATGAAACCCAGGTTAACCACCTCAGAAAGGCTCATGATTTATTTTGTGCTCTAATGCATTTTGCTAGGTTGCCCAATAAGGCTTTCAGATGTAGCAGCACCTCCAGGAGGTAAGTGGGAATTCCTGCCTCTGTATTTTTCAGGTCATGTTTTCTCACTCAACTCTCTGGCTTCCAAGATATTATTCTCAAAATCTGGCCTTTTCTAAAGATTCCTGGACCTGTTATTTTCTGTGCTTGAACCCACGTTTGTTAACAGGACAGATGAGACTGAAAGAGCAGTGTTTGGGAAGAAAAACAAGTAAGCAGGGAAGAAATGTGGACTGTGATTATTCCAGTGCACAGAGAAGCACAGGTACAACCAATTCCTGTTTGAAGCCACCTTAATGCCAAAAGTGTGCTTGGAACACCTGCAGGAGGGACATGGGTGTGCATGGAACTGGAACCAGGCAGGTTTGCAATGACTTGGAGAAAAGAATATCATCTTTCTAGAGGAATTTACTACTGGAGCTCCTCTGCTACCGTTAATCTTGGGGCTTAGCTTTCAAGGTTTATAATTTCACAGCACAGAATAAAACAGAGCCTTATGATGCATGGTGTGGCACACCTTGCTTAAGCAATGAGACGTGACAAGCCATGGATTTTTATGAGATTATTAGCACACCATGAATGGTGTGATGACACAAAAGGCTAAAGGTCAAGAACAAAGTCACTTTAATCACTGAGAAATATCCTAACTACCCTGAAGTGAATTTCCTGGTCGGTCTCATACTGCTGTGAAGCAGAATGCGTTCAGGCAAATACAGCTGAGCATTTACTGGGCATGAAGAGTGCTGCACCTTACCTTCCCAAGTGAGCAAGCACTCATTTATTAACACACTCCAAAGGTAAATGACAGCTTATGTTATAAATACGACTTACTCCACAAAAGATTCACATGCTTGCAGACAAGGTGATATACATAGCTAGGTGTCTGGTTTTGCTACTTTACCAGCATGAAGTATCCCAAAGTAGCCTTTTTTTGATGCTAGATATAAAATCTTTTGCTGTAGCTTCATATAGGGGAAAAAAACATGAATCTCTGCATCCAACAGACCTTATGACAGATAATTAGACATATAAGCACTATAACATACATCTCTGAGAAACTGATTCAGTATTTACTTGGAGCATCTGATACAATATACCAACAAAAAACTATGAACACCTTCCAGTTTCAGTATTACATCTCACCATATGCTCTGATAATTCAGACCATAACTGTAGCACCAGCTCCAGGATACAATTCTGTCCTTAATTAAAGAACAGCAATCTCCACTTACTTACATAACTAGAGAGAAGCATCAAATAAGAATGTGAGAGTACAATCCGATTCATTCCTGTAGACAGCCGTGGAGCTTGGTCACTAGCTTAGCAAATGCATCAGAATTTGAAATGTATGAATCTGAAGTTTTTAAATGATTATCTTAAGATTTTGTGCTTTGCTGTCTCCATATATTTACCCAAACCAAATACCTAATTCTTCTGATAGCTGTTTGTGGTGCCTTTATATAGAGAAATTTACATTTTGGACATTTTTTGTCCATAGAATAAAGCAGTGCAAGAATTTTTAATTTCTTACATTTGAGAAGGCCTTTTTTACATGTGGCCTAAATACACATTAAGTTTTTTAAAAATGTGTTTACTCCTAGTCAAAAAGAGCAAGGTGGCAGAAAATTTTCTTCTATAAAGAGATTACAACATTCTATTCTGATGAAGTCTATTAGCCAAAGGCAAGAGACCTGAACCTTCAAAACTTGTGCTTTGCCCAAAGAATGAACATGATCAGAGCATATTTTGCACAGGTGCAGTTAACCAGTAGATGTAGTCCAAAACATGCCTGATGATAGCCAAATGCATATGTAACGCTTAGAGAATGCGCAGACTCCTCTGGCACAAAACCATCCAGAGCACCCATCACTTCTTAGATCAGCAGAGTGCAAGAGCAGTGTCATATAATTGCAAATTAATTTACTGCATAAATCTCAAATAAAAAAAAATGCACTTAATTGCCAATTTGTTAAATTTGGCAGTCTGATGTGTCAAACAGAAGCTGGCTTTGCCTCCTCCTTGCAAGCTGAAAACCACTGATACACTTTCCACACTCTTTATGGCTGCTAAGAAACAATATGTTCACGTGGTACACTTCTCTTGGCGAAAATTGCCAGGTACTGTTTACAGCTTAACATGCTGTCCTTTCTTGTCTCTCTTCTGTGACTGCACTTCTCTCTCAACTTGACTCACATACTACTCATTTAAATACCACTCAGTGTAGATTCCTAGTGCTGTTTTGAGCAGGAAAGATAAAAATGAGGTTAATAAACAAAGAAATTAAAGCTTTCTTAAGGAAGCTTCCTCAGCATGTCCTGCATGTACTGGGAATTGGCAAATTCGCAGACTTGGGCTGAAGAATCAAATCTGGGCAGTCACTCATACTCTGGCTGTATTTAAGTCAGGGAGAGTGACTGAACTGCACTACATTACTCTCAATTATTAAAGTTCAACTTTGGCTGCCTTTGAACCCACTGTTTTGGCTAACTCATTTGGATGCCATGTGAAAGCTTGAGGCCACTCCGGACCTGTGCAATGTGAGTTACAGTCCTGCTACACCAGCCAGTCAATCAATATCGCAAATGACACTGTTCTCCACTAGGATGTTTGCCCTGGGAGAGAGGTTTTCACAGATGATACAAAGCAGCTAGAATGTCGCAATTCTCTAAACCTCGTGAGTGATTCAGCAGTGGATGAAAAGTGATTGCTGACCCTATTTGCTGACAAACACTCCTTACGTACCTGGCACAGTGAATCTATACCTCTGACAACTCATTTTTTTAAGAGAAAGGATTGTTCTCTGTCTGGTGGCGTGTTAAGGCAGGAAGCTTTGTTTTGCCAAGATAGCAGTAACTGGAGGGATGGCTCCATTTTGAATGATGTAACAGAACCAGGGAACATTTTTTAAATGTATGTGGAGGTCAGGTAGAGTTCTTCCCTAAATAGAGCTTATGCTGGCTACCACTATGCCAAGCAGTTTGTATGTAACTGACATACGAGAGTCAAATGTCATATTGCTTAGACACATACCCACTCAAAAAAAAAATAATATCCATTTATTCCGTAATTAACTGTTTTTTATTTCACTTACTTAATTTGATTATAGTTACTCTAAGAGATTTAAATATTTTCAGAACCTATTAAGATTTGTCAGAAGAGGATGAACCTGTCATTTAAACCTGCAGTACAATACATCTGTGTACAGAACCCAAGACAGACCTCATGGATCTATGTAGAAGCAACAGGAAGCAAGAGAGATGACATTCAGGAAAAATGCAGTCCGTCCACTTTAAGTACTGCAAATCCAGAAAAGTTCGATTTTTAAAGGAAATGGCTTCTTGAACGCAGGTTGTTTTGCATGTTGTAGCATAGGCAGTTCAAGAACACATTTACACCTGAATTTTGGTGCAGAACAGATACCCACTTGTGGGCTACATTGGCAATGTTGGGCTATAGTAATTTCAAATCTCAACACAGCAACCACCTCCTTTCCTCCCTCACAGCATGTGTGCCTGCACAAACTACCCTGGTAAAGTGGCATTCTGCTGGTAACCTCTTCTCCCGGTCATCCAGTCCTGACACAATGAAATACCTGTCAGGGGCATTCAGGGGACCTGGAATCCTTTGCAAACTACAGGGAAGTGAGGAAAAGACAGGGAGATACTTTGCATCCAATCACAAAAGAAAAGTTTTGCAAACTTAGCATTTCCAAGTTGCCTGCTAAAAATCAGCAAGAGATTTTTGCTGAAGTTCAGGTAACAACATTAATCTTCTGGAATTCCAGAACTGTGCATGAATACTTCCTCCTCTTAAGAGAATCACATATGCTGGGAACCACATGGTAGGGCACAAAAGAGTTTTGACAGTTTATTCATCAGTTCTACTAACAAAACCAAATAATGTTTCACGAAAAGACAACATTCATTTCTCTTAGCATTTGTTTTTCTTAATTGACTTTCTCAGGTTAAACAAATTCACTTTATTCCCACTCACAAGTTACCAGATACCTGATTCTGTCAGAACTGTTACAAGTCCAAAAATTCAGACACACTATTTACTATTTTTTAAATAAGAAAGAAAGAAAAGTGTTACATTTATGACAGGATCCTTGAAATCTAATAACTAGTAAAGCCACATTACACAAAGGTGTAATCTAGAGGCAACACACAGCATGCAGCTTGGGTAATGAATAAAAACTGAAATGCACTAGTGTGTTTAAAGCTGTGAAATTTAAAAATGATACAATATGTGTATTTCACACTCAAGCTGTGGCTTTCATGTGCTAATGGGAATTGCCAGACCTTGATGACAACATCAGCCCTTCCTAAGAAAAAGATTGCAATTGTTTGATGAGGATTTCTTTGATTCTTGAAAATGATTTGCAACAGAAAATGTTGTTTTTGGTGGAAAAAAACCCCACAACTCTGACTGAGGAAGACAGTCAAAGTGCTTTCATTTCAGTTAGAACTTTTTTTTCACACTTTCAAAAACTGAGTTACAAAATGTATGAAGTACAAAGAAGGCAAGGACTGGATTGCTTAAAGAAAGAAGGAATTATTTTTTATGATCAGTTAGTAGAGGGACCAAACAGAAAGAAAGTGGGGCTTCTCAGTGTGAACCTACAGAAACCTGGTACTTCCTGGCTGTGGTCACAGTCTTTGGTGTCACTGCCAATTTGGGCAGTCTCTCCCCAGACGTTATTTTCTTCTATGCTGCTGGACTTCAGGTGTATTCACACCCCAGTACAGCTACCTCTGTAGTACAGATGGAATGAGAAGATGAACTGTCATTTCTTAAAAATGGTAAACTATGTCCTACTCAGCCATATGGAATGAAACTCTACAAAAGCCCCATGGACACTGTATAGATCCTGAAAAGCAAATAGCCAAACCTTTGAAGCCCATTTTTTTCTGAATCAGATGCAATTCATTTTAAAGTGATGAAATAACATGACTTAAACAAAGCTAATGAAAACTCCTTAAGAGTACTGCTAGAAGCATAAACGAACAACCACTTCCCACTAACCAGTGCCACTTCCATCCTAATGTGACCACTAGTGCTGACGTTGTGGAGGCTTGAACAAGGCACCAACAGCCAGCAAAATCATGAACTGCATCATGGCCTTCCCCACTACTGTAGCACTAATTTTTTACATTACTTTTTAAAAAGACATCCCTGTTTGTCTGGAAAACTGAAGAAAAGCATTTTCAACAATTTCCCTTTGTCCATGAGGTGGATCCTTGCTGCAGAGAAAGCTGCTCTGTATCACAGCTGAGATGAAGTCAGTCCAATTTTAATGTAGTCCAGTTATCAGTTGCCATGAAAAATATTAAAAATACCAAGGCTAAGAGCAACATTAAGCAACAGCAATAACTGAGAGGAGTTGCCAGTAAGACTATGGTATCCCCAACGAGTAAATGAAGAATACAAAGAAATTTTTAACTGAGATCAGAGACTGTTCATAACTTCTTTCACCTAACCCATCAAATGTTTCTTTTTTTTCCCCCAGATAGCTGATCTTCCATTTTTTTCTCTAAGCTATTGTCCTGGGTTTAGCAGCAGCAGTCACTTTTTCTCCTTCTTGGTAGCCGGTGCAGTGCTGTGTTTTGACTTTTGGGCTGGGAACAAAGCTGATAAAAATGATGTTTTGGTTTGGCCAAGGACTTTGTGAGCCTCATGCTCTGCCAGGGAGGAGGGAAGCCGGGAGGAAGCAGAGACAGGACACCTGACCCAAACTGACCAAAGAGGTATTCCATACCACAGCACGTCATGCCCAGGTTGTAACTGGGAGAGTGACCCGGAAGGGGGCAGAGGGACTGCAGGGTTGGAGGAGGTATCAGTCAGTGCTTGGTCGGGCTGGGGGGGCAAGTTATCGGTCGCCTGGTGATGGGGTGTTGTATTCTCTTCCCTTGTTATTTCCTTTATCATTATTATTATTAATGGTAGCAGTAGTGATTTGTGTTATACCTTAGTTACTAAACTGTTCTTATCTCAACCCATGGGAGTTGCATTCTTTCTGATTCTCCTCTCCGTCCCTCCAGGAGTAGGGGGAGGGCAAGAAGGAGGGGGGAGTGAGTGGACAGGCTGTCTCAGCTGGGTTTAAACCACGACAGTTCTTTTTGGCGCCCAACGTGGGGCACGAGGGGTTGAGATAACGACAGATCTGACCATCACAATGCTGATATATTGGCTCTCAGAGTTGTTCCTCTTGATCTCACAGCTTCAGAATGTTGTAACTTACTTAGAGCCGGTATTTGCTGTGTTAGTGTTTATCAAGTGTGGGGCTTGGGCTAAGGTTCCTGTCTCACTGTACTTTATGGCAATGACTTGTAATACGGGCGAGCTCCAGCAGCAGGGTGGGACGGACGTGGCCATGGACTGGTCCCTGGCCGTCCGGCTGCTCCTCACCGTCCTGGCCCTCGCCCTCGCCTCCGTCTGCGTCTCACAGCTGCCTTCCATTTCCAATGTTTCCAAAGCACTGGAGGGGCCCAGTGGACTAGATACTTGCCCATGCCGTCCCACATGCCCTGCCACTCATGGCTGTCCAGCCTTGGGGGAAATCTCTTGGTCCTCCCATATCGTCGTCTAACCCCAGACAAGACCCAAACCCAACTCTGCTTAACTTTTGAGATCAGACAAAATGGTAGTGGGTAAAACACACTCTGTATGCATGCCAACATGCTGCTCCCCATCACAATCAGCAGGCAGGTCCCAAGGTTACCCAGAGGCCATTCAAAACCTTCAGAACTCTCAAACGATGCTGCCATACTTGTCACTGGGGCTGGTGTAGCTGCTGTGCTTGCCGGCTCTCCCACCACCAGCTTCTCTTTTTCTGAGCCCAGATCTTCCTCCTCTGCCTTGTTGGGAAATGCTGTGGGGTCTCCTGCGTCCTCCTGCTAAAAGCAAACTCCCTACTTTGTGCAAACAGCAGGAGTTTTGGGACTACTCGGTTTTACATATGCCGCTAAAGTCATTAATATGTTTCTTTTCCTGGACCTTGACACTTACTGTCAACAAGCTCATATTTCTGCAAATAAAATGGTAGGGCTACATACCAAGAGACAAAACTGTGTGCTCAATTACTGGGAATACATAAGCTGCAGACTCCCCAGACCAGTCCAAAGCAGGCCAAGACATCTATTTGTCCTAAAAGCATCTTCTATCCACCTTTCATGAGAACATTTCTGCACTGATAGCTAGAACCAGTATAAATCCTGAATAGCGAGAATCTGCTGTATGCAACATCTGTGATGGAATTTGTACACAAAACCTCCCTTCTCAGAAGCATGCTGCTCCCTTAGCCTGGCTTCACGTCACAGCTCTTCCACCCATTTGCTGTATGACCTAGAGGAAGAGTTTACTTACATTGCTGTCTCCATCCTCACCCTGCTCATCGGGTCACATTCCTTGACCTGATGATTTTGGGGCAGGCTGCTAGCAACCTCTGTTCATCAGCTATGGAGGCCTTCTCTAAACAGTCTGGTTTATCTTGCAAGATGCAATTTGGATGGCTTCACAGTGTGTTTTGGGAGTAGTTTTGATGGGACAAAGACAATACCACTCCCCTGATGTGACCTTCCAAAGGAACCTCTCTGCTTCCAATCTTGATTTGGATTCTTTTGTCTCCTTTGACTCATTAATAGCCCATGACAAAAGTAATGCAAATCTTTCCCTATATAGTTAAGACATCGGAGGAAAAGGAAGTTGGGCTTCACTATAAATTAGTACTTTACAAATGAAAGTGAAAAATTTCGGGAAAAATTAATCAATCCACAAATTTTCTCAGCCTGTGTGCTTTTTGCTAATGGTTTTCAAGATCATTAAAGAGTTTTGCAGTCAAATAGTTAATTTTCTGTTTGTGTTTTGAAGAATGAAGCAACATGTATGCAAAAAACCACTGGCATAGGAATCAAAGGTCATTGAATAAAGTAATATTGTTCCCGGTTTTAGCCAAGTGTCAGGCTCTCTGTTAATATCAACAGGTGCTGCTGTATTAGTTATGCTCTTCTCCCATGCATTTGTCCTGACACCACAAGAAAGACAACCAAACAAAACACCAGGAGAGGAGCCAGTCAGTTCAAAAAGCACATCTGACAGATCACCCTAGTTTACTGTTTCAGCCTACCATCATGAGAAGGTTGGTATTTTTCTGAGATCGTCAAAGGCATTTCAAGGAAAAGTTTTCTCATGTTTCCCAGATGGGAGCAGTGGCCATACCTTAAAGGACAGGATTTTAGAGAAAAAGAGATATTTCACATGGAAGAAACCTTATATGTATGTACACATATGAGGAGAGCAGATGTATGAATTTCACTGATGGGAGCAATTTCTGGAGGATTCACCAGAAACGTACTCTCTGAGAAGGGAAAAAAATAAAAAATAAAATGGAAACCTGCTTTTATTTCTAGATGTCTTACAGTATATTTGCTTAAAATGTGTTTGCTTCAAAAAGTTCCTTCAATTAATAATTCCAGATGGAAAGTCAATTTTCCCTCTATCATGGTTCACTGCCTTTTTTCCATCTGCCTATAGTACACAGCTTCTAGCTATTATCTCCCAGCAGATTATTTTGCACTGAAGATCAGGTACACTGCCTTGGAAAAAGTTGTTTTTTATTAATCAGGTTTTTAAAGTCTTGCTAATGTTCTGTGCTGCTGACATTAACAGAATTATTATTGGCCAGTAACTAGGTATTGCCACATTTCACTGTGCTGTGACATTACTACTGCTGCTGATTTACTTAGTGCCCTAAACACAACAATTTGTAGTTAACAATTTCATGTGAAAAGATTTCATTCTTTTATGACATTAGAATATACTCCCACTTTTCCTAGTCCACACCAAAAGAGTCTAATTTCATCAGCCCATTTTTCTTCAAAATATGCCTCTTCGTGGTGAAGTCACTCTTTGTGAAAGGAGAGCTACTCTACCCTTGCCTTGCAACTTGCACAGCTGCTCAAACCCACCACAGAATAAATAGAGTGAAGCTCTCCTGACTCATCTGCAGTGACACAAATACTAAAAAACAGAGAGCGATGGCAAATTGTGAACTTGGTTTCTCAGCAGCAGCTTCTTTTATACGATCTCAGTCCTAATCTGATGGGAGTGACCAAGTCCTCACAGATTTGACAGAAATACCATGACCTTCACAGGGATGGAGATGCAGAGCAGGACAGGGGCCGATTCACCTCATCTTCTGTCCAGAGGAAGGAGAGGGAGAGAAATGGCTTGGGCAGGCAAAGCAAGTTCTCAGCACAAGTGTTGCTCAATAGAGGAAACACCACTGGAGGGAACGTTGGAACTGATCTTCTCACCTCAGCTATGGTGCCCCCAGGACAGCAGAGAGAGATGTTACTACTGCTTCCTCACTGTGGTGTGATAACACCACAGACTGTGCTCTCCAAAGCCATGGAAGATGTTGGCCAAAGATAAAACGTGATAAACTGTACCACTGGATTAAAGGTGTTAAAAGGCCACATGGTCAGAAGAGAAGCCTGGGCACAGCAATACCACTGAACACACCAGCAAAATGCAATCAGTCTGCTAAGAAACTAAGGGAGCTGTGGCATGTCCTGCAGCTGGGCTTTGCACAGGGCTGGCTGCCACTAGCCCACATAGCAATGGCGCCACATATACCACAGCCTGGAAATACTTAAGCTGTGTTTCTGCCAGGTTCTAGTAAACACCAAGAATGCTGTCCGCAAGATATGCCTGAGCTACCTCAAAATTTGTTAATTCAGATACCCATGGCAACAGATGCAACAGGACGACAGCAGCAGAGGTGAATGTTTCACCTATACACTAAGCTGCTTGTCTGGGTTTGATATTTCAGTTAGGCTGTTGAAATAAAATGGCTTAGCTGGCTTCAGATCATTCTGGCCATGCCCATGTAAGCTATGCACACACCCTGACTGTAACATAATCCTGTGCTGTATGGATGTATTTTCTGTATTTTGGGATACTGACATATAGCAAAGAGCGCCAACTGAAAATTCTTGCGGCTCTGGCTTACTGTAAGGTCTCACACATTGGATCTGTGACTGGACACAGTTCAGTACTGTGCGAAGGGCACAAAGCAGCTTGTGAAAGAGAAATTGTTTTTTCCTCACAATACCAGGGATGCCTCACAAGTGTGAAAAATGAAACAGAAGTAAATGTGAAAAGTCAAGACAAAATCCTAAACTCTTCGCTTTCCATGCGAAAACCTGATGGGTTTTGAAAATGTAGAATTCGGCTTCCCAGGTCCTGGAAACTTGCGTTTCACTCACAGACAAGGAAATATGCAATTTAATTTATTATCTGATTTTGGTCAGTTTGTTGGAGCTTGTTTTTTGGGTTTTTTTCCCATGCTTAGGCTTCTCCTGGGACCTCACACAGTGTTGATAAAATCTTTTTCTATTCCAGATATAATGTCAGAAATGCAAAAGATATCCAAAAGATAAGAAATTTATATTGGCTAAACCAAGAGCCACCACCTTAAATAAAACCAAATTCTTATTTGCATTAAATTACCCATAAAAAGCTCCAAAATTATAATTCAGCATAGTCATGCTGAATTTTCAGTGTGTCGAAATTAAGGATATACTTCAGAGTAATTTTGCATGAGCCAGTGACTTTTCTTCTTCACAGGTGTATTTAAACATTCAGATGCACCGGAGAATTGCATTATTAAATGTGCTGCAGAGTACGTTAAAAATGGACTACTGCTGAACATCTGTTTGTTTTGCATAGCAATTCCCTTTCTTACTCTTGCTAATGATTGTTGCCATTGCTTCAATCTAAATCACTTAATCATCTGACCTGGGGAAGGGAGGAAGAAAAAAGAAACAAGAAAGAAGAAATCACACCAGGCTGAGCAGTGCCTTTGGTCAAAAGGGCAATCTGTGCTCCAAATGCTGCTCAGCCTGTGTTCCCTGAGCTAGGAGGTACTAGTCTGAGCAGCTTCTAGGAAAAGGGAGATAAAAAGCAGTATTTCCACAGAAATAAACCAGATTACTCCAGGTATGTAAATAAATACTTGAAATTTATTGTGATAGAACTGTGTAGAAAAACAATGGTGATTTCAAAGCTATATGCTTCACTGCTCCTCCAAGCTCTCCTTCTGGGATACAGGATAAGCCACACTTCTGCATCACATCCTCAGTGATAAGGCCTCCAGCTAAATATACATAAATTCGTGTGCAAAATAAACAAATATTTGAAGCAGACTGAGATGATGCAGAGGATCTTTGGCTTAGCATTGAAAAACAAACAATCTGCATGGAAAAGACCTGCATCAAAGGAGCTCACACCCGAAAAGCACTGAGACCACATAAATAGCCTTTTATGGTCTATAAATCACTACAATCACAGACAAGGGGAAGAACAAGCTCTTCTGCCACCTACAAAAGTATCTTTTCAATTTCGGAAGCCAACAGTGGTGGAAAGGATGGAAAAATGAAGAGACAGTTTGGATGTCTTCCCAGGACTGTGAACTTAGTAAGATTTGTCCATTGCTGTCCAGTTTCTCACACGCAATGCTGTCCAGTTTCTCACCTTTCGAGATGTGTTGCTTTCTAAAATGGTGTAGGAAGGAGCACTGCCTCATTTGGCCTGGAAGGAACGCTTCCCTTTATGTGCTTAGGAGAGACTCTGGCCTCTGCCACTGGCTAGGCTGCATTTAAACAGCAGCTTCTCTTGAAAAACAGTATTTTTCCTTTTCTCTTAAGTCCTTCTTTTCTCCTAAAAATAACACCCAGCACAATTTAAGATACTCTCTAAGGTACTTTGCACTCTTGCTCTTTCTCAGAAGACAGAATCCTCAGAAATGAAAAACCAAATAAATCATAAAAACAGAGCAATATGATCAAATGTGGAAGGCCAGATTCTCAGGAAATAGAAATTGATATGACTCTGCTGAAATTCCTGGAACTAAGCCAAACTAAGCTTGGCTTAAACTAATTTGGCCACAGGCCCAATTCACTTTTTTTTTTTTGTTCTGTTTGAAGTGATGGAATGCAGTATTCAGTGCTGAGAGAGGTTGTGTATGTTTAAAAGATGTCAAATTTCTTTGCACTTTCATTCCCTTCGGCTAACATTTCCCCCACTATCACATACACTCTATCAAATAGCCACATCTTTACAGTGGCTTCTCTCAAAGTTTCTCAAACAGTGATACTGGTTAGTGAAACCCTGCTGGAGGTGCTTTTGAAGACGCTACAGAGAAGCATGTTGCCTCACAGTTCGGTTGATGAAAGCACGTATTCCTCAAGTCTGTCTCCCAGACATTGTTTGGTGGAAATAAGACATGTGCAGATCTGAGCATATTGACAAGAGCTCTCATGTTCCAGTTACATGCATTCAGACACAGGATTTCTGGTCACCTGTATTAAGATTCCTCAACCTTTACCAGTTGGAGCTGTACGTGACTGTGGTGACTGTGCGTGTACGTGTACGTGTACGTGACGTGACCAGGTGACTGTGCGTGATGGTGTGGCTGCGTATCACATTCTCTTTGCAAAAAACTCCATTTGTACATTTGCTAAAAAAAAACCCACCAAAAACGAAGAGCTGTTAAGTCTGTTTTCTCTGCAATTTTATCTAGCTAAAAGATAAACTCCAGAATGAGGAAAACACTTTATGAGCCATTAATAAAGCACAGAAGGTGGAAAACCACAGTGTAACAACAAAATTAAAAATGTAAAAAGATTTCAGAATGTGTTTGGTGCAGTATATGTCAGAAGTCCTGAAGACATCATATTTAGGACAACCAGCTTCTCCAGTCCTTCAACTCCAGAATATGAGAATGCCAGGGAGCCACACAAACATCAAAATTGGCAGCAGCTGCCTATTCAAGGCAGGATGCTATAGGTCTTTCACAACTTTCCACCTGAAACTCTGATGGTGTGAGTTCATGAAGTATTAACATCTCACCAGCACTCGCTAGAAGTTGTGAGCATAAAATACAAGATGTCTCTATAATAAAAGTCTGATGGACTGTTCCCAGGCTGAGCATTATTAGTCTTTCTTCAGCTACTGCTGACCCACAGGAATGAACATGAACCATCTTCCTGATCAACACTTCCATTTTACAATGGATTAGCCAGATTACAGGAGTCAAATCTTGCATGCTATTGTGGGTCATTTTGGAAAGACAGATGAAGCAAAAACACTGTAGAGAGATTATGATGAAGAAGAAAATTACTCCCTTATTGATGCAGATCTCTAAGCCTGGTCTATGCATTTAATGTTTCCTCCTGCCTCTACCTAGGTCCATCAAAAAAGAAGTAAAAAATGCTCATTCTAACAAGATTATACTAACAAGACAGTATGGAGTAGCTTACCCCTCATTCATATGCTGGCCACTACCACCTGTGTGAAGATAGTGCTCTAAACAATATGGTTAGAGTCTGTTTTTAATTATCTAGTAATATTTTTTCCAATGTAGCAGGTTGTGCTCAACAGCTGATTTTTGCTCTGCAGTAATTTGGTTTTATGATAAAAGATCTTCAAGGTCAATAAAGATGGGTAAAAGATGTTAAAATGGTTTAAAATATGAATTTAAAAATAAACTGGATGAGTAAACAACACATTTATCAGCTTTGTCTTAGTAATGTGTAGTCACTGTATCTTGACACTTGCAGGCTGACAGCATCTGTGTTATATTTTCCTCTGCAAGTAGCAAGAGAGGAGTTTGGAATTCATACTGGTGTAGGTCTTTTTTTAAGTTAGCTTTATATAGTACACACCCAACAGGCATGCACAAACTCAGATCTATAAAAACCTTGTTTTAATTCTCCTTTTCCAGTGCAAATCATGAATGTGTTTCAGATTTGTCTTCATTTAACATCAGGAGATAAGAACACTGTTCATGACACTGCTCTATCTGTGAGTAGTAAAGCCAGCTTTAACCACAGGCAAAACAATGAGCACCATCCTGGGAAGTATCAAAATTGCATTGTCAACTCATTTAGTATTTTGTTGGCCAACAATTTTTACTAAAGGTTGGTTAATAATTGCCCCGTTCAGGTTAATCTTTTGGGATAGCAAAAACAGCTGGCTTTCTCCTCAGCCATACTGTTCATGTGTCTGGGTGTAAATGGGCTTCTCTGGCTTTATAAAAGCTATGCCAGTTTTGATCTTCACAGTGAAAACACGGTTGTACAGCTGGCTCTCAGTGCGAACTGCATTCTGCTCCTTGCTCTGGAAGGCAAGGAAATTTACAGAAATCATACTGCAGGTGATTTTTTTTGTGTAAAGACTACACGTCCTCAAAGCTATATGTAACTATTCCATCGGTGGCATTTCCAGCTTAATCCCATCTGCTTCACAGTTAATTTGCTTCTTTTGTGTTTTGACTTTTCTCTCTGACATTATTTATACTCAGATTCTGATGTCCTGGCTCTGGCTGACCAGCCCTCAACTTCATGCATGGGTCTATGCCATTGCTTGCAATAACAGAAATAAAGATCTCACATGATAAGTCTTGTTAGTTATGGATGCCCTCCTTTCACCCTATCTCCTCTAAATAATTTCATAAAACTGCTCAGTTTAACACCCTCAGTTTGAACAACGCTAAAATAATGTTCAACTTTAGGAAAATTGCCATCAAGGTCAAAATAATTTTTTGTGATTCCTTTCTCTCTTCAACATGTGAATAGAGTTCAACAGAGACTAATTTATTTTTCTTCCTTCAATTGCCTCTGGCTGATGAAAATGTGGAAGACCCCTAGAGACCAGAAAGAAGAAGCTGAGAGCAACAAAAAATTCAAAATGTAATTATAGTTTCCAGTTCAAACATAACTATTTACCTCCTACGTTTCCATTCTACCTGCCTTAGATAGGTTTTGTACAGAAAAAAGGACTGTGAATGGCTCCATGATCACTTCTGCAGCCACTGTTGTTTTCAGTTTGACTGGAGAGCCAAAAAGGTGATGAGTTACTAGTAAGTGGCTGTGCAGGAGTGAGAAAACATACAGGTCCTGCTAAAAAGATACTCACCATGATGAAGAAGAATATGATGGTAGTGAGAAAATTTTATAAACGTTCTTAATTGCAAACAAAGCTTCCACCAATACTTGCATCATCCGCCGTATCTATCTACATCCACCAGCTTGGAGATAAATCGTCAGGAAACCAAATGCTATTAATTCCTTTGTTAACTGAACTATTCATTTGTTTGTAGCACGTTGCCTGTGCCTGTCTTAGACTGCAAGATACAGTACAAGTGTAAAAGTGCAAGACTACGAGTCCCCATTTTGTTATGCTTGCACAGCAATAAGCACTGTACAAAACCTCTGTCTTTATCTGGAGGATCTGGCATTCAACCCAAACAACCCCTGTTTCTTCTGGTATGGAAAAATCAAGCTTTTCACCCCAGTTATCAGGGAAATTTTTGCAGGCTTCAAACAAAGCACCAGCGGCATAGAATATAACCTCCTTCTGCAGCTGCTAAAGCACAGAGTAACTACAGAAGTCAGAACTGTAGTTCAGAGAAAGGTTTTCCTTTCAGGCCTGTGTATCTTTGCAGACAGTAAGTTGACCACAGAAAGCTGCAGAAATTGTTTAATGTAATGACTACACAATAGATTAACTTGTGCATCAGACATTTCCTGCATGTCATGCTAATTCAAGCACTGAAAAAGCATCCTATTAATTGATGCATATATAATATGGTCCTTTTATTGGCTGTTGAGGTTAGAATAATACTGATTAAGAAACAGGAAAAACTTTTGTTACTACTATAAGCAGCTTCAAGCTTCAAGCAGCTTCACTGTAGATGCTAACTATACGTTTATTCACAGTCTGTTACAGCAAACTTCCACAAGAAGTCAATTGCTGAGGTCAATTGCTGAGGTGAGTAGCTCGAGAGAGGACACCTTGAACACCAGAGCAGGGGGAGATCGGCGTCCAGGAGCCTCAACTCAGAGCAACAAGAGCAGAGCCACCGAGGGAACCTCAAGTCCTCAACAGCACCTGCCCAGGAGCCGGCAGCTCAGCTGACGGGAGCAGGGACTAACACAGGGCGGAGCCAGGAGGAACGGCGCTAGCCCTGATTGGTTAAAAACCTGCCCCAGGGAGCGGGAGCAACCAGGAGCGCAGCGAACAGAGCGGGTCGAGGCAGTTCGTGCGGGCAGGCGAGCGGGATGGTGAGCACTCGCCGTATGACCAGGACCCGGTCTGGGAGCTCTGCTCTGGCTGCCCCGGCGGTGGCCACCGTAGGCACTCAGAGTCAATGAGAGGGAAGGCTGCAGTGCAGACTTTGGGGTGTAGAGAGTGCCTGCACTGCGCGGGTGAGGGAAAGGTGCACAATGGGCAGGGCTGCACTGGGTGCTCCCTGGTGGAGGCTCTCCTGCAGCAGGTGGCTGAGCTGCAGGAAGCTATTAATGGGCTACAAGATGTCAGGGTATCTGAGAGGAAGCAGGAATGCTTGCTCCCTCCCCAAACTGTGCAGAGTTCTCAAGCTTCCCCTGTTCATGGAGGAAAGAAGGAGGTTGTTAACCTTCGAAGCTGGGAATTGGTGACAAAAAAAAAAACAAACAAACAAAAAAAAAAAAAACCAAAAAAAAATCAAAAAAAAAAAGAGAAAAAGGACAATTAAAAGCAAGGGACTTCCTCCTAAACCTGTTGCCTCCAAGCAGAACCACTTTGCTGTCCTGCAGGGGGCTCATGAGGAAATGCACTTGGTCAGAAACAGCCAGCTGATGAACTAGTAAAAAAGATTTCTACTGGTGCTGCCAGGAAAAAGCAGCGAGTCATAGTAGTAGGGGATTCTACTTTATGTTAGGAATAGGCTGGAGAGTATGGAACTGTCTGGGGACTGGTGAGCAGTTAACAAAGAGCTTGTGGGTCAGGGTTAAAGGGAAAACAACGATGGGAGACATTACTGTGGGGATCTGTTATAGACCACCTGATCAAGAGGAATCTGCGGATGAAGCACTCTATAGGCAGATAGGAAAAGCCTCACGCTCACAGGGCCTTGTTCTTATGGGTGACTTCAACCACCCTGACATCTGTTGGAATGACGGTACAGCCCAGCACAAGCAATCCAGGAGGTTCCCCGATTGTGTGGAAGACAACTTCCTTCTGCAAGTAAAAGAGGAACCGACAAGGAGAGGATGACCTTGTGCTCACCAACAGGGAAGGGCTCGTTGGAAATGTGGCACTCCAGGGCAGCCTTGGATGCAGCGACCACGAGATGGTTGAATTTGAGATCCTTAGGACAGTGAGAAGAGTGTGCAGCAAGCTCACTGCCCTGGACTTCAAAAAAGCAGAATTTGGCCTCTTCAGGAGCCTGCTTAGTAAGATTCCATGGGATATAGCCCTAGAGGGGAGGGGGGCTCAAGACTCTTGGTTGGTCTTCAAGGGTCACCTGCTACAAGCTCAGGAGTGTTGCATCCCAACCAGAAGGAAGTGCAGCAGGAAGGCCAGGAGACCTCCTTGGGTGGATAAGATGCTCCTGAGGAAAATTCAAATGAAAAAAGAGTTTTATAGAAAGTGGAAGCAAGGGCAGGCAGCCTGGGAAGAGTACAAGGATGTTGTCCGGGAAGCTAGGGACCAGGTTAGGAAAGCTAAGGCCCAGTTAGAATTAAACTTGGCTAGGGATATTAGGGACAACAGGAAGGGATTCTACAGGTACATAGCAAATAAAAAACAGATTAGGGAGAACGCAGGCCCCCCTCAGGAAGCTCTCAGGTGAACTAGCTACACAGGATTTGGAGAAGGCTGAGGTTCTGAATGACTTGTTTGCCTCGGTCTTCTCTGGCAAAGGCTCTGACCGCATGACCCAAGTCTTGGAAGGCAGATGCAGGGACTGTGAGAATGAAGACCTTGGGCCCACTGTAGGAGAGGAATTGGTTCGAGACCATCTTAAAAACCTGAACGTGCACAAGTCCATGGGACCTGATGAAATCCATCCACAGCTCCTGAAGGAGCTGGCGAATGAAGTTGCTAAGCCGCTGGCCATCATATTTGAAAAATCATGGCAGTCAGGTGAAGTTCCCGACGACTGGAAAAATGGAAATATAACCCCCATTTTCAAGAAGGGGAAAATGGATGACCCAGGGAATTACAGACCAGTCAGTCTCACCTCTGTGCCTGGCAAAATCTTGGAGCAGATTCTCCTGGAAGGCATGCTAAGGCACATGAAAAGCAACAAGGTGCTTGGTGACAGACAGCATGGCTTCACTAAGGGGAAATCCTGCCTGACCAATTTGGTGGCCTTCTATGATGGAGCTACAGAACTGACGTACAGCGGTAGAGCAATTGTTGTCATCTACCTGGATTTGTGTAAAGTGTTTGACACTGTCCCACACGACATCCTTGTCTCTAAATTGGAAAGACATCAATTTGATGGATGGACCACTCGGTGGGTAAAGAACTTGCTGGATGGTCACACACAAAGAGTTGTGGTCAATGGCTCCATGTCCAGCTGGAGACCAGTAACGAGTGGTGTCCCTCAGGGATCGGTGTTGGGACCAGTCTTGCTTAACATCTTTGTCGCTGACAGGGACAGTGGGATTGAGTGCGCCCTCAGCAAGTTTGCCAATGACACCAAGCTGTGTGGTTCAGTTGATAGGCTGGAGGGAAGGAATGCCATCCAGAGGGACCTTGACATGCTTGTGAGCTGTGCTGTTGCCAACTTCATGAAGTTTAACCATGCGAAGTGCAAGGTCCTACACCTGGGTCAGAGCAATCTAAGGCACAGCTACAGGTTGGGCAGAGAAGAGATTCAGAGCAGCCCTGCAGAGAAGGACTTGGGGGTGCTGGTCGATGAGAAAATGAACATGAGCCAGCAGTGTGTGCTTGCAGCCCAGAAAGCCAACCATATCCTGGGCTGCATCAAAAGGAGTATGACCAGCAGGTTGAAGGAGGTGATCCTGCCCCTTTATTCTGCTCTCATGAGACCTCAGTTGGAGTATTGTGTGCAGTTCTGGTGTCCTCAACATAAAAAGGACATGGATCTGTTGGAACAAGTCCAGAGGAGGGTCACAAGGATGATCAGGGGACTGGAGCACCTCCTGTATGAAGATCGGCTGAGAAAGTTGGGGCTGCTCAGCCTGGAGAAGAGAAGGCTGCGTGGAGACCTCATAGCAGCCTTCCAGTATCTAAAGGGGGCATACAGGGATGCTGGGGATGGACTCTTCATTAGAGACTGTAATGACAGGACAAGGGGTAATGGGTTAAAACTTAAAGAGGGGAAGTTTAGATTGGATATAAGGAGGAAATTCTTTCCTGTTAGGGTGGTGAGGCACTGGAACAGGTTGCTCAAGGAGGTTGTGAATGCTCCATCCTTGGCAGTGTTCAAGGCCAGGTTGGACGAAGCCTTGGGGGATATGGTTTAGAGTGAGGTGTCCCTCCCCATGGCAGGGGGGTTGGAACCTGATGACCTTAAGGTCCTTTCCAATCCTAACCATTCTGTGATTCTATGATTCTAAGACAGGGACAGAAAGAAAAAAAAAACAGCCGACTGAAAAGGCAGTGGTCATATAGGCCTGCTCCTTGAAGTGTTACACACCTATTCCCAATGCAACGTAAAGTGTTACAATGAAGACAGAAACAAAGAAGTATGTTGACATACACCTTCATCAAGGAGATGTTTCTCTGTCAGATCTTTGGGTGTATTTCTATCCCTGTCATCCTGTCAGTTACATAAATCTATTCTCACAGTAATTAAAATCAAATCCTTGCTTTGAAGTCTGCAGGTAGTATCATACATTTTATCATACGTTTTAATCGAGACTGTTCAAGGACACAGATCAAAAGAGCTATAAAAATTGAGCTTGTGGGTCAAGTAATCAGGGCAATGCTAGTGAGAAACTTGTCACTCATTAGAGGAGCAAAATGCAATTTGATTATTCCAGCCTGTTCTGTAAGAAATAATTGTTGTTCTAGCATTTAATGCAAAACCAGTTGTCTTTTCTGGGGCCTAAGCCCTGGCAGATGGGGATACAAGTTTGCAGCTTAGTGAATTAGTGGTCCTTCATTGTACTTTTTGTGTGGTAATACCAAATGCAGACCAAAGGTATTTACACATTGGTAGGACAGAACCAATTAATAGCAAAGCAGTCAACACTTCCGACATACCATTTTGTCTCACTATACGTACACATTCTTGTTAAGGTTTCCGCTCTGGACTCTCCCCACTGACCACAGCAAGTCTTTTCACTGTCTCCCTCTCATGCGGTCAGATATTTTCCTGAATACTACATAACATGATAACTGTCAGACCTCTCCCCTTCTGGAAGATGCAGCTGCAGCGATGAGTAGGTCTGAAAGTTAGTAACACTTCATCTCTCTTGCGAGCTGATTAGCCAGTTTGTGCATCTGAATAAACCCTATTGTATTAGGAAATCAGGCAAAAGTACTTCTTCACAGTTTGGTGAGGACTTTTTTCTCAGAAGTATGTTCCAGACCAGGAAACATGGTCTTTCTTGGCTTCATAAGTTGCTCCTACCACTGTCGGGATCTTTGAAAACAAACGTGTGTGTTAGTGATGTCTGCTGGTAATCAGCATCCAGCCCTGCAGAGGCAGGAAAGGAAATATTCCATGCCTGCAAGGACATCCCAATCTGCTGGGATGCTCCAAAGCTAGGTTTGCTCTTGCCTTTAGCATAGAATGCAGAAAAAGCACTAAGAAATAAGGGTTAAAATAAACCTGAGTTAACATGCCTCCTTGGGTCCTCTGGAGTTCTACAAATTCATCTTTAAGTAATGTTTTTCTTGAGAGTACTCAAGATTTGTGAGTTTAAGCAGATGATTCAAGAATATTAGTAAACCTGCGGATAAAAATCTTTACAGAGAGAAAACACTGCTGTTGAATGATCTTGTAAAATCAGGAGTGTAAATGTCTTTACATTGTTACTATAAAATACCCTGAATTTCAAGAAAGAACAAATATATGAATAGGTTCGAACACAGTTCCTTTTCCACTGATGGCACATGCTTTCACTGATCATAGACAAGAAGTAGGAAGCCAGAGTCAGGAATAAGTCTGCTGTTCTGTGAAAGTGCAGTCACCTCATTAAGACCCATTGTGTTTTAAAGAAACCACATCATATCCAAGCATGAAGAAGTGTATTTTGGAAAGAGACAGAAGCTCCCTTCACAATTCAGCATTCCTGTTAGTGGTTGAACAAGTAGGTCTGCTTGGCATTGTAACTTGGGCAAATAATTACGGGTTTCTTGCGCTCTGCTATTGATGGTGTCACTGTGTCATGTTTTGCTGGTGGGAGAGATAAGATTACATTTCTCTTGCACAGTCTGGGCTTTTTTTTTATTTTTTTAGTAAATTCTACCAAAGCTTTGGGTGCCCAGAGCATTTTTCAAAAAGCTTCTTTTAGTAACAGAAAGCTTGACCAGGAAAGTGCTACCATGCTGGGCGGGATGTATGTTCAGCACATAGTGATTCTTGGAAATAAGCTTCAAGTACACATGCTGTCTCCCCTCAAGCTCTGACACAGCTGTGGAAAGATAAAACTTTCAAAGTTCACAGCTATTTGCTCAATGGGGATGACCAGGTGAGTCTATTACCAGGAGTACAAAGAACTGGGAAACAAGATTGCCAGCCACTACCCCTTCCTGACTTAGAATCTCATTGCATGCTGCTGTGATGGTCTTTCCACCTAGAGCAAAGAAAGGTGAGGATCACACCCTGTGTGCTGCAACGTCACCTTCAAAGGAAAGCAAGAGTCCAGACTTGGGCTGAACTGAGCAGATGCAGCTCAGCAGGGTTGGTGCCAGCTGCCGAAGGGCTCATCTACCCCTGTCTCTGCTCCACCAGCTGCCAGGGCAGCACAGCCTCCACAGACACCATGTCAGCAGTGCAGCTGCAGCACACCCGCAGCCGGCCACTTAGCCACCCACCAGTCAGGTGTATTGATCTGCAATGATAAACAATGACTCAGGGGCCCTCTGTGTTGTGCAACACCTCCTCTTTGCAGAGATGTGCAATAAATATAGGAGGGGGTTGGTTTATTTCAAGGTGGATGAATTTTACCTAGGTACCTGCATACCTGCCTGCCTGCCTATCTGTATCTATCTATCTATCTATCTATCTATCTATCTATCTATCTATCTATCTATCTATCTCAAAGCACTGTCCAATCTGGCTTTGAACACTTCCAGGGATGGGGTAGTCATAGCTTGTCTGGGCAACCTGTGCCAGTGTCTGGCCAACCTCATAGTAAAGAATTTTTTCCTAATGTGTAATCTAAATCAACCTTTGTTAGTTTAAAGCCATTCCCCTTTGTCCTGTTACTACATGCTCTTTTAAAAAGTCCTTCTCCATCTTTCCTGCACACCCTGTTTAGGTACAGGAAGCTGCTCTCAGGTCTCCCTGGAAGTGTCTTTTTCCAGGCTGAACAAGCTCAACTGTCTCAGCCTGTCTTCATAAGAGAGTAACAGAGTAATCTTTGAATGCAGAGACATTGTAAGCAGAATAAATCAAACAACATGGGGAAAAGCTGGGTTTATGGCACAGGGCTACTTACTTAAGACCATGATCTGGCTTGTCTGCAGCAGCGGTTGTAGACACCCTGAGTTTGATAATCCATTTTAGCCTCAAAACTGCTTTTTATACCTCCACTGATGCTATTCTCCAAAATAAGTCACAAAGCTATGCAGTTAGCTTTTGTTCAGCCTTAGTGTTATGACCTAAAGAGGAAGAGGCAGGCCAATGTGGAAAAGGAATAAAAAGTGTGAGTGCAGCTGAGAAAGCCATGGTTGCCTCAGTCAGGTTCTGCACTTACTGTGCAAGAATGTTTCATAACCTGGTCCTGAGCAGGTTTTCCTGCACGTTGGTGTCTTGTTGCCTTAATGCTGGTTTCCACCACAGTTTTACCTTCAATCATGAGGTTACCATGGAAACATACCTGCCTGAGAAACATAAGATCCAGCTGTAGGGCTTAGAGAATACATAAATGAGTAAGTAGGAGTGTAAGTCAGAAACAAGCAAGGGATTCAGATGTGCACCTTTTCATTAAAGCCATACCTGAATGTGCTGAAGAGGGTAAGAAAGGTGCCTTATCCTAGTAGAAGCCATGGGTTACAGAAGCAGGCCATAGGGTAGTTAAGACGTTGAACTGAAATCTAGACAGCATGAAAAAGATATTATTTTCTTGCATGAAAATGTTTGATTATTAACATGATCTTGGAGCCTGATAAACACTTTTCCCATGCCTGTCCCAGGCAACATTTTTGGCTATCCTAGCCTTGAGACTGCAAGCGACTTCCCTCATGTCACAGTAGCATAAATCAGTTTTAACCAGTATCTCATAAGGGAATAAGAGTCCTGTATCTTTCTTCTTCCCACACTGTTCTCGTCCCACTCCTTCTTTTTCTACTGCATGCAGTCCAATAAATCAGAATTTGATTTGCTGTCTTGACCTAAGATGTGCACTTACGGGTGCACTATGTGGTAGCATTATTTTTTTCTAAAAGTGAGAGATACACTGCATACAAAGAAGGGGATTTTGCCTCTGTCAGCTGCATAACTGTCAGATAGTAGCAGTAGGACAGACCAGTTCATACTCTATGGGTCACAGACAAAAGACTAGGCAATGAGGTGTTGCAAAAGACGGACTTAGTTGTGTCCCTCCCTTGGCTGTTTAGCACTGCACTTAATACTAAAAGATTTTAGAGTTTCCACTTAAAAAATATGGTGAAATACTTTACATAGTCATCTTGATTAAGTCACTGATGCTCATCAAAGAATTAAGGTACATAAAGAGTTAAGATGCTTGCTTAGGAAAGCACCTTCTTGTCTTCTCCCTCTTCTGCATACCTGACTCTCAGCTACAGCATTGATGGCAGCCTTTCTTCTGTCTGACAGCTGCATGCTCACAGCATCAGCTGTATTGAATAGATCTTGGGAATAAAACTGAGGACTGTGCTCCTTCTTTCCTGAGAATTCAAACCAACCTGCTAAATGAACTGACTTCACTTCTTGGTGACTTTTGGGGGTGCACAGTTGCAGTCTAATGCTCTCTCTGCTTAAAGAACAGGCTTTTTTTGTTAAGGGTAAAATGCCATAACACCTTGCTTTCAGTGCTGTCTCAGGAGACTGGAGGTTAAAATCATGCTATTCGAAATTACTCGTTACAGGACAAAGCAGACACAGCCTGTACTTAGACAAACAGAAAGCAGTTCCTTCTGTTGCTAACTAAGCCCCTTTGATCACTTTATTGCCTAACAAGTTGTTATTATTATTTTATCAAGTGTCTTTAATCCTTTCCTGTGGCAAAGTCTTATTTTCCACTATTGTCCTTCTGAAAAAGAGTCTCTGTCTTAGCAAAATTTTGTTTTCTTGCTCTGAGTTATTCATGTTGTTAATGTTTCATTAGTCAAAGCTTTGATTTGACTTTATGTGCAGGGGAATAAGAAGCAGAAATTTCCATAAAAGACAAAAAGAAATTTATACCTGGTAATGCGAGAAATGCATCTCACAGGGATTCATGTCATCAGGAAAGTCAATTTTCTCAAGAAGAGATACAAGATACTTCATACACCCGGTGACTGCATTTCCCCAGTCTAATATATGGCATTTTAGTCACACACACCCATTCTTCCTAGAAATTACCCAAATTCATAATTATTCTTTTCCCAAAATTCACAAAGTTTCCATGCTACCCTCTCCTTCCCCCCTCTCAAAATACATAGTTTGGGACTTGTTACCAATCAAAACAGATTTAAAAAACTGCCTGTACCTGGAAGCTTTTCTCCCAGATCTTTTGGAAAAGGGACATATAATACCTTTCCCTTGGTGCTGTGTGTCAATATGCAGTAACTCCAGAGCACAGCTTTTTGGACTTTTGCTCTCAAAACAACACTACCAACAAAAATTATTATGAAATTCAGAGTCGTTATTACCATGCTAACTATTAACAATTGCTAGTTACACTTTAAAATTTTGTAGGATAAAATACTTTAGGAAATTCAAGTTGTTTCAAATTCTGAGTAATTTTTGAACCCAAGTTACCAAGTCACATGTTTTATAGGATATTCCTCTTGCCTTTAGAGATACAGATATACATAATCTCTCCATGTCACAGAAAGGACCCTTTGGGGAATTTCAGCAGACATTGTCACAGGAGTTTTCTATTCATCAGACAAAGAGCTGGAGCACAATAGGGACCTGGGGATTTTCAGCAGGTCCGCAGGGAACCTCACCTGACAATGTAAATTTGCATGCCCTAAGGCTGCTTTCATTTGCACCAAAGGTTAGATCAGTCTCTGAATACTGCCTGGCAGATATAAGTCAGGCTGGAGCCACTTTGGATGTCCAGTATCAATTTCTAATGTTTAAAAAGACTGCTTACCAAGTAGACAGGAAGGGAGATAGATTGACATGAACTG
Organism: Neopsephotus bourkii; assembly: GCF_033783945.1. NCBI lineage: Eukaryota > Metazoa > Chordata > Aves > Psittaciformes > Psittacidae > Neopsephotus > Neopsephotus bourkii. The sequence continues at coordinate 158,501 of NW_026902006.1, forward strand.
GAAAAGACTACTGAGTAAGTAAATGATAGTGGATAATCTCATTCATTTGTTCTGACAGAGAAAGCTTACAAAAAATATAGAAGTCCAAATACTGCTGAATATGTAGGTAATACTAAAGAGCTGACATTTGTGAAAGGAGTGATAGCAAATATAGAGAACATTACTAGTTCTGCAAGAGTAAAATACCATTTTGCAGATGCTTACAAGAAAAAAATCAGATCCTACAGGTAGAGTCACTGTGCCCTGGAGCTGCTAATGGAAATTTAAATATATATTTTCCCTCACCTTCCAAAAGGTGAGAAATGTGTTTCATTTTCTTTTAGCCTCCTTGACATTTTCTGGTACTGTTCTTGTGTTCTTTATATCAGTTTAAACAATTTCAGCTGTAGAAGTTATATTTACATGCAGGTTTATTCATATGCAATTGTTTGCTTATAACAGTATTTGGGTAGTTTAACATCTACTTTAAATTTGCTGGTAATATGCATTTGGTTTACTATGTGATACCTGCCTGGATTTTTAGTCTTGAAGTTTTTGACCATGACAAGTGTTCACTATTTATACTGTGTTATAATTTGTTAAAAAGGTTTTGTTGCAGAGCAACAAGATCAGATTTCTATTCAACTCATCCTGAATGCTCCACTCTGAAGTCCAATTGGACATCTTTGGAGCTGCAAAACAGGATGGTCAAGAAAAGATGAGGGCTTGATACACAGGTATAGATGGGAAGATGCCCAAGAAGTGGGAAAGCAAAATTACTTTATTGGCATGTAATACTGAGAAGACTATAGCAATATACAGAAGTTCTGGTTCCAAAGGAAGGAAATGGAAAAGCACTGGTTTGCATCTGGAAGCTGCCTCCTCTTCTTACTCCTGTGTTAAAAGACAGCTCAGCTGTCTCACAATTAGGTGTTCATTGAATAACACTGAGATTTTAGGTAGAAATTTTATGGTATGGATAGTGAACACTGTTGTTCATTCTAGAAGGCAGAAGCCACAAATGTTATTGAAGCCTTTTGTCATCAGGCCAAAATATCTAATGAGATTTCATTTCAGACCCTAACTTAACACCTCAGATTTTATGGAAAGCCATACCTTTCTAAAGCCTTCTCAGTAAATCAAACTAGATCCTAAATAATTGACTCCTAAAGGAGTATCCTGAATTGTATATCAAATTACGAGGTCAGAAGTCCCACATTCAATGACAGCCTCTAGTTACAGCAACTGTCATTTCTGCTGCCTTAGCATTTCTTCATTTACCTTCTTCAATAATATAAACTTAATCAATACAAATAAAAATAATGGCACAAAAGCTTGTGCTGGCATTGGGCTTTCTAGTAATTTGCAGACAACAGCAAAAGCTGATGTTGTGATGACTGCTTCTGTATGGGACTGGTATAACTACTTGCTGAGGAGCTGTAAAGGCACAGCCTTGACATTACAGTTCATACTGAGGCTCAGTTACAATGCATCCACAGTATTTTATTGGGACATTCAGTTTTGGGCTTACATGACTTAAGAGAGAAGATATTTGGGCATTTTGAAAAGCCTCTTTAAACTAACTGCAGAGTATAGGACTTATGGTTTGTCCCTTGTTTATGTATTATGGTTTTGTCCCTTGTTCATGTTCTTTCCCTCTTTTCTGTTGTTTTGGACTTCTTTTTTTCCCTTCTCCCTAAATAAACCTTCCAGTACTCCCAGTAATGGACTAAACACAATCTCAGCCTGCAGGCATAATCAGAGAGGAAGAAGAGACTGAAAATGAAGTGGTGAGTGATTGCCAAGTATGCCAGTGTTTCCAGCGCAGGGACTCTTACTAAATACCTGTTCACATGGAGGTTTGCTTGTCTGCTTCCTTGTTTTTCCCTATTGAAAGAGTCAAAGGGCTTTGAATTACCTATCTATCTTTACCGTTTCACAGGCAACTAATCAGAAGACATTTACAACTGAACATTTGCAAATAGGTTTATATAATGTATTTTACAATATTTTAAATGCACACTTTGTCAGGCCAGTTAAGTTTCAGCTAGTTAGTGAAAGAGACATCCAAATGTCAGCAGAAGAGTCATGGAATACCTCTCCATTCCTGTTTAAGTCAGACTTCAGTCGATTTTTTTCTATGAGCATCAGTTTCCATTCATTCCCACAGGTCTTTAATCAGCAAAACACTCACCATTAAAGCAATGGGCTTGAAACTGCAGTGTATGCCCTCCCTCCTTCCCTCCCTTCCTTCTTCCCTCCGTTCCTCTCTCCCTCCCTCACTCTCTCCTTCTCTTTCTCCCTCCGTTCCTTTCTCCCTCCTTCCCTCCCTCCTTTCTTTCCCTCCCTCCCTCTCTCCCACCCTTCCTTCCTTCTTGAGCCCAGCCCTCCTCTCATCTGCACTTGCCACCCATGGGCTGCCTTCTGTCCCGCAGGAATGTGGACCAATGCTGGGAAATCGTCCCTCGCTTTCCCTCACCACATGTGTCCTTTGGGTGGGCTTAGGGTGAGGAGCCACGAGGCCACCTGCATCCTTCCTTCCTGCTCTGACATGAGGATGCTATCATGGCTCTGTGCTGCAAAAGCCAACGCGTTAACCTCAGCAGCCTCTCCTTAATTAGATTTTTTTTTTCCCCTCTACATCTCTCTTTTAATGTGCAGTTCCCAGATTCCTTCACAGTCAGCTATCCCTTTTATGCCTTCTGGAAAGCAATATATAGCACAAGGGCTATAAATAAGACTAGCAATGTCATGGTAACCATGGTAACCAGTAGGCTTCAAACATGGAAGTGTGTGAGTTTTATAGGAGCCTGCTCTCGACAGTACAGCCAGATGATCTGTCCTTTTTAAAATTACACTGAAAGGAATTTGAATTTCTCACCTGGCACAAAAATTGTTCTTTCTTTTTTTAAATACTACACAAGAAACTGGAGAGTTTTTTCCTTCTTAAAAAATAAATGGGTGTTGAAAAGAATGCCTGAAATGGATACGTTCTTTGGATACAGACTGCAATGGTACTTTGAAAACTTTTTCATTTCATATAAAGGGAGCAGCTGTTCTTGTGCACCATTCATTGTAACTATTATGTCTCATCTCTTGCTGTGAAGGATAACTCAATTCATTGCAAGGATGAAATGGATGTATTCTATCTTTGTGCTGGGCAGTATATTAAAGGTTCAATTTCTTGAAAACAAATTCAGCAACTGAAATTCAAAGACCCAACTGGGATCTATCAATAGCTATACAATAAAAAGTTGCTACTCAGTTGCCCGGGGGTGTTGTAACTCACAACACAGTTTGCACGTGAAGCAGAGACAGCCTTTCAGTACTTTGCAGTCCTGCCCCTGAAGCAAAGCACTGACATCCACACAGTCTTTGTGGGCAGTGACTGGGCACTGATTTATGAGGGGGTCAAGCCCTGGTCTGCAGCTCCAGCCCACAGCTGCCAGCACCCTGTGTGTTCCTGCCATCTGCAACTGCAAGGCTGTGCCTTCTGGTCCCTTGATATTCATGCAACCACAGCAGTTCACTGCTGGCTGCAGAAATCCACCTGGGAAACAGGGTTGATGGTCAGATTGCTGGTCTGTGCAACCTGACATAGCTGTGGCAGCAGCACAGGCATCCCTTGCTGTGGGCTCCCAGGAGCTTCTCCACACTGTGATTTATTGCTCTGCCCTTCTGAGAATACTGATACCAAACTCTACAGCAATCCCTCAGCTAGTGGTACCGTCATGTGCTTGTGACCTTCCCTGGAGAACAGCCCAGTGTTCTCCTTAATCAACATGGACAATAACTAGAGCAGGGGACCTGGAGCTCTTCAAGGTCAGGACAGATATTCACATATAAATAAACTGATTGCAAAGTCAAACCCTGAGCAGGAAGCACCAACAAGTTGCATCTCAGCAAAAGATCTGGGAAAAGCCATACTGAGAGGTCCCTCCGCACATAATTCCTGAGTTACAGAGGAGTATGATCACATCCCTGCTCCACAGGGTGCCCGCGAACTCATCCAGACTAGAGAAAGAGGGGAACACCCCCTCCCCCACTTCTTAGTTTTTTCCTACCAGGATCCCGCTGTAATTGCTGCAGCCAGCACAGCACTGCACACCTGGCTGGATTTTACACTGGCATCCAGCGTGAGCACCTGGGTAGAGAGCGTGGTGAGGTCTGTTCCCATCTTCATTGCACAGGAAGAGAATGTATTGTACGTGTTTTTAGACTGGGGTTGGACGTGAGCAGTAGAAGGCTCCCCCAGTGGCAAAGCTGTTCTCATTCCATGAACCTCAGTGAGAATAAACTTGTGCTATGCTATCTGAGCAATTTTTACTAATGCATGAATGCTTCTTGGACAAAAAGTAAGAAGCTTTCATTGCCCCAGAGATGGTTCAGCTTGGACAGTTCAGAGATGCAGTTCTCTACAGAAGGATTTGGGAATAGTATCTGGGGAGAAGAGTAATGCACTGATGTTCAACCTTAAGGTTTGTTGGCAGCCCCTTGGGCACGGATCTGGGGAAGGAAACAGCAATGTGCTGTATATGGATGTTTCAGCTGGATGTTTTTACAGATTAGCTCCACAGCAAATGGAAATTACTGTGAAAGGATGAAGTTTATCAGTCCACATGTTAATGGAGGTGTTTGAAAGGTGACCCTAACTTCAGTGAACTTCAGAAACCTCCTTCACAGCATTGTGGCTTGTTTCAGTCAGTCCTGTGGCTCTATGATGTTTTTCTATTATAATGCCTATCCTTAGCTCAGCATCACCTGTGAGTTTTTTATAATTGGAAATAAAAATGGGTCTATTAAAAAATGTTGCTTGCACATATTTTGTGTGTGTGTGTGTAAAATATGCAGCAGGGGGGGAGGGGAAGCACTATGAGTCAGACTATTTCTTTCCACTCCATCAAGATTTGCCAAAAGGTCTGAGTTTATACAAATACACAGAATTTTTTCTCTTCCCACATCACACAAGACATGCACGCTGCCCCCAGCATAGCCATTGTCTCTGCAGCTTTTGCTGTCTTCAGCAGGAATTAGGCTCAGAAATTCCCACCCCAAGCACCTGCGCTCCATCTGTCAGCAGTGAATGCTCTTGAACTGACATAAGTGCCAACAGTGAGATTCACAGTGCAATGTGAGGCTGCTCCATCAGCCCACTGACCCATAACCATTGCCATAGATTTTCAGTGAGAGTGCGTTGGAGTGTTGAAATGGCTGTGGTCCTCTTGATAAGCAAGGGCATAGAAAGGTGGCAAGGACACAGCAGATCCATTAAGAGTGTTAGGTGGAGATAGTGAACCTTGATCTCACAAGCATTTGCAGGGTAGCATTACAGCTCTCTGTTTTCCCATTCACTTTGGTGGGATTTCTGATGTCAGGAAAATCCTTTGTCAGCAGTGCCAGCTCTGGTGTCTTTTGGTCAAGAATTCAGAGCCTCTTGGTGGACTTAGACTCAACCATGAAGAAAATACATCCTTCAGGATGTTTCACAGACAGCTGTCAAACCTTTCACTGGCACTGAACCACCAAGCTCTTGCACACTTTTTTTTTCACTCTGACAACAGTAACACATCTTCAGATTGCTGAAATTTATTACTTTTGAGAAAACCCTAGTGTACCCTTGAACTTTATACCAGAGACTTGTGTTTAGAGTCATCTCTCTGCCAAACAGCAGATACCTCATAATACATTTTGAAACCTGCTTCCAGACAGCAGAGTGCTGTTAGATGCTGTGAACAGCCTCATGATAAAGATGAGCACAGTCTTTGCCAAAACACCTCAGACACCTACTTCCCAGGCCCTCTCCTTTCCCTTTTCTTGGGTAACAGACCCAGGTTATTACTTGTTTTCAACTGACCTTTCTCAGCTGGAGGTAATAGAAGACATTAATTTCCACTGGCTGACGTTAAATAAATTGCCAAGAGTGGGGGAAGGTCAGGGAAGAGTGGTGGAGCCTCTTTTCTTCAACTCTCACAATTTCTATGGTTCCAGTCAGGCATTATAATTGTTCTTGGCATCCTTTTTTTTTCCCACAGACTACAAACTTGGGTTCATATACAGTTCTCCCAGTTCCTCCTTTGTTGTACAACTGGTCATAAGCCATTTCAGACACAGAGAAACTTTCTGCCTATCTGCAATGGCTTCTGTGTGAGTCTAATTTATAGTAGCAGTAGGTTTACAAAGACCAAACTGTTGGAGGCGAGTAACTTGCAAAGGTTTTCTTTCAAAGCAAATTTTCTCTCTTATATTTTTCAGTGTAAGGGAAATGTTTACACATTTCAGTATAAATAGCCAGCAAAAAAAGAGCTACTATTTCCTTGGGGCATACAAGGGTGCTGGAGAGGGACTCTTCAGTAGGGACTGTACTGGTAGTTCAAGGAGTAATGGGTTAAAACTTAAACAGGGGAAATTTAGATTGGATATAAGGAGGAAGTTCTTTACTGTAGGGGTGGTGAGGCACTGGAATGGGCTGCCCAGAGAAGTTGTGAACGCTCCATCCCTGGTGGTGTTCAAGGCCAGGCTGGACAAAGCCTCAGGTGACATGGTTTAGTGGGAGGTGTCCCTGCCCATGGCAGGGGGGGTTTGAACTTGATGATCTTAAGGTCCTAGGGGTCCAACCCTAACTATTCTATGATTTTGTGGTTAGGGGCCCAAAGATTGCTCCACCATTGGCTTACCAATGGTGAATTTTTCACTCATGTTAGGGAAATTCTCGGCTGAAGTAAATGCCACTGGAGGAGTCTCAATTGATCCTCCAACTGCACAAAGAAGAAAAACACTCCCTTTGATATTAATTAACTAGAGATAAGTTCAGTGTATGGTTGCTATCAAGGGACAGTAGGTCTGACGCAGATTTGGGACACATCCTGTTATTTCTGTGCCATCCAACATCTGCCCTCATCAGTTTCAGTCTCATCGTTATTCTGTTGAGACTGATCTTTGATGTTGTAAGAAATCTCTGGCAGGGGCTGAATTTTGCTGTGTGATTCACACACAACATCTGGTACAGCAGAAGCCAGAGTAGTCTGGGCAGTACAGATTTTGACCAATTCATATCTGAATCCACTTGATACTGGCAGAAAATACACATTTTTGATTTTCGAAAGTACTGAGTTGCCTAGTGCAGGGTGACTTTGCTTCTGAAATTGTATTAAACATTTCTGTGCATCTTTTAAAGCCAAGATCCATTTGACAATCCACCCTGCATGTCTGAAAAGACAAGAGCCACAGCTTTAGAGAGGACAGGTGGCGTCTCATTTCTCTGCCAAAAGCAGTTTTGTCATTTCAGGGAAGGAGGAGACATATGGAGGGGGGGCATGACTTTTTGCAGCCACAGTAGCTGAAGCAGAAGGAGCTTGTCATTGTGGGCTACCTGGATCTGAAGCTGACAATGGACTGTACATAAAGGACCTTCATGCTTTCTGAGGCATTGCCTTCAGGAAACCATTTCACAAGTACTAGTCCTTGCCTGCACTGTGCTGCCCTGAACACCTTATCCCATTCTTTCATCACTTTCTGCTTCAGTCTTTTGGGGGAAATAGTATGTGCTGAAGCACTGCACTGTTGACAATAACGATTATCTCCATAATAAACTGGCTTGATCCAGGAAGACAGATGGGAGAGAAAGTGAGAAAATAATTAAAAAAGGCACACAGATGAAGAGTTTGGAAGGAGGGAGAAAGCAGATGGTGGATGAAATTCATTAGTTTAGAGTAACCATATTGATCCCCTCCTTTTCTCCCGAGCTGCAGCTAACTTTTGCTGCTCATATTTGTAATCCTGCACCCCTTGACTAGTACCTTCCTTTCACATTTGCTATCCTTACAATGCAGTCCTCAGAGCATGCCAACAATTCCTCTTTGATTTACCTGTAACGAAGTGAAGCCACCTCCAGAACATCTTTCCACCTACTGAAACAGCCAGTCAGCCATAAATTCAGGTGGAGCTCCAGCTGTTGGAAGGTATTACTTTCTGGTTTTAGCCATACTGAGGCTGTTAATTTTCAAATAGGGGCATATGTCCTTTTTTTGTCCCAGGAGGTTTTTTTGCCCAATGGGAACCACTTGGGTACAAAGCCTAAAAGCTCAAGTCCCTGTGAAGTTCAAAGAGACTGACCATTTTTTGAGGGAGATCAAACAACAGTCATATAAATGCTTTCTCAAGCAATAATCCAATTACTGCTGTCTCACACTGAGGGGAGCTGAAAGTGGGCAGGTTTCCCTGAAGCATCTAGATGAATCTGGCAACATCCAAGAAGTTTCAGACATGACCGTGCCCTGGTGAGCAGTGCTGTGTCAGAGGGAGCACCTGTATGGCAGACAAAAGCACTTTCCAGGTCTGCTCACCTCAACAAGACAAGCAGAATTCGGCTGATAGCCTTCCCAAACACATCTTGTCCCATGGGTTCATCTGCAGACATGGAGGAATACTTCCTGCAGCTCCTTTGAAAAGGCTCAGAACATGTTTCCATGAGGCTGGGATACTCCTTTTTGTGCAGCTGTGAAGCCAGCAAGGCAGTGCCAAAGCCCAAAGAAGAAACTGGTCCTAAACTGAATGCAGGGATGGACAGAAGCAAGATGAATTAGATGCTAAGGCAGCAATTAAGTTGAGCTTTGGGTCTGGATCATAAATGGCTTCTACATTTTTGTGTGATGATTTTGCGTGTTGCTAATTTGACTAATTAATTTGACTAATTCTCCATGTTGTAAAACTGTTGATATTGGGGAAGCTAATGTTTAATTTAGAAGCTAATTGAAGAACATCAGGCTGCAGTCAAAAAGTGCAACAGGATAAAATATGTATTTGCCCATCACCTAGGTTTCATCATTTTCAGTGGAAGAAGGCAGGCTTGGTAAGCTTAGGAAACCAACGCCGTGTGTGAGTGAAGAGCAAGGGAGACAGATAATTTCTGATTGACATAACTAATGCTGATTTGTTTTTATGAAGCTGTCTTTCTTACAGTGAGCAACTAGAATATTAAGTTTCCACCTTGCTTAAACGATTTTAGAACTTGTGGCTCAAAATGTTCAGAGTATTTAAGTGCTGACACATAGCCAAATACTTTTAAATTCACCTTAAAAGTTACTTTGTGAGAATACTAACTGTATCAAGACTGGATTGCTTTCTCAAAGGCTTTAATTATAAGTACTTCATTAGGAAGGGTGTACATGGGCATGATTTTTTATTTTCGAAGATAAATGAAGAGCACAGCAAAAGCGTCCCTCCTGTCTGTGAAATGTACGTACAGTGCAACTGACACAGTGGTTTGAAGGCTTCAAAATGGTAGTTAACGATGCCAAACCCAGTAACAATTTTCTATTACTTAATGTTAATTACATCTTCTGTAACTGTACATATTCTGTGCATCTTCTGGGCCCCTGTATATAGAGAAAATTAAACCTCAGGAGAATTAATCCTTCACAAACTGAAAGGTGCTCCTTGCAAGGACTTTACCACTTAAAAAAGAATAGCTGTGAAATATTACCATATTTTTTTTTTGACACTCTGATCACATTTTCCCAGTACCAAGCAGAGCAAAAGGCAAGTTGCTCCACAACAAAGAATAAAACATTTTGCATGTATATATGTCAAAAGAGTTGTCAAGCATGCAAGAAAGGCTAGAAGTTACTGGGAATTTTAAAGGTTATTCTGCAAAATGCAGACCTAAAAATTGGTTGACAATTATATACTTAATGTCTTGTGTGCATTTAGAGATATGTAAATTGAATAAAAGAACAGAACAGAGGGTGGTGGATCACCATTATAAAAAAATGATTTTTTTTTTTTTTATTTTTATGCTATGTGTTAAAAGTAAAAATATAGTAAGTCAAGATTTCCAAAATATTTCATTGCTGTCAGAGGCTCAGGATCCCAAGAGAAACTGTAAGATTTTTCAAGTGGAAGTTGCTTTGCAATGAATGAGCTTAAACATTGTGCATGAATTCTCTATACAGTTTTTCATGTACATCAATGGATTTTGTAAAGCAGAAAGAAGCAATTAGATGTCTTCAGGATTTACTTATCAAAATTAATCTCAAATTAATTTTGAATTTTACATTCTGCAGAGGGCAAAAGCAAGCTATAAAAAGAAATAACGGCTCCAGACCAGAGGCTTCTGTTTTCTTAAATCTCACATTGACAGAATTGGGTTTAGGAAGAGATCTATAGCTGTTAACAGCACATTAAGTTATCCCATTAGGCTAAAGTGTAGAAACGTGACCTGTTACACTCCTATTTTTATTATGGCTATCCTTACGCCTCGAAGGATGATATGTGAGCTGCAGAAATACCAACCTACAGGCCGCAAAAAATTAACAAAAATAAAGTGTCTTAAGAAACGCTAAGAAATCTCTTAATGATAGCTTTTTGTCTAAATAGAGGTCAGGCTCCTATTTGGATGTCAACAACATAACTGTGTACTCTGAATGTTGGCTTTTTGGTGTTGATATACAGGCAGCATTGGCAATGTCCCAAAATCTCTGTATCAAGGCTGTTATTTATTGTATGGTGTTAGTCAATGATCATAGCCAATGCTCCTTTCTACTGTGATTTATTAAAAGATCACAAAAGGCTGTGGTACATGCAGCCTACCACCAAGATTCAAAGGCACAAAAGTCTTGGCGTTGAGTGTGTGTAGCAGAATAAATGCCTTCCATTAGTCCTAATTCCTAAAGCTTCCTAAGCCAACCTTGTGCTCAGTTGCCATAACTAGTAATGGAAAAAAGGGTATTTGAATGCTTAATTTGGCACTGAAAATCTTAGCAAATAAGTATTCCAACCTTAAAAGGCATGCCTGAACATTTTCCAATTGTACTGCAGTAGTATTTCTGATTAATTGCTGTTATTCCATGTCATTTGCCTTTTTCATAAAGACAGGTCACAGCTTGTTCACCCTTCAGACTTCTGAAGCACTGCTCCTCAAGGATTTTGTCTTAAAAGAAATTGCACAGAAAAACTGAAACTTGCCAAAGCTATTAATCAACATAATTTATTCTCTAAGTGCTGTAGCAATATCAATTTGTGCAGCCTAGCTTTTGTTGGTTTTACTGAGGTACACACTTGTTCTTGGAAAAAATAAAAGCATTTATTCAGTTGAAAACAGCTTGTGTTTTACTGGTAGCGTTAAAATAGCACTTAACGGCTGAAAGCAGAACACGTGGCCCTGGCTTGTTCTGATCCTTGTTGCTCTAAGTAGGATGGGAAATAGTTTTTCTAGCTTGTGAAAATCGCTATGAGAGAACAAATATTTTTCCTCATCCTGCGTTAGGTGGTAATTGTGTTATTTGTCATTTCCATTAAAAAAATGACCTATTTTTTCATTTGGACTGGACATAAACTCCCAGGAATTGATGGGCTTTTTTATGCATGTTTTAAATCTATTTTTCTATATATTTTAAATATTTTTATACATTTCTCTGCTATGTTATAGGCAAGATCAGCACATGGAAATCATTCATCACAGAGGTACTCTTCCAGAGGCGTCACATCTTAGATCAGACTCCTTCGTGATAAGTGAAACAGGCAGATTCCTGTAAATATATCATCTTAATGGATTTGCTGCAGCCCCTAAATGCTGTCTGATGTGTCCTTGATGTTACCTCTCCAGTTTTTCTTTCAACTTTTAAATTAAAGCACAGGTACCTGAAGTGCAGCACTAGCACCTGATCTTAGAGGCCCTTGTGCAGAGACTGGTACAGCCTGTGCCCAGTATGTCACAAGGACCCCATTCCATCAAGGAAAATGCTCCACATCTGTCTTCTGGCAGAGAATGGTGGAGATGCCAGAGTCCTGAATGTATCCAGGAAGATCTGTGGTGTGATCTACACATCACAGTGAATTGCAACCCTGACAGCTTCTGAAGTCAATTGCAAATCTTCAGTTAAGTTCAGCAGTGTCGTAAGGACCCCAGGACAGACCCCATAATGTGGACATGGATGTGTAACAAAGATGAAAAGACAACTTACTACCTCAAGTTAAAATGGGGAAATACCTTCTCAGAATGAGACTTCACAACCAAAGAATAGCCAGACTACAGTCCAGAAGCTGCCCTAGGCATGGAACACACTGCAGCAACATGGCAGTTTGGCACTTTCCCACATCAGGTTTAACGTGTTAATCTCTGAGACCACACCAGCTTTGAGAGCTGACCTGAAGAAACATGCAGATAAGACTCTGAAGGAGCAGGTGGAAAGAACAGATAAATTCAACCTCAAATTCAGCCTATTTCTCTAATCAGAACAGGCTCTTTCAATGTCAGGCTTTTCAAAACTCTGGGCACACTACAGTCATTGAGATAAAAACTGTAAAGTGAGGTTCATAGAAACTGGTACTTGGTTTGGATCCTGCTCCTTCTTCAGTGACAATGACCAAGGACTGATGGTGTAGCTCCCTGTGGAAGAAGTCTGCATGTTCCTCTTAGCTCAATGAGCAACCGCATACATATTTGTGTTGAATGTTAAATACATGCTTTCCTACCCTTGCTTCCTGAAAACATAAATTCTGCAAACTGCAGCATAAGCATTTTTCAGACTTCCACTGGTAATTGTTCTGATGGTTACTAAGAGCTGGAGAGGCAATGTAGCCTGCAAAATTTATTGCTACAGCTAATTACAGAGGGTGTACATGGGCAGCATGTTACAAAGAAAGAAACGTATACAAGTGCATGCATGTAAAAAAACAGCCCTTAATCTTCCTCCTAATGAAAGCTCCGAATGAAATTTCCCAATACTCATTATATTCATATCTAAATACTCATTAGCACTTCCATACCTATAGGCGTACATGGTTTACCATAGCTAATCATGACACAATTAGAAACTCAGCTTAGAAAGCTAGGGAAGGGTACTTGGTTAAAAGCCATTCAGTTTAGCACTTTTGCTGTCTCCCTGGAATGATTTTAGGGTTGAGCTAGTGTTTACTAATGAAGCACAGGGATTAGATTGCAGAGGAGTATCGATCTTACCCCTGATATGTTAAGAGGCACTCCACCTCATCACAAGGAAGATCACACCTGTGACAGATTTCTTCTATACTGTACCTCTCTCCTACCTTAAGTTCTCTTGAAGGTAGCCAGAACTGTACATTTATTAACAGTGTACACAGCAACTTTGGCTTAACTGATAATGTCTTTTCCCAATGGCATCAAGGTCACACATTTGTCTAGATGTCCTCAGGATTTCCAGCTCAAACATGGTCTCATTTTGCTGAATGCTGATCAGACACATGGTATGGACACTTTCCTTTAAGTTGATAATCTAGATATTAGACAGAAAATGGCAGGTAAGCAGAACAGAAAAGTGATCACAAAATGAACTGGAAAAAGTGTGTAGATAAAATTGACATGTTGCTATAATTGCAGTTTCAGTAAAACGATAATTTTCTCACCAAAAAATGCAGTGTGAGCTCAGGTGTCTTCTGCCATACTGCAATTCACTTTGTCAGGCATTTCTGCTAGTACCTGAATTTTTAAACTAAGGATATGTCATTCAGTGGCTTCAGCAAAATAAGGATGAACTCTTCCTAACCAAAACTGACTTTTCATGGGTAAAGCAGTACCTGCTTGATTACCTGTGGGCATGTGCTTGAGCTACACAGACATGCTGCTTTGACAGATGCACTACCATGCTGTTACACAAGAACTGGATGATGAAATGCAGAGAAAAAAATTCAGCAATTGACTAAATGACAGATTCTTTCTTTTTTTTTTAATTATAAAATTTGCAAATCAAAACAAAACACATTAAAAAAAAAAGGCAAATCAAAATCTGAAACATCCAAATCTAAATTCAGGGTCTCTTTTCCACAGTAGTAACAGGAATTTCATGCAGTTGTATCCTTGAAATGAGGATGCCAGAAATTTACTATACAGCTTCTTCTTCTTATTTCCAAAAATAGCTATTCCTAACACACTGAGTGAGAAACTTCAGAAACATTTCTGAAGTAATAAATCAGTAGCTCAGTATATTTAACTGATCACTAACTTATGAATACTCCTTAGTAAAGAAATCATAAGGGTTAGAAAAAGCATGCAAAATGTCATAGGCTATTGATATTTCTGCAGCTTGATAAACAACACTAAAAACATGCAGTCATAGCTAGATCAGTGGGAAGTTTTTCAGCTTTTTTATCAGATACAGATGCTGTTTGAGCTGTCTTGCTCATGTGCAGAGGCATAGCAAGAAAAAAAAAACAGGAAACCTGATAAAATATTGAGTATGTCTTGGTAAAAGACATAAGCATACAAAACATAAACACCACTTACAGCTTCATCAACAAAAAATAGGATCTTATACTGATAGGCTCGACAATGTTAGAAAATACTTCTTCAAACAATACAGAAGACTTTTCTCCAGTTTCTGGGCCTTTTGCTGAATCATGTTCAATGGAAAGGCACCAGCAGGGCTGAATTCCTGGGGCAAAACTTAGGTGCTATAAATAATTGTAGCTGCTTCTGCCTTACGGTGGGTTCTGAGATCAAGGAAGTTATGGTGGTTTCCAATGAAATTTATAAACTATCCAGTCGTTTAGTTAGTTATAACTTATTGTTATGCTCAACCCAGAAACCAACAAATGCCAGGAAGAAGAACAATCTAAACCCTCTGTAAGAGAACCCATGCAATTCTTCTCCATGTAGTATATAATTTCCATGTCCATTACAGAAGCTGTCTGCTTTTGCCACTTTTGCCACTGGAGACCATTAATTCTTCTCTTTGCATTTTTGTGCACTGCAGTGATTGGAGCTTTTAACACAACTACGAGCAATTGCTACTGATACCTCTGTCAATATACTTTTATACTTCTATATATCAATATACTTCTATACAAGAATTTTACTGCAGGACTCTGCCAAACTCCACTTTGCATGCCCTTTCGTACAAAGGGTTTCTTTCCCTCTACTCCACCCATGCTTCCAGCTCCATTTTCTGGTATTTCCAAATCTTCATAGATGTTTGCCTACATAGATGATTGCAGCAATCACACCTTCCTCAGTTCACTCTCTCATATCTCTTCTGTTGAAATAATTATGACTCACCACTTTCTTCTTTCTCTTGAAGAATATGGCAGAACTCCATACCAGTGAAAGAATAAACACCCCCAAAGCATGGTTTTTACTTCCTCCTCTTTAGATGGGGATAAAAATTAACTTCTGAAGTCATCCAGCTGCTCTTCTTTGGCAGTGGTGATGATACAGTGATAATGAGAGACCAACAAGAACAATGCAAGGTCAGCGTTAAAGGTGGGGGAAAGGGAAAGGCACAGTGGAGTTATCCAGCCAGGTATAAATTGGTGATTGTATGATCCATAGAATCAGAATCCTTTAAGTTAGAGAAGACTGTTCAGATCATCAGGTCCAACTGTTAACCTACTACTGCCAAGTACACCACTAAACCACATCCTCTGCCTTGCTCTAAGTCTTGGCATCTTCTGTCCTGGAAACTACCCTTCTAATATGCTTTGCAGCTGCTAAAGTACTGTAGTGCTTTCTTGTTGCTTTTCTGCAGAAATAAATATTTGCATACAAAAAAGTACTTCATAAAGACATTTATGAGAGATCTGTTTGTCCTCTTAGCTCACCCTGAATGATTAGGTCCTATTGGTGATAGAAGTTTTGTAACTGGTTGTTGCGGCTACACTCTCTGAAGAGCTTCCAGTTCTTTTCTACTAGTTCTGGTAACTCTTAGTTACTAACTCTGAGTGAGGGATAGATTCACACAGGATTTAGGTGCTGCTAGGATGTTCCCACTGATACAGAATTCTATGTTTCTGTGATTCTATGATTCCACCTTGCTGTTTCAGAACTCAGTTGCCCTTGAGGGCAGGTAGGCAGATAGTGAAGTCACACACTTCTCTAGAGCCACAAAGTATTTACATGAAGGCACATGAAGCTCATGGCAAAGCAGGGAGTTGAACTAAACGTATTGATTATATTTCTCTCACCTTCCCACACCTCAAATTGCTTTTACTATCATTTCAGTGTTTATTGATATCTTTCAAAGCAGCTTGTAGTACTGATAACGTCAAACTTCTAGTCAGCAGCTGCTGCTGAGAGCAGCCTGTGCACTAAGGCACATGTCCATGGCACACCTCACCAGCTGACAAACGTATATGTTGTAATGTCAGTGTATAATTATACAACTCTTCCCCAACTCCATCTGCACAACTGAGGAGGGCTGAGACCAAAGGTGATGAGAAAGGGGAAGAAGTAATTTAGCAGGGGAAAACAAGAAAATCTTCCAAGCTGCTGCAGGACAAATTACTCCAGCTGGGGTATAGTGAGGTATTAGGCACCAAGATGCAGCAGGCAGAGTATTAGGCAGAACAGCATCACCACTTCGAATGGCAAAGAACAGAGGAAAATACCCCTGTGTATGAACACAATAGTAAAATGGCAAGGTGAAGAACAATACCAAAACCCAAAACATACAGTAGTTGAGAAATGTAAGGGATGTGAGGATATCCATAGGGTTGTGAAATGGAAGAGGGATGAGGGTGAGATGAAGGATGCAAGTCTTAGAGCTTTCCTCCTTCGGTGAAAATGGAGGTCCTGTTGCCTGATCTCTGCTCTGTGCAAGGCTAAGGCACTGCAGCAATGACACGCTCTGAGCCAAACAGAATTCTGATTAGCTTTAGGATTTATGAGGTCAGTCAGGTCTCCAACAAAAGCCTAGTGTCAGCACTTTAAAAAGATAAAGCAAAACTTTCCAAAACCAAGAGGCTTGCATACATCAAAAGTTTTGAAGCTCTATATCTGAAAGCTCTCTACTTTTCCTTGGAGTTGCTAGGGTTAATTCTTCTAACAACAGTGTTGGATGAGCAAAACTGGGTAGTCTATAATCACCTTGTTTCGGGAGACTGGGATTCAAGATGCATGACATAATATTAAACTTTCATGAAATGTGTTCATTAAAGTGACTGATTTCCTTTCGTAAATAAGTAGATCCTTCACCACCTCAGGTCGTCACCAGGCCCTTCATGATCTGATGTCTTTGTTAACTTTGACAATATCTTTCTTCCCTCTTTTCCTCCCCTATATTTGTGGAAATATATATGCTCCTTCTCAAACAACTTAATATTCCTCAACCCTTATAAATATTAACCAGCAGACTTTGCAGAGTAGGAGATGAAGGGTTTACCACTCACATCAAAGTTAAGCCAATTCATGACCCATTTTGGTTGAATCCCTGTTGCGGGTATAAGGGAAGGAAGGACAGGATGAGGTAGAAAACAGTCCTCTGTACCTTTTGTGCACACATTTATGCCAAACGTCTTCTTTACAGAAATGGGTTTGTATATCCAAAAGTAATAAGAATTAAGATATAGTCTTTGTTTGAACTCTTCTTGACTTTCTTTTTTTTTTTACCAGGTGGGTCCTGGTTTGAATACTGTGTGCAGCGTTACCTGAATCCACAATTCGCTTCACAAAAACCAGCTTAATAACTGATTTCTGGGTCCCTTCAATTCCAGATCCTTTAAAGAAATAAATTAACAAATGTAAATCTTCTTTCCTGAATTCGTGTATTTCAGGGATAGCAAATTAAGTGCTCAGCATTGTTTCCCATGCACTGGTAGCTCTGAGAGTTGCCTGGGCAGGGGAATGTGTCTGCTACATGAGTAGGATGACTTCGAACAAATTCCATCATCTTTTCTGTGCTCAGGATTTTGACCTACACTTGCAGTATGGGACTAATACCAATAACTGTAACAGATGTTGAGACCTGGAAGGACAAATGTTCGAGAAAGAACAAAAACTATATAGCTAGACAGCCAAAGTTGCCAAAACAGACCAAAAACCAGAAGAGTGACTTCACTGACTTCAAAACAATGCTATGAGGGATTTCTCAGCCTTTAAATATTTACCTTACAGTCTGCATCTGCTTTTATGATTCAGCTCACATGCACAGTGCTAACAAATGATATATTAACAATCCTGTTTTCTCCAGAAAGTTATTTCATATGCAGCAATTTCAAGTAGTATTTGAGATATGTAGGCTAGGCTTAAAAATACACTAAGGATTTGCAAAACCCTCACTTTTTAAATAGTCCAGCTTAAGAGTTTACAAAGAAAAGAAAGCCTTCCATTTCTGTTTAGATACCTCTTAACCAAGATAATCTGATATTAGGCATAAAAAAACCCATCAATTCTACCCATCTAGGTAACATCCTCTGTTTCTTAAAACCATTGAAATTTCAATCCTCCATCACCTTATTTTGTGAAGGAAAAGTTAATTCCTCACATTTTTAATAAATTCTAAATCTGAATCTCGCAAATAACTATTTTGTGGGGAGTGTCAATAAACAGAAACTTAGAAGCAGGCATAGAAGCACTGCAAGTCCAGGTTCATGCCTTTCCCTCATTTTTTACCATGAGTAGAAGTTACATTCTCTACTTTTTTCTCAAAATTTCATTCAGGACAGTTATTACCCTGTAAGTGGTGGTGCCTTATAAGTGTTCTGGAGATGTGCAGAAACACATAGCATGACTTGATAGGACTTAGTGTGGTTTTATAGTGAAAATGTATCTGGCATTCATGCCCTAACCACAGACCTAACGCATGCTTCCTTGTGCTCAGTATCTCATCCTGCAGTGATAGTCACTGAGTGCTGGGGAACAGGAAGACCTTTCTATTCCTTTCAAGTGAAGATGTTTCTGGGAAATTTGATCCTTGGAGGTCAAATTCAGTTGCCCTTTAGCCCTGAATTAGATGATCACAGCAGTAATTTTCTTTAGTAAGATTCAGGTGTAATCATGCTAGTGCTACTCACTTTCTTTTCACTAGCAGGAAACAGTTGCAATGAAACTTTCTTTCCTGCTTGCTCTGTTGCCCTTGGATGTCAAAATAGAAGGTGCTGGGTATCACACTGAGGGACAATTACAAGTAAGATGAGTGGAAGAAATGTCTCATTTGTTAAACAGTTGCCAGTTTGCTATTGAGATATTCACATGTAGGGAAGCTGTTCAAGTTTTCTAAGCTGAAGGAGGAAAGAAGCATCCATTTGTCTTTCTGGGAGATAGCTCCCAGCTTAGTTGAAGCAAGATTCTTCTGCAATAGCTGTAGTCTTCCCATTTCTAAAGCTAGCAGAGCATGTCCTTCTGCTACTCTCAATTCCCATGTTTTAATAAACAGAACCAAATTCTGGTTTTGGATTCAGGGTAGTGTACATTTAAAGCTCACAGTGGAGCTGAGGAGAGGTGGTACGGAAATGCTTCAGTCCTCCTTAGCTCTTTAGCATGTCCATAGCTGGCATAGGAGGACAGCTGGAGATAGAAGGGAAATTGTGATGATGAGTCTCTGCACTCTGGCTCATTTTGTCTTCCAGAATTAATCTGTGTCATTAAGCCAGTGCCAAGGACACATTTCAGTGGCAGTTCATGCTGCCCTAGGAGACAATCTGTGGTAGCAGTTCTGAAGCCACTCAGGAGATGTTATTTTCTGTCACCTTTCCTTCCTCATGCTTTCCTCATTTCAGTAACCCACTTGTTCAGCACTAACTTGGCACTCCTGGGAGACCTTATAGTACACAGTAGAAAGCTGGAGCCAGTGAATTGCTTAACATTAAGGAAGGATCCTGCTGTCTGCATAAACGCAAGGCTGTTCTGTCTCAGTAAAAGCTCAGCTTTGCTCTTCAGTAGGGTCTGGGATACACAAAAGGGCTGAAGCTGAGTAACTGTGCTACCCATTTCTACTCTGCCTTCTCCCTTAACAGTTAATCCTTTCCATTTTCTCTCTCATTCCCTGTCTCATTTCATGTCCCCTTCTTTTACCAGTAACCAGGACCTCTCTAAATACATAAATACAATTATTATGTGTTCTAGGTTGTATGCAGCAACCTTAGTACACAAATTCCTTATACTCATCACTTTCAAATTGATCTCTTTATCCTGGGTGAGCTATGCGAATTGAGCTTGTTACACAAACTGGGTTGTAATTTTCAGTGTCTCACTTATAGGATCCCAGGACTTACTCTGAGTGCCCCAGGACACTATATTAACTTCTATTCTTTTTTTCATTCTGTTTTCCTTAAAAAAAAAAAACAAAACATTTAATATCCTCTCCATTTTAGGACAGAACTAATTTAGGGCCAAAATGAATTACTTAACTCTTTATCCCCCTTGATATTGTCCAGAAACAGCACTCCTGTGTCTCTGTGACCATCTGCTATTTCCCTGCAATCCTCGCAAGGCCCTGACTTTCCTCTCCCAGTCAGAAACTACCAAAGACCTCCAGACTTTCCAAGACTTGAAATCTAGACCCAGGTCTTGATTGGACCCTGGCTTTGTGGCTGCAGAGAAAAAAATCTGTGAAAATTACTATATATCGAGTAGCTCTAGTGCTTGTGTTGATCCTTTGATCTGATAATCTCAAGTCCTCTATTGATTCTGGTGTCTGGTTCCTACAGTCATGAGCTACCTGGTCATGGCCAGGATGTCTGGAAGATCCACAGAGAAATCTGATTGCAGTGACCTAAAGAAGACACATCCTTTTAAAAACCTGAGATATTATAAAGTACTAGGGCGTCAGGCTTTGGTGTGTATCCTGCAAATACTGTGAGAATCAGTGTTCAGAAACAGGTGCTCTACTCAAACTGTTGAGTCGGGGGTCTTCAGTTGCTGATTATCAAAGACCAATTACCACTACTTGTCACACATCTGTAAGACCATGCTTCTGTTTTGTCTCTGAGCTATTACAGGAGATTCTACACATTCTTGTGACACATAAGGCTGTGTACAAGGGAATAATTCCTCTGGACCAGGTTGTGCATATCTGCCCCTTCAAGAGCACAATAGTGGTTGATCTGAAAATGGACTGTGCCTGCCTGTAAAATACAAGGCATCATGGTGCTTGAAGAGCCAAACATCATCATCGTGATAACAGAGAAAGCGTTTTTTAACTGAGGAACCAAACTTCAGTAGACGCAAATTCTCTGTTTTCCCCTCTCCTTCCAAACACTGTGGATAACCCTCTTAATGAAATTGCTGGAGTGAGTAAGACAGAGAGGTCTGGTCACACTTTGGAAACACCCATGGCAGTCTCTCTAATCAAGTCAATGGTCCTCCTTGTTCTTAAATGCACATCTTGGCAAGCCATAGTACAATCAAATGCGTCACAAAAAACCTGGAGAGGCCTTACATGCTCAGCTGTTCTCAGGGGAGAAAAATCGTTCCTGCTTCAGGTTTGTATCTTGGGTCTCATAAAACACATTTTTTCTGTTGGTCGATAGCTAAACCTATTTGTCAAGCATTTACAATTTACCCTGTTCTTGATACTTAGAGTGCATCAGCCACCTCCACAGGGCAGTAGGTGGTTGTCGGCTGCCATTCAAAGTGCTCTGTAGCTGCGATGCTATTTCTTACTCTGCCTACACTTTGATTTGGCTGGCAATGGCTTGTCACCTCTATACAAATGAATTAAGTATATAAATACTTTGGGAAGGAGGAGTATTTAAGATTCCATTCTTGGAAAGATAGGGGCAAGCTGGAGTGGGTCCAGAGGAGGGCCACAAAAATTATCAGAGGGACAGAGCACCTCTTGTATGAGGAAAGGCTGAGAGAATTGGGGTTGTTAAACCTGGAGAAGACTCTGGGGAGACCTTACTGCAGCCTTTCAATTCTCAAAAAGGACTTCTGAGAAAGATGGGGCAGACATTGTGGCAGGACCTGTTGCAGTAAGACAGGGTAATGGTTTTGAACTAAAAGAAGGTAGATTTATACCGGATATGAGGAAGAAATTTTTATGATGGTAGTTGTGAAACACTGGAACTGGTTGCCCAGAGTGCTGGTAGATGCCCCATCCTTGGAAACACTCAAGGTCAGGCTGGATGGGGATCTGAACAGCCTGATCTAGTTAATGGGGGGTGGACTAGGTGACCTTTAAAGGTCCCTTCTAACCCAACCTATTTAATGATTCTATGACTCACCATCATACCATTGTTCAGGCTGGGTTTCAGTCCCTGCCTGGTGATGATTTGGACTGGTCCACCCTTTCCCCCAAAATGGAGACCGTCAAATACATATCCCTTATTTAATAAAGACTTCTGAATTGGGTCAGAGTCAAAAGTCACTGACTTTCCTTGGCTCTTGTCTCTGATTAACTAAAGCAGCCATCCTTCTTGTTACACAGTGCTTTCCGTTGTCTTTCATTTCAACAGAAAATACTGCAAAAAAATGGACTGAATTACTTTTTTTTTTTCACCTCCAACAAAGATGCACAATTTTCTTTGAAAGGAAGACAAAGCAGACGCTATGGATCACTTCAAAGTAAATCACTTCCACAGTTCTCATGATTATTTTTGGACATTGGTGTGTTCAGTCCTGTGAGAAGCCTGTGTTGTGAGGACCCCATGCATTTCTCTACTCATCCAGAAAATACCCATGGACCCAGGCCAAAGTCTGAGCAAGACTGGCTGTAGGGCTGGAGGGGTTGTCTGGCTGCTTTGCACTGATAAAGTGCAAGGTTTGGGTTACAACCTTTCCAAGTGTAGGTATGACAGCTGCAGATAGTAATGTGATGAGCAGTAAATCTGGAATGGTCTGTACTTCTGGCCTTTCCTTCCTCTAAAATTAAAATAAAACAAATGTCAGTGCCAGCTCAATTATCACTCATAGGCAATTTCTTGAAGCAGAAAGGTAGCACTGGGTCTGACTTTTCTACTCTCCTGTTGTGATGAGCACACGTTGACTGAATGAGGTTATTCTTTAATAGTACCTTCTAATAAAATTACTGTTCCAGGCTTCATTTCCAGTTGTTAAACCCCAAGACTGCACAAGCAGCCTTTCTGGAGCTCCATTCCTCCTGCCTGGTGGAAAATATGCTTTGCCAGAAGTGTGAGCAGGTTAATATCAGGCCTTGTAAAATGAAGCAGTTACCCTGAATGCTGTTGTGTGTGTGACACCGTATTTCCCCATTAAACCACAAAACCTCTTTGATGTAAGCACTATTCAGCTGCCAGATTAATTTATATCCCAGGTTCCTGACCCATCAAAATGACCGTTTACAACTTCTGAACCTGATTCTCTGCTGCTGCACACAAATGCAGTTGGACTTAACAAAAATGACAGCTGACAGTGTAATTAAACTCAGTAACTACATCCCTTCTTAATAACCTACTTTCTAGAGAGCTGTCCTACAAACTTCAAATTAATTTTAAACTTCAAGCCATCTATTATTACATGCTAATCTTGTTATTAGGCTAAGCACACAGAAACAGAGAAATTCACCTTGGCATTTGATTCGATGTAAAGCTTGGTGCTTGAGGCATCACACTCACCTTTGAGCTCTCATGTGGAGTCATGAGTAAGCAGATGAGCACAGAGGGGGAAGCTCCTGTGCAGGAAGGAGGTAGAATAGTCAGAGGGAAATAAAGTCCTTGCTGATAGAAAGGCAACTCATTTTAAATTGGGGCAAGTGATTTCTTTGCTAAAGAGCTTTTAAAATTACTCCTACATTGGAGATAAGGAAAAGAATGATAGACACTGGTTGTTACCTCTTGCAACTCTTTGTAATCCTAATGTTGGCAGGTCAGGCTTTCCAAAGCTGCTCCTAGTCCTTAGAAGTTTCGTCCTTCATCACTGATGCAAATAACTGAGAGCTTGGACCTGGAACCATGAAACAGCAAGCACTGAAAATGGATTAGGAGGCAAGGACATGTATGGTGGGATGGCAGAGGTGCAAACCTCTAGGACCTTCCCTGGATCAGCAACAGAGACCAGAAAAGTAGGCACGTAAGAGCTCTTCTAGGGAGCAGTGTGTAGCCCCCAGTGCTGCCAGACCTCAAATGGGTGCCCACATGGTGTTACAGGGACGCTCAATTTGGTCTACCTGGATACAGGGGCAGACCACTCCGACCCAGTTCTCCTGAGGCTGAGTCCAGGCCACACTCCTATGGTGAAAATGTAGCTATGGATTTTATTCACTGTCTTGTTCCAGCTGCCATGTCGAACTGCAGAGCTGCTTGACAGCTACCCCCAGTCAGCTCCACTCGCATCATCTGCAGACATTATTACCCCTTTTCTCATTTCTTAACCCTCGATTTCACCACTGTTGTACTTTCTTACGTCCCACTCAGTCTCCTCCAAATAAACAACCCATCTCAAATTACTTTTTCCTCACAGATTCCAAATTTGATATTTCTAATACCATTATCTGGGTAATCTTAATCTGCTGTGATATACCTGATACAGTTACCTGAGTGTGGTAGATTTTCACGACTGCACTCCTCCAAAGGTCCTTAGTGTTCCCCTTACATATCCTTGGAGTTTGGCTATGTCTCATACAACTGCCCCTTAGCTGCCTGTGAGGTGTGATCACCCTTCAGGGCACCATCTGTAACTTCTGTCAGTGTTACACTGCCATTTTTTATGTCCAGCAGTTTTGTCATGTCATGTCCAACATTTTTCTGTGTCCTGTTCAGTTTAGTTAACCTCAGGCCAGAGCCAAGTCAGTGTTCTCGTCATTTGCCTGCAGCCCTAACAGTGATTTTTAGTACAGGTCTTCTAGCATGAGTCTAGATATCTCAGTAAGCATGCTCAAATGATCCTTGGAGATCAGACTAAAATACACTTAGAAGAGCTGTTGTTTGTGCTTTCCCTCTAGGATGAAGAAGTCCAGGGATACATCAATGGATTTCATGATCAGAAAGACTTCCTTGACTTGTGAGTGCTACTGGACTTTAACTTAAGGTGCAATTGCAACATGAACAAATACAGTCAAGTGAAAACCACCAAAGTACAAGCTATGGCTTGTGTAGGCCACAAGATTAGGGACCTTTGTTTGAAAATTTCATCAAAGCATTGAAATTCATTGGCTACATTTTGGCACAGGAGCTGCTCAACCTCCAACAACAGAATACACTTTTTAAAACAGTATTGAAAAGCAAGAAAAGTAATGGAAAGGGAATTTCTAGCTTTGAGTACTAATATAGCATCCTGTTGAGTGTGGATGTAACCTGAGGAGAAAGTGCAGTTCAACACACTTGTACAAGAATAAAAAAAAATAATGCAAACTGAAAACATGGGAAGATATACCTGGAAAAATCCTGCATAGATTGGTTAGAAACTAGAAACTAAATCTAATTCAGCAAAATAAGACAGCTAAATTACTGTGAGCTGACACAAAAATACATAAATAGCACAGTTACAAGTACATCTTCAAGTAGGACAACCCCCCTATTCCCAAGGTCTGCAACTCTGAAAAATCTGAATGACTGCAGAGCAGACATACAGAAAAAGAGGAGCCTCGTTTCTTGGAGTGTTGAGTCTTGCTTCCACTGTGAGCCTCATCCTTACTCGAAAAAGAAAAAAAAAAGACTTGGCCAGACCCTGAAGTGCTCTTACAGAGGTGTTCACGTTTCTGAAATCTAGAGAGAGCAAATAGCTGAATGCTACGATGACTCATTCATTTACTTATGAGCTAGGCTGAAGCTAGCATTCTCCATAGATTTGATATGGCTGTTCTGAAAGCATAAATTTGCTTATTTTGCTAATGCCTCTTTTCTTGTGTAGAGATGTTGCATTTTCACTTGTTTGAACCTCCCTAAATGCTCATGCCTAAGAATATGAAAAGCCTGTAAGGCTTTTCTCCTACCCAGTAAACCATTCAGGTCACTAGGTCTAGCAGAAGTTCTCTCATTTAGGAGGTTAAATTCACAGCTCTGCAGCTTGATGATGTTCAGAAAGTTTGAAGAAAACAAGGTATGCTGTCTCAACAAAGCTACAGCTTCACTGAATTCCAATCTTTAGTTCATGTCTAAGCAATTAATTGCTGAGATTTTCAAGCTGTACTGAAATAGTTTTAGTCTTCATGGCTGCCATATAGGTGAATTCCTCGTCCTTATTCTTGTCAAAAGTTGTTTTTTTTTTCTATACAACAGGCCCCAAGCTGGCCACAAGTGAAGTACCCGACATCAATTTGAGGACTACAGCTGCAAAAAGTAAATTCTATATGTTTCCAAAAATACATATAATTTTTTTTTTTTTAGTTTTTCAAAATGTATGTGGAAAAGCAGAGCTTATTCTTAAGATACCTGAGCAGCAATGCCTGGAATAGTTCTTGGCCCATGTGGATCACTCTTTCTCTGGTGGCTTGGTCTTTGTCAGCCACTCCCAAACAGGGGGCAGATGCCCTCCGAGGTGCAGAACAAACCACCCCGTAGCATGTGTAGCATGTCTAGTTCACATGGACAAAGATTTTTGTACGAAAAATTGCACAGCTGACAAGGACTTGCAAGAAAAATGGCAGAACTGTTCTGGCATAGGAGGTCAATGGTCAGAAAGGCTCAAAAAATAAGGGGAAAGATGGGTTATAGTGAGATAAATCTGCACATCTTTGATTCTTGCACTTATGTGTTGAACTTCTTGCAATTGCTATCCCTGTTTTTCTGCATTTGCTGACTGCCAGTGACCCACACAAGAGGAATCCCACCGATTTCTGTGTCAGGCAAGACTTACCCAGCACTGTTAATGATGCTGACACAGAAAACAAGTCAACAAGAAAACAAAAAATCTAGAAGTGTAGACAGCCAAAAAAATGTTAGTTCAAGAAATGCAAATTTTGAGTACCAACACAGTCCAAATAGAGGGTATGCCCTGATTTGAGGCTTTAAGCCAACAGATGAAGGGCAATGGAGAGAACTGGGTTGCAGTATGCATCTTGCTCTCAGACACTGTGGGCTGTTTGTCAGGAGTGCTGGTTTTAGGCACCTACCAGCAAAAAAACCCAGGTTATCTCCACTTAGGTGCAAATCCTGGCTTATTCATCTCTCCTTGTACAGTAATTAGGAATTTGGCAATACGTGTATAGAAATAGTATCTTCCCTCCTGTAAATAGGAAGATGCCAGAAAATTTAAGGACAAAAAAACCCAAAAACCTAAAGAAAAAAAGTATTTGAGGCATATACATTCCTCACATGTGCTAAGGAAACAGCTTTCTAAGTTACTGCTGAAGCATGCAACCTACCTACACCCACTCAGCTTGCCTGCCAGTACGCTTCATTATTACAAGTGTAATTTGCTATAATAAAGCCATGAGATGATTTTTCCAAATTTAGGTGTATCATACCCTATCAGCAGCCTTGTGTGTGTGTATATGTGTGCATATAGAGGTTTTTTGCTAGAAAGCATTGATCTGATGTTGAAAAGCAGAAAGCTGGTTCCCCACTCCTTAAAGAATGAATAATATGGGTTATTCCCCTCATTGCAGGGTGTATTGCACATTATATTCAAACCCCTCTTGCCAGGTTGCTTTGCTCCTATTCCCCATGAATCTTCTTCATGGTGAATACTTCTGTGTCACTGGTAGCTACAAGATTTTCATATCTGCAGCAATGATATAACCTCTTAGAAATTGATCTGTTTCTTCTCTGTGGGCTTTAACCTGTACTTTACACTTGCGTCTTTTGTTCTTGGAGAAGAAACTGGTCTTTGCATCTAGCCTACTGAGTGCCTAATGAGAAATAACACCTCTCATCATACCTCCCTGTGGCCAAAAATGTCCGTCTTAAAAGAGGTTTGGATATGGCAGTGTTTATGAAGCTGGTCTTCCCTGAAGCTGAAGTGGGATACTGTTGTCTTACATTGTGAAACAGATGGTGCATTTTCCCTGTGACTAGTGAGCTATGCAGTGCCTAATCTGCAAAGAGTGAGAGGAAATCCTTGACATCTCTCTGCTACTTTCTCTTCCCCCAGGTGTTCCAGCTGTGCAGCACACCACTGCAGACTGTAATGGTCAAGAGCATGGTGGTCGGACAGTGTTTGACAGTGTCCAGCAAAAGTGGTCCTGACCTATTTCAGGACTTTGGCAATTTGACTTATCACTCATAATTAGTCATGAGTCCATTGCTTGGGCTGCTGCTCAACTCAGGTGTATTTGCCATGGACAGCAAAGGCAGGAAGCCTCTCTGGCTGACTCCCATGAAGACTGGCTTATGGCATCTGTGCAGTCCAGCCAGCACCTGGCATGGAGTTTCACATCAGGGCAGAACTGATGCATCCTTCCTGCTGCTTCATGGAAGGTCTTGGATCTCAGGGTGGCGTACAGAGTCCCTCTCAGATCTTGGAGAAACTGAGTTTTCGTTCTGTGATCTAGGTAAGGTGCTAAGTATAAATCTTAAGAGTCCGGAGTAGTACAGCAGTGTGTCCTGCTATTGAAACTACAAAGACTGACATTCTAACAATCAAGTGCACTGAATTCTCCACCAGGAACATCTGAAACTGTAACGATTGGTAGGGTTAAGTCTCTGGCTAGTGATGACAGGTGTCTAAAATCATTTCAGGACAGCAGGAGAAAATAAACCATAGTGAAAAGGAATCTTCCAAGCTTGAATTCACAGGCAGTTCTCAGGCAGTGAGTCCCAGCTTTCCAGACCAACATCTGACTGACAAATCGTCTGACTGCTGCCTGACCTGCGATCAGTGGGCAGCTGCTTAGTTTTAGGTGATTCACAGTGTTGTAGCCTCAATTGGTTTAAGCAGGCTTAGGACTGGTAACCCATCATTTCTGCTTAACAAGCACTTAGCAAAGATGATTAATTAGATGCAGTGTTCTTAGACAGAATGTACTCATCCAAGAAAATCCTCAAATAAGTCTTAAATTTAATTTTTGCTACATTGCTTGCAAAATTTTGTCTCCTTATACACAAATCCTACAGATGCAGTCTGGCCTTTGTATATGTATGTTGACATCTTGTTCTGTGCACGGGTAGGTGTGGGCATGAATTACATGCAGCAGTGTTTCATTACAAGTCAATGTAAGTCTAAAAGTCTAACTAGATATAAAAAGCTTTGCAGAAAGTCTATTGCTTTGCATACCAGAGAGTACCGGGGCAAATCTATTGACAGATGATAACAGCAAAGCTTTGTGTTGAATTTTTATGCACTAAACTCTGATGTGACTTCATCTGAAGCCTTGTTATATTCATACAAGTATGAAAAAAAGTCAGACTGGGGACATCAAAGAGGTGTTTATGAATTAGAGGAATAAAGCACAAAGTGCTGATTCTTCCTTCTTTTTGAGGAAATCATCTAATGAAATTAACAGTAAGCAAATGCATGCTAAAGATAGCAAACACATTTGTTGGCACTACGAGCATCCTACTACAAGACGTGATAGAACAATGTATGATTGTAGGACTTTGGTAGCCATATCTTGTTCAATGGAGACATGAAGCTTTGTTGTGACCCCCTGTACAAAGGAGAAACTGCTTCCAACCTGCAAGGTGAGCTACACAAGCTCAGCTTTTAAAAGATTATGGCAACACAGATTGGTCTGGATTTTGGGATTGCATCTAGCCAAACGCTCACCAAGCAAACAGCTTTGAATTGCAGTGTCCTGCAATAGGCTTCAGTGGAATGACTCAAGCTTTAAGAAGTCAGAATGTAAGATGTCTTATTGGGACTTTTTCTGGGAAGAGGAGAAACTACTACCAGGAGCTAAAAAAACCCCCAGTATAAACAAGCTCTGCAAGTCCACGTGGGAAGTACACATGTGGTTGTGGTGAATGTTGTTACACTCATTCTTCAGTGAAGATTTACTGACTAATGAATTATTGCAGTCTAGTCTTCCAAGTGCAATACTAAATGAAGGAGCTAACAGATACCCATGTCCCCCTCTGAATTACCATTCATCAAAACCTAAAATGTGTGTCTTTTAGCAGCAAAAAATGAACATTTCTTCTATAGTACATATTCTTATCTCTTTTTCTGCTTGCTGTAGAGAGCTGCACATAGAGAACAGCACCTTGCCCACAGGATTTCACTAGCAAACATGGGGAGATATCCTCCCAGCAAGTTAGGCAACCAGTTTCAATGCACTTTGGGTACCATCTACACTCTGATTCAAATCATAAATGTGTACCAGACTCCAAGAAGGAGATTAATACCTATTTAAATTAGCAGGCTAGGTATGCTTTCTCTGGGAAATGGATGCATACTGAAAACTGCTGAACTGGGCATCTCTAAAAATCCCAGTCCCAGGCACTAAAACAAGATACTTTGACTATTCTGAAGGCAACAGTTACTGCTGAGAGGTTGTATTTGTGGGTTTGTTGTTTTTTTTTTGTTGTTTGTTTGTTTGTTTTTGTGGGAGGGGGTGTGTAGTGTCATGTCCCCTAAGACCAGAATGCAGTTTCTACATGTTTACTATATAGCAAGTGCTTCTGTAAGATGATTCTTGTTTACATTTCTCAGTTTGTTTCCTCTTTTGTTTGCTTGGTTTGTTCCCAAATGTTCCTCCTGTTAGTATGTCTTCTGGAACTGCCTGGCCTACTTTAGGCTAAAAATAGCCCTTGTTGCTACTGCTGTAGCTCCACGCAAGCCACACAACACCCACACTAGGAAAGAAAACCTTGTGCCCTGATGAGCTTCTCTGAAATGACAAGCAGGTCAGAAATCCAGACAACCAAAAAAGCAGGAGGAATAACAAATCCTGCTTTCCCACTCTGCTTCTACTAGGCGTGCTGATGGTGTGAAGTGGGGAAACATCAGGAAGGCGTATTAGTGTTTTGGTTTCGATTTTGCCTCCTCCACATCCGCTAAGGGCAGTACATACTATTTCTTTTATGCAGAGATGTGTAAGAAACAATGAAACTGCAGAGACGTAAAGCTGCAAAGATGACATTTTCTTGTTAATTTCCAAGCAGTTATTCTTCAAATTAGCTAAACCTGATTGATCTGTTGGGTAAATATTGGTCTTTGGGTATGATCAAACCAATGCTGCCCATGCTGTTGCACTTTCTAAATGACCAGGAATAGGTATACCTCTTTTCTGTAGCTGAGACATCTGTGTGCTGTGCTTGTGCTCCTATGTCGTACAAAGGAAAAGGGCTCTGGATACACAAATGTTTCCTTCTGCATTGCAGCAGACAAAACTTAACACTTCTCAGTCTTAAGTGCCTAACTTTACACTATTTGCCTGCTTCTGCCCCTCGGTCCATGTGGCCCATAATGCACGCTGGTGAGACACAGTCTGGGCTACCTGGTGATGTTGGGCAAGTCATGTCCCTGCTGAAGGCACCATGCTCCCCGTCTCTGAAATGAGTACCCAGAGGCACTTCTTCAGCTACCTTTGCAACTGAGGGATAAAACTCCATTGCTCCACAGACAAAAAATTGTATTTTCATGATTTACTCTAACTTGTGGGTGCTATATTTTTCTATTTTATAGCTAAGGCATATTGGCAAGAGCGCTTCACATTCTTGTGGGAAGCCAGGACTCTGTGCTCAGTTGCAGTAGAATAACTCCTGGGTCACGTTTTCTTTGCCCTGCCAATGAGGAATTTGGCTTGCAGAGAGCTGGAGCAATACCATTCTCACTTCTAATTAACCCAGCTGTGACTTGGGGACAACCTGGAGCCTAATGCAGAGTCAGCACAACCTGCTCACTCCCATGGTGTTCTCGATGATCTCTGAAGCATGCATCTGGGGAGTACTGGTCATGTTAGGCACCTCAGGTTTGGAGCAGCCCAGAAGCTGGGACCTCCACTACGCTGAGCAGCACTGTCCTCGGTGCCTGCATAGCAAGCCAGTAGCCACGGGAGAGAGACTCGACAGCGGCACCAGGGCCCGAACCAGAGCCTGGATGTCACCCTGCCGCCATGGCCGTGCCCTGTGCTCTAGCGTGTGAGGGGCCTCTAAGCCAGAGCAACCCCAGGATGCTCCGGGTTGTAGGGGCACCGGAGCTGTTTGGGATCATCCAGAGCTCATCTTTCTGTGTGGTCACGTTCCTCCCCGGGTTCATTCTTCTTCCCACCTCCCTTTTCTTGGGGGGGAGCAGTCCAGCCCGTGGTGACGCTAGAGGCGTATGCTCGCCCCAGCAGAGGCCGTAGGAAGGATAGCAGGAGAAAGCTGCTGAGCCGCCTCCAGTCTCTGCCTGGCAATTGCCGAATTACAGGAAGAATGTCCCGCAGCTGGAAAGGTGTCGTGGTGCTCCCCGCCCCCCGACAACAGGGGTGGTATCCGGGGAAGCCCCGAGGACCGGTATCCCTGGCACAAAGGAGGGCGCAGGGGCCCGGCGGGGAGAACCACGGCAGTGCCCAGGGGGGATCCCGCTCCCTCCCCTCCCCTTCTCCCGCCCCTGTCCCCTCCCTCCGCTCTGCAGCCGGGCGGGGGACTGGAAGCCGGGTCCGACGCACAGGGAGGCAGAGGAGGAGAGGCGGGAGATGGGGAAGGAGCTGTGCTGGTAGTTCTGCGGACGTCGTTAGGGAGAAAAAGGGGGCTGGAGGGGGCCAAAAGAACAGAGAAGAAGGAACTGGACGGGGAGGGCGTCCGCCGCCCCCTCTCCCCCTTTCCACCGCACTGAGGCGGGAGAGCGGACCACGATGCCTGGCCAGCGGGTGCTGCCCGCTCGCCCGCATGGAGACAGCCGCCCGTAGCGGGGCTGCCGCGCTGCACCGCGGGGTGAGCCGGATCGGGCGAGGGCGGGGGGACCAGCGGGGGCTGCCCGTGGGCGCGGCGCAGTGCGGGGGGCCTGGGCGGGCGGCGAGGAGCCGGGAGGAGCCCGCTGTCGGGAGGAACTCGGGGAGTCTGCCGGAGCTGGAAGGGCTGCTGCTCCGCTGCCCGCCCTTCTGCTAGCCGAGACGGGCTGGGGCGCTGGAGACGCTTGCGGGCTCGTCCTCTGCACCTTCAGCATCGCCGGGGGGTCTGGGAACGCCGCAGGGGCCGGGATGTCTTTCGGTGCGGTACCTGGCTTGGGAGAAGGCGCTGGGCCGCCCCTTCCACGCGAGAACCTTCTCGGCGCGGGGGAGACCCGGCGCCCCTGCTCCCTGCAAAGGCGGGCACCTCGCCGGGGCCTGAGCAAGGGGCCCGGGGCAGCGAACGTTTTCCCCAGCGCAGCGCGCTGCAGGGGTTCACCGCTGTACCGGCGACCCTGCCGGTGGTGGAACCGCGTGTGTAGTCTTAGCGCGGCGGGTGGGGATAGCGCGGTGCCACCCGTGAGCAGCCCACGGCGCGGAGAGACGGGTGTCGGTGCGGGAGGACACCGCGTGTCTGCCTCTGTGCTGCAGGTGTGCCCTCCCTCCCTCCCGGCCTCTCGCAGTGCTGCTGGGTGGCGAGTGGATCGGGAGAAGGCGGGGTGCTGCGGCGGGGTGTGATGGACTCCCTGCGTGCAGGGGAAAGATGCCTCGGAGCAGGGTTGTAAGAATGGCACTGTATGCAATGTTCGTGTGCGGTTTGAGTGCTCTTAGAGACCCCGAGTCGTTTTGCATCTCCAGAAAACCTAGATGGTACCAAAAGGAAAAAATGCAGGCATTTTGATCGGCTGTCACTTAATACTTGCAGGGAGCGAGATGAGATTTCATATCTGACATCTGAGGTTGTACAATATTTCTCTTGATCCTTCTGGGGTAGTATTTAAGAAATAAACTGGTAATGGTAACAATGCTTGTCCTGCATATTATGTGGTCTTTGTGGGGGCATGAAGACGCCCTGGGACAGAGCAGGGACTTAAGGTGACATCCTCCCAATTGCAAATGAGATGGGTATGGTGTGGAAAAGCAGAGGTCTGGCTCTGTGCTCAGATTTCTGCCTGTTTCTTCTTGGACACAAGGAAGGAGGTTTTTTTAAACGTTTGAGTTTTGTACGGTGGCTCTTGTGCTTGACTTGGGAAAAAAGGTTTCCAGAGGAGCTACTGCAGAAGGGGTTACCTCTGAGTCAGAGGCTACTCAGTGTGATTGCCCTCAGCAGTTGAATTGCAATATCCAGTTTAAACCAAGGACATTGCTTTGGACCTCCGTTTAATTTAAGTCGAATCACTATTCTCAGGTGTGATTTTTGGGGTTCTATTTCTGAAAATGAAGATGCATAAGACCTCAGGGGAAATCTTGCATTTGTCCATAGGTAAGTCTGAATGTACTGTACAGGAGGAGAACCTGCTTTTGAGGCTTGACACAGGGTAGGAAAAAGGACAAAATTTATATCAACTGAGGATCTGTCAACTACTGGGAGCTATGGCAACGGCCCCCTACTGCCTCCCCTTATTTATTGGTATTCCTTCTCCTCAACTTTCATTGCTAGCTCTTGTGTGGCATATTTCAGTGTTGGTTTATGCTCACTCTAGGTGGAAAACCAGTGATGCTGAGAAACATGCTAAACCCTTATGTATCAGCAAGGTTGATATGCAGGGCTATTTCTCCTTTTGTGGTAGATGTGAATATGTAGACTTACTGAGCAAAACTGTGCCACTTGTTAGTGCTTATTAACCTGTTTCAACACACACAATGGAGACCGTAGGATTTTTTGTTCCTTCCTTCTCCTCTCCCCCTCATAGTTGATGAGATGTCAGAGAAGAGAAGGAGCTCGTGGAGAGCCATATCCTGAATTTCTCAGCCATGCAAGCACATCTGCTCTGTTACAGAACATTTTGTTGGGACTGTAATTGGAGACTTATTTTGGCTGAATTGAGAGTGTTCAGTGGCAGCAGCAGATTTTTGAATTTGCAATTGCATCATAGCTTTTTTTTTTTTAATATTGTACCTTAATTTTCTTTGACAGCTTTGAGCATCATGAAAACTTTTTTTTTAATTTGTTCACTCTTCTCTGCTTCTTTGTTCAGTGGTAGGAATATGCATGCACTTTGTCATTTTGAGGGATTTTTTTAAATTGGAAAACATTTCCATAATTCTTATTTCATCAGTCAGTATGTCAAACCAATTAGCCTACTTTCTAATGTTCTCATTTTTCCTTTTAATATATTGTTTCTGCAGCCACAAATATAAATACCTTGCAGTTCTGTAGATAATACAAGAGCATGGAGGAATTGTGTTTTTCCAGTTGTGTTCAGGAGGACCTATTGTAAATATCACTTTGACTGGAATTTTATTGTGGAATTGTCACTTTTCATGGGACTAGGCCCTCAAGATATGCAAACTTCTCTAATGGGAAATGGCTACATATCGTCAATATGTGAAATAAACATTTTTTTAATTCACTAATGCTGGCCTATTTGTACTGGTTGAAGTTATGGTGAAAGACTAATTTTTAAGTTGGTGACTCTTCAAGAGTAAGATCTGTCTTCAAGGTTATTTCCCCCTGTCACTGTTTCCTGAAAAGAAAGCTAGAATAAAGGCAGATTCCGTAGTACCGATACCAGAAGCCTTTGTGAGCCTCTCTCTTCTCTCTCAACTGGTGTATGCCGAACAAATCTGTGATACATGGCCAGTTCTCCATGAGTTGCCACACAAGGGTGCTAAAATGAGCTGTGTCACCTCCTTCTGAGAGTCTGAAATCAAAGTGGTTATTTCTTAGGAAGTGAGGGCACCCCTGCTTAAGTCTTGAAGCCTTTGCTGGCTTTTTAGTACATTCTTTCCTAGGTGGGATGTCCATGTTCAGTTTTGTTTTGTCAGCTTGGTTGACAGCTGGGAGGTTAGTTCTTCAGAACTTGCTGCATAGTGTCTGCTGTGGCTCTAACTGGGGGTCTGAGGTGCTCTGTGCTTTGAATTTTCCACCTCTAGAGGAAATCCATGTTCTTCAGATAGCCTGGCTTGATGTTACATTGAGTTCTCCCTTTTAGGAAAAACTGCTGCATTGGTAGCCTGTACACTGTCAGAATAACACTGAACAGCTGCCTGTCTGTGTTGTCAACAGTCAGATCTCCTAATATGCAGTAACTGCCTGAATCACCTGTAACAGTGATGGGGGCAATTCCACACATTTGTAGCGAATGGAAGGTATTGTCATTCCTGTGTAACCTTATCTAGGTGTTCCTGCTCTGGCAGGGGGATTGGACTAGATGATCTTTTGAGGTCCCTTCCAATCTCTAACATACTGTGATACTGTGATACTGTGATATAGTAATCTTTGCTGTGCTACTTTTTTTTTTTTTTTCTAATGTGCAAATGGATCACAGTTTGTCCATCCTGTTGAAATACATTATAGCTTTCCTCGCCCAAGCGGGTTTTGATGTTTTATTTGAAAATGGTCAAACTTTGCTGTTGCGGGGCACAGGACATCCCATGACAGTGTCTGGTGTGTCTTGTGCAGCTGCTGTCTTTTCTGATTGCAGTGATAATCATACAGGAGTGACTGAGGGTGTAATTAGTCGGAAAGGGATCGCCAGAGATGGAGAAGTAGGGACAAAATGGGCTCATATGTATGAGACAGTGATTTGATCTGTTTTTCTGAAGGATTCATGCTGCATTATTCTTGTAACCAGAATGGGAATTAGCTTCAAGGCATATTCACGTGCACATACGTGCTGATCATTGATTTACCATGCCCTCTACGGATCAGAGGACCAGCATAAATGTAAAGGCATGCTTCTATCAAACAGAGGTTTAAAGTTACCCACAGGCTTGGATATCAGTTGCATTTGGAGAAAGGTTTCTGCTTTTCTTGTTTTAAAGGTGTTTTATTCATGACTATGTATGGTAGTTACATTGCCACACAACCTCTACGCCTTTAAGCTGTTTGTTTAAATAGCCTTGACAATGCACCCCTCCTCTGACTTTTATTTTCTGTTTGTTGAGCTCTAGCAAGTGGAGGGCTGATCCTTTGATCAGAAAAGTTATCCCATGGAGGAGCAACATTTAGTGTTAATGGCTCTCACTACTGATGACGGAGAGGGTTTGTAGAATTCATGGCAAGTGTCTGTGAGACACTGACTCTTTTAATGGCTATAAGTCCACTCTTACAACCTCAGAAGGCAGAACTGATTTTAAAATGGAAGTTGAAACTCTGCAGAATTGCAAAACCAAGCCTCATTCCTAAGCCTTTGTGAGGACAAATGCTGTATAAGCCATAGAATCATAGAACAGCTAGGGTTGGAAAGGACCTTAAGATCATCTAGTTCCAATCCCCCTGCCATGGAGGGTTTCAAGAAACGTGTCTGAATCTCATGCCTGGTGTCCCTGGCATAGTCTCATCTGAGTGGATCAGAATGCCTGCTTAGAGTTTGTCAAAGCTAATGGGTTTCAAGAGAAGCTGAGAGTTGGGCCCTCTGAGAAGAGCTGCCCTCTTCAGTGACTCAAATGGAAGCATGAATTTCAGCATGAATTTTCATAGATATTCCTTGTGCTGCTTTTTACTGCTTTGCTGAGACACCAGTGAAGTCAGAATTCTGCTTCACCATTCGTCAGTTTAAGTCAATCAGGAGGAGAGGAGGAGGAGAACAAAATCCAACTTTGATGGAAACGCACATACTGCAAAAGGCAATTGTATTGCATTTATATCCTGCTGTGTGCTTTTGTCACCTATGCTTGTAAAATACTCACTGACAACAAAACGAAGTACATTTAATTTCCACATACACAATAATTTATTGCATTTGCTGAGTAATTACAGGTAGCTCCTATATGGTAACTGATTTTTCTACTTATTCCAGCCCCTCTTCCATTCCTTGTCCATGGAGGGGTGTGCTTAATAATGCATGAACTGAAGATAAACTCAGTTTGTATTAGCTATTTTTTAGCTAAAGCACAGGTGGGATTTTTTGGAGCATCCCATGAGAACCATTTATGGGAGAAAGGAAAAGTATTAGAAGAATGAAGAGTCTTTGTAATAGCATGCCTCTTCTTCCTTAAAACACCTAGATTATGCTCCTTTGTGCTCAAAGCTTTCGTATAATACCAATGAAACATACTCAATAACCTGTCAGAATAACACAGTTCTTATGGCAATGCTTTTACATAAATGAAGCCACAGTGTGATGCAGGAATTTTGCCTTCTCACTGAGCAAATCTGCTGTACAAGCTCACACTCTCCAATGCTCAGACCCTTTCCTGCCTCTCAGTGTCCTTGCCTTGCTTGTGAAGTTCTGTGCTGGCTCAACAATCATACCAGAGGACAAGCAGGGCGGGACAGCCTACAAAATGCAGGGCTGTGGGATGATGTCCCCAGTATACTGCAAAGTGCATCCGTATCCATTTGTTTCTATGTCAGGATTGGCCCACTGGTTTCTCCGAGCATGACTCTGTGCATGAAGACGTACGTTGGGACGGTGTCTTACCAGCTGCTGTGAATGCTGGCAGCAGAGCAGGGAAAATACATGCATCTTAATCAGGTGTGTATTCACAGCTTTTTGGTGTGACTTAAAGATGTGAGGTTGCTCAAAACCGTTGTGAGGTTGCAGAACCGTTGACTGTAACCTAACAAGCTGACAGTGGAACAAATTTTGAAGAACTGCATATGAAACACTAGTTGACAGTGGATCATCTTTGCAACTAGGGTTTTCAGGGATTTGAGTTGCTGGTAGAAAGGTGTCCAGCTTAAGAAATAAATGGTGGTAGGTGATATGTTTCTTAAGAGCATGGCCATGTCAGTCAGGAGACACCAGTCTCCAGCGTTATGCCTCTTACAATGGGCTGAGTCAGGGGAATTTCAGGTCTCCCCAGTGCAAATATAAGCCACAGACTGATGAAGGTTTCACATCCTTGCATCACTCAGCCAAATTAATCTGGGTTATCTTGAGAATTCAGGGCATGTTATTTCAAAATAAACGAGAAGATGTAACAATTCATCAGTCATAAAAGCCATTAGGAGCAGGTAATGTCTTTCAGCAAATGAAATACCTGAAAAATAAAATGTCATTCACAGAATACCTAGTTTCCTGAGGCTTTCTCTGAGACCCTACTACTTGCTGGCTTTATGGGGCTGCATACTCCAAACACATAGTACATAGACATAACGTGACATCCTAGGCATGTGGTTGCATGTTGGTTTTGTGTGTCAGTGAAAATCAGAGGTCAACCATTTGTAGCAGCCTGCAGTAGTGAGAAAACTAGAGGTGCGTCATGGGTTGTAGCAACCATATTGCTGCTGAGAGACTGCCAAAAACACAAGATAAAAATCGTCAGTACATAGTCATTTCAGGCACCGCTACAGCAGCGAATGGAGAGAGGCCATTGTTTGTGTGGGGTTGTCACACGTAGTACATCTGCTTCTGCTCTCATGCATGCCGTGAAGCCAGTGACTCAAGTA
Source organism: Neopsephotus bourkii (assembly GCF_033783945.1). Lineage (NCBI taxonomy): Eukaryota > Metazoa > Chordata > Aves > Psittaciformes > Psittacidae > Neopsephotus > Neopsephotus bourkii. Next base: position 197,375 of record NW_026902006.1, read on the forward strand.
TCTAAGAAACAGCTTGGAAGTTTTCAGGTATCTTAGGTCAGATAAGGACAGAAGCAACTGAAAGGAAAGAAAATGCGAGGTCTGGTGATATTCAGATTGAGCATTATATAGAAGTTGTGATGCCACTGCAGAGATAGCATAAGGCCACATTAATCTGTGCTGCCATTTGTCATAGAGATGTAATTCACATAAGCAGAACAGCAGTTGGCCCATCCACAGGCTGTCACAGAGTTCAGCTCACTTAGGGGATATTGGAACTGGACTGTGTATGACATGCATCAGCTAACAGATTATGCAAGGCAGTTGCAGAATATAACTAATTCACAGGTGTTCAAACAGAAGAAAAAATGTCTGTGCTACAACGAATTGTCTTTAAAGAGAAACTCTTCAAGGACTATAATGCCAACGCTCACTTGTGCTATATGCATGAATGTGGAGGAAATTTTGACTAGAAATTGCTGGTCTGTGACTTTGTTTCTCTTATGCAGGCAGTTTCCATAGCAAAATCAAATTCTGAAGCATAGTTTTCTGCCAAAAATTACTCAGTTCTGAAAAGTTTTGGCCAAAACATTGGGCAAAAATGTTATGCATACAATTTATTTATTTTTTTCTCTGTAAATCTGTTTTTTGTGGAGGGTTTGTTTCAGTTTACTTAAAATTGCAGACGTAAAATGATCCACCATTTTGAGTTGCATTTTTTTTTATTTCCATTATATTTATTTTATATTCCAGTTATGTTTAGTCCAATTATTATATTAATTGATATCTAATATTCCAATATATTTCATATTTATTAATCGAGAGTGTGAGTGGTTTCTGTTTTTCTCTGTTGTGCTTGTGTCTTGAGATTGGAAGAGAAGATTCTACTTTTAACTCTGCTATGTAGAGTAAGAGAATGGATGTGGAGTTTGAAGTAATAAAAAGAAATTAAGGATCCAGTGAAGGTCCGCTCTCTACTAATTCTGTTTGTGTACACATCTGTGTTTGTTAATTGGTTTCTTATAGAGACTTTCTTGAGTTTGAGGTTCTGTGATGGAAATAAGAGGTAAAATAGGAAAGTTAGGACCCGCAAAGGAAATTGTTTCAGGTTGACCAAAGCCATAAGCTGTTTTTCTTGTTTAACAGTAAGAAAATAGGGTGTACAAAACTTTGCTTGGTTTGTACCACTGTTTTATGTCTTTATGGTTTGCAGCTTCTTTCTGCAAAAGAGTACATTTATTTATCCCTTCAATTTTGAAACTGCCTGCTGGAGTTGTTGACCAAAAGTGTGTCTCCAGTCTCCTCCAATGCTCTTTCCTTGGTATTCACCATTTCCCTTAAGGAAAAGCACACAGCTGGCACTCAACAAAGCAGCGGTGGTGTGGATTGAATGGATTGCACTTATTTAGTATTGGCTGTGATTCCCCAGGAAGTGAATGCGTTTGTCCCTACAGAGAAGGGACCACCAAAGACAGGTTTTCCTGACACTCTGTAGCATCTCCTGAATTAAAAGGTTTAGATGTTCTTTAAAAAAAGACCCAAGATCAAACAACCCTGTAACAACCTTGTTACCTAAGCATGACATCAGACCTCATTTCTGATCACTGCAAGAGTCATGAGGAAGCTGTTTACAGGAAGAAATACAAATGTCAGGCTAAAAAAAGAGTACCTGAAAGAGGCCCTGTCTAGAATAACAACAAAAAAAAAAAAAGTAAATATTATTGACCTTGTTTGACTTCCTGCTGGCTTTATTCTCTAAATAAGAATACATATCGAGGAAACGGTAAATAAACTTGCTGACATTTTTTCCATACTGATAGCTCTGCATTTCCTGTCATGATAGTCTGTCTTTTCCAGTACACAATGATCTGCAATTAATCTGCAGTCATTGAAGTGGGCCAGCGCTAACCTCATGAAGTTCAGCCAAGCCAAGTGCAAGGTCCTACACCTGGGTCGAAGCAATCCCAGGCACAGCTACAGGTTGGGCAGAGAAGAGATTAAGAGCAGCCCTGCGGAGAAGGACTTGGGGGTGTTGGTAGAAGAGAAAATGAACAGGAGTCGGCTTCAGTGTGTGCTTGGAGCCCAGAAACCAACCGTATCCTGGGTTGCATCAAAAGGAGTGTGACCAGCAGGTTGAAGGAGGTGATCCTGCCCCTCTACTCTGCTCTCATGAGACCTCACTTGGAGTATTGTGTGCAGTGCTGGTGTCCTCAACATAAAAAGGACATGGAACTGTTGAACAAGTCCAGAGCAGGGCCACGAGGATGATCAGGGGACTGGAGCACCTCTCCTATGGAGGCAGACGGAGAGAGTTGGGGTTGTTCAGCCTGGAGAAGAGAAGGCTGCATGGAGACCTCATAGCAGCCTTCCAGTATCTGAAAGAGGCCAACATAAATACCAGAGAGTGACTCTTCTTCAGGGACTGTAGCAATAGGACAGAAGGTAATGGGTTAAAACTTAAAGAGGGGAAGTTTAGATTGGATATAAGGAGGAAGTTCTTTACTGTTAGGGTGGTGAGGTACTGGAATGGGTTGCCCAAGGAAGTTATAAATGCCCTATCCCTGGCAATGTTCAAGGCCAGGTTGGACAGAGCCTTGGGTGACATAGTCTAGGGTAAAGCATCCCTGCCCCATGGCAGGGGGGTTGGAACTTGATGATCTTAAAGTCCTTTCCAGTCCTATCCATTCTATGAGTCTATTTATCCCATTAAATGCTCATGACTTTGGAATCAACACCACTATGGTGCTTAAAGGAAAAACAAAGCTTTCAGTAAATCAACTGATTCATTTAAAGACAGAGCTCATCCTGTAATGTCTTTCAATCCAGCAGTTCCATAAACATTCTTTCAGTGCGCAAAAAAACCCCACTTTAATTATTGCCAGGTAAGAGGTGGCTTTGAAAATAATTATTATTGATAGTATTAATGAATAGCTAACGTAAACTGTGTTCCATATCAGGTTAGACAGAGTTAACTTGGGAACAGATGTTAGTACCATTCCTGGTGATCTGGAGTTAGGACAAATTTGGGATATATTGTTCCTTCAGCACATGACTTACTTTGAAATTTGTATTACTCATTTGTGTCCAGGATATCTTCAATGCACAGATAATCATTACCCTAACTTACACTGTTAAACTGGGCTGTGGGAGGTACCTGCTTTGAAAATGTGTTGCTTGTCACCACACTCCTGGTAGTGACTAAAGATGTTAGGCCACAATGTCAGTGCCCTCCTGGGAGAGCACTTTCTCTCTGGTCTCTAGTGGATGGCAGCATTGGAAAGACTGACAGCCATAGAAGAGAATATGCCACTTTGCTTAGGAGAGTATGGCAGTAATGGTGATCCACACCTAGTGACCAAGGTTTTCTACTGTGGACTTCATTTCAGAATTACCAGTAAGGGAATTTTTGACCAAATTTGCAATTACTACTTTTTTAAAGTATTTTAGATTATATTTTTATACTAGAAATAAGTACTTGACTAGCGGTTTAGGACTAGTGGGTTTTTTTTCTGTATTTCTTCATTTGCTAGCCAGAACTCATCTTGGCTAACATACAACCCTGTCTTCCTCAGTCATTTCTTCTTGGGATACTAACATCTTCATAACACTTTTTTAAATTATTAATGTTGCCATCCCTTTATAAAGGTAAAGATTCATTTATCTTAAGAAGAATTCCTTCCCTGGTTTCATTTATATGGTGGAGACAGTACCTGCTGCTGTCAGAGGTTTGATCTGATACATGTATCTCACGGTCCTTGAAGATAATCTGGTTTGAAGTTATTCATGCACTTCTTGGCTGAATAACTCAGTGAAATGGCTTCACAGATCTAAAATGCATGCACCAGAGAGAAGATGTTTGGTTGCATTACTCCTTTTACAGGGTATGAAAATACGCTTGTGTCGTTGTTTAACCAATGCCAGACAGCTTGTCCACTCACTCCCCCCCCCCCCCCTCTTGCCCTCCCCTATTCTCGGAGGGACGGAGAGGAGAATCAAAAAGAACGCAACTCTCACAGGTTGAGATAAGAACAGTTTAGTAACTAAGGTGTAACACAAATCACTACTGCTGCCACCAATAATAGTAATGATAAAGGAAATAACAAGGGAAGAGAATACAACACCCTATCACCAGGCAACCGATAACCTGCTCCCCCCAGCCCGACCAAGCACCAACCGATACCTCCTCCAACCCTTCAGTCCACTCTAGCCCCTTCCGGGTCCCTCCCCAGTTACATCCTGGGCATGACGTGCTGTGGTATGGAATACCTCTTTGGTCAGTTTGGGTCAGGTGTCCTGTCCCTGCTTCCTCCCGGCTTCCCTTCTCCCTGGCAGAGCATAAGGCCCACAAAGTCCTCAGCCAAACCAAAACATCATTGTTTTTCAGCTCTGTTCCCAGCTGAAAGTCAAAACACAGCACTGCACCAGCTACCAAGAAAGAGAAAAATGACTGCTACTGCTGAACCCAGGACACCTTGAAAGTGTGAGTGACATGAGTTTGAAAGAAGGACTTAAAAAATGGTAATTGTTAAAAGACCATAATGATTTGCTGAGTAGAGGCTAGTTTTCATTATTATTTTGATACATATTTGTCTGGCTCCTAAATTCCTGCTGAGAACATGCTGAGTCCTGATTCTAAGATGTTTGCCAAGATGTTTGCCCTGGTATAGAGGGCTATCGAAACAGCTTTTTAGATTTAAATCCCATTATACAGGTTTCATATTAAATTCTACCATGGACCGTGTGCAGAGCACATTTACTATTTGCAGTGATGTGATGTGGAATGATTTAAAAAGATCTTGCTGTGGAACAATAGAAAGCAATAATTCGTAAACTGTCATTTCTCTTCCTTGTTATTTGAAGTAGGGATAGATAACCACAGCAAAATACTTACTGCACAAGCATTACTGCTTGTGGAATTTAATTTAGCTGGGTGATCTTCAGCTAAAGCCAGTCAATGGTGCAGGTAATCAAAAAAACCCAAACAAAACAAAAGCACCCTCAGCCCCCCTTCCCCCCCCCCCCAAAAAAAAAAGGACAACAAAGCCAAAATGCCAAAAAAAAACACCAAAAAAATCAACCAACTAAAAAAACCCCAAACCAAACAAAAAGACAAAAAAAAAAAAACAAAACCTAAAAACCACACACCAAAGGAGTAGTATTTATCTCTATTATAACACACTCAAGGTAACAGGGGAAGTAGAAAGGCAGGAATAAAATCTACATTGTTTTGCAAGGAGAGGGGAATGAGTCAGGCAGTAAATGCTATGTTAATCAGAACAGAGCACAGTGAGCATTTCAAGTAAAGCTACATCATTTCAAGTAAAGCACAGGACAGAAAGAAGATTTTTTCATTCTGTGCCTCAATGAAGAAGTAGTGTTAGTACCTAAATGGTTTTTGATGAGCATTGAGTGGCTCTTCAGGCAGAGGAAAAGGGAGATGATAGGAATTCAGGATACCTCAGGCCAGTTTGTTTTCTTTATGTGGAGCTTTGTACATTGTGACCTCCTCTATCCTCTTCTAATAGGAAAATCCTTTTTGTCTTCTCTGTTCATACCCTTTGCCTGAAGACATGTGTGAGGTGTCCATCTGGGGACTATGGAGCCATGTTCATTTCCTTCATTCTCCTCAACAACATTTCATGTACCTTAACCACAAGCTTTTTGTGCTTCAATATGACTACTTCAGTGTGACTCTCTCAGTTACACAACTCTTCTGGATTTGTTTATTTATATGTATTCACGTGGCAAAGCCTTCAGTAGCCTGGCTGGGAAGAGTAAGGTCCTTTTCAGGTTTGGTCCCAGCGTGGCTATTGAAGGAGTCTGGTGTTCTCTGACCTTGCTCAGGTGTCCAGCCTTGGCCTTCATTAATATACTGATCTTCTCAATCCTTATTTAATTTTGTCTCTTACAGTTTTAATTCCATCTACCTGTGATGATGACAGATGGAGGAGCTAAACTTCCTCAGTAACTGCAGAACATCAGGGATTACTTGAAGTAATAGTTAAGACATTCTTGGTACTAACTGCAGCTTGAAGTTTGTTTTAAGCCTTAACAGCCTCAGTGAGAGATTCAAAATTTTGATCAAAACATCAATGAGTGAAGACTGGTACTTAAAAAAATTATTTGCTTTTAGCCTTTTGCTGGTGAGTTGTGCAGCACAGGAGGTCGTGGAAATATTTCAGTTCAGGTGAGTGCCAGATGGGAATTAGAAACTAATTTTCAGAACTTCTCTCTCCCTTTGAATTAGTGCAGCAGAAGCAGTTCATGCCCTGTTTTATCAGTTTGCTGTAAACAGTAGCTGAACAGTCAAGCAGTAACAGCTTGCAAACAAATGCTACGGTGCTGGGAGGGTGTAGCTGTTACCCTGAAAGCTGTGCAAAACTCTGCATTTAATGTATGTGCAGTGTGATATTTGTATGACAAATATGAATTACCATGGGTATAGCTGAACTTCCAGTGGGAGGGAGGAAAACAAGTGATATGTATGATGTAAAGTGGAGGTTGAGAAGGAAGAGAAAGAAATAGTGTAAATGGTAGTGGTTCAGTAATCATCAGTTTTTGACAAGTGTTAAGGGAATGAGAGCTGGGCTCTGTTGCTGGCCTATTTCCTTTGTACCTTCTAGGCTGAGCAGGAGATAGGATCGCCCATTTGGTCCTGGGATACTCATGCATTTGTTAACACAGAATGTTGTATCTCTAAACCAGTCCTATACTGCAGAGCTGTTACTGCAGGACTAAGACCACGCAGCTTCATACAAGTGTGTCTACAGCCCTTTTAGCTCTCCTCTGCTTCTGCAATTGGAACCTGCTCTTGGTTTGACCTCCAACAACTCTAACAGCTAGGGAGTTTCATTTGCTGGTCTTTTAAACACTGTAAGGTATGTATTGTCTCAGGAACATCCTCTAAAAAGGTATTTAAGCTTTATAAGTATCTTCCAGAGAAGCGTGTTTTTCCCCTCTCTTTTTCAGTCTGTGCATGAAAATACAGTTCATGATACTGACCTCTTGTCAATAGCCTGATTTGTTTCAGACAGTGGAGTTATACAGATTTATAGCAGAGGACTGTCTTATTTGAAAGGTGAAATGCAACCCCATGTAAGTAGCCTAAATTTTCTGTACTACACAGCATTAGGTGGATTGAGTGGGGTGAAATTAAACCAAGTAGAAAAGTTACTGAGTTTTTCCTCTCATTTCTGGTTTGTTCAGGTTAAGTAGTAATTAACACAGTCACTCAAACTCTTTTTGATGGCTTTACTTCTTAAAAAAATGTTAATTTTTTAGGTATCTTCATTGTGCTAATGAAATCTCAACTCCCACATTGGCTATTTTCACAGCCCTGAAAATGAAATAGAACCAAAAATTAAACTGCAAACTGAAATCTGTGGGTGTCCATATCTAAAGTTAAAACATTTTGGAAAAGCTATGCTGCAAGATATTCTTTAGACCATCTTTCCTTTACTGTTGTGGTATTCTTCATAGAACTTGATAGATCCTTTGACTCTCTTGAACTTAATGGAAGAACTTCTACTGGTTCAGTGGGAACAATGCTTAAGCCTGTATTTGCAAGTGCTGTAACCGTCGACCCCCAAATTTAAGTTTAATCTTACTTAACATAAAAATGGCTAATGCCTAAAATACATAATTAAATAAGTGCAATGTCTTGCCATGATTTCAGATGTTTTTCAGGGAACGGTTTCACAGTACAGTTCTTGTGTTTGTTTATGAGCACTTAGGCTGTGCATGCTGACATGTAATGAACACTAGTCTATTAAGGCATTTCTCTTCCAGCTGAATGTAGGTTTGGCTGATTTGAATCAGTCCTCAGTATATGCTCAAGATGGTTTTCTGTCACCTTCCTCGCTGCTTTTCTATACTTGTCTCTCAAGTCTCGTAACAGAAAGACAATAAAATCAAGTCAGCTTCTCTGACACAAAAAGAAAAGACCTTGACCTTGCTCAAATGGCCAGTCTGACATTGAAGAGCTGTTAACATCTAGAGACTTCTTCAAGAAGTTTTACTTGATCTGGCCAAGAAAGCAGGTGGTGGGGATATGAATTAACCTGACAGAAGCAGAAAGAACAGGTACTCTGATGCATTTAGGTCATGAGTCTTTACCTCTCTGTCCAGCAACTAAGAAGGAGCTGTAGGTAGGTTTATTATCCCGCAGCCTGATACTGCCTGCTGAACACCTGGGGGCTGCCACGGTCAGGTGGGATATTGAGTGTGAAATCTGACCGCTTTGATGCCTTTATAGAAGTCCCAGTATCTGTGGCTGGAAGAGCAGCTTATCCGCTGTTGAGCAGATACAGATCAGGTGGCCAAGCTGCTTATGTTTCCAGTAACTACCTGCTTAATAGCCGTTATGCTGAAGAGGGTACTTGAAAAGATAGTCATAATGTACTTTCCCAGCTTGAAGAAGCCAGGACCTTGAAATGGGTTGTTACAAATTATATGTTTTGGCTAGATGCAGATGTAAAGATAGAGACTGGATAAAAGAGTTAAATTGCTCTCAACAAAAACAGCAGGCACATAGTTGAGAGAGATTTGGCAGAGGAATGGTGCTTTTAGCATGCTTTTGACCATAGAACAGGCTTCTGTAACCCTTGAGAGTTCACATAATATAAAGAAATTTAGCCTAGAAATGAAAAGGGCTTAATTAAAATGTTAGTCTCACTTCACCCACTTACTACTATTACAGCATAACTGAGTTTTTTAATGAGATGTACCAATTATAGATGTTTTCTTTATCAAAACTGTAGGGAAAAAAGATTTTTAAGGTCAATTGCTTAGTCTATTTTTTTTTCTTTAAGAAGCTATACTTATTTTTAGAATGGTTTTGAAAAATAAGTTTGGAGGAAAGGACAATTGCCATGGTCAAAATAAAATGAACAAACATAAAAACAACAAAAACCCCCCCAACCAACCAACCAAACATCATAACAGAAAAAAGCCAACTTGAGTATTCTTTTAATGCATGTATTTTTAAACCCAACTGAAATGTATCCCCTACTGTGAATTATAGAAAGGAAAAGATGGTAAAAATTTGAAATTTAGAAAAGAAAAATCAGTATAACATGAAATTTGGTCATGTGCCATGCAGTTTTGTCTCACGAAGTTTCTCTAACAACAGGGTGTTAACATCAGTGAACATGATTGTCATACCATTCTTCACATGAACACATATTTTAAGTAGAAATATTAAGAAGTGTCAGTGAAATCACTTCTCCTCTCGAAGGCCTGTGATCTTTGGATAAAAGGTGGGACAATATCTTGAGACTCAAGTGTTTCTATCATCTTTGCTGCTCTTTGTGAGGATATGTTTCCTGTTGTGTCTGAAAGCCTGCTCTTTGACCTTTCCCCAGCAGCCCCAAGAGGGCTAGCTCAGTGAGCATTGTTTTATAATGCCAATCAAGATCTGCCTTCTGCAACCACAATTGTACACAAGCCTGGCTGGACCCACAGGACCACGCTCTGCTTCTGCTGCCATTTGCATCTGTGTAATCTATATGCAGGCTTGTAAAGAAGAGCAGAACTTAGCCCTTCACATTTTCTAATGGATTTCACTTTCCTGTGCCATGGGATTCATTTTATGTCTGTTACAGCTGCACTCTTGCTCCTCTTACCTTCTGCCCTTTGATTCTCTCTGAAACAACATCAAAGCTAACCTCTTCTACCCTTCTTGCTTCGCAGTATGAATTTATTTACATTGTCCTTATTTTAGAGTGTTAGCAAAGCTAACATCTACAACTGATGCAGTAAAACATTTCTATCTTGCCAGAGGGGTCTATAGGAATCAGGTGCAGCAAAATCTGGGTGCCCTTTGCTCCCTTAAAACCAAAATAGGGAAGGCGGCATCAGTTGATGACGTGCAGCTGTCTCTTTGTAAAGAGTAGCAGTGTTTCTGCACCCTTTCCATGACCCCTAAAAGCATTTCAGAGGAAATATTCCTCCAGCCAGCCAGAAGCTTAGAGGTGAGATCACTGGGTTTAGAAAAGCAGTTTCTCAGAGAGTTCAAGTTTCTTGGTTACATTTTCTACTGATATTTGTGGATAAGCTCAGCATGCAGTAAAGATAAGGATTAATATATAGGGGTGTTTTTTACTGTCCTCCCCTCCTTCTCCTTGGTATTACTGTGCCCTGTTCTTCCGTGATCACCATCCAGACAAAGCTTCCTGTTTCACCTCAGCTTCCAGCAGCTAGCTCAGGTGGAAGTAGCCAGTTGCAGTAGTAGCAGAAGGATCAAAGTGAAGGCATATTCACCATGCTGCTTGGGTGATTTAAGTAGTGTCCCAGGAGGTACCTTAGACCTGGTTCAGGTATATGTGTGAGGGCTGAAGTTGTTGGGGTGTTTGATATGGAGTGAGTCTGTGGTACCTACAGCTGGTTGTTCTGCACAAAGCTGTGTGGTGCTACACACAGCCATGCAAGCTTGAGAACTAGGGCCACTGTAGTTACAGTTTCCTGGACAGTTGATAATGCTAGTGAAAATATGATAATCCAGCTTTTTTTGTAGTACTGACGTTGGATTGAGTATCTGCATTAGGGTGGCAGTGGGAGCCTTCATCTGCAAGGTGGGAGAGCTAAGTTGAAGTTTCACTTGCCTGACAGTGACCCAAATGCAGACCATCTCGAGTAAAGACAGCATACAGTTTGTGATTTGAAGTGCAAATCCAAAACCCTTCCTCAACTCCCCTTGCAGCTTCTTTGTGCAGTGAACATGCCCCCAGGTCTCTGGCTCTGCCCATCAGAGAGACTCAGAAAACAGCTAGTTTAAGGACACAGCTGAAAGTATCCCCAGCCTTAAAGGTGCTTTAAAAGTATCTGCCTGGGAAGTGTTTGTAGGATTGGGAACCCACCAGGTTGCATCACAGCTAAGCAGAAGTTTTGAAGCATCAGACTCAAGAATGCAACCACAGAGACTTGCAGAAAGGATGTTCACCCAAGAGCATAGAACATGCTCTATCATGATTCAAGCAGTACAGCAGCCTTGAAGGTCATCTGAATGCAATTTCTGTCCAGCTTTCTCGTTTGACAGTAATGGCACTACTGGATGTTAGAGAACAATATTTGGCTTACCGTTTAGCACACCCTGGATTTTATCAAACCCTTGAAGTCTAATCCATTATATTGATTAACTTTAAAATAAATGTTTCCTCCTTTTTGAAAAGCTTCGTATCTGGCTCTGCTTTGCAAGCTTGCAAATTGAAAAGCAGCACTGGCTGCATCTGTGATGAAAACCACTGAATGGAGATGTAGCTGATTTTGTTCCTTGGTGAGGACTTTAAATATTTTGAGTTAGTTGATAAAGGCTCAAATCTCAGGAAGGAACAAAGCCCTGGTTTCACTGAAACTCTGCCAGTTTAACCAGTAGGAAAGTACTGCCTGGAGGATCCAAGAGCTGCACCTGGCTATAGTGGATTTGTAAGAAGAAGAAAGTGGGTCAGGTAATATTTTGGTTGGAGGGAATGAGAGGGTTTGTAAGGAAAGCTTATGGCATAGGGTAAGTTAATTACTATCCACTTTCTTGCCAGTCTCCAAGGAATAACTGTTTGAATTAATCAGTTCCTTAAATATCTTATTTCTTGCATGAGTTTTCATTTGGCTAATTATGTTGTCTGAGCAATACAGAGATACAGTGTGGCACTCACTTGTAGGTATATAGATAATTATAAAATCCTATATCTGGACATAACCTTACCTTAGAATCATAGAACAACCTTAGAGTGTTGTTTAGAAGTGTGCTTGTCAGAAGTGAAGCTCTCTACAAGCTGCTGCTCTTCCATGTTCAGCTATCTTCTGTAGCACACAGGGCTAAAGGAGTGGCTTTATCCAAAAGTGTTGTTTGTTGTTGACCAAGTGACATGTTTGTAGAGCCACAGACTCACCTTCTGGTGAAAAAAAATCCATATTTCAATGTGAAACACAAACATTAACGTCAGATGAAACCTTCTGCTGTATAAGAAGATGAAGTAGGAAAACCAAACAGAGAGGAAAACAAGGATTTGATCCAGTCATATCTAAGGTGATTGAGATTAGACTGCTGATTCTGACACGGCACTGGGTGATAAGATGCTGTCTGGGGCCTGGTAATTGATGTGCTGGTTCCTTCACTCAGGCGGATACCTGAGAGTGGTGGTATACACTCTCAGATTCAATACCAATTCTATTTCTGAGATTCAGTATCTTGGTTTCTGTCCTGTAGTCCTCTTTATTCTAAGCATCCATCAGATATATTAGATCCACTGTTTCTTTGGTCCAGCTGTTTATAGTCTCCGTTCCAAAGCTTTGACACTGAAAGTTTATTTACACTGGCTGGATTGGACTTGGTTCCTGTTCCCAGCAGGTTTGAATTTAATCTCCATTCTGCACTATGCTTATGATGAAATATATTGCATTTTTAAGATTCTCTAATGTGTGATGTTTATCTCTTGATGCCTGGCGCAGGTGAGCACCTATTGCCTTCCATGCGTGTGCTTTGAGTCTTGACTGCATGGATTTATCAAAATGCAACATGAAAATATATACAAACAGTAGGGTGCTTTTCTTCTCGCTGTTATTTCCTTTAAGTTCCTGTGGGGTTTTTGGTTGTTGTTTTGTTTTTGTTTTTTTCTTTTTTCCATCTAAAACCTTATTTAAGGAACTCTCTAAGACTATATCCTTAGCTGCAAGGAAATTGAGACATGTAAAAAGAGAGGCTACAAGCTCTGGTGACTTTCATATAGTGTAGGGGTAGCCCAGGCAGCGTTTCCCATTCCAAATGTGTTCAGGTGGACCTGTTTTAGTGTACAGATACCAGTTAAGCAGAAGACTGGTCCTTGTAGTGTCCCTTCTTTCTGTCATTCATACTCAGCTTTGTTGAATAGAAAGGAGATCTCAGGGAAGTGTAATCTGTATCTGCCTGGGGGAAGGAAGAATCAATGTGGTAATCAAAACAATGCACAGGCCCAGCTACTAACTCTGCCTCTGACCTTGCTAAGTTGTGGGTGTCCTGGTCCTGTGATGGCAGTTGAAAGCTATCCACATAGCTTTTGGCCTCTGAAAAAAAGAGTTGTTACTACTGTGTTTGCCTGTAGGCAATAATGAGGATATATGAAAGGGGGAAAGCTTTCATACTCTATGGACAATCGTGAAGATGCAGTTTCTGATTTTATCTGGGTAAACTTGTTAGCTGCAAGATATTTCACCTTATAGCTGCTAGATTTTGCACTGGGAACTTAAAGTTAGAGCAGAGTCCTTTTTTTTTTTTTCATGGCTATATTTCCTTTGGCTTCCTGTGTCACATTCTCTAGGATTTCTGTTGTTGAGCATTGTCCCTGCAACTGTTAGAGAATTTGCTTAATTTCACCTTCCTAATGATAACATACGAATTGAACAGCTGTAGCTTTAAAAAAGACAGACTGTTAAGTAGTGAGTGGAATGTGAAATTGCAAGGTGGTTGCAACACCAGTGGCAGAATATGCAAAACACACTTGCTCTGCTGTTAAAGTGAGAATGCTGCATGCAGGGTTTTTCTAATGAACAATGATGAGTATTCTAGAATATTCAAAACTACAAAGTTGACCTTTCTGATACAAAAATAATTTTTGTGTAAAGGTTTTTTTTTGAAGATAAACATTCTGCTTCCTTCAGAAAGGATTCTGTTGTTTAAAATGACCACCTGAAAAACAATTTTCATCTGGAGCTGCACTCATTTTGTTTGGTGGTTCAGGGTTCTTAGCCAAACTATGTCAATGTAATGCAGTGAGGCATTCAGGAAAGGGTACCATACTGCCTTGGAATGGCATGTAAACAGTACTCATTTGTAACGTTCTTTCACCTCCAACCATTCCAGTCCAAGGACTTCCCAAGTTAGATGTGGTTTCTGTGTACAAAGGAGAAAAGCAAGCATATTTTCACTAGGCTTTAATTCACTAGAGAGAGGCACATAAGCTCAAAGAGACAGGAAATAAACACCTGAAACAAATTTATCTTTGAATTGGAGGTGACATCCATGAAAAATGCTTTGTACTTTTTTACCCAGCCAAACTTTGCCTACCAATATCTTCACACCATTAATCACAACTAAAACGTTCTGTGGGAAACCTTTTTCTCTATGTTAAAAAATACTAATGAGGATACGGACTTAATGGTTTTTCCCTCATCAGATGGTTTGCTTATTGCAGACAGGGAAGGAAGGTTGTCAGCAGAGGAGTTTAACCCTGGAGAGGAAGTAAGCACCTCCTGTTCACAAGATGTTTATAATATATTGCTGTTAAGGGGCCACTAGCATGGCATCAGCGGTCTCTAACATTTCCAGTGGCAGAAGAAGCAGACAGCTTGTAAATGGCCTGACATACAGGCAGAGGATCTGTCTGTGCTCTTAGCCAGGACCTAGGCTGAGGTGAGCAACCTATCTTGCAAATTCATCAATGAGAGAAAAATGTCGGTGTGGCAGTTGTGTGGTGGCACAGAAGAACTAGCAATAATGGGGCATCTTTAGTCTTGTGTGAGAGGGCATGCTGTTTCCCCCATCCTGGGCAGGGAAGGGAGCACTGTACTGAAAGACTGAGGGAGCTGGGTCTCTATAGTTTGGAGAAGAGGAGATTAAGGGGTGACCTTATTAGTGTATATAAATATATAAAGGGGGAGTGTCACGAGGATGGAGCCAGGCTCTTCTCAGTGGCAAACAATGAAAGGACAAGGGGTAATGGGTACAAATTGGAGCACAAGAGGTTCCACTTAAACCTGAGAAGAAACTTCTTCTCAGTGAGGGTGACGGAACACTGGAACAGGCTGCCCAGGGAGGTTGTGGAATCTCCTTCTTTGGAGACATTCAAGACCCGCCTGGACACGTTCCTGTGTAACCTTATCTAGGTGTTCCTGCTCCGGCAGGGGGATTGGACTAGATGATCTTTTGAGGTCCCTTCCAATCTCTAACATACTGTGATACTGTGATACTGTGATACATCAAGGGCAGGGAAACTAGAATGTGTGGCCACCTGCCTGGGTGAACCCTTCTTAGGTGCACCTTAGATCCCCAGGGCTTTGTGGAGAAACAGGCTGAATGTATTTGCACATATGAAAGTGGTTTGTTTTTCTGGTGTTTCGTGAGCTTAGGCTTGGAGCTTGAGGAAAATACAGAACTAACTGCCATCCTCACCTTGCTCTTCAGATCACAAAAGGCCAGTCCTTAATATTCCATGGAATATGCAATCACCTCTGATGTGACCTCCTCATAAACAAATCCCAAATATTTTGGGGACAGCCTGATTCACAAAGACTAAACCCCCGGAATAGAGCATTAGTTTTTCTGGTTTTACTCCAGTTTCTGGTTTGTGCTGGCAATAGTAACAGAGTCCCAAAAAATGTGCCCTGGTCTCCAATTCAATCAATATGTCTGAAAGGCTCTGTAAATCAGGCATGCTTAAAACCAGGCCTTTGAGATTAAACTGTGAGATCTGAAGTCTACTTAGAAACTCTGTTTGTTGCAGACTCACAGCCAAATGAGTATGCAAAAGCCTGTCTGTAGTCTTGGAGGCATTATTTCATCTGAATAGTGGCAAAGAATGCTCTGGGGTATGTGTTGCTACTCACAGCACTGTCACTTGAGTGTGCACATGGAACTCTGTGGGCAAGGTATTCTGAAGCATCTAGCCTTGATCTAACTTTCCTCACATAGGAAATGTTGGTACAATTTGTGCTGATGCCAGTGAATGAATAGTTTAAAACTAGTGCTGTAGAAAATCTGACAAAGAGAAGTATTGTCACAATAGGGAACCATTGTGACTTTTTAGACTGCCTGATTTGTAGCCATTCATAAGGAAAGGTGAACCCAGCACTCAGACATCATAGCAAAAAGTGGAAAGAAAGAGATCTGAAATCCCTGCAGGGTGAATACAATAGCCGGCACAGTGTTGTCAAAAGACCTCTGTCAAAAGCCATTCATTGTCAAGTAACAGCATAACATATTGTGGTTATTGGAATATAGCATATTGAGATGCTAATAATACACTAGCAAACTACTTGAATAAATCCTAACTTTAAACTTTGTGGTGGTGTCACTGGATTTATATGGTCACATCAAAACAATGTTTGTTTCTTGAGTTATAACCTTTGTCAACGGCAGAGCTATCAAAAACAAGGACAGTGCTGTCACCTTCTGTTAGTTTTAACTGCCTTCTCGTTGAGATTTAACGATACGAGAAATTTTATTTATAGTAATCATCCCTCGCTGTGACTGAAAATTTTATTTAGTTTGAATGATGAATTCTTCAGGTCAACCCAAATTCACTGGCGCTGCAGTCCTCTTACTGTTGAGATTAGTCTGGGTGTTCCATGTGCTTCTGTTGCATATCATCTTGCCATCAAGAGTCTTTTGTGAATAAGGTCACAGTCTTAATCCATTCCTTGGCTTTTCAAAGACGTGCCTGTTAGAGGTAAGGTGGCAGCCTGCTGCAATGTGAATCCTAAATAGAAGACCCAAATTCCCTTGAAGCCAATTAACAAGACCAAAAGCAAAATTCCCAGGAGGCTCCTCTGCAGTTCTCATTAGGGCAGTGCAGGCATCACAAGCCCCCATGGGTACAGGTCCTGCAGAGCAGCTGCATCAGCGGCTGCAACAACTATTTTGGCCGGTTCTACCTTCTAGAAATCTGCAGCTCCTGTTTGCCTAGCTGCTCACACCCACATCATGTATGTCAAATCCAACGGCAGTGCAGTGACCCAAGGAAATGTCTCTTCTTTAACTACAAAGACGTAACTTTGTAGGGTTTTAGTGGTAGTGTTTTTCTGTTTGTTTGGGGATTTTTTTTTTTTTTTTTTTGGTCAAATACAACTGAAACTCAGTGTGTTAAGTCTTTAGCATCAATGGAAAGAAAATTACAGCTCTCTCTGTGCCCTGAAGATATCATCCATTTCTCCTCATGCAAGGGTAATGTGATTTTGTCTATCTCGCTAAGCTGAGAAAGAGCAAAGAATCCCATTTTCAACCTGTCCCATTTTCAGCTTTGGGAAAGATTTCCTAGCACCAGTGGGTGGGGAATGGGAGAAGGGTGAGCTGGACAGGGAGGGCACTGGGCAGCAGTGGTGCAGGCTGCCTGCCCTCCTCTCTCCACAAAGCCAGCAGGGAGGACATGCATGAATCAATTTCCTCAAAATCTAAGACTAAGGAGTGAGTAGGTCGGGAACTGCAGCTTCTTCCCTTCCTACTGTGATCTGACCTGGGCACAAATAGCTGACAAAAATACACTGAATCACCTTGCAAACAAGTGTTGGAACAGTGAGCTGGATTTTTTCCTTCCCCTCTCCCCCTGAGTCACATCTTGTGTCCCTGTGTCAGCGTCAGTTCAGTTTCAGGATCTCTGCTGAAGGGAGACCAGTGTCAGTGTCTCAGCTGGTGGATGCCCAGGGCTGCCCATGTAGGGGAAAAAAGAGCGAGGGACAGAAGTGGGGAGAGCTTCCTTTTCCTTTCTTTCCTTTCTTTCTAAGAACCCTTCTTCTAGGTGGTCTTGTAAAAATCCAATTAACAGGAAAAATACCCAGAAATCAAAAGAGAACTTTTGATATAGATTTTGCATTTGTATACCACAGAGTTAGACACAAAGAAAGCAGTGACTTTCTTCTTAAAAACATGCTTGGTCAGAGCAATTAATTTGAGCCCTCCCTATGTCCTGGTTAGAGGGCAAACTCTGTATTCTTCTCTGAGCTAGACCACAACAGACAGATACTGTCATGGTGGTAGTGTCACTGCACCCGCGGGAGGCCTGTAAATAGATCCTGATTTGGGTAGTGATGCATGACTAAATGTAGGCTCTGTAGTCTCCCATTTACCCCTTGGCTTTGTTGCAGTGTGTCCTTTTGCAATGTCAATTACAGGCAGTCTCTCAGAGCTTGCAGGTGGATGTAGAAGCAATGTGTAATCCTAGCAAGAGGCGTGGGTTTTCTGTTAGGCGCCTGTCTATATAGTCACCTACAAGCCTGCTGTCATATCTATATGGCTCGTACGTAGCCCTTTGAAATACCAAGTTTCAGCTTGCACACATACACCCAAATCTGCTAACAGCCTCTGTTGAAGTATAAATTTCCAAAAGAGGTACAAAGTTTCTTGACAGCTGATGACAATGATACACTGTTTCAGTCGAGAGACTTCAAATGGGGCTACTAAACATCACTCATCAAACCCTCTTTAAACATAATGATAATAGAAATGTCTTCACTGAGACAAGAAGGAGCAGAACTGCTGTAAATTGCAGTCATCTTGTAAAAGAATAACAACAGGACATTGCTGTCATCTTCAGCTGCCAGAAAATAGTAACTTACTCTTCTGTCAGTCACAGCTCAGGTCTCTAATCCCTTTCATCTCATTGCCCATGCTGAGCAAAAGATAAAGAATTTTCAAATTTCAAAACAGATTCCCTGCTGTCTGACCGCAGTAATGTCTTCTCAAATCAAAAGTGGAACATGCTCTAAGTGGGTCACTCTTTATCTTCAGACTTTACTTTCCTTCAAATACAAAGTTGGGCACCTGTCCCTTCCCCTCTGTTGTTAAAAGAAAGCTTGCCAGCATGTCGGGAAGCTTTTGCATCTGTCTGAGAAAGTTAAATCGCAGGATGTCAAAACTTTTATTAGTTTTATAGTTATATTTGGAGACCGGCACAGAACATTAAAGGGTCTCTTTGTGCTCGTATTTCAGTCCTTTCAAAAATGATGTAATGGAATTGAGAATTGCTATGAAAGTAAGTTGTCTTTTAGAACTGGCATGATTGCTGAAAGACAACAGGAAGTACAGTCAAATGCCATTAGTTAGATACTCAATCTTGTAGTGTTGAGTTTTGTGGGTTTGTTTCTGGTTTCGTTTTGTTTTGTTTTCTATTAGGAAGGAGTAATGCAAGAATACCAGATCAGGAACAAGCATTATTGTGTTTTCAGGATGGTAGAAAACTGAATATTTTTATTGTGATCATTAATAATAATTCAATGTGTTTATTAGAGAATTAGCCTTTCTTCTTTCTAGCTTTGCTTCCATGCAGAGGAGACTGGCTTTGAGAAATGTCCAAGTCTATATACACAGCATGTAAAGCATAGTACTCTAGTCATTGCATTTCTTTTGTTCAGACTTCAACAGAAAAAAGCCCCCTAGTACTTTCAATTCCTACTCCAAAAACAGCATTAATAGAAAAAACAGTTTTAAGATCAATCTACCCTTGCCAAAAACATTTTTTTAATTATGTTATTTTTAATAAGTTTTTTTTCTTTTACCTTTCTGTGAACACTAAAAATTATTGGAGATTGTTCCAAACTGAACCAAACACAGCCTCAGGCTTCAGTATATGTGCTAAGAGATTCAGGTACAACTCCAGTTGTTTTTGTGGAGCTGTCATTGATTTTAGTGGGAGTTTGTACAGTATTGAAAGGTATGTTACGACCTGGAAAGAGTGAATTCCAGTTTTGCTGTGTCTAGGTGTAGACAGTTGCTTGATCTTAGTCTACCTGTAAAAAAGCCCAATACCAAACCTGCCAATCTTATCTCATATCAGAGCAGTAACTGACTTTGTAATTGGTTTAATTTCAAGTTCAGGTCCCATTGAAAGAAATGCAGAGTAGTGCAAGTGTCCATTTAATTTCTGTGTTTTTGACAGGTGGAATATTAACTTCACTTTGCCTTAAAACAGGAAAAGCATCTTCTTCTTGTTCAGGTTTGTCACATAAAGAATTAGCTAAGGGAGACAAACTTTTGAGCTTAAAAATCTGACTTATGGGAGAACATATCCACACCTATGTCTTCCAGGTTGTATGGGGCTTTGAGCTACCTAGTGTAATGGAAGCTGTCCCTGCCCATGGTAGTGAGGTTGGAACTAGATGATCTTTAAGGACTCTTCCAACCCAACCACTCTGGATCTTCAGAGAGCCATGCTTCTTTTTCTGTCTCTTCCTGGTTTTCTTGTGAAGAAAATCTTACTCTGTATTGTGGAAAAGATGCAGTGCAACTAGCACAAGATCACAGTTAAAATATTTTTCCAGGCTACTTAGGTTAGCTAAGAGAGTGGAATTTTCTACAGACTATGGCCTTACGCTTTTGTATTTGCAGTTTATGGAACATAAATTAATGGTTATGAGCTTCTGCATGTGTGTCTGTATTGACATAGAAAACCTCATTTTGTCCAAGCTGGCCATATCATTTTCAGGAATGCTTACGTTGCTAAGCTTCTGAATGAGCAATCACAGTGAAAAAAAGTCCTTGAGCGTCAGTTACAAAGCAAGAGAATACCTGCATGCTAATTAAACATTCTTAGACATGAGATTTGTCCTCACTTCTGCCATAGGAAATTCCACTTCATGGATTTCTCCAGCATTGATTCTAGGCCCAATTTGCCCTGTTTTAACCCTTGCAGCTTGGTGGCATTGGGGTTGCCTCAAATACCACAAGGGGGAAATACATGTCAAAATACACTCCTCTGTGCTAACCCTGTCCCTGAGGAAACAGAGGGCAAGCTCCTTCTCATGCCCACTCCTTGTTGGCTTTTGGACTCAGGTGTGGGTTCATGCAGGCCAGTGCAATATCTTGGTGACTGCCTAGGGTAATACCAGGAATATGTTTCAGTCTTACTTCTGCATTGGAGGAGGAAAGGATCTTAACTTCGGATGCTTCTGTTTCTCAAGTTTGCTTAGTGTAATTCTGACCAAGGGCTGCTGAAATGGAAAAGAGAAGAACAAAAGATTTTGTATAGTTACTTATGGTTAACTTAGTCTTTCATGTTTCACTTCAATAAGGAAAAAAAATACCTATGTATGTTACATTATCCTGATTTTAAGACATGGGGAATCTTATCCCACTGGTTTGGTTGTAATCATATTCTAATACATTATCCCAAATTATGACAAATTTGACTTAATATCCTCTTTGGCAACACTGCAGGGCAAGCAACTGCAGCCAACAATGGCATCTGCTGCAGAACTGACAATGTGGCTGTAGCGACCAGGAACTGAATCTTTGTCTTCTATGATGTGTTGATTAGGTGACTTGTGCTCTTTAATTTTTTATTAATAAAGTAGAATGCAGGGTATTGAGAATGCTTCTTATAGACCAGAATCAAGCAGTTTAGACAATGCCAGAAGTAAAGCTTATTTCCAAACCAAAAAACCCAGCAGAAGGTAGAGATCTGCTAAGTGTAAATTCCTTTTAAGCTGCACAGATGGCCCAGCCCCACAGCAGCAGCAGGGTAGGAACAGCACTGTGTTTCCTTACGGTACAGACAGTGATGACAGCCTTCTTCAGTCCTTAAACCAGGGTGAGGAGCAGCCCGGAAGGGGAACCCACTGCAACCTGGGAGATGTAAGGAATGCAGGCAGTGCAAAGTAAACACCTCACAACTCAGGTGTAATTAAGTTTTTCTATTTATGGACCTTGTTAATGCACTGTAATGATGAATTGCAGCTCAAAAAATTTCAAGGAACCTATAATGCATCAATAGCAATCAAACCTGTAATAATTCTGATTTGTCAGAATCATGTAGCCTTTGTCTGAGGAAGTTAGACTTTGGCAGCATGCTGTAAACCGTATCCCTTCATGATGAATGTGCTTTGGGCACCATGCCAGGATGAGATTATTCAATATGATGAAGTAGAATCTTATCTATTTATCCTGTTTGTGCTTCAAAACTCATCCTTTCATTTTATTTTCCCACATGCCAAATGAAATTTAATACATGTTATTTGAATATAATATTACAGTTCATGGTATTAAATGGTACAAAAACATTTGCAGATGAAAAGCTTATTGCACACTGTCTTTGAAATGGCTCCATGGGGGAAAAAAAAAAAAAAAAGGTCTATTATTACTAGGGTGTCCATGTAGAAAATAAAAATATCTCTCGCCAGTGAACTAACAGGTGGCTCAATAGGGCCATGATCTGAAACAGGATAGACTGGAATACATTGATTAAAAAACAGCAATTTCACTCATTCAGTACAATAGTTTAAGGGCAGCATGGTTTGTTTTTGCTTTTAACTAGAATGATGCTTTACATTCTTTACCAACTACAGGACTATTTTTTTTTTTTTTTTTTTTTTTTTAGAAAACAGGAGGTTGCTAACATTTAAAAATGAACAAATCACAGAGCATCATCTATGTGCACTTTGTGAGATGCTGCATTCTCTCATTCTCTAGCTTCAGTACAGCAATTGTTGGTCACAGTTAATCTGAATTCTTGTCTGATTTCAAAATAACTGTTAGTGTGAGTAGGCAGTGTCCTTATCTATTGCACACTTTGGAAAGATGTAATTTCCTTCTTTTGATGGAGAATACAGGAGTATAAATTCCATGGCATGTGAAGGAACTAGATTTTGTTCAAGTATGGGAAGTTATCTGTGAGAAAATGAATCACAAAGTGACTTAAACAAATGAGTTGATATTATGTCTCTTTCTTAGCCACTTTCCACTGTACGTCACTCAGTAGATGGTTCCATCAAGACTTCCCATGGAATCCGCTTTTACTCACAGTGCCACAGTCTGGCCATTGCCTACTTAGTCTTAAGTACTTACAATAATTTAGGAATACAGTGAAATCAGCATTTCACACTTTGATGCTAGTGTAACCTTTCACTTGCCTGTAGTTCAGTACTTTAGATAAACGAGCAAAGTGAGTTCTGGTTGTCTAGCAGATGAGAAACCTACAGAACGTGGTGCTGTTCCATGAGCTGGTGAAACAAGTTATTGATCCAAATAGAGAGGTAGACTTAACTGGACCAGAGGAAGAGGGATTACTTATGTAGAGTGGGATTTTCTTTGGGATTGTTTTTTTGTGGGGGGATGGGGTTTTTTTTCCTCCATGGAGTTGAGTTTTACCTCTGTTTTTTTCTCAGGCATTTTTTAAGGAATTGAGTCTGTGTCATAAAAAACCCCACCCACACAAACAAACAAAAGCCCCTAATCTGACCACAGTGTAGAGGCTGGTACAAGGGAGACTATATGCTGCATATCCTTGTTTCTTCTCAGTATAGTATGATTATTTTTTTTCAGCTTGAGTGAGCATTTCTTTTCATGCTGTCACAGAATACCCTTTTAACACCGTCAGCCCAGTAATGAGTCACAAGAAGCTTTGTGCTGCAGTAATGTTGACTACTCTGAATTTTCCACTAAAATAGCTTGGGAAAAAAAAGCACTTTCCCATTCTTGAAGAGGTCTGTAGGGAAGAAAAAAATTTGGGATTGTTTTCAATATGTCAAAACACAGTCACTTGGATGCACTTCACTTGACTTTAGGGTATTGAATAGCCATAGCCTAGGTGTAACATGCTTTTCCTTTTCATCTGAGGGATAATGGTGTAGCTTCTAGCTTCCAGAATTCTTTGGACAAGGTTATTGTGAAAAAAATAAGGTGTGAAGCTCAGAGATGAGGTGACTTCTCAGTGAGGGTGACAGAACACTGGAACAGGCTGCCCAGCGAGGTTGTGGAGTCTCCTTCTCTGGAGACATTCAAAACCCGCCTGGACACGTTCCTGTGTAACCTTATCTAGGTGTTCCTGCTCCGGCAGGGGGATTGGACTAGATGATCTTTTGAGGTCCCTTTCAATCTCTAACATACTGTGTGTGTGTGTGTGTGTGTGTGTGTGACTTGCCTGAAGTCAGTCACCTATCTGTCAGTGTAGTGCCAGGGGTAGGAACAGGTACTGTCTTTCCAGAGTCCTGATCTGGTGTCTCAAATGCATGGCAAGGGCAGGCCTTTCTGAAATAACAGCATTGATCTGGTGAGTGTTGACTTCCACCTGCACAGGTGAAAGCCTTGTCCTTTCATTTGCTTCCTTAGCAACAACAAGTGCACAAACAGGAGGATCCAGTTCAGGCAGGAACTCCCAGAGGCTGCTTTTGCTGGGTGAGCAGCAAAAACAGGTGCAAGCCTGGCGATATTTGGACATTCCGTTTGATGTCTGGGTTGTTTTTTATTTGAAAGCACTGTAGAAAATGTGCCAGCTCAACAGTTTCCGTGGAATGCCTAACAAATCAGAAAACACAGGCCTTACAGTAACAGGGCAGAATGGTAAATAAATGTGTTCAAGAGCTTCTTCATCAAGTGTGAAACGGGTAGAACTGATGGATTATTCATTTCATTTTCATTTGTCAAATGCAGAACTGTTTTTCAGAGTAAGTGGCTGCTTCTTCGTATTGTAAAAGAACATGTAAATCTGAACACTAATATTTAGCAAATTCACTTGGCTTTTCTTTCATGCATGAAGAAGATATCTTAATCTCCTCAGGAGGAGAGGATGCTGCCTCTGTGCTTGTGAAAACAGAAGTGTTTCCGGTGGAGCTGTTGAGAACCCAGTTGCATTAAATCCAAAACATTTCATGAGATACACTGGCCTCAGCTCAGCTTTTATCATAACACATTGATATGTTTTATCATGATATATACAGTTGGTCACTTCTGAGTAGGGATCAAGGGACAAAAAAAGTCCCTCTGAATGAAAATATGATCCTGAACTTGTGGACTTGAATATGGGCTGGCTATTTTCGGAAAATTGCACCTTGAAAAGGTAGGCAATTTCCAATGCAGAATGAAAACACAAGTTTGCCAGGATGCAGTATATCCTTTTGGCAGTTCTATTTCTTGATCTAGTATGTGGACATTGGAGAATCCTAGCCATCTTACCTCTCTTGAGCTGTTGAGAGGGAAGGGGAATTGTGATTTGAGATTGAGAATCTTAATTGCATAGAAAGGATGAGAAATCACAATGTGGAACTATGCTATAATGCAAACATTATATGCAAATACCATAATATGAAGAAACTATCTTATGTAATTAAAGAATTAATATAAACTGAACAAGAATATATAAATATCTCAGACTGAAAGCTTTTTGTTTGAATTATTAATATTTAAAACAAAATTCTAACTCAGTATTTCCAGACACTTTCAATTTCAGTGCAACTGAAAATTTCAACAATGTCATCCTTCCTAATCTCCGTAAAGATGTGAAAATCCTACAGTCACTCATAGTATTTAATAGCAAAATTTTCTTGGTTTATACATTTTCACATGGAATCCATCTTTTGAGTTCTATCCAGTGTTAGCAGATGGGGAGTGGTAAGGGTTTGCATTTAGTGCCTTTAATCATCACGCACCTGAGGTTTGGCCCGTGTACTGAAGCTGGAAAGTGTGGATTCTATCTGTAGAATATTTAAAAAGGTTACTATCTTGTGTTCTATAATTGTTAACTTCAGCATTTCCATGTTAACTGCTGAGTTTCTTGCATTGCTAGTAACAGGAATTTCTGGGAAGCCCTGCACTGCCAGAAGCAGCTCTTTCTGGAAGCACTATATTTAGGGTTCACTGGATGCGGTTGATACTTCAATTGAGTATAGTCTCATCAGTTGACACATATTTTCTACAGAGGAAACAGCACTGTTGCACTGAATATAGTCCTGTTGTGATAGCTGTTTTTCCAACTGATTTCAGCAAGCTCAGGAAATGACTGTTGTGTAATGACCTGTACAATCAATGCCATCCTTTTCAAAATGCCAGCATCTGCTTCAGACCTGAAAAAAACTTTGTTCTGTGATCTAATAGAAAATATAAGATCTGTTGTTCAGAAATTCTTGGAAACAATGGTATGGATTTCAAAATGAAGTGGCTTAAAGAAGTAAAAGGGACACCATGTTGCTGCATGCAAAAAGGATTTACCAGGTATGTGAATTTAATAATGAAACTGCTTTGATTTTCACAGAAAACGTTAATAAAGATTAATGGACTCCACCACATCTAATTACTGTGTGCAGTAGCTACTAAGATGGTGAGCTCTCAGAAGTCAAAATTTCTTTTTTTCTTTCTCGCTCTTAGGTTCATCTAGTTCCTGACTGATATAAATTGACTTATTACACCTTCTTTATCCTATTTAGGAGTGGAGGACAATAGGCACTATTTGGCTGTAAATGAAAATAGTTACTTGAAAGAATTATGCTGTTGGTTGTCATTTGGGTGCCTAACAACCACATCTGAAATCAAGTCTTAGAATTTACAGACAGAAACTTAAGATGAAAAGTGAATTGTTAGGAAGAAAAGTTTTACGTCTTCATTGTTCTAACGAGATATGTACAGACTGTTTATTATTTACTAATTTCTGCTTATTTACAACTGTCAGAAGCAAGTCAGTGGTGAGAAAGCATGAGATGGAATGGCAATGCATTCAGTTTTACAAGAATGTATACCAAAAATCTCAGTTTATTTGTAATTTCTCCTGAAATAAGAACAAACTTGGAATGATGTTCAATCTGTCTTGATTTTTGGTGTATATTTCCCCTTTTTTTTTTCTTCCCCAGTCACTCTACTTACTGTATTTTTCTGTTGCCATCTTTTTCACTTTACTAAAGATCTGTGATTTAAAGAGAGAATACAAAATAAAGGTGGAAAAGACTGAAAAAGGATTGTCAAGTGAAAGACATTTTTCACAAAATAGTTTGGTAAAAACTGCCCAAAATGTAAATATTTTTTCCATACCAGCAAAAAATGGCAGGCTTCCAAATTTCACATTAAAAACTTGAGGAAATGTCATGAAAGCCTGTTCCAAATTCTTTTTTCCCCTTCTTCTTAATTTGAAAATCTTTCTGAAGAATACTTGAGCTATACAAACTGTTGGTCAGAAAGTAAAGGTTAACTAGAACCACAGCCGGCACAGAGAAGGAAGAGTATTGGGTTTATCCAGTTGGCATCCCCAGACTGACAGGTCAACCTATGAATACCATGTTCAGTGGAAATAACTGTAACAAAACTATGTGTGAGATCTTACGGAATAGAAAAGCTGTATTTGTTTACAAAGCCTTTGAGTAAGTTCATTTTACTTCATCTATTCTCTTACAGTTTTCTTTTACTCACATTCTTACATCCATGTATTTATAGGCACCAAGACCTGCATTCCTGAGTAGTCTGTCCAGCACCACTGGTGTGCAACACACAGGACTAGGGCAGCCAGTGTCTGACATTCCATTATATCCCTAGGATCCTTACAGACTGGAGACAACATAGTAGGCTTGGGACAGATTTTTTATAACCTTTAGGAGGCTGCACTTCCTTTGGAAATGTCCTGTGCACCAGGATTTTGCTTCCTGTGGTTTCATTAATTTGAAACAAGGTTGCTGCTCATTGTCTGTTTTCCATTGTTTGTTTGGAATATTTGTCTGCTTATGCAGAAGGTATTGGAAGGAAATTCTTCAGTTTTTGGAGAAATGGATAGGCAGTGTTGCTCAGTCCTGTTGCCATCTTCCTCATGTGGAGATGAAGGTCATTGGTGCTGTGGTTGTGTCTGGTTACAGCCTTCTGGGCTTAGCAGAAGCAATGTTTTCCCCATTAGTGCTCCTGGAATTCATGTCTACTCCTGCCAATACAGCATCTCCTTTTGCTTATTCTTGTCTATCCGGACAAACAACTTTATATTCTTAATGCTTCCGTTAGACATCCAGATATGTTCAGTCTAGCTGGCCATCCCACAGCTCTGTCAGCACGCAAATTACTGCACTGTTTCTCAAACTTTTCTAAGTCAGACTATTGAGTAGGTTGCTCCATCTCTCTGTCACTCTCTCCCTCTTTCTCACAGTATAGTCCTATTCTGGGAAGGCCTTTGCATAACGTGTAATTTAACAGAGTGCTATACCTGGAGCTCTGAAAGCCTTCTGCAGCTTTGACTGCTGAAGGTTCCGCCTCTTAATTTATTGGACTGTGCACTGCACTTTCAGCTATGTTAGTTGAATATAAAAAAAAAAAAAAAAGAAAAAAAAAAAGTGAATACATTTAGAAATAAGCTTCTTTTATTTTTTCTTGTCTAATCTTCATGGTAGCATAGTGGTGGGGTACTGGGCTGGGATGTGGGAGACACGGCTCCTGTTCCCATGCTGATCATTTCCTGATGGAAGCTGTTCATAAATAAAGAATTGCACTTACTACTGTTGTGATTTGTGTGTTTCTCAGGAGTCTGTGAGTCTGTAAAATTAGGAAAGAAACACTTCGCCTGAAAGACTTCATCTATGCTAGCACTTTTTTGTTTGCTTTTTAATTATAAAGTGGCTACTTCTTCATGATGGTCTTGCAAGTTTCTAGTTATATGGTGAGGCAGTTTTGCAGATTTATCCTCCTCCTTTAAACGTACATTATTTATGCTTTGGTCTTTATTTGTTTCAGGGACTCTTCCACTTTAGAAGCAAGATTTTATTGATTGTCATTCTTATTTCCCTAATAAATTGAATACTTTATGAAAATTGTCTTAATGCTGACTTCAAGAACTTTTGAGTTGGGTTTTATTTTTTGATTTATTTCAGTTGCTTGTAAAACATCATGTCCTGTTACTTCAAGTGTATTGGTGTAAACACAGAATAACTGCAGATGTCAACTCACTTATTTTACAGTTGAGTAATGCAGGTCTGAATTACATTTACAGGACAGAGTCTGCAATCATACAGCAGTTCACATTGAAAGATTAAGTTGTGGTTTTGGCTTCAGAGAACAATGTGGTGGATAAAAATGGTAGTTCAAATTGAGAGCAAGTTTTATGCTTTCTGGGATTGTGAGATTTTGTATCTATTTAAAGCAGCTGGGGCTGAGGAGACTTCTGGATGGAGTTCCTGCATTTGATAACAGCTCACAGGCTTTGCCTTCTTCAGGCAAATACTTATGCCCTCTGAATACAGTAGTTGCAGAAATCATTAGTATTAAGTGAACTTTGAAAAACGATTACACAGTAATGAAAAAACAGTGGTAGAAAAAAATGCCATTGTGGATGACAGGCAAAGGAGCAACATTTGGAAATAAGACTCCTAACAGAATCCTGGATTACTGTTTAATTCCTCATTGTCTACCAAACACTTAAAAAAGCACCATGCCTTTATAAAATCAAGACTTTGTTCTGCTTGAAGGACTTCTCAGTTCAGAAGTTGTACATAGGGACATGGAGAAAAAGAGAGCAGAAATAAAGAGCATTGAAGTTATTCAGAGAAGCATGTAAGAGATTGTATGCAGCAGTTCTTACAAGTAAAACTGAAGGCTCATGAATCTATCTCTTTAATCTCATTTCTGTTGCTCAGTAGTATCTGATATTATACAGTTCATTACACAAGTAAGCCTCTGTGCTGATTTTCTGAAATCTGCTGTAAAACACACTGTAATATTCTATTTCCTTTGTGTCTAATTGCTTTTTGCCCTTTCCGTTGCTCCTGAGATTGAACAAATATTACTAACCTCAAGTAACTTTGGCTCACCTTAAATTGGGAAGTATTGAATCTTTATTCCTGCTAAAAAGTCGTCATTATTGGTAATTCATCAAAGAAATACATTATGCCTCTCTGAGCCCAAATCAGATAAATAGTAAATCCACTGAGAATAAAGAATCCAACTTGTCTGTGTGTAAATAGTTCTCCTTGGAACATCTGATGGTAAAGAAAACATGAGAAAGTGAAAGACTAGTAGGTTCCAGTCTCGTGTCCCTGAAATTTTGGAGTTTTGTCTATTACAGAGCTTTATTTTTAAGATTATTCCTTGATTACAGGTCTGAAATGTCCTAAGGTCTGGCAGCAAAGGTTCTTTCTTAGCTTGAAGGAGGCTGTATTTCTTGCTGAACATCAGAGCTCCTGCAGGTTCTCTTGGTATTGCCTCAGTGCTTGTCTGTTGATACAACATGGCCCAGCATTTGGTTTATGCTACCTTGGCTAAATGAACTCCTGGGATTTATAGTCTAGCTTCAGAAAACAGGAATCATACATGAGATACTGGCTTTAAAAATTTTCACATTTTATTTTTCTTAAATACTGAATATTTAGGTTTTCACATATTATTTTTTAAAATACTAAACATACTTGAGGATGTGTTTGCTTTCTGGAAAATCTATGTTTTTGTCTGTCATTTGGTAAGAGTTTCAGTGTATGCACAAAACCCGCAAGACTGACTCTTTAAAAAGGTACTCAGATCCCTGTTGCTGACAGTAAGGATCATAGTAGGCATTAAAATGGTTAGTAATTGCAGTGCAATGAGAATCTGGGTTCCTTGAGGGTAGAACAAGATCTAGGACCACCACTGTGAATGTGCCCTCGAGATAACAGATCCATGACTTTACGCAATAGAAAACTGCATAAAAAAGGGGGAATGTTTAAGACAATGTTAATTCATGTGAGGAATGTATTTAGGTGTCTTTTATCTTGCTGCAAACCCTTAAGTTAGAAAAGGATGTAAAACTTGGCTGCTAGTCAATCTGGCAGTAATTTGGCTTTGAGAACTAAGAATTATCTTAATACAGTTTTCAGTTTTGAGTCTTAAACAAAATCAGAATTCTAGGATAGATATGCTATCGAATATACAGATGTGTTTCCTGCCAGTTTATCAAAAGAAGTGGGCAGCAACTGCTTTTAAAGGGTACTGGCTTCCAGTGTTGGAAAGCCTTTTACAGAGCATGAGTGTAACACAACGGATACATCATTCTTCTTCATTCAGAAATCTGGAATCAGGATGCTCCTAACTGCAGGACTGAAAAATGAGGAAAATAACCTTATTCTCAGCTCTTGGGAACTGATTTGGGTTTTGGTAGGGATGGTGGTTATGTGAGGTCATGCGTCTATCAAAAATGGTGGATAGGCAAAGGAGTTCGGGCTTGTATTGTTTCTTTCTATATGTTCAAAATATCAGGACTCCTTGCTTATTCAGTCTGAAGAAAATAAGGAAAGATGGAGGGACTGAAGGAAGGGAAACAGGCAGTGACTAAAACCCAGAAGAGAGAAAGTGAGTTTTCAAGTGAGACAGCAATGTTGAAAGGAATAAATACAAGGTTTTTATACCGATGCAAAGGGTATTTAGAAAGAGCAAGGTATACAGCATATGTGGAGTCCTTTGTTTTAGCATTGCATGTTTTTTAAAAGCATTTCTCTGTCTGGCAGTTACAAATCAAAATCTCCATGGAGAATTGTAATAGGAGAAGAACAAGCAGAAAATTAAAACCTGGTCCCAGAGGTACACAGCCTCCATTTCAATTGTCAGGGAATAGCAAGGGGGAATATACTATGCTAAAGGAAGGGTGAGTTGTTTTTTCTGTTTGCCATGATGCAGAGCAGCTGAAAGAAGTAGCTTTTTTCACTGACTTCTGAGCTAAGGCAATAGGTTTACAAATACCAGACAGAAGAACCTCACCATTAGTCAGAACTACCTTTGCAGAGCAAGTTACCCTTTTAGAAAGCAATCCAAAGGTTTTTATTTTGTTTTTATTGTAACAGCCCTCCCTCTTCTTCCTAGAACCAAAGTGAGTAGGAATCATAAAATATTCATGCTAAATATAGACAAAGGGCACATTCATCAGCTGAAATAAAGGTTTACTGAGTGTGTGCATGTTGTTGAGAACCTAAACATTTTAACTGAAATAGATTAAGGGAAACGTGAAGGAAAAAAAGCTATTTCTTATACTCAGAAAACTGTATTGATTTACAAATATGACACTTAAACGTGTAAGAGGAAAATGGGAGAAAAGGGAGAAGAGAGATGAGAGCCATGTTTTTATATTTAATTTTGTATTTTAAAAGTTGGAGCTTTCAGCATTTTTGTTGGTTGTTTTGGGGTTACAGGGTTTTTTTTGTGCCTAATTATAGAGGCTTTTAGGTATATGAAACTTACAAAATAATGCTGAAAATTAAAATTACTTTTAACAATAAATATGCCAGGGGTTTGAGTTTCTTCTGCTCTGATTTCTTTCTTCTCTGACAAGGACACACAGAACATGTTCTCTGTTAGCTCAGGATAGTAAAAAGGGGTTTTAAAGTCCAAATACCTTTCTGTTGAAAAGTTCTGGTTTTGAAAAGAACGCTTTTGCAAAGTTAAATTCCTCCTAACTTTTATGCCAGTATGTAATTGCAGTATGTTCTGTACTTATTTTACCTGATCTAATTTTAGGTGAGACTTCCTCATGGCCCTTGGGAAGATGTTTTGCAGTCTACAGTGTGTAAGCCTACACTTACACGTATTCTATGCTTGCACTTAAAAAGTAAAAAAAAGAAAGCATGCAAAGAAAATGTAGCTGCTGCAAGTTTGAGATTGATAACAGTTGGTTTCTGTCATCTTTTTTTTTCATTACCAGTGTAGGAGGTAACTAACGATTTGAACAGCTCATTTAGTTCATTACCCTAAGGAACAGAGATCAGTATTTTCAGGGTGAGAAGTCTCTTTGGTATAAGCCAGTGAAGATTATGACACAACGATTCCTGTGTGCCTTTTGTTTCTTCTGGCTTAGAAAACAGCATTTTAAAAACCATATTAATCTAATTCAAACTGAAAATTAAACAAAGGCATCTGTTCCCTGAAACTTGAACAGATTTTAATGAAATAATTTTCCCTCTACACCACAGGTTTGTTGGTCTGTGTGTAAACAAAACATAATATTGTAAGATTGTCTTGGTAGTGTGATTTATTTTCCATCTTTTGTTCCA
Organism: Neopsephotus bourkii; assembly: GCF_033783945.1. NCBI lineage: Eukaryota > Metazoa > Chordata > Aves > Psittaciformes > Psittacidae > Neopsephotus > Neopsephotus bourkii. The sequence goes on from NW_026902006.1 coordinate 229,772, forward strand.
CTGCAGTGTCATATTTAGCAAGTCAGAATGACATTCCCACCACACACTGCTTTTGTTAGACAGATGACCCACATTTGTTAGTCAGATGCTGTTTTGGTAAATGTGGATGAGAAAATCTTCTATGGAGATAAACAGCAGAATAATGGTGTTTCACTCCAGTGGTTTAAATGAGTTAGGCAGCCTGAGCTGACATATCCTGAGCTGTCTTCTGCAGTGCCTTGAAACAAAATGTCACTTGTGACACTTGTTAAACAGCCATTCTTCTGTGCATGCAGCAGCACTGAACTTGGGTGTGGGGCTGGTCAAGACAGCTGAGCTCCAGCGAGAAGATTTCTGATTGCGCTGATTGCGCTACTGTGCCTAAAAACCAAAAAGCCCTCCTGCATTGAATGCACTGAAAGGCAGGAAGAGAACTATTACTATTCAGGAGAAAATGTAAGAATTTCCATTCTCGTTCTAGCTTCCAACAACTATGTGTGTCAACATTCTGTGTTGATGATAAGGTTACACAAAATGGGTTTGCAGAATTACGCTTTGTGCTTGTCTTAAAGCCTTTACTCCCAGAATCCAGTGGTTTTACAATCCCTATTTCTCTCTTGCTGTTTATTTAAGCCCAATACACAATGCTTTCAACAAGACCATCATAGAACAATGGTGATAGAATAGTTAGGGTTGGAAGAGACCTTAAAGATCGTCTAGTTCCAGCCTTTCTGCCATGGACATGTACACCTTCCACTAGACCAGGTTGCTCAAAGCCTCCTCCAGCCTGGCCTTGAACACTGCCAGGGACGGGGCAGCCACAACTTCTCTGGGCAACTTGGGCCAGTGTATCACCACCTTCATAGCAAAGAATTTCTTCCTAATGTCTAATCTAAATCTACCCTCTTTTAAAACCATTATCCCTTGCCCTGTCGCTACATGCCCTTGGAAAAAGTTCCTCTCCAGATTTCTTGTAGGTCCCCTTCAGGAACTGGAAGGCTGCTCAAAGGTCTCAGACCCTTCTCTTCTCCAGGCTGAACAAGCCCAGCTCCACCAGCGTGTCTTCATGGGAGAGGTGCTTCAGCCTCTGATCACCTTTGTGGCCCTCTTCTGGACCTGCTTGAGCAGATCCACATCATTCTTGTTCTGGGGGCCCCAAAGCTGAACACAGTACTGCAGGTGAGGTCTCATAAGAGTGGCAGAGAGGGGGAGAGCCACCTCCCTCAATTTGCTTGTCACATTTCTTCTGGTACAGCCCAGGATACGGTTGGCTTTCTGGGCTGTGAGCACACACTGCCAGCTCATGTTCATTTTCTCATCTACCAATACCCCCAAGTCGTCTCCGCAGGGCTGCTCTGAATCTCTTCTCCACCAAACCTGCAGCTGTGCCTGGGGTTGCCCCAACCCAAGCATAGGACCTTGCTCTTTGCATTGTTGGACTTTGTGAGGTTGGCACTGGCTCACCTCACAAACATGTCAAGGTCCCTCTGGATCCCATCCCTTCCCTCCAGCGTACCAGCTGCACCACACAGCTTGGTGTCATCAGCAAACTTGCTGAGGGCGCATCAGTCCCACTGGTCATGTCACCAACAAAGATGTTAAACAGTGCTGGTCCAAACATCAGCTCCTGAGGAACACCACTCATTACTTCTATCCACTTGGACATTGAGCCCTGTGGGTCTTTTGGTCAGTGGATTTAGTATTCATCAAGAAAAGGAGATGATAGTAAGCCATCAGCATCTGAGTTCTTGGCTGAAAGGAGAATACTGATGTTGATGGTTTCATCTTGGGCTTGCTTGGTGTTATTTTCATACCTCTTCAAACACAGACAAATACTTGCCCTGTCTTTATTGGTCCACAATTTCACATTACTTCTAAATTTATTCTGCCTGTCATGTTTCTGCTTTCTTCCTTTCTAAAGCTGAGAAAATGGGCTGTATTGCCTTAATGGCTCAGAACTGTTGCTGAGTTATTTACAACCCTGGCACCTCCATATCACCGTGCCTGTGATTTCCAAGTCTCTGCTCATTGATGCTGTGATTTTATTCTAGGTTCATAGTTACTTTGCTCTACACAAAATAGTGTTATGTTAAGGCTCTTAGTTGCAGGATCATACCAAATGTATTGCAGTAATAGGCATTGCACCACACACGGTGAAAGCTGAGGTAAACTGGATCAGGGGAACAGTTACCTGGTTGTTACTTGCTGAGACAGCTATGCAACATAAATCAAAGCTTCAGTCTGGCCAAGACAAAGCTGGACAAGACTGGAGGCTTTGCAGAATTCATAGAAATCCTGTGGCCTGTCACTAGTTACGGCAATATCACATCTATTAGTCTACAGTTTTGCCTTCAGTTCTGTAATTCTCCCTCTTTGAATTTATTCTTCAAGCTGCCTGTTACCTTTATAGCTCTGTATTCAGTGAATTCCTCTGAAGCTTGTGGATTTCTTGATGTCCTGGGTTCAGCACTAGCAGTCATTTCTCTCCTTCTTAGTAGCTGGTGCAGTGCTGCTTTTTTTACTTTAGTCTGCGAACAATGCTGATAGCACCGATATTTTTAGTTGTTGCTAAGTAAAATTTACTCTGATCAAGGACTTTCTCAATCTCATGCTCTGTCAAGGAGAAGGGGAAGCTAAGAAGAAGCAGAGACAGGACACCTGACCCAAACTAACCAAAGGGGTGTTCTGTACCACAGCACATCATGCCCAACGTATAAAACTGGGGACAGTTACCCAGAAGGACTAGATTGCTGCTTCAGTCGGGCTGGGTATCGGTCGGCAGGTGGTGAGTGGTTGTATTCTCTTCCCTTGTTGTTTCCCTTATCATTATTGTTGGTGGTAGCAGTAGTGCTTTTGTGTTATACCTTAGTTTGTGTATATTAAAAAAATGTGTGAATGAGTTATGTGAATGTTGGGACTTTATTAGTACCATGTATGTTTTCACTCAGTTTAATGGGAGAGCCTTTTCTCTGTGGTGTCTCGGTTTGTGTCACGTTAGTGAGTATATTAAACATCATCAGTCTCATGTGAATCAGACAGGGGACCCAACGATCATGGTGGTTGCTGAGTCCTTTTGTGTCTCTGGGGCTCTGCTTGGCTGACAATGGTGATTGGAATTTAAGACCTACTTTTCTTCTGTAATCTTTAGGAGTAGGTACCAGTATAGATAATTCACCTGTTTAGCTAGCTATCTATTTATTTGTTTAGTTATTTATTTATATATTTTCAACCATCTCATAAATCTTTGGCAAAGTTCTTGCATTACACAGTTCTCGTGTTTTCCTTACCTGGGTATTTTGGGTAATATATATCCTTCTGGCAGCTTATCTTTTCAGTTTCAGTGAAACTGCTTATGGTTAATACATGCCTTTCGTTTTAACCCTTCTATTGTTTCTCCTAGCACTTTGTCTGTCTGTCTTCCTCTTCTCTCCATTTACTTACATTCATACATTCCTCCTACAAATCCTAATAGTTCTGTTGCATCACTAACTTTTCTGAAAACTTTGCTGACAGGCAACAGCTTCTATTTTTGCTTGATCCTTTGCAGACTCTGTGTTAGAGAGAGAAGAATAAAACTGACCCAAGTGCTCAAAATAACTTTGTAAAATCTTTTTGTATTTTAACCCAGAGATCACTCACGATTTAGCTACAAGACTTACTTTGTCTTCAGTAACAATGTGCAGTTGGTACCTGTGCTCCCCAGAGCGTCCTTCATTTGATTTGTGTTAGTAATAGTGAATAGGACTGATTGTCTGTTAATAGTCACATAAATTGTAGAATCATAGAATGGGGGGGTTGGAAAGTACCTTAAGATCATGTAATTGGAAGAAGATTCTGTAACTTAATTTGTTTTCAAATTATTTTGGTGGATTACCTGGGCTGGCAACAGTCTGCTAGATTGTTCCAGGGAAAACAAAAGTAATCAGAGAAACCCAAATTTCTGTTGATTGTAATTATAATCACCTTTGTTCATACTTATTGTTGACAAGCGAATTCAACTGTGCTGGTGAAAACACAGCTATAGTGATAGCCTTACTTTTATATTGTGTGACCTTTCTGGCACATTTGTATCGCTCACAAGGAGTTCACTTTCATTGCTGTGACCATATAGATAGTACCATAAAGGGCAATTGAGACATGGCCTAAGAGTTGTGCATACCTTTGGTACCTCTTCCTTTTAGACTGTACAGGGTAAGACAACCTCCAGAAGAGTCTTGGACAGAGAGGTATGTAAATCAGGTTGCTTTTTCCTGTCTTTTATAAAACCTTGCTTTATGATAGAGAACATGCTAGTTTAACGGTGGGATTATTCTGGTGTCAGAAACGTCTTGGTAAAAAGCAAATGTGAAATATCACTCAGTTGAAGTCAGGGGCAACCACTGGCAGTGGCCAGACTATCCCACTATTGATGCAAAGGTCAGGAAACTTCTTCATACCACATCTTGCAGTTCTCTGGCTTTCTGTAAGTCCTGCTATGTTCACAAAGCAGCACTGAGAGGGACAAAGATAAGTGGAAAAAGCATTGTCAATTCTTAGGTTTCGACAGTGAATCTACAAATGGCTTATAATGACTTTGGGGCTTATTTCACATTGTAATTTATGTGGATACTACCACGGTGAAAACAGTGAAAAGATGAGAACACAATTACTTTTCAGTTGTTCATTTATTTGTATATCCACTAAGAGTTGAAGAGATGTCATACTACATCCCTGATGCTCAAGTTGAGAGATAGGAAGAGGCTATTGGCTTGTGCATATTAGCAGCTATTGCTCTGGTCCTGTGTGTTTGGTATGATTGGCTAGATATAGCAGTTGTAGTATGCTGAAATCTTTCCAAATAAATCCATTCTATAAATACTTATTGTATTAAATCTGATACCTAACACAACTTTTCTTTCTTAGATTCCGCCCTGCTACTTGTCATTGTAACTGGCATACTAAATATTTCCACCCCTTTATTGGAGGAGACACATTGTTTTGCATCTTGGGGCTCAGATGCCTCTTTGCAAACAGGTCCGTAAGTGAAAAGATCCTTTTGAAAGTAACTCTCAAAAAAACAGAGCTGTAAAGTAATTTACACTTTATACATATATAAAAATACTTGAAAATCACTATCATATGTTCCTCATTGCTTGGGGAATCCTACTATGTTTAGCTGTCACAGCCATTCTCTTATGAGCAAATACCTCCTGTTGTGATAATTGTTGTACTGCTTATCTTGGGACTCTTTTATGCCAATCATTATTATTGTGAGCTTTGCTCCATGGGACCAAACTCATTACAGTGGATCTCTTCCTCCCCACTGTCATCCATCTCTCTGTCAATTTCCTGCAGAGTTTTTTTCTTTTGTGCCAGGATGTGCAGGGAGGTGGGGTTTGAGACGTTCCAGTTTTGTTTGTAGAACCAGGTAAAAATGTTCAGCCACTGTGTACAAGGAGATGTCCTCTGGGTCCAATTCATATTCGTCAGCACTGAGAGAGTGGTTGCACACTCATTAATACCAGATCAGCACACTGTGGCTTGTCAAGCAGTAGTAAATTCATCTGGGTATGTTATTGGGTCTGGGACTGTGATCATGCTGAATTCACTGAACGGGAAGTATGGCTTTTCTATGGCTTTTTGGCAGCTGTAACAGGATAGGCAATACTTGACTCAGAATGCAGATTCAGAATGCAGCCTGCAAATGTAGCTAACCAGTGATATTCATTTTAATAATTCTCAATTACAGTATGCTTAGTATCTGAACAACGCATGGAGACACACGGCTCTGGTACCCTTCATCCATGTATTGGGAGACTGAAAGCTGAATCTTTAAACTGAGACACAGCCTTAGCTGTTGCTGAACTCTGTTATTTATGGAATTTATATCCTTGCCTTCAGTGACTTGCCTTCAGTGACTGAGAGTTAGCTCAACCGTGCTTGGGAAAATTCAGCCTGGGCCATTTTTATGGCAGCTGTGATCTCTGCAGAGATCATTAATGCATCCAAATGTGAGAGGAACAGAAGCATCTCCCTGGGGATGCTTCTGCTTCAGTGGATGTCACTGGCAGTGGAGGGCAATGATTTGGTCTGTGCTTGCCACTTTAAATGATGAGCAGTTGACACCAACTGGGGAAAAATGTCTCACAGACCCCTTGTGTGCCTGATCTACAGAGTCTGGATGTCTTTTTGAACACTTATGTGTAGAAATGGATGCAGGCTAAAGCAGCTTTTTGTTTTGGAGGAGTCAGGGTCAGACCCTGGTCTGTTGGACAAGATGTCAGCCATCACATGGATATTGCTCGCTTCTTTCTGTACATGCAAAGGTAAGTAGATACACAATGATGGCTTTTAAGCTTAATTATGGCCATATTGTATAATTAATGCCTAGTTTTATAGACCGGATGGTAATGTGTGCCTGCAGACCTAAGAAGTATGTCGCTCAAAATCCAGTAACTGCTTTTGGGACAACTTCTGTTGTGAAGGATCACAGTAAAAACACAGAGGAGGGAAAAGATGTCTGCCTCATTGTCTTAATCTGTCTCTAACTCAGCCTAGGCAAATTTGGATTTAATTAGGTGTCACCCTATGGACCGTGAGGTGACAGAGTCTGTTAAAAATAAGTGAGAGTCTGATCAAGATGAGGCCAGACAGAAGCCCAGCCTTTGCTGACACAAGCTTAAAATGTTCTTGTTATAGTCGTAGGTGAACAGAAGTCTTTGCCCCTGCATTTCTGCCTCGGTGTACTTTGGTCACAAGTTTTAATTTTACATTTCCTTTGTGCAGGCTTTTCTGCAAAGTTAGGTAAAGAACAGAAAAGACAGGAATACCTATAAAAGAAAGGCAAGAAAACAGGTTTATATCTTTTCACTGTTATGATTATTCAAGAGTAGATGTGGTAGCTTGTTCATGCAGCTCCTTAAATGCTTCCTTGGTTTTCACAGGAAAAGATTACCCACCGAGGAACGTGGGCTCTACAGTGGTGTACTGACTCTTGGAATCCAGATTCTTGCGGGACTGTCCTGGCTGCTGAACAGGAGCTTGCAAAACTGGAAGAGAAATCATAACTGAAACCATCCTGTGAAAAAAATCAGATGTGCAGGGGGATAGTGGAGAGGAAACAGAATGAGTAATTCACAAACTGAAGCACAAAAGAAAAAAAAATCCAACAAGAGAGGAAAAATTAGATGGGGCATGTAAACTGGGAGAGAGCAAAATTTAACAATAGGTTTGCAGTGAAATGATAAGTTATGCTACACAGCACCAAAAATCCTATAGGCAACTACTCTGAGGAAGTAAACACTGGAAGAGAATGAGGAAGTAAAAGCTTCCTTATAGGAGAAATGAGATGCAAATCCTTGAAAAGAAGAGTGCAGGCTTACCAGACTGTGAAGCTGAGGTGAAAAGTTTAAGTGTAGCGCTGGGACGATGTATGCCTGATCACAGCTGTTACTACAGCACCTTCCAAAAGGGGTGATGGAATGCAGAGAAACCTATGGTTTGATCTAGTTCAACCCCATCCTTCACTCAGAATAGTAGTCACAAGTCCCAGTGTTCCTGTTAAGGAGATACTAGTGATCTTCAAACTGAATTTTGGAGCACCCTTTACTGCTGTAAAATGAGAAGGTTGAGGAACAAGGAAGAAAGTGAAATGTGTGATCAGAGATATACCCAGGACTTTAAACACGTTTGGTTGCAAAATTAAGCCTTTTAAATAAAAATATGTATACTGACTGGCTTCTTAAATAAGAAGTCATTACTTACCACGGCTGAATGAGAAAATGCTGCAGAACCTTCCACTACGGCTGCTCAGTGGGTGGCTGCAACAGCTGGGTTAGAAGTATCCCCTGAAGCCACAAATCATTCTGAGGAGGTGCATTGACTTCTGAAAGCTTTAAAAGGAATATCAAAAGGAGAATAGTTACATTGAAGGAAAGAGTATGTGCCAAATAAAAGCATATTTGGGTCAGAAAAGATTGTCAGGCTCTGTGGTCTTCTAAACCAGTGGTTTCCATTCAGGGGGTGCATAAGACAGTCCACTGACGTGTGGAAATAAACATTTTGCCATTAATATGTTTTTAGAACAGTGTTTATTTCATCTTTAGCTCATCCTTTTCAATTTCTGTTTTTCTGTATGTTTTATAATTTACATAATAAACTAGTACAGTAGTACATGTATATAATTTATAAATTACATACATTGGGAGTGTGTGCTCTGAACATTTTTTACTGATACAGGTTCGTGGTCACAAAAGTTTTGAAAGCGCTGTTCTAAACCATAGGTGCAGCCAAGGTCTGCTTACCCACCAGGTTGCATACACAACAGCTGTGGTGAATGGTCTTGCCCAGGAGGGCATCTAATTTTATAGCCTATAAATATGTGAACTACGTGTCCTGAATCAGAAGGTGGTAGAAGAAATAGGTGTGTTTGTGTTGAAAAAAACCAGAGGATGGTAAACTGAAGAAAAATTGTATGGCTAGCAAAGAGGCAGTACAAACTGCTACCTTTGCAGACTGTGACTTCTCATTACTCTTAGGAAAGGTGGTGTCAGAAAGGGTAGGGGAAGAAGGCTGTGGTAGGTAACTTTGCAGTGGGGCAGTGCTTCATGAAGTGTCATACTGGCCTTTTGGGTGGAGATCAGTACAAGAAAATAAATTAAACTCAGTGCCCCCAGCCTCTCTGCCTGCAGCCCTTCCTTGTGTTTCTGGGGCTTGTGCAAAGTTAAAATGTGGAGACTGGGAAAGGCCTGGTGGTTCTAGTAGAACTGGCAGTTGATCAGGAATTACTAGAAGCTGTTGTGTATTATGCCCATTACAACAGAAAATACTGGATATCAGGTGCAGTCAGTGCTATCTGCAGTTAGGACAGATATTCTAAGGAAACAAATAGTGAAAGAGAATGGGGGGGCTAAGGAATTGGTGGTAGCAGAAGCAAAGAAAGAAAGAAGAACATAGAAGTATATAGAAGAAGCCAGGGTGCTGTGACTGTGAAAGTGCAGCTGTGGGTGACGCTGATTGTGGGAAGGATCAAGGAAACTCAATTACAAAGCAGGCAATACACTGAAACCAGTTTAATCTGAAACATGAACTAAGCTGGGGCTTGCAGGAGTGTGGGCTGCTGCAGAGAGGGCAAGGTGTGATGCACAGTGTAAGCAGGAGTCTCGATCATGGTGGCTCTTGCAGCTCTATAGCATCTCTAGCATGCTTTCCAGAACACTTAGGAAGACAAGGCAGAAAGAAACATTTACAAAGAGTATCTGAGTTTCCAATTTGCTGGAAAGGATTTTTCCATTTTTAAAGAGCTGATGGGGTAATTTTTGACAACAGAATAATGATATTTTAAGAGATGATCACTGTGCATCAGTAACAAAGGGCTGTTAAACAGGACACAGTGTTCCCAGTGGTTTCCTTAAAAGGCTGGCAGTAGACAACACAAGGCTAGATGAGGATGTTTAAACAACTGTCAGCTTTTAACATGCTTAATCATGTTTTGACCAAGTTCAATTATGTAATCTTTCCATTTCTTTTCAATCATCATCTGTCATGCATTTTGTAGGATCCAGCTGTATTTGAGTGTATATGATTTTGTATGCACATACATAAGCCTCCACTAAGCTTTTTGTATACAATTTATCTGATAACGTGTATATCTCTTGAAAACTCTATTAAAGAATGTAATTTCAATCACATCATACTCTTAGAAGTAATGTTATGCTCTCAGCTATAGGAATTTCAGAATTTGGCTTTATATGCTATAGCTGTAATTATAATCATAGCAGTTTTGTTTGTGAGACTATATTGACTTTAAAAATCAAATGCTTAACAGGTCAGTCAATGGCCATGTGAGCTCCTCTAAGACCTGAATAGGTGTGATCACAGAATTACAGAATCCCAAGGGTTGGAAGGGACCTCAAAAGATCATCTAGTCCAACCCTCCTGCAAGAGCAGGGTAACCTAGAGTACATCACACAGGAACTTGTCCAGGCGGGCCTAAAATATCTCCAACGTAGGAGACTCCACAACCCCCCTGGGCAACCTGTTCCAGTGCTCTGTCACTCTCACAGTAAAGAAGTTCTTCCTGATGTTAACGTGGAACCTTCTATGCTCCAGTTTACACCCATTGCCCCTTGTCCTATCACTGGACATCACTGAAAAAAACCTAGTTCCATCATCCTGACGCCCTTTACATATTTGTAAACATTGATGAGGTCACCCCTCAGTCTCCTCCAAGCTAAAGAGACAAAAATCACACAGGGAAGAACAAAGGCCTCAAAAAAATCTTGCTCCTGAGGAGGAGCTTTACTCCATAGAAGGTTTGCAACAGCCTTGCTGGAAGTCACAAAGAGGGCAAAGAGAGAATACATATAGTATAATGGAATTCTAGGAAAGTGTACAACAGATAAGGTGTAATGTATGTTAGAAAATGCATAAAAATAAGCCCGATTGGACCCTAGAGAGAAGAGGAATAATCTCCCACCATCGGCATTATTTCCCTCCTCTCAGAGAAAAGCTCAGGACATTGACAGTTTGCATTAAGCCTCTCACCCATCCTAGACTAAAGCCATCACCCATAAGACTCAGAGAGGTATCTGTGGAGACCATAACACCACAGAGAAAGGAGAGGTATTACGAAGACTTAAAAAAGATTTTTAGCTGTTTTGAAATGTTTTTGTAATAGCTTGCTGAATTTTCTTCTTGTTTTTTTTTTTTTTTGTTTGGGTTTTTTTAGATTGGATTGCTAACATTTATTTTATTAGATTGTTAAGAAATCAGCTAGTCTAACAGTAAATTCTTAAGTTCCTCACTTTGCATCCAGGCTGTGTTTCTGAGGCCCACATTAACTGTATGAGATGTAGTACAGTACAGTCCTTAGAAGTGGACAAATTACAGTATTCAGCCTATAGGGGCTATACTTGCTTCCCTTGGCCACATAATGGACACGGAAAAAAAAAGAGGAAAACAAAAAAATAAGGGCTATTTCTCTTCTCCTACTTCTTTTTTTTTTCTTTATATATATACATATATACACACACACACATATATATATACTATTTTTTTCTAGTAGGAAGAGCTTCTACCATAGTGTTTTGTGTGAAGGAACAGAGCAGGTATGTCAGAAATACTTCATACTCCTTGCAAGGGATGGAGGGGAAGGTGCTGTTTATAAACAAGATGAACAGATTAAAGGTCTGTGTAAGACTGAACTTGCTGTCAGGTTTTCAGGAGTAGGAGTCCATGCAGTCCCCACTCTGACAGCTCCACTGCCAATATGAATACCAGAATATCAGAGAAGCAAGAGGTTAAGCCGCTGGCTCTCATCACCAAAGGCTGCAGTGTGGTGAAGCAGTAGCTTGTTTACTTTCAGAATATTACAGCTTGCAATCAATACTTGCATAGTTTTGCTTGCTCGGCCCTGAGGGAATGAAATGACTGTTGGCTTTTTTTGTGGTGCAGAGTCCCCTGGCTTGTAGCTGTTACATGCCTAGTGTTTACTGTTAGCTCACCATGATTTTGAGTTGAAGTTTTCAATGAAGTATTCATCCCCTTAAAAAAAAATGATAAAAACTGGAAACAACTAGGAACTTACTACTCCCCTGATTTTCCTCCCCTCACCCTATCTAACATAGCTATTCAGTCTGTGAATTCCCGTGCTCACTGCCATTTTATCCTTACACTGTGACCTGCATAAACACTCTTCAGAAGTGTTGGCTTCCTAAATTGCCATAGCAGGAAAGCAGTAGGAGGGGTCTGGAAATTTCATTGGAGATCTCCATGTGAAGCCTGATAGTAGCTGACACTGCACAAGTCACTTCTTTCAGATTAAGAAGGGTATGCCATTGCTTACTGAGCAAGGTGTGAAAGGGCCATTCATCTTTTCTCAGTTCAGCTGTCAGAGCACTCAGTAGCCTTTTTTTAAATCCCTGTCAGCTGGATTGGTTGTACCCCTTTGGGAACAGGAAGCAGATGTGTGGCAGTGCCAGGTAGCAGGGAGAGAGGCAGGTCCATGCTGGGAGTGAGCTTGCTACACCTGTTCCAGTGAAAGCTGCTCATGGCACTGAGGAAATTCCTGCTGGGTAAGACTGTAACTGCCCTGTTCTCCCTGCAAGTAAAAAAGGTATAACTCAGTGACTGCACTCAAGTGTGTGAATCAGCAGCTTACTTGCACTTAGGCTCAGCAGGGGTGGCATACAAAAAGACTGTGCAGCATGTGTTTTTGAAATATGTTTTTAATACTGGGATTCCCAAAATTCTTCCTGTGCAAAGCTGTGAAACTGTATTACAAATTAAGAGCCATTACTTTGTACTGTTGCTGACACATAAGCAACCAATTGATTTTTTTAGTAGCTCAGTAGATTTCAGTAGGACCATTGACTTTGAAAAGAAAAAAACAAAACAACACTAACAGTTTTCTGGATGAAAGTATGAATTTTCATCAGAATTAGGAAAATTGCTCCTGACAATTTTTTTAATAATTATTTTGATAACTTTGAAATAAAATTATTTTAATCAATATTAAAATCTATTATGCAAAACCCTGAGGAATTTGGGCGGGGAAAGGAAAAGTGTATTCTGGTGTCTATTGTATTGATATTAGAGTAGATAAAATTTTCAGTCTTGTGGTTTCCCATCACAGGCCAAACTTCTGGTTTGTTTTCTTCATCTGCCCTTCATCCCATAGCAGTTTTTCTGTATCTCATCCAATTTTTCCCTCCTCTGCATTGTTATAGTGTTACCCTCTGTATTTCACAAACTGGTGTTACAAAACCTGAGGTTCTCTTGTTTTCTTCTTTCTCTTCTATGTCTTGTTCCCTTTCCACCAGTCAACTGTGATAAAAGCCTGAGGAGAAGGCTGCTGTGCTTTTTTCATATTGAAACTGTCCAGTTTCCTCAGTGCCTGTCAGTGTTTTGCATGGAGAGGCACCAAATGCAGTGGAATTGATTTCAGCTGGTGAAATTCAGTCACAAGTCATGATAGATGCGCCATCCCTGGAGACATTCAAAGCCAGGCTGGATGTGGTTCTGAGCAACCTGACCTAGTTGAAGATGTCACTGCTTACTGCAGGACGGTTGGACTAGATGACCTTTGAAGGTCAATTTCAACCTAAACTATTCTATGATACTGTGGTTCTGTGATAGTATCCCAAACATCAGGGAGGTCATATTGTAGTGCTTGGTTTCCAGCCTGAGCCTTGCAAGACTGCCAGCTGCAAATAAAAAGGGTCTTGGCTATTTTCTTTTTAGATTGTGCAAATGAGACAGTGAAATAAGAACTCTGTACAATATTTTAAGACTCATGATTTAGCATACAGCTAAACCAAGTACCCATATCTCAAGCCCATAACTAATTAATTCAATCAGTTGCAGTTCTGGATCTTGAATATTTTACTTTGGGAGCAATAGACTGCTATGTCTTCTTTAAATTAATTATATTACTAATTCTGGAAGTCAGAGTCCTTGATGTCTATGAATTGTTAACTTTATTGCTCACTGCACCTGCCAGTTTATTTCTACAAATGTCTTCAAAGATACATGGATTTTTAACCAGTTAGAAGTAAAAGAAATGAGCAATTGCTTTTGCATTTGTTCAGAGAAGCTCACAAGGAAAATCAGTTAATTTAAATCAGGATGATGTTCCTTCAGGTGGATGGGTAAAGGCCAGAAAATAGTCGTTTGCCCAAGATAATGCACAACTATTCATTTAGATTCACTGTTAAGTTTAAAGGGGTGAAATGAGAGCTAGAACAATTAGCTTTTTCAAATCAAATGACAGGAGTAGGAACAGTCCTGTTAATTGCATGGATAAATTCAGTGGTTTGTTGTGATTTTTTAAGATTGCTTGTTACTTTTCTAAATTTCCTCATGAATCTCATTGTCAGATTCCTTCATTTATCATGCACTCCTAATCCTTTTGCAAGAAAGAAAAAAGGATCATCAGCAAGTTAAGCTTTTTATTCATGTGGTTTTGTTGATGTGACACCACATTTCAGTGCTTATCATTCAAAGCAGCACTGAGTAAGTGAAATAATGAATATTTCACAAGGAATTCAATGCCTCGCAAAATCAGACCTGCAGGACAAGGAAAGACTTGCAGGTGTGGGACAGTTCGAAATAAAGCTTATAGCCATTTTTTTTGTTTATCATCTGAAAGCTATATACACATTTATGTTTGCATTCTACTTCAACAGCATCTATGCAATTCTGGCTAAGTGACATCAATGTAAATTTTGTCTGTAGCAGGTGTGACAAGTGAAATCCCAATGAATGGGATTTTACTTCCTTCCCTGGAGTGAGAAGTTGTTATGAGGCCTCTGCTGTGCTGACATAACACTTGAACTCTCTTGAAGATATAAGTGATGCAGATCGCTTATCAGTCTTCCTGTCTATGGATTTTATACTGATGCATATCACTCAGATGCGGGATAACTTTCCACATGAAGCTAGCAGCCAGAGAAAGTATCTGTAATACAATTCTCAAAACCTCTGGCACCATTTTCTTTTGTGGATCAAACTCTGCTTTGCCACCAGGATTCAGCAACAAGTTTTTAAAAGATTGGTAGTTTAGGAATCTATAGGAAGGTGGGTTTTGTACCAAGAATCATAATTTCAGATATGCTGTGAACTATGATACCTACCTAGGTATCATGGTTTGCCATAAAATGGTTTGCTAGTAGAAATGCTAAAATGCAACCTCTGGTTACATAAAAAGGTCAGAACTCTCATAAGAGAAAGTATTTTTTCTGGCTTAATATTCAAATGCTGCAAAATTGTTTATTGTAATGATGAACATGTATGGGCTTCTTTTGTGTACTGGTGGCAGGTTTTTTGTTCTTCTACTTACTGTCATTAGTCATATGTAATTAGTTTCCTGTAATTGGGTCTGTGGAGATACATGTGAAAAGCACTTCCACTGACAGGCCAATTTCTTTGAATGGCGATAGCTTAAACAGAAATGAGGCATTTATGCTGTTAGGAAAGTTTATAACAGATTTTATTCCATGGTGAGATCTAGATGCAGTAAACTGATCTCCTGATTCATCTATTCCTGCAAAGTAAAAAAAAAAAAATCCCAACCAAACAACCAATCAAAAACTCCAACTGACCCCAAACCCTATTTTTACTGTTCTTGCAGATTTGGAAGTCAGGCTGCTGACGCAGGGTGCCCAGGGAGACAGCCACCAGCCAGCTCTTGAAACTTAGAACACACATTTTTGTATGATCAGTTTAGAAGGCAATTTCTGAGTTAACAACTGAAAACCAAGTAAGCCTCAAACGCGTTAGTCAAGCTTTGGGCATACAATGTCATCTGTCTGAAACCATGTTACTGGTCTGGTGACCATGGTGTTGATCGCTATTTGCCTGTCAGTTCATGGTGGATGGGCCAAAGGATTCTTTGATGATGGGAAGCCAGAGCTGAGTAAGTGTCTTCGTTCTTGCCCAAGCTTCATTGTGTGTTTGCTCTTTTTCACAGATCAAGGGCAAACTCATCCAAAAGACAACTTTCTCATTTGTAGGTCAAACCCAGCGTGTTCTGGCTCATGAGGCAGCAAACTGAGTGCCAGTTGTCTTGTATATTCTACTTGTTGCAGACATGGCACTGTTTTCTTAGTTTTGCTATTCTTATGCAATAACACAAAGCCAACAGTCTGCTTGGATGCAAGGCAGACGAACCAAATCACAAACAGGTCTTTATGACAATGTGATTTCATAAAATCATAGAATCATAGAATACTTAGAGTTGGAAAGGACCTTAAGATCATCAAGTTCCAACCCCCCTGCCATGGGCGGAGTCACTTCACTCTAAACCATATCATCCAAGGCCTCGTCCAACCTGGCCTTGAACACTCTCAGGAACGGGGCATTCACAACTTCCCTGGGCAACCCGTTCCAGTGCCTCACCACCCTAACAGGAAAGAACTTTTTCCTTATATCCAATCTTAACTTCCCCTGTTTAAGTCTGAACTTTTTACCCCTTGTCCTATTACTACAGTCCCTAATGAAGAGTCCCTCCCCAGCATCCCTATATGCCCCCTTCAGATACTGGAAGGCTGCTATGAGGTCTCCACGCAGACCTCTCCAGGCTGAACAGCCCCAACTTTCTCAGCCTATCTTCCTATGGGAGGTGCTCCAGTCCGGTGATCATCTCTGTGGCACTTCTCTGGACTTGTTCCGACAGTTCCATGTCCTTTTTATGTTGAGGACACCAGAACTGTACACAGTATTCCAAGTGAGGTCTCATGAGAGAAGAGTAGAGGGGCAGGATCACCTCCTTCAACCTGCTGGTCACGCTCATCTTGATGCAGCCCAGGGTACAGTTGGCTTTCTGGGCTACGAATACACACTGAATTTGGCTCATGCTCAATTTCTCATTGACAAACACCCCCAAGTCCTTCTCTGCAGGGCTGCTCTGAATCTCCTCTCCACCCAACCTGTAGCTGTGCCTGGGATTGCTCCGACCCAGGTGTAGGACCTTGCACTTGGCATCATTAAACTTCATGAGGTTGGCATCTGCCCACCTCACAAGTGTGTCAAGGTCCCTCTGGATGGCATTCCTTCCCTCCAGCGGATCAACTGACCCACACAGCTTGGTGTCATCGACAAACTGGCTGAGGGCGCACTCAATCCCACTGTCCCTGTCACTGACAAAGATGTTGAACAAGACCGGTCCCAGCAGATCCCTGAGGGACACCACTCGTTACTGGTCTCCAGCTGGACATTGAGCCATTGACCACAACTCTTTGTGTGTGGCCATCCTGCCAGTCCTTTATCCACTGAGTGGTCTGTCTATCAAATTGATGTCTCTCCAATTTAGAGACAAGGATGTCATGCAGGACAGTGTCGAATGCTGTACACAAGTCCCGGTAGATGACATCAGCTGTTCTACCGCTGTCAATCAGTTCTGTAGCCCCATCATGCAAGGCCACCAGATTGGTCAGGCAGGATTTCCCCTTAGTGAAGCCATGCTGGCTGTCACCAAGCACGTTGTTGTTTTTCATGTTCCTTAGCATGCCTTCCAGGAGAATCTGCTCGAAGATTTTGCCAGGCACAGAGGTGAGACTGACTGGTCTGTAATTCCCTGGATCATCCATTTTCCCCTTCTTGAAAATGGGGGTTATATTTCCCTTTTTTCACTTATCAGGAACTTCACCTGACAGCCATGACTTTTCAAATATGATGGCCAGCGGCTTAGCGACTTCATTTGCCAGCTCTTTCAGGACCCACGAAACTTACACAATTTGCTTCTGGAATGAGTCATGCCATAGCTCAGTGTTTCTGGTTACTTTGAAAACACAAAAAGTGTCCGTACTGTAGCCAGGAAAACATGAAATAGCTATAACTCCCTTTGCAGGAAAATGTTGTTTGATTCCACAGGCCTTTTTGTATTCTTTGGTTAGTTGTGTATTGAAAAGAGCTTTGGAAAGGCATTTTAACCCTCTGTTATGCTGCGGCAACCTATTCAAAATTGCATGCACATTCATGCCAGCGTTGCACTTGGATAATGAGGTGCCTTTGGACATGCCAGGGGTGAAGTCTTGGTGTATGTTTGATCAGTGCTTGTGCAGAGCTGTAATGTGCATTCTGTTGTGTTTTCAGCAGAAAAACTCGGTTTGGTTTCAGTAGCAAGCTAAAGGATACCTGTGTTACTTAACTGTGCAATGAGAACTGCATAGCTCTTGTCAGGAATTAGCAAGTATATTTGAAGTGTAGAGATTGTATAGTCAAGTGGATGGAGCACTTGACAGGAGTCTTAGGAATAATACGTCCTTCTTCAGCCTAGACATTGAGTCATTGTGTGATGTCTGGCAAATTGCTTCATCTCTTTCGGGCTGTTTCCCCCACAGGAAGTAGAGGACTGTGCTTAAGAATGAGATCTGTAAGAACTGGTGTAATAAATAGTGGTTACAATGATACAGTTCTCTGCAAAAGCTTGGATAATCAACTTCAGCAGTGGCATTAGCTTGAATTTGTTTTCTTAATTGACCAGAGGTTTGACATACGTTTCAGTTGGGCAAATTGATCCTTGTTGGACTGGTGCAGAAGTTTTAGCAATTTCTTTGCTTGTAAACAGAATTCTTATTTTAGTGAGAATAAAGATCTTTGTAATTTGAAGCCAGTTGCCAGCAGAGAGTTGCAAATTGTTAATGCAGGGTTAAACTAATTTACAAATGAGGAAGAGCTTGAATTTAAGAATCTTCTACATTGTTACAGAAATACCAGAGTTGTGCTCTTCCTAATATAACATGTACGTGCTATTTTGAAACAGGATGCTAGCTGATTCTGAAAAGATCATGAAACTGTCTAGATGAAGAGGGACAGCAAATCCTGTCAACTCAACTTTTTTTGTGCTTGCATCGCATCCTGGTACCAAATGATCAGCGGTTGCCCTCCTCATCTCTGGTCTGAGCAGATTTGCGATTCTGCAGTGACATTGCGTGTGTGCCAGTGGCTTTGCTGCTATCTTCGTCTGCACTGCAGCTACTGTGTTTCAGGCTGGCAGTCCCTGAGCTAATGGCAAAAGAAATATGCATTGGTATTGATTAAACAAAACAGAGGTTGAAAACTGTGATAAATGGTGCCTGCTAGCTTTTCAGTATTGCTGATTTTAGTATTTTCCACATGTGCCCAAAGATCCACTACAGCAACATATAAAGCCATAATGTTCATCTTCTCACTCATGCAGGACATAGCTTAAAAAAACATAAGGCCAGCCAGTGTCTCCTGAGGAACAGACCAGAAACTAGTTGATCTGAGCACTGATTACACAGAACAGCAATCAATCAGCCTTACTGTGTCTGCTGGAAGAGCTTATACTGTAAAGGCTCAGCAAAGGCTGGTTTGTCCTAGATATGTCCTTTTTTTGCTCTCTGCCACATGCTCACATAAAAAGCTTTAGAAAATACCTGAATAAGGCTTTTAGAAACTCTTCTGTTACAAGAAAATACATTTTTTTTTTAGAACATTCTTCTTTCCACTGCTCTCTGACTGTCATTCTTTTTCTTTTCCTCTGGATGGATCCGTGTGGCAAGAAGATCTCTTCAGCTTGAATTCTTTTTTCTTTGCTGTCTTTTCCAGTTAATTTCCAATTCATTCATGTATATTCTGTGTCTCTGCTTGTTCTCCCAGGAGATGTCAGACAATAACCTTCTATACTGTAGATCAGAGGTTTTCTGAAAGTGACATGGAGTAGATTGACCGAGATGAGAACTGACTAATGCTAATTAATTCACAATTGTTGTATTATATGATTATATATATTGTTTAAAAAGTAGAAGGACCTCATAGTAACAGAGCTCTAGATTATTAATGCTCCCTTAACAGCAGTCCCTAATTAGTTAGAATAGGTTTGACCAGTTCTGCTGTCATGCTGTGCTGTGACTTTAAAAGGTCACAGCTAGTGGGATCTAAAAAGCCACTTGTGCTTTTGCTAATGTGAGTTCCTTAACAATTGATTCAAATGTATAAAAAAATAAAAAATTGAGAAGGCAGTACCATATACTGGTATTATAGCTGTTATTTACTGTTGCTTTGGTCAGAGGCTTTGCACTCCAAAAATTTGTTCAATGTGAAAACATCTTCATGGATTATAAAACAGGACTGTCACTAAACACTTGATTACATCTTATTACTATTCCCCAGTTCTTTGGGCAGAAGTGTGTTATCTCTGACTGCTCTGCAGACTGAAACATCTAGAGATTGCTGTAATCTGTTTTGCTGTCGGTGTCCCTAGAGCACTCGTTGCCAGCTGGAGAGAGACAAACAATGGGGCTCCCACAAAGATCACACTGTTCCTCCCCTTTCCTCTTCTGTCTAGTGAGCTGATGAAAAGGCACAGGCACAGGCTAGCCGTGAGTTTTCCCATAATCCAGGAATTAGCTGGCCTGATCAGGCAGCTATTTGGTCTCTTGCTACTTACGCCTGACACAAATGTGTCACCACATAGGAGAGAATCTGCCAGGTAAAATGCTTTCCCACAGGCAATGCTTTTTAAACCAGTGGTGCACAGTAAGCTTTAAAGCACAGACACGGTGATATGTATTTATGGTATCAGGAGTTCCCGAGCATCAAATTAGGCAATTTTGTATGCCTGCTAAGAATCTTCGGCTTCTTTGCTAGTCTATGCAGTTGCATTCAGTCATCTGTTGAGGACGTTTCTTAAATTCTTTGGCTGCCCTGCAGCTCTCTGCTTTGGTTAGGGACATGTAGCAGTCACAGCAGTCAGAACTGAAGGCACTTGGAGTTACAGAACAGTGTTGTGGAAAGTCTTGGTTATTTCTAAGCTTGATTTGGCAAAGCATTCATGAAGGTGCTGAGATATTAATATCTTTGCACTAAGCCATTTGAAAAACAGGAGTTGCAAAAAAGGTGCTGACAGTTTACCCCCAGGATGCAAAAAGAGTATTGTGGAATAATGTTCTGTAAGCTGCAATAATTCTTTAACGGCCCTGGGTTCAGCAGGAGCAGTCATTTTTCTCCTTCTTAGTGGCTGGTTCACTGCCGTATTTTTTACTTTAGTTTGGAACAGTGATGATAACACACCAGTGTTTGAGTTGTTGCCGAATGATATTTACTGCAATCAAGGACTTTTTCAGTCTCATGCTGTGCCATTGAGGAGGGGTACCGGAAGGCAGGAGGAAGCAGACACCTGAGCCAAACTAGCCAGAGGGGTACTCCATACCACAGCACGTCATGCCTGGGATGTAGAACTGGGGGCAGTTACCCGGAAGGGCTAGATCGCTGCCCAGGCTGGGGTGGGTATTGGTCAGCAGGTGGTGAGCAGTTGTATTCTCTTCTCTTGTTATTTTCCTTATCATTACTATCATTGGTGGCATCGGCAGTGGTTTGTGTTATACCTTAGCTACTGGACTGTTCTTACTCCAACCTGTAGGAGTTACATTCTTACCATTCTCCTCCCCATCACTCCAGGAGCAGGGGGAGGAAGGCGGGGGGGGGGGGGGGGGCAGCTGAGTGGTTCTGAGTTACCTGCTGGGCTTAAACCACGACATTAACCTACTATTCTACCAGGCCATGTATTTGCCAAGTTAAAAGGAGAGCCACATGGCACAAGAGATGGCGGTATGAAAAGTACTGTTAAAAAATGGATGATTGGAAATCTTTTTCACAACCCAAATGGGGTTGGATTGCCTTGTCTTTTTTTAAAACAATGACAGCAACTTCTGAGATTAAACCCCATTTTATCTGCTAAGTGAAGTTGAAGTATGTTTGGAAAAACAGGCATTTTGAAAATATAGAATATTTCTATTTCAGAACTGGGACACAGTGTGGGATGGGAATGTCTGAAGCATGTCACTGGTAGCATTTCTTGAGTATTTTGTTTGCCCTGGAACTACCTTTTTTAATGGTTAACAGTTCAGAAGTCATTCTGACAATGGGATGTGGCTTCACTGGAGTCACTATAGCTTTGCTGTGTCTAGAACCGTATTACAAAAACTATTATATACATTGTGTATTTTACAGCTCTGGCTCAAGAATGGAAGAGCTAAGAAACACAGGAAGTAGATCATAGGTGGCAACACAAGAGCCTTCATCATGATGCATCACTGGCAGCTGACATAGCTGATGCAGCTGATGTAGCTCCTCAGTCAGGCTTCATAACCACTGCTGAACTCAGTGCTCTAATAATAGTATTTCTTCCAGTAACCCTGCCGAGAGCTGGTGAGAAAGCACTGACCCCTTTGTGAACCTCACAGGCTTCATATTCCAAGGCCTGAATTGCCATTCAGATGCCAGTGAGGTCAAAGAGCTGGGCCAGGATGTTGTGCAGTGTCCTCTGGAAAATACACCAGCTTTCACGAGCTTCCGTTACTTTAGTCCTGACCTGTAGAGATGCTTATTATCAGGGCAGGGATTCTGTATGAGCGCTGGAAGTGAGACTGGACCAAACTAAATCCTCTCACTTGATGTGCTCACTTTAAAATTGATGGCAAAGGATTTCCATTCTCTTCTGTGTCTCCTGCTCTGTGCAAGCACGCATCTGGCAGTTCTGAACTACATGCTACTGTTCCTGCCCCCACATTCCCTGCTAGCCTATTCCTCTCTTTAAAATCTTTTAAGCTAGGCTTCTCTTTTTGACGTGTTACAGTGTGCGTGCAGAAAAGCACACACACTCAGTAAAAATTCTCCATGTTAGTCTTCTGTTCTTTCCTACTTTCTGTGCAGTGAAGAGATTAACACACAGAGCATTTTAAGGTTATGTTAATTAGAATAGCCACTAACCCGAAGTAACGCTAAGTAGGTAGGTAGGTCTCTGTGGGTTAATATATGAATTTATTGCAGGCTAAAAAGGCTCTACAACAAGCGCCCACTCATTCACTGACTTTTTGTTGTATTTACTTGTTAGGTGGGTTTTTTTGTGCATATGTTGTCATCTGAAGCAGGTCATGCTTTATGCAGATAAATATGATCATGTGTACAATTAATGTAGACCTGTAAATGTGTCCTTTAAAGTACAAGTTCACAAGACAGTTGCCAAAACCTTTTGATTTGAAACACACTATAGGCAGGAAAATGGGCTGAAAATGTGATATTACAATCCTGGGGAAGAAGCCCTTGCTTGGGAGTGGGTTGTAATTAAGGAAAACAGTTGTATTCCTTGTCAATATTTTCTATGTAGATGATGTATCTTGTCACTTATATCTATCTCTTGCTTTTGTGCCACAGAAGCTGTGCCTTCTCATGTTATTTTGTATGACCACAAATTAAACTTTTAAGTTCTTTTAGTCTGGTCCGGTATGTCATTGCACCATATTATGAACATTGTGTGTTAAATGTGAAGTTTGCCAAAAGTGAAACAGACTGAAACACCTTTGTCTTTTCTTTGTCAGGATAATAAAGTTTTGAATGGTGCCTCGCCAAGAAGTGTGATGAGAAATGGCTTTAGGAAACAATACCCAGAGAAGCTATTCCATCATCCCCTGCTTCATCTTTGTTGAGGTGAGTACAACATTCAGCTGCTAAGCCTACACAGAAGGCAGCTCTGCCCTGAAGGAAATAAGGCATTTGTTGGCCATTTTGTTTGTAAGGAAGCATACTTTCTTACTTGATAACATGAATATCCATCTTCATGCTTCGTACTATCAGGTCACACTGCATGAGTTAGCCAGATCTTAGGTACAAGCATGCAAGAACACTTGGATGCTGTGTTATCAAGACTTGACTGTATTCAATTTGCCAGCTAGTCTGGGTGCACTTGGTAGAGAAGCAGCAGTGCTTGCAGGTGTAGGTCAGTAGCAGCTGATTGCTCGTCTTCTCATTTTTCCTCAGACTTATTTCTATCCTGTTGCTGCACAAGGGCTGGACCTTGTTTAAGAAAATGTCTGATCTCACAGTCTAATGATCTGTAGGCTGAGGAAGCAAGACTTGGCTCTGATTTCAGTTCAGACAGAACATAAAATTGACATGAGGCATACCTAATGTGATGAAGAAGCTTGGCTAGCACAAGGGCTGTGAATTGAGTAGCAGTGAGTTACAGGAGTTGTTCCAACAATGGACTATGGCTCCACATCTTTGTTAAGGGTAGTTGTTTGGGTTTTTTTTTAATTGGCTTAGTATTTTACTCCATGCATCTCTGCTCCCTGGGGAAACTGAGAGGCTGTTCTGACAATAGGTCACTACTTTATCCCATTAGGTAGAGAAAGGAATGTGAAAAATGGGGAAAAACCCACAATAAGCTCAGAAGGAACCAAATAAACACTATCAAGAATGAGATGTCTCAAATTTGTTGCAAGCAAAGGACTAAAACAAGACTTTTAGTCTTCTAAATGTATGAATAATGAATAGGTTTGCAGCCTGTGACAGAGTTATAAATTGTCTTTCCCGTAGGCAAGACTGACATGAAAAAAGAATGAATTTTTTTACAGCTGGAAAATAAAAAAAATTTACTTCTAAGTTTACTTTCCTTCCTTTGTTGATTAGACACATTAAGACACAATTTTAAATTAAAAATCAGTCAAAACCAGAGAGATAGTATCTGAAGAGATGTTCTCTCTGCTACATTTGATAAAACGTCTATTTCTTCCTCTCTTTGTCCACAATATAGATTTTTACTGAAATACTACAAATTCATAGGCTTATGTCAAGCATTGTAGCATTAAACAACAGGAAATCTGATTTCCTGCTGTGAATGAAGAGATAATTGATAGTAGCTATTTGGTCCAAAAAGTCCTTGTAAATCTTAAGGCATGCTGAAGGTGTTTTTCTTTTCATATTGACGTGCTTCTGAGTCCAAAGGAAGTGCTTTTTTTTTTTTTATCAGCTACTCCAGACACCAAGCCATGTACTGAAATGCCTTGGTTAGGATGGTCCCTATTTTTGTAGCTTTGAGACAACCTTGAGAATTGATTATGTGTGACACTTTGCTGCAGTTCCTAAAGATGCATACAGAACAGCTAAAAATAATGTTGCCTGTTTTCCTGACAATATTTTTCTGTGTGAAAACAATATAGAAGCAAACATGTTAGCTGATCATGCATAGGAAAAGAGACGGTCAGTAAATATTATGATGGGCCTTGGTCATGGATTCCCCAGAATGTTCTTCCTCCCCCACTGTCTTACATGGAACGTGACACTGTGATTAAAAATTCTGAAGTATTTGCTCTTAAGGAAAAACTGCTGAGCACCTATTGCCCTGTTAGCTGCACTGCCAATAGATTGCTAGCTGCCCAGTATGCAGTGTGCATTCAAGGAAGTTGTGATTGCAGTCATGGAGATGAGGTGTCACAAACAGTTTGGACATTTTAAATACCATTATGTTTCAGTTTGTAAAAATGTGACATTTATAATTTCAGCAGTTATTCGCAGTTCTGGTTTTTTTTCCCATTTCATGTTCCTCGCACTGAACTAATTTGTCGTAGACAGTTATGAAAACTGACCTGAAGAGGAATGGCTCATTATAAAAACTGAAATCCTATGCTTGGCTCCACAAATTCCTTTTTATGTTCAAAATATGTACTTTGTAATAATACAGAGATACCATGTGATGTCTAATCTGTAGTGACAGGAATGTTAAATTACTGATTTCTGTCCCTAATTGGAAAAACAATGTCGTATTATGAATAGATCTAAAGGCTAAATAGGGAATCATTAAACTAATTTTTAGCCACTTATCAAATCTGAGTCCCTCTCCCAAATAATGTACACTGCTTTCTAAATGGTTCTTTATTCAATTGCAAGAGGTATTCTTACAGTCAGGCATTTGTCACCTAATGTTTATGAAGATTTGGTATATTACATTTTTTTAAACACATAAGCAATTAATTAGAATGTACAGGACACTAATATTTTTCTTTTCTTTGCCCCACTTAGCAGCATTGCTGGCAGCCAGTATCAGTGAAAGGAACCTTCAAGAGGCTCTTGCCCATCCTTGGTTTACATGTAAAAGCTTGCTAAAAGATGAGACCACTTTTGTTCCTCACTCAGCTGACACGTACCACTGCTTTGAGCAGTGTACAAACCACTGAGTACCTGGTCTCAGTACTGATGCTGTTAGGTGCTGACAGTTAAATAGAAGAGCAAAGAGAGGATGCCCTACTCCCTCCAGTAGCTTCCAGAGTCCTTTGAAGTCAGTGATAGAGCAAGGGCATGAAGCGAAGGCTGTGGATCCCCTACCTGTTGGTGTGCCCTGGATCTACCCCAGCAAATGCAGATAGTGCACAGCAACCTATTTGAGGATTTGTTGATGGCCAGGACTGATCAATAAAGTGGTCTTATGGATTGTAGATAAGCATGAGAGAAAGTAGGAGAAACAGCATCTGGGATGACAGGAAAAAAATTCTCACATATTATCATATCATAGAACGGTTTGGGTTGTAACAGACCTTAAAGATCATCTACTTCCAACCCCCCTGCCATGGGCAGGGATACCTTCCACTAGACCAGGTTGCTCCAAGCCCTGTCCAGCCTGGCCTCAAACACTGCCAGGAACGGGGCAGCCACAGCTTCTCTGGGCACCATCATCTCCCTCCCAAGGAAGAACTTCTCCCTAATATCTAAACTAAATCTCCCCTCTGTCAGTTTAAAACCATTCCCTGTTGTCCCATGACTACATGCCCTTGTAAAAAGTCTCTCTCTAGATTTCTTATAGGCCCCCTTTTTGTAATGGAAGACTGATATAAGGTCTCCCCTTATTTCTTATGCTATCCCTGATTTTGGAGGATCTGTGCTGGTGGGTCTGCATCTGACTTCTGCTTCATTAAACATGTTTGCATATGTTCTTCCCTTTTGACGGACTTTTGACTTGTGCTGTCATTTGTTGCCCAAAACCTTTTTTGGGCATCTCCTCCCTCTTTCACCTGCAGGGACATACCTGGCAGAGTGCTGTCAGAAACAACCTTAATGGTGCTTCAACACAGCTGTCTCACTATTTTGCAACCCTATCTCACAAGTTTTTCAAGGAGTACTATGTCTCATCCTTCCAGGTAACATACTGCTTGAAGCTGAGGAAAGTAAAATCGTAACAGGTAGAGGTGTATTTTGTATACTGTGGCCCAGTTTTCTGCAGGGAGGGAAAAAATTGTCAGAACAGCTAAGATTTAGTCAACGTCAGATGTAGAAGTGGGAGAAGTGCAATGCTTGGCAAATCTCAGTTCTCTTCCCAGCAGACTGGTGAGCTACCCTGAGGGCTTGATCTAGCGTTCTAGGACAAAACTCATGGAGGGGGAGGGGGGCGGAGGTAAGAGAGCTGAGTACAGCCTGGCTTTGACTTTATTGGGTCAGAGTTATTATACTTGCTTTTTCAGCGTATTTGATGCTTATCATTAGTGACAGAAAGTGTAATGCAATGTGATAATTGCATTTTCTAGTAGATGTTGGAAGGGTATTTGCATAGTATGAATGCACAGCATCCCCACAGCTTATGAGACTTCATGGGGAAAGCATGCGAACAGCTTTTAAGCTTTGGTGTCTGATTGAATGGTGGTTTTTAAAGAAGCAGTAAGCAAGCAACACTTCCTCTTTTTCCTGCAAAGGCAACCCTCTCATGTCTTCTGAATCAACAGCAGTTATGATTACGATGGGTCCCTAGATAATAGAAAGACAAAATTATTTTGGAATTTCTGCTGATGTGTGGTTTCTACTTCCTTTCACCTCCTTCTTCTGCAACTACCTGGCTTGAGTTCTTTCAGGGTGTGAGTTATCGGAGGATCTATTTTCAAGTATAGTTACTTTTAAAGGAGTCAAGTATATCTGAGGTGTGTCTTTGCACTTGAAAATACTGCAATTTTCTGGTACCAGATTTAATTAAATAGTCTTAAACTGATCAAAGAGTTACAGAATACCAACTGACTTTAATATGATTGATGTATGTGCCACATCATGCTTTATTATGGAGTATTGTAATCCTGACACTGACAAGATAGTAGATGCAGACTCGAATAAGCAACACCATTAAAACTTAAAACCTTAGATGTCTTTCAAATTCTGTAATCTGAAGATCCTGTTTTCTCACACTAAATTCATTATTCTGCCCCCGGGAAAGCTTTTGTAGGCAGAGTGGAAACTGTGTCTTTATGACGACTCCATATATAGTGCATTGCAAAGGAATGAAGATTTTGTAAGAGAAATATCCCCCTCGCTCCTGAATAAAATGAAAAATGCTGCAAAATAGAAAGCTCTGGTCTTACATCTATTCTGATGCAAACTTTGATTTGAACTGTAGGTATGTTACAGCCTCATAGGATCTCTGTTTTAACACTCAGTGGGGTAAACTTTCCTTCATTTTTGTAATTTTAGTTTTGAACAGATTGAATCGTACTCAAATATCCGTTCAAACATAATTTAAAAAAATTAGTTTAAACTTACATAAGCACAAAAGAGAAGCTTTCTTCTTTTTCTACCTGCTTGCATTTTCCTGCCAGTATTTAATGTAGTCAAGCCAACAGCTGAACTATTCTTTAGCAGGAGAATTTTTGCAATGCTGAAATATTTGTCTAAGTGAGACAAATGCTTCATAAACTCCTGTTTGTCATCAGCACCACAGCAAGTTTTAGGAACCTATGAAAAATGAGTTTAAAACAGTTACGATGTATGTGTCTCTTCTTATGTTTAATTTTTTTTTAGGTGTTCTGAAAACAAAAAAGATTTTGCGCATTTGGTTGTATTGGCTGGTGCACTCTAATTTTGACCAGTGATCAGGGACTGTGAAATGTCAGTTTTCTGCATGCTGTTGTCCTCAAAGCAACATTTCTAAGCATTGAATACATTGGCAGTGACTTTCTATTTGTGTTAAAAAAACTAAAAAATAAGAAGACATTTATCTTGTAAGAAAAACTTAATGATTGCATTAAAGCTTTAAGGTTCTGATTAAAATATGGGATCACAATTTTGGATATTCAAGGCAAGGTAATGTTTGGTGATCCTAGAAAATGGGAAAAAAAAAAGAAAAAAAAAGAAAAAAAGAAAAAAAAAAGAAAAAAAGAAAAGAAAAAAGAAAAAAAGAAAAGAAAAAAGAAAAGAAAAGAAAAGAAAAGAGGAAGAGAAGAGAAGAGAAGAGAAGAGAAGAGAAGAGAAGAGAAGAGAAGAGAACAGAAGAGAAGAGAAGAGAAGAGAAGAGAAGAGAAGAGAAGAGAAGAGAAGAGAAACGAAACAAAAGAAACGAAACGAAAAGAAAAGAAAAGAAAAGAAAAGAAAAGAAAAGAAAAGAAAAGAAAAGAAAAGAAAAGAAAGGAAAAGAGAAAAGAAAAGAGAAAAGAGAAAGGAAAAAGAAAGGAAAAAGAAAAGAAAAGAAAAGAAAAGAAAAGAAAAGAAAAGAAAAGAAAAGAAAAGAAAAGAAAAGAAAAGAAAAGAAAAGAAAAGAAAAGAAAAGAAAAGAAAAGAAAAGAGAAAAGAAAAGAGAAAAGAGAAAAGAAAAGAAAAGAGAAAAGAGAAAAGAAAAGAAAAGAAAAGAAAAGAAAAGAAAAGAAAAGAAAAGAAAAGAAAAGAAAAGAAAAGAAAAGAAAAGAAAAAAGAAAAGAAAAGAAAAGAAAAGAAAAGAAAAGAAAAAAGAAAAGAAAAGAAAAGAAAAAAGGTCCAGGCAAATTTTAATATAAACATAAACTAAAAAGGCATCCCAATTTGTACTAACTTGTAAATAGTTGCAGTTATCAGTGACTCTTTTCTGCAGCAGTATCCAGTACCCACCATGTAAGGCTTTTTGACTGTGTTTCCTGCAGAGGCAGAAAAGAAGGTTTTTCCAGTGGCTTGTGTGTGCCAGCTCAATCTTTTCCGTTCCTATAGGTGTCTTCTACACAGCTATTGAAAGCTCTGTGCCTTGTTTCACCATCTGTGCCATGCAAGCAGTAGTGCTGTGCTGCTCAACTGGGATGCCATGAGGACAAAATGCCCTAAGGGGCATGTTATGTGCTGGTGTTGTATAAACTGCCTGTCATTATATACTCTAGTTAGACTGACTGTGTGAATTGGTGGTGACAGATGCCATGCAAATTTGGAGGAGCTTGTCTTGTAGCAGGGTGATGCTTCTGCATAATCCCCATGCTTCAGTCACTTCTGTTTCTTGGGATTCATTGTTTCTTATTTTATTCGCACAGCATATGTATCTGTTTGTTGCTCTTTCTAAACATCTCATTATGCTCACCATTTGCCAGACATTGCTTATTGTTTGTTTTCTTTGCCTCTCTACTATGGTACCTACTTTGTTCCAGATGACTGTATAACTACATATTGTAAAATTGGCTTAATCTCAGTGAATAGGTAACTCCTGAATGTAGGATTAGCTTTGTTGAATTGCTAGGCAGCTTTAGTATCACCTAACTATAAACTAAAACATAATTTTTTTAAATTATAATCCTTCTAGGTGCTTCACAATTGAGCGAAGAGCACTGAAAACTCGTGGCCAAAATGGGCATTCCTTAGCATCTTGAGGACATCTTAAAGTTAGGATCAAGGGACTGCCCAAGAGGGATTAGCTGCTTTACTGCATATTTCTTTAAAACATAAATGAAAGAAGCATTGTATTGCTGCTTGCAGACATGTGAAGCCTGTTTTATTTATTCCCTTTTTATCCTGAAAATTTCCCTTTACAAATAATCCTTTTGACAGCCTGGATAACATCTTAGAGTTTGCACCAATGAATTGGGTGCAGTTTTCAAGGAAGACAGTAAAGGTATTGTCTTTATGACTAACAAAAAAAATGCATTTGGTAGTAGAGAAGAATATCATGAACATACTGCTTTGTCTGCTTCACTGCGCCCTGAAACTATTCAACAGTGTTGAGCACTACTGCAATTTATAACTGGGTTTGTAAGAGAAGGAATTTTGGGTTTTTTTAATTACATAGCAGTTAAGGAGATTGAATTTCCTTTGTTTGAAATGCATTTTGCTGGTTTGTAAGTTTAAAAAGCCCACAGCGTTAGTAGATTACAGTTAGAAAAAATACTAATCAGAATTGATTGCACAGAGGTTTTAAGAAAATTGGTTAATAAAACTAGATGCCATTCATGCAAGTTTCATGTATTATACATGCAGAACACTACAAGCCATGTTTGAAGCCTTCAAAGGTGGAAGGTATCTCCATCTGGGCCATGAATGACTGGGCAACTTAAATTAGACTTGAATAGATAGCAATGAGAAAATACATATGACACAATATGCAACATAGGCATCGATCTCCCAACGGGAATAGAGTGGTATTGTCAGTGAACATTACTGCTTGCTTCTTCCCTCCTTTTTTTTCATAGGTATTCTTAGATTTTAATGTTCCTTGCAGATTGCTGTAGAGCACTGATGTGTTACTTTTTGGTTTTTTGTTTGTATACTTAAAAGACCTGAGCATTTATTGTATTTTCTCTCCCAAGCACACAATGTTGACCTGTTTATTTGCTCAGATATATGAAAATTTGGAGATCATTTCAGGTTTAGTGCATTATCATATTACTGATTCCTTTGTAACACAATTGCACCATTTCCTCTGGTGTGCATCTGTGAACATACATATTTTTCTTTGGTCTGCAGGAATATGCCTGCATTTATTTAGCATTATATTTGATTTGAATAACTTACACACAGTTTTAAAAGGATGGTAAGGAATTAATAGGGACTCAGAAATCCATACTAAGAAACTCTAAATACAACAATCAAGCCTTCCCAGAACTAATCATTAAAGATCTGAGAAACATCAGAGGAAGGTAAGATGCTTAAAGCTTATTTTACAATATCAAAACCATTCAAACTCTTTGACAATGCTTTTCACATCAGGAGAATTTTCAGAAGAGGAATAGTTCTCTTTAAGCATCATGTCCAATTTATCAGGTTTGCAAAGGGCATGAATTCTGGCTGCTGACCAGCCATTCCAGACATTGAAAGAAGGGGTTTGTTTTAACAATGTTAAAAGGATAAAGTCATCAAGACCAGTCTTACAACAAATAGATTTGTACAAGTGATGTGAAAGAATATTGTCATTTTCTGCTGTCTAGAAATCCCAACAAAGTTTAAAGAACAGCTTTTGGAATCTGCCAGGTCTTGTACTTCCTTTACAAACCTAAGGTATTGCATCAACCTGGAACTACCCCAGGCTGCTGAGAGAACATTTTGATGTGTTTGTGTGGGAAGCAAATAGCTTCTAAATTGTCATTATCTTCTCCCTCCAAAGTGCAAATCAATAATCCAGTTGCTAGCACCTGAGTGACACATAAATTCTTAAAGCCATTATGAATGCAGCAGAACATGGCAACAAATAAAACAAAATACAGCTTTCTGGAGAAATCATAGTGTATGTTTTTAACTCACTTGGCTGGTATACCTCAAGCATCATTATTTATTTTGTAACTTCTGGGGCACTCTTAAGAGAGGCCTGGTACTTCCCCTTGTCATGGTTTAAGCCCAGCTGGCAACCCAGAGCCACGCAACCACTCGTTCATTCCCATCCCTTCATCCCCTGGCTCCCGGAGGGATGGGGAGGGGAATCGAAAGAATGTAACTCCCACAGGTTGAGGTTAGAACAGTCCAGTAACTAAAGGATAACACAAACCACTGCTGATGCCACCAATAATAATAATGATAAGGGAAATAACAAGGGAAGAGAATACAACCACCCGCTGACCGATACTCACCCCAACCTGGGCAGTGATCTAGCCCTTCTGGATAACTGCCCCCAGTTTACATACTGGGCATGATGTGCTGTGGTATGGAATACCTCTTTGGCTAGTTTGGGTCAGGTGTCCTGTCTCTGCTTCCTTCTGGCTTCCCATGCCCCTCCTTGTCTGTCAGAGCATGAGACTCAGAAAGTCCTTTGTCAGAGTAAACATTACTGAGCAACAACTAAAAACATCGCTGTTATCAGTGCTGTTCTCAGGCTGAGAGCCAAACACAGCACTGCACCAGCTACTAAGAAGGAGAAAAATGACTGCTACTGCCTAACCCAGGACACCCTCAATCTATCCCATATCCCAGCATTTCGGAAGTAAACATTTCTTCTCTGGTATATGATTTCCTTATAGTCATGTTGCCCTTCAGTGGTGTATTTCACCAGGAATTTCTATGAGGTGTTGGATTCTGAAGTCAGATCATAGACTCTCTCACACAGGTGTGAACTCAGTGGAGCTATTGAAAAGACTATATGAAAATTAATCATCTGCAGATGTGTTTGCAGAAGTTACATGAGAGAGTGGATTTGTTGGGAGTTGATGTTTTGAAAGTTATTGCATCCTGTGCACATGCTGGTAAGTGAGCACTGAAGTCTTAACATACATGAAATCATTACTCGTAATGGTGATTGCTTATAGCAGTAATTAGAGATTGGCCCTCAGTTTCAGAGTTCACGAATCTTCACAGAGTATCTTTCAGCTTGGTGCTATGCTTTTTTTATTATTATTATTTAAAAACTGCTGTGTAATTAAAAAAAAACAGAAAAAGAAAAAAGTTTGGGTTTTGTAAGATTTAGGATAGCTGCATTAATACACAATGATAAATTGTATTAACTCCTCTTGGAGCGCTCCAATTTTAAGTTAAAGAGTCAAAAATAAAGGTGCATCTTTATCTTGAAACAGAGTAATTTAATGGTCAAGGTTTTTATTGCAGGTAGATTTTTTGAAATGGTTGTTAGATGAATGATTAATCAATATTTTATGAAGTACATAGTCAATTTTTAAATAGTTGTTACACAGGTCAAGAAACCAGATGGTTGTTCATAATGGTCTGTAACTCTTTTGGGTGATGTGTTTATAGTGCCCACTGTGATAAAAAGCTGCATCAGACTAGACATAGCTAAAATCCCATGGCTTCCTGTGCTGTCTAGTTGCCTTGCAGCAAAGCCTCTTTATGTTTGCAGAGTGCAAAGAGCCAAGCTGGTTTGTCCAGAAGTTTTAAACATACTCCCAAACTCTGCTATGCATTTCTCATGTCATTTCCTTTACAACTTGGTCACATGAGGAGAATCCATGTAATAAGACATGTAGGGGATAAGCTCTTAGGAGTTTAAAATAGCTTTGGATCATTCATTTATTTTTCATAATTCTACACTGTTCTTTTTAAGATTCAACAGTAATTATTGATGGAGTCTAACATATGCTGCAATAAGATTAAAGCAGCTTGTAAATAATGATGGAGTTATTACAGAAGTTACTGTTTTGTCACAACTTCAGTAAATTCCATTACTTAAAGGATAGCTACATTTGGTCGTGTAATGACTGATGGCTGAATTATCCCTATATTTCCTCTCCCAGGTATTAAATGCTGCATGTCTGTCCTAAAAATCAATAATCTAATCTATTGTTCATTGTGACTTAATGGCTTATTTCTGGAGTGTAGAC
Source organism: Neopsephotus bourkii (assembly GCF_033783945.1). NCBI lineage: Eukaryota > Metazoa > Chordata > Aves > Psittaciformes > Psittacidae > Neopsephotus > Neopsephotus bourkii. The sequence continues at coordinate 263,485 of NW_026902006.1, forward strand.
TTTGCATACCTGGTAGGAGCTCTAATAATAATTATTATTATTATACATCAATACTTCTTATATACTTTATTAAAACACAGGAATTTACTGTGTGATTATTTTATGCAGAGGTATATTATTGAATAGTTAGTGATGTCATTCATAGTGGAGCTATTAATCGAATTTCCATTTGATTTATTGTAATCTCTAATCAATATTGCATTTTTTATTAAATTATAGCAAAAAATGTGTAAATGTACCTCAGTAATGTATCTATTTTCCTATTAATACCTTAGTAATAGAAACTTCCAGTTATAATGGAGTGAGTTGACTTTTCAAATAGATTGGATACCAGATTATACATTTATTAGCTTTATAACTGTTCCAAACTTTACTAGGAGCTAGTTAAATAAGTAGTCTTCCAGGGTCTTTATGGTCTTATTTAAACCATCCAATGCAAAGAACAGTGCAGTTCTGTTAAAATGGTAGAAAGCATACTGAAATTGAAGAAACTGTGGGAACAGAGTGCTTTATACAGCACTGGTTTCATATGAATACATAGCAGGATTGGTTTATCATGATGAGCTTCAGGCTTTTCATTCTTACTGAAATTTCTTTCTGTAGAGAAAAAGGAAGAAAACAGTTTGGGATTTTGAAGAAACTTAGAGCAGATTTGATTTAAGCAAGAAAGGAAGCTGGGGTCAATAAGTTGAGTAGGAGACCTAAGACTATATGCTGCTTTGAGTTAAAAGAAAGGTCACAGACTGCCCCCCCCAAAGGTGGGTAAGGATCTCTGGATTAAGTTCCTCTGGCCTTGTCCAGTTGCATTTTCTTATTGACATACTAGGATACTTGCTTAGTTTTTGAGTATCCTCATAGGAAAAACACTCGTCTTAATATTCTTTCTAATAAAATGTTGTAACATGATGTGAAGGAGAAAGAATCTAGACCAAATGACAGTGAAAAGAGAAGGTAGGATGCAACAACTACAACAAAAAAGGTTGGGCAACAGTAAAGGAGTGAATCATAAAAATTCCTTCTGAATTTTAGAGCTGTGTACAGTTGGAGCCTTAAGATCAGTTTTGTCTGCCAAGCCCTTTTTCTTGCAATAATTTCACCTAGGTATTTGCATATCCGGTATGAAAATGTCTATTGATTACCCATAGACAGTATGCTGATTTCCTTGTGTACCTTCCCTGTTGCAAAAACCAGAAAGTTAGACAAGACTTCTTATTCCAAGCCTTGCCACCTCAGTCTGTTTTGTAAGTCAGCGAGCTACATCTTTCTAAATAAAACTTAACTGTGCTGCTTTTTCCTGACATCTGCATCCTGAAGTAATTTCTACTGGACTCTTCTCCATGCTATCCACTATTTAGCTTCTTATAAAAGCCACATGTTCATCTCACTGTCTCTGCCTAGTGCACCTGAGTTTAGTAACACTCTGAAGGAGCTAAAACTGCCCCTTTTTGTATCTGGAGACCTGTTAAAAAAGGATCTTGAGGAACATTTATGATGTTAAATGCAGGTTCAGACAAACCATTCTTGAATTAAAACAAAACCTTATCGTGACAAACTGCCATAGCAAATAGCAGTGAGTATTCCTACTTGTTTTGACAGGGTTAACATTGAAAAGCGAATAGCAACTTTTAATGAAAGGGACAAAAGTGAGCACCAGGACCTAGGGATTCTATGAAAGCTTTCAAAACTGAAGTTTTTCCTTCTTCCCTATGCTGCATTCACAATTACTTAGCAAGATTCTGCAAAATGAAGTGGTCATTATTTTTTTGATGACAGCCTACTAGTGATAAAGAGTTGTGTGAAAGGATTGGCTCAGATACAAGATGACTTGCAAGCAGCAGATAAGATACAAAGTGATAATTGTTTCTTTTAAAAGCTTCCTGTTCAGTTAGGAAAATGTTGGAGGCAAATAAAATGGACTTCATATGGCTTTATACATATTATTAAGACCGTGTCCATTTAGGTAAAGTAAAATGTCTTTGATAGTTTTCCTTTTAATTTAGAACGTCTCTATTTGATTCTTACGATTGGTCTAAGAGTCATGCAATCTTGATATCAGCAGATAGTTTATTTGGCAGTAACTGCTGCATTCATAGCTGTCTAAACGACTGTAAACGGCCCTTCTCTGTTAAGTAACATCGGTCTGGAAGCACAGGAGAGTTTTATGAGTTTTAATGAATACAATTCTATCAATGATTCAGAGCTCCAACCGTTTCCAAGGGTGTCAGCTTAGAGGGAAAGCCTTTCTACCTGGAAGAAATAGGCATCAGAATAAGCATCTAAGAAGGTGATAAGGTTAGTGTTATTAGAGTAAGACTAGATTTGATTTTCCATCTTTTACAGATGGTTTTGGAGTAACAAATTCTGGAGTGCATTGATACGAAGGGGCTTGGTGACTTTTACTAGAATCAGCAGTCCAGCACAAGGGTATTGGAACACAAAATACATAAAAGTACAGAGCATGTCATGAAATTTCCATCAGAAAACATTGTTTGGAACTGAGTTTTTTTATGCAGTTTTTAATTTGTGTTTACTGAAACTCAGGTAAGTAGACCTTGTTGTCCCACAAGCGCACTCAGGAGGCAACTAAAGATCTTTGATTTTTGAGATGCACTGTTGTGGCACAGATTGATACAATTTACCATAAATTTACCTAAGTCTGTGCCTGCCAAGGCATTGTCACCTTTAGACTTCTCCAGGATATTGAAGACTAACAGGAAAGATAGGGAGCTGCAGTTTAGATTTCTGCTCCTGTTTCTAGAAGAGGGCCCCTTTGCAAGTCTGGAGGATTGATTTCTTGACTTTAACAGGGAAATCAGACTGAGCAGGTAGGCTTGCAGGGTCTGTGGCTTTGAGAGATTTTTCGGTCTGAGACAGATCAGCTGCTTGAAGATACCAACAAAGAGTCTTTTAGGCCCTTAAGTCAGAGAAAGATCCGGAAAGCAACATTTCAGAAGCAGCATGTAGCCTGGAGGTTTTTAAGTTGAAAAAATATCTCCCAGTGAAATATTTTTTGTTTGAAAGTAAGTTTCCAGATTTTGCTTTTCAGCATGCTCTACTCCAGTAGGACTTAGGTTAGGATGCAGAGTAGCAGCAGCAAGCAGATCTATCTGAACTGTGAGACACTAGTAGCACAAAATTGTATTCTGCATTTCTACTTGGGTGCTGTAAAGGAAAGGCAGGACAACAGGGAGCCACTGTGCTCTTTGTGTGCTGAGGGGATGAGGGACCTGCAAAACCTGCAACACAAAGGTCTTTCACTGTTGCCTGTGTTATTTTCCCTTCCCTGCTGTCCTTATACGAAAATCAAATAGACAGCCAGGCTGATCGTATATCCATGCTGACCATCATCTTGTAACCTTCCCTGTATTTCTCTGTTAATGCTAATTACACTGTGATTTGTTTGTGTAGTGCCACTTGAGATCTTTCTGACTAAAGGCATCAAAGTACTCCACAGTTATTAAGAGAATTCTGAGCTGATTTAGGAGATGAAAAGGGCTGTGTTGTCCCCAACCCAAACAACCCTTAGACCCAATAGGATGACATGTTTCACACACAGAATACGAGGCAGATATGAGCCAGACTAAAAGCCTGTCTTGGCATTAGGGCTATGAACATCTGTGGTAAGCAGGAGATAGCTTGCAAAAGGCATAAAAAATTAGGGCTGTTACATGGTGTTGACCTCTGACATGCTGTTGGTACTTTTTCTGGTCAGAGGGAATGTCACTGTTTTTAATAGCTTGTCATAGATTTTTCTTCCAGGTTGATTACACTTGCTTTTTGAGCCCTTGTAGACTGCTAGCACCCATAATTCTTATGTCAGGGAGTTTTACAGCTGACCCATGCCATTTATGCTTTTGTTTATGTCCCCAGTAATTTCTTTTAAAGTTTACTACATCTAACATTTGAAAAGACTGCAACTTGTGCCTCTATGCCAAATACAGCCGTTTGCAAAGCAGTTTCTGGCTTGCACTTTGAGACTTTCTTGATGCTCTGAGATGGTCAGGGGAGTCCTGGGAACCTTTGGAGTAACATTAGGGTGCTAATGAAAACTGCTAGATGAGCCCGTGGCTTCTAGTGAGCTTCAGCAACTTCTAGCAAGCTCTTCCAGCTGCTCCTGATCAAAGCAGGCTAGGAGCTTGCAAAGTCACTCTTCACTGTTGATCAAGGAGGATCAAGCACTCTCTCAGCAGGTAGTAGGCAGAGGCCACTGTTAAGTTCTGGCCCAGAGCATAGCTCTTGGAGGCAGTTGTTTGCACAGCAGTTTGCATAGAAGGGAATAAGTAACTGCTCACACCAGCATCTGTTTCTCAATTTGACAGTGGTATATCACAGGGCCTGGTCCCCTGCTGCAGCAATTTTCCCTGTAACAAACAATGGAGGTCTTGGCTGGCACATGGAGCTGCAGAAGGAGGGCCAAGTTGAACATGATACAGGATTCTGCCATTGTGTATTTTATCAGGAGGAGCAGGTCACTTGAGATCATTCTTCCCCTCTGCTCTGTACTGGTGAGATAACACCTGGGGAGCTGTGTTGGGCTCCTCAGTATGAGACTCTTCTCTGTGGTACCCAGTTAAAGCATGTGAGGCAGGGGGCACAAACTGAAACAGGGCATGGCATTTAACAGAATAAAAAGATTTCTTCCATTAAAGGTGACTGAACACTAAGACAGGTGGTGCAGAAAGGTTGTGCACCTCTGTCCTTGAAGATATTTGAGACCCAGCTGGATGTGGACTTGGACAACCTGCTCCAGATGACCCTCCTTTGAGCTAGGGGGTTGGAATAGGTGAACTACTAATGACAGCTTAACATCTTGCTCACACGTTTGTAATTGGTGGGTCCATATAACTTCTCTTGTTCACCAGGTCTCCTTTATGCTTGAGACAACTACTGTAACACATGGGTTATAAGGGGAGCTGCATTTCAGTTTTACAGATGTGGAAACTGAGGCACAGAGTGACTTGTCTACAGTTATTCCTTTGGCTAGGGTCAGGATCTCACCATTTGCATATGAAGTCTGTTATCTTGACCTCTGCTTCAGTCTGAGACATGACTCTTTCAGATTTGTCAGAGAAAATACGGGTGCATTTCAGTAGCTGGTAGTTGAATACTCACTTCTTCCCTTCTTTTAAGTCTTTCTTTAATGGCCTTGAACTATCAACAGAATTTTTCATAGCTAAAGAAAACAGTTTTCTCTTTGAACCAAACATTTATCAAGTTATAGCTCCATTGCACTGGCACAACATTTTAAAATATATTTTAGTAATAAATAAATGCAGTCATCTGTAAAGCTGCTGTCTCTGAAACTCAATTACTCAACCTTTCTCTTTCTTCTTTTCCTCAGTGGGTAGCAGTGTAGGAATATTGAAGTATTAGTCATCTAAAAATGTGATAAAGTGTTTTCATGCCTATAGGAAAAGGAGGGGGATTAAACAAATGCTTAAAACATGTCTGAGTGCCATGCCACTATAGGAAAGGGAGAGGGAATATTAGAGAGATTGCTGCGAGAAATAATTAATAATACTAAAATAAAAACTTGGCAGCAGGGCAAAGAATTGAAAAGTCTCATTTGTTGTAATTGATGAATCAGTGTCAGTTATGAAGGAAAAGAACAGTCCAGGCACACAGGAGTAACCACTTTCTAACTGCAAGGAGAGTAGAGTTCTGACCACCTATCAAAATCTTCCTAACAGAACAGTAGCTTGAGCACAGCAAGAGAGCTGTGCTGCTTTCTGGGATGTGCCTTGGTGACCTGTGGAGTTACCACCAGTCTGGTGGAGGGAGAGTCTCTGCTGCAAAAAGACAGCTGTGGCAAAGGGTCTGGCTGCAGCCTATTCGCTCTGCATACATGCTTACTGCTGGGAAAGTATTTGCCTATTTCTAACCCAAAACACCTACCCAGAGCACTTTCATAATAAATGAAGCTTTCAGAGAAATGGCTGGATGTTAACACCTTTCAAAATCAAAGGCAACATGGCCGTTTGTTTCAAAGGCATCAGAAAGGGGACCAAGAATGTAGTGTTGTCGTGGTTTAACCCCAGCCAGACAGCTTGTTCACCCACTCCCCCCCTCTTCTTGCCCTCCCCCTACTCCTGGAGGGAAGGAGAGGAGAATCAGAAAGAATGCAACTCCCACGGGTTGAGATAAGAACAGTTTAGTAACTAAGGTATAACACAAATCACTACTGCTACCACTAATAATAGTAATGATAAATGAAATAACAAGGGAAGAGAATACAACACCTCATCACCAGCCAACCGATAACTTGCTCCCCCTAGCCTGACCAAGCACTGACCAATACCTCCTCCAACCCTGCAGTCCAACTAACCCTTCCGGGTAACTCCCAGTTACAACCTGGGCATGACGTGCTGTGGTATGGAATAACTCTTTGGCTAGTTTGGGTCAGGTGTCCTGTCTCTGCTTCCTCCCGGCTTCCCCTCCTCTCTGGAAGAGCATGAGGCTCACAAAGTCCTTGGCCAAACCAAAATATCATTGCTATCAGCTCTGTTCCCAGCCCGAAAGTCAAAACACAGCACTGCACCAGCTACCAAGAAAGAGAAAAATGACTGCTACTGCTAAACCCAGGACAAGTGTCTTGTTTGGATTCTCTGAGGCTTTATATTTACCATCAGGTTTTCTGGGTTGAGAAATACTGTAGAACAATAGTTCTGTTCTGTCTAGTAACAAAATAGACATTATTGCTGTTCTTCAGAACCTCACAGCTCTCCGACTTGCCAGTCTACCTGTAATGTTCACTAAATACAAATGTGAATACATGTATTAATTTGTGTTTGAGTTAAGCTTCCTTTCTACTCACATTTGCATTGACCACACTGACATCTTTTAAGAACCTAACAGGATTGGTCTCTGATTGATTCTCTCCTAACAGGCAAATTGATGACCAGAATAAAAGACATGAAAGTATAGGCAAAAATGTCTGAAGAGAGAGTAGATTTGTAAAGTATTCTCAGAAAGGTGAAAGGATAGGCTCTCTGACAAACTGCTTTTCCTAACCATGCACAGTTACTCTGTGACTTTACTGTAAGGTTTCCCTCCCTGGAGAGGTGCTTCCCTGAGCCTGTAAGGCAGAGATGCTGGGGAGTGGAGAACAGCTTCCCCTTCCTTTGGCCAGATATCCCACAATTTTTTCAATCTGTCAGGCTGATGGCAGCATTTCTGTAGCTTCTTTGGTCTTCCTGGAAGAGTAATGTGTGGATGAGGCAATGGCCTGTGGACCCCATGGCAGCTGTCTGAAAGAAGCTAGTTCGTTTCTTCCTATTAGCAGGCTGGGAAAGGAAATAATGCACAGGGTACAAGAATAAACAATTAATTGAGGGGAGAGTATGTACTACTATATAGAAGGCTGTTCTGTGTACTGCACCTTGGCATTTGTCTGGCAGTCAGGGTAGGCAAAAATTCATTCTACATTTTTCTTCAGACTTGGCTCAGATGTATTGCTAGAAATGTTACCCAAAGCATCATGACCATTTAAGTTTACAGTTTAAAAGAAGGACAGGATAAGTAAGGATAGTGCTTTTGTGTGGTTTGCTTTTCACCTTCCTCCCACCTTTGTTCCTTTTGTATTTTGCTTTATGCTAGTTCTTGTTTTCATCTAATTCTCCCACTGTCTTCATAAAGATGCTTGCTTTTCTACCTACAAGGACATCAGAAATCAAAATATACCTCTGCATCTCTCAGGGAACAGCTTTGCTTAAAGACATGAAGATACCACAAAGTGTACTGAAAATGTATTATTCTGTTGTGCTAGAATCCTGTGTCTTGTCAGGATCTGTTGCTTCTTGTCATTTGAGGACTAGATTTTCCTGACAGCTTCCATATAAGTGAAAATAGTCATTAGATTAAAATGCCTTTAGAGTGCATGATAGATTTAACAGCTTTTATGAGCCATTTGTACAGTGAAACACCATCAGTCAGTGAACCATTCTCAGGGCTGTAGAGCAACTTGGAAGTTGTTTTAGCTAACTGCAGTGTTTCAGCTTTCCAGGGCAGTCCTTGTATTGGGCACTTTTGAAGCATACAGCCTAATGCAAATAAAACGTGTGTGCCAGTCAAATCCAGCGTGGGATTATTTCAGTAATTCAGAGCTAAATAAGCTGTTATTTTGTTTTGATTACTAAAATGAAGCAGACAATGAATTATGACAAGATTTTGAAGTATTCCTAGTACACTGGGTGACTCATGTCACTATATAGTCCAGGTTAAGAACTGCTGTTAAAAAGAATCACACGTAACTCAGTCCTTTCACAGAACACATCTTGTTCCAAGTTAGAAGGAGAAATCCAACACCAAACTCTCATTGTACTTTTCAGACTTGCTCTGAATTTTACAAGACTTGCATTATTTTGCTACACTGCAATATTTAAGTATTCCAACAGGTTTCATGAATTCAGATATTTCTGAACAGATTGTTCTAGAACCGATTGTTAGGTAGATCCAGAGTGATCTCAAGCAAAAAGCAAGTTGCAGAACTTTATCTAAACATTTTCTTGAATGCAGTATTTTGTGAATGACTAAAGCACCTGTTTCATAAAAGATGTCATAGAGGACAACTGTCTGTCATGTCATGTCCCATCTACCCCCCAGTTCATACCTCATTTGGGTGCCTGTGCATTACTTGAATCTTCATGATGCTGTAGCTGATCCCTGTGGTCACAGGAGTCTTAAGCTTTATCGCACTGCAGAATGGTCTTTTCATTACAGTCACTGTCAGACCTGACCTAAGCTCAAGGGAGACAGACTGAAATAATACATTATGAGGCAGATAACTGGGGAAGATCTGCTCTCCAGATACATACATATACAGTGCCTGGACTCACTCCCCAGGGAGCAGTTTAGTGTAGTAAGTGCTGAGATACTGGACCTGCCGAAGCCTTGTGAAACACACCCTTCATTGGGAGGCCAGGATACAACACATATTAGGAGGGAAAAGCCTTGGCTGGCTCAGTGCTAGTGGTTGATGTATTGTAGAATAGAATCTCATTTTTTAAAACAGCAAACCCTGAATCCTTTGAAGCATAATTTGGAGAAATAATCAAGTCTCATGAGGGACTTCAACCTACCAAATATCTGCTGGAAGTACAGCATAGGAGAGGAGAAATAATCCAGGAAGTCCTTGGAGGGTATGGAAGATGACTTCCTAGCCCATCTGGTTAGTGAGCCAGCTAGGAGAGAAGCCTGTCTAAATTTGCTGATCACCGAGAAGGACTGGTGGATGATGTGATGGTTGGAGGCTGTCTTAGACAAAGTGATCACGAAATGATTGAATTTTCAATCCTTTTAGAAGTCAGGCAGAAGGTCAGCAAAACCTTAGCCTTCTGGAGGACTGACTTGGGCCTGTTTTGGATACTGGTTGTCAGAATTCTTTCGGAAACATTACTAAGCCACTCTACATCATCTATCAGTATTACTGGTCTAATGGGCAGTTTCCATAGAATAGGTTGGTCAATGCGACACCTCCCTACAAACAGGGTAGGAAAGAAGACCCCAGAAACTACAGGCCTGTCAGCCTGACCTCAGTGCCACAGAAGGTCATGGAGCAGATCGTCCTGCATGCTATCACACAGCACGTTCTGGAAAACAGAGGGGTAAGGCCCAGTAAGAATGGGTTCATGAAGGGTAGGCCCTGCGTGACAAACCTGATTGCCTTCTATGATTATAGAATCATAGAATAGTTAGGGTTGGAAAAGACCTTAAGATCATCAAGTTCCAACCCCCCTGCCATGGGCAGGGACACCTCACACTAAACCATCTCTGGTTCTGTCCAACCGACCTTGAACGCCACCAGGGATGGAGCATTTACAATTTCCCTGGGCAACCCATTCCAGTGCCTCACCACCCTAACAGTAAAGAACTTCTTCCTTGTATCCGATCTTAACTTCCCTTGTTTAACCCGTTACCCCTTGTCCTATCACTACAGTCCCTAATAAAGAGTCCCTCTCCAGCATCCCTATAGGCCCCCTTCAGATGCTGGAAGACTGCTATGAGGTCTCCATGCAGCCTTCTCTTCTCCAGGCTGAACAGCCCCAACTTTCTCAGCCTGTCTTCATATGGGAGGTGCTCCAGTCCCCTGATCATTCTCGTGGACTTGTTCCAACACTGCTATGTCCTTTTTATGTTGAAGACACCAGAACTGCACACAATACTGCAGGTGAGGTCTCACAAGAACAAAGTAGAGGGGCAGGATCACCTCCTTCAACCTGCTGGTCACACTCCTTTTGATGCAGCCCAGGATACGGTTGGCTTTCTGGGCTGCAAGCACACACTGAAGCCGGCTCATGCTCATTTTCTCATCCACCAACACCCCCAAGTCCTTCTCTGCAGGGCTGCTCTGAATCTCTTCCCTGCCCAGCCTGTAGCTGTGCCTTGGATTGCTCCGACCCAGGTGTAGGACCTTGCACTTGTCATGGTTAAACTTCATGAGGTTGGCATCAGCCCACCTCACAAGTGTGTCAAGGTCCCTCGGGATGGCATTCCTTCCCTCCAGTGTATCAACCGACCCACACAGCTTGGTGTCATCGACAAACTGGCTGAGGGCGCACTCAATCCCACTGTCCCTGTCAGCGACAAAGATGTTGAACAAGACCGGTCCCAACACCGATCCCTGAGGGACACCACTCGTTACTGGTCTCCAGCTGGACATTGAGCCATTGACCACAACTCTTTGCGTGCGGCCATCCAGCCAATTCTTTATCCACCGAGTGGTCCATCCATCAAATCGATGTCTCTCCAATTTAGAGACAAGGATGTCATGTGGGACAGTGTCCAACACTTTGCACAAGTCAAGGTAGATGATGTCAACTGCTCTACCCCTGTCTGTCAGTTCTGTAGCCCCATCATGGAAGACCACCAAATTTGTCAGGCAGGATTTCCCCTTAGTGAGGCCATGTTGGCTGTCACTGATCTCCTTGTTGTTTTTCCATGTGCCTTAGCATGCTTTCCAGGAGAATCTGCTCCAAGATTTTGCCAAGCACAGAGGTGAGACTGACTGGTCTGTAATTCCCCGGTCATCCATTTTCCCCTTCTTGAAAATGGGGGTTATATTTCCCTTTTCCCAGTCGTCGGGAACTTCACCTGACTGCCACGATTTTTCAAATATGATGGACAGTGGCTTAGCAACTTCATTTGCCAGCTCCTTCAGGACCTGCAGTTGGATTTCATCAGGTCCAAAAATAATGGTCCTTCCACAGGTGGTAAGGTGACCTTCCTGGCTGATAAGGGAAGAGCTTATTTGACTTCAGGAAAGCATTTGGCATTGTCTCCCATAGCATTCTCCTGAACAAACTGGCTCCTCATTGCCTGGATGGATGCATTCTTTGCTGGGTTGGAAACTGGCTGAATGGCAGACCCGGAAGAGTGGTGGTAAATGATATCACATTTAGCTGGCAGCTGGTCAGTAGTGGTATCCCTTAGGGCTCAGTGTTAAGGCCAGTGCTAACACGTTCATGGATGAGGGGATCAAGTGCACCCTCAGTAAATTTGCAGACGACAACAAGCTGGGCAGGAGTGTTGATCTGCTGAAGGATAGGAAGGCTTCATTTGAAAATGCTGATTCTGCAGATGTCTTGATGGGTATATCAAAAGAAAATAAAAGTGCCATTGGCTTCTTGTAATTTAATATCACAATAGTCAAAATATATCTATGTTTTGCTTCTATTGCTCAAAAAACCCCATTTAGAACAGACGCCATTTTAATGCAGCCATTTTCTCCTGAAAAAAATACTTACTGCTATAGTTTGTTGATCATTTTAAGGAATTAAGGGCTGGAAGCAGCAGTTCCCTGGCTGTGTGCCATTTGGAATTTGATAGAGCATTAATACCACCTGCTGAAAAGCCTCATGAGATCTGCTCAAGGGAAAACATACAATATACTTGGAGTTTGGAGCTTTTAGTAACACTTGATAATAGTTTTATTAATACATTTGTCCTGTACAAAACTGAAATAAAAAAAAAAAAGTCTGATGCATTCTCCCTCTTGACAAATGGAACTTTTAATTCTCGCCTCTCTTTCTTTGTATAAATCTCAGTGTACAAGATAAGAATGAGATCACGGCGTGCCACGAGTAAGGATAAATCATGAGTAAAAGACCAACTAGCAGAGCTGATCTCTTCCTCTCTAACTTTGACTCCTTCAGCCACCAACTCACTGCTAGATTGTCTTTCTGACAGAGAAGATTTGAGAATTGCCTTCCATAAGGTTTAGGAAAATAAAGTTATTCTTTCTGTTTTTTGTAAATGTAGGAAAACTAACACAAGATAAAATATCCTTCTGACATGAATACCTAGATTCATTCTTCATTACTGCTAATTTAAATCATCAGCATGATTACTTCTCCCTCAGAGTCAGTGGAGAGTGCAGTGGGCACTCTGAGGGAAAGGTGGTGCTATTTAAAAATTCCATTCTGGAAATACCTCTCTTCCGCAGGTCAGTAGCTACTGTCATAGTGCAAGCATAGGAAAGTTGGTTCTCATTAGTCATTTCCTCAAATGTGCACGGTCTGATGGCAGGGAGCAACTGATGCTTGTGACCAAATATCCCTCACATGTGTTGAGCCCACCTATTCTTCCTGCTAGGCATAATCCATTTTTCTGATCATAAAATCAGCCTCTCCTCTTTTAAACTGCATAAAACTGGGACAAAGACTTGTTTTAAAAATCATGATGAAGCCCGCAATAGGCTATTAAACAAACTGTGCTGTCAGCAAATGGCCTGGAATTCCAGCTCTACTTTAAAAAAATGAGATGATGTTGTGAAAAATACAGGGGAAAAACCAAACATATTAAAACCATAAAACACTACAGACTCTGCATGGTTGGTTGGTAGTTTGGCATTTGGAATTTAATGCCGCATTAATGCCCCCTGCTGATAATCCTTCAAAGCTGTACTTCAGATCAAGCTCAGTATTTAATAGCATTGTGCATCAATACCATCCTTAAATTAAAAAAAAAAAAAAAAAAGAAGAAAAAATCCAGTTTATTTCTCATCATGACTGGATTCATCTTAAATAAATCACATTTCTTTTAAGTCTGCTTCATCACAAGGCCTGTCACAAAAGCAGTAACAAAAACGTCCTTACAATCATCACATATGAACCCATTCTACTGTTTGCTTAGTGAAAGGGACAAAGTGATGTAGCATGTCTGTATAGGAACTAAATCTTAAAGGAGAGAAAGTATCTTACAATTTCATAAAGAAAGCAGATTATTATAATTAAATATAGCTTGCCAAAATAGAGAATTTGCAAGAGGTTGAACAGGCGTACTGCTATTCAGGGTTATACTAGGAGAAGCTAAATGGCAGACTGTTTCACAGCATTTAGTATCTCTTTTCTACCTAAAGAAAAAATACCATTAGTACTGATTTTTATAGACACTCTCTTACATATGGCAACACAGGTATTACTGAGCTGAGGATTCATTTCCTTTATCTTCAGGCCATGGGGAAATTGCTTTTCTTTTGCTGTTAGTGATTTAAAAGACACTGTTTTTTTCCAGTTTCCAGCACCTGTGCTACTGTTTCCTCTTTGTCCATTCATCTCTCTTGCTTCTCTGGGATACATAAAATCTTGTGCAAATGTCTGTAGCCTTGTCTGACCACCTAAAGCCTGCAGGACATACACCCATGTGTCATGCCCTCTCAAGAGAACGAGAAGATCTGACTTGTCCCTTTCAATCACCAAAGAGTGAGTTTAGCTTTTCACAGGCAGAGCTCATGTAAAAAGGCAGTGCAGCTCATCAGAAGTGTGATGAATGCAGTGAGAGCAGGGTCAGGTTGTTAAAGGACAGAGTATTGCACTCTGGATGAAAGCTGGGTAGGGCTGGGACAAAGGCAGGTCTGGTGCCCTCTTGTCCTCTCTGCATGCAGAATTTCAGGAAAAAAAAAAAAGGCATTCTGCAGGGAAACTGATACCTGCCCAATTCAGCTCTGCGCCCAGTCATCACCAGCTTGTACAGATACTGCCTTATGAATGCAGAGAATTGTGCATTTTAACATTTCATAGGGAATTCAGAGAGATTGTGAAGGGAGAAGGACTGTTGTAGCTCACAGCCATGTAGGAAATTCATACAGCACTGGCATGCATATGGTATACTTCTGCATGTGTGTTACAGTATTTGAAAGGTAGAGAAGTGTGTGTGGGAAAAGGCCAGCAAATTTTGTAGCATTAAAGCACTGATTTTTATCAGTGGGAGGAGACTACAGAGCATTGTTGAATGGTGTCAGACTTAGCATGGGAACAGAACTAGGAATGCTGTCAGATGTCTAACTTCTGTGCATCTAGTCCAGGATCGGAAGCATTAGCCTGTGGTTTAAACAGCTACAAAATCACTGGAAATGCAGACCTGCAGTTACATAGATGTGTACACCTCCTTGTAGTCAAGTCACTAACATCAACAATTAAGAGGAAGCCAGGAACAGTTGGGAAGTACCCACCTTACACTTAGCTTGACATATGTGCAAAGAGGTTAGTTGGTCAGATCTGCAACATTCATGTTGGTAATTGCTAAACAGGCAAGTTAACATCACCATTACCAGTATCCTGAGGAATCAGAAAAGGAAAATGAAATAAAAGCAGCAGGACAGAATTGTTCATCCACTATTTGGTGGATGTGGTTGAGCAAGTATGTGGTTCTTTGACATGAGATGGCACCTTGCCCATGGTTTAAAACAAGGTATGTTAATCTCTTGAATTTTCTACGTCTCAAAGCAAAATGTGCTGAGCAGGTAGAGTATGTAAGTATGTAAGGGGGGCAAGCCGTTACTGATGTCAGTTATCATTCTTAGTTGATAAAATCAGTGTCAGATTTCAGTGAATCTAGGGAAATTTGGCAATTCTCTGAGGTTTCTTTGGCAGGGCAGTATCAAGTGCTACACCAATCTGATATGGCACTCTGGTCTTCCCTCAAGCTTACGCAGCTTTCTGTACTGAGGAATCACCCCAAAGGTTAGAATATGCTTTAGCTTCCTTGTCAGCAGTCTGAGAGGGAAGGTAGTCAAGAAGTTACCAAGCTTGTTCGTGGCAATGCTGTTATTGCTCACTTTGAATAGTGGGGGACGTTTTCGAAGCTCTTCTCACTCTTTGAATGGTGCAAGTTTCCATTTGCTGCAATGCCTGTAGGAGTTGTCCTTGCCAGGTGCCTGCCCAGGAGTATTGTAAATATGAAGGTGGTCCCAGAAGAATCAATGAAGGAGGTAGAAACAAAAGCCATTACAAGCAAATCCACCTGTAATGAAACCTCTAAATAATATTGGAGGTCATGTGCAGCTTAGATATTTTTGTTGATATGGAGAATTTCTGATTATTCCTACCATAATTAGGTACCTGAGCTAATGCAAAGATGTTTATCTCTGATGCTTTGTAATTGGTTCATGTCTATACTCAGACCTTGGCTGCATAAAAACTATTACACTGCTGTAATGCACATCACAGTGCATGGAGAGGTGTCCCTCGCCCCTTCAAGCTCACAGTTGCAGTCTGTGATTGATCCATGGATCACAGCTACCTGTCAAAGAAAATAAGTTTGAATTTATTATGTAAGAATCACTAGTAAAACGTAAAGGTCTACAAATTAAAAGGTTGAAAACTGAGAAAGTTGGAGCAGCCTGTGGAGTGGATTGAATTACACCTAGTAATTAAGGTGCCTCATACTGCTATTTATTTGATTTCCTACATATAAAAAATTGTACTGGTTGCAGCATTTTTATGCCTTTATGCCTCTGTTGCCAATAAGGGAACTGTACTGCTTTAACAGCACAGTTAGAGCTGGAGAAATCTATCTTGTTTATATGGATGAGCTCTTAGGTAATGGTAAGTTTCTGTGGTGTACACAGAAATTCTTCAAGGATTGCTACATAAAAAAGAAGCTGAAACAGCTTTTTAACCAGGTGTCAGTATTTTTAGAGGACATGCTACTCTCACAAAACTTCCTGAAACAAGTGACTTAAGAAGATGTGAAATCCTCTTTTGTCTGAGAGTGTCTTTGTCAGCCTTGTAAGCTATACCTAGACCCAACTTAATTAAAAAAAGGTAAAATACTGCAGTTACTTCTTGAAAGGGACATGTGAGAAGCCTTGCAGAAACAGCTCTGATTCCTCTACAGCTCGAGCTTCAAAAGACTGTGTGTGCTAATAAACCCTCTCTGCCTCTGAGGTGCTTTCCAGCTTGTGCCACCATGCTGACTGGAATTAAAAACTCCTGTAACAAAGCCATGTCCTGTAATTGGCTGCTCCCAGAACAGACCATGACTTTTGTGCACAACAGCTGCATAAGAAAGCTGATTTCAGAATCAGGTTGCAAAATCCTTTCCATCAGGTGAGGGAGATGAAAAAAAACACTTCGAAGAGTGGCAGCTTCGAAAGACTGTTGGGGTTTTCATTTATTCTGACAGTGTTAAAATATATGGTTATTCAGCATAAAAAACCCCCACCATTTGCTTGGAATCATTTTATCATTAAGTGGAAGTTCAGTACAGATTGGTTTTCTTACTCTCTCTAGGTGGAGTATTTGTTCATTACACATTCCTCTAGCTGCTTTGTTTTGGGTTTTCTGTTGGGGTTCTTTTTGGTAATATTTTCACAAGAAGATTATTTGCTGCATCCAGTCCCCTGGCAACCTAAAAGATTATGTAGTTGGCCAGATCCTTATCCATTAAAAACATTCATTACTGGCTGATATGTTTCTACAAGCCTGGAAACACTATAGAAGTGTGAAGGTGAAACCTTTTAAGGCATTCATTTGTGATAAAATGGTACAGAACGGATGCTTAACAAACTGCAGTAGAAACCAAGCTTTTTGTTGATCCCTGGGGAATTCATACTGCTAACTTAAAGCTAACAGGAGACATGTACCTACTACTGATACTGGGAAATAAAGGGTTAACATTGTGCCTGCTTGCTTAAGCAGTGGCTGTGCTTGGTGAAGCAGAATCGTAGGAGTCAAAGCTGCTAGAATGGTGAAGCAGAACTGTAAGAGTTACAGCTGCTAGGCAGAATTGTAGTAGCTAAGATTCATAACATTTAAGGCATTCTTGTTTAAATAGTATGTTTGGAAAGAAAAGGAACAAAAGATAGCCAGAGTAACAAAATTTGCAAACTTGCCAAGTTTCTGCTTTAAGATACATAAAACCAGCTTGTAACAAACCTCAGGTTTGGACAAGAGCCGAAAGCATCTTGAGTCTGCGTGAAAGCAAGAGGTTACTCGTGGTGTTGAAGAGGAACTACAGGCCTTCATCCTCACGACCCCCTAACAATCACCTCCAGCGGGCACTGCACAGGCGCACCAATGGGATGAATGCCAGGAAACTAATTATAATAATAGGTTTTACATATGTATTAAGTGTGAAGCAATCTCATGTTTAGGTAATCATCATATGTAATAAAATTGAACTCAGTGGCAAAGGAAAGGTGTGCATGCTTTTGGAGGAGCAATTCCCATGCGCCTCAGCGCTGAATAAAAGCATACCTACTTTACAACTCCAGTGAGTTGTGGAGTCTATACACGTATCACTACCTTTACATGTCAGTGTGAAAATAGGCCTTTTAGCTGATAACACATCTGCATCGGATGGACAGACTTCTAAGCAATAGTTGTCTCCATTTTCTTTGTTACTTGTAAGGATAGGCTTATCTGATGAGGCGTATAACATTTTCTCAACCACCTGACCACTCCACAATGTGAAAACGTAGACCCTTCTTAAAAAGTTATAGGTGGTGTTTGGCATAGGCAGTTTCAGGAGGCCTGAAAAAAATCCCAGAAACATACTGTGAAAAAGCTTGCCAAAATAGTTGTTTTAAGTAAAATTTCCAGTATTTTTCACGAGTCTGTAATCCTCCTGCCAGTATTTGAAGGAAGTTTGATTATTTAAGAAAACAAAATATGACTAATGAGATGTTGTCTTTCTTTATTTATGTCAGGTACAAATGTAAGAGATCAGAAATCCGTATCAGGTGAAGGATGATTTCATAAGTGGATACCAGTTGGTCACAAATAAATACAGACAACACAAGAAAACTTCATCCCTGAACCAGAATGAATTTCTGAGACTTCCCCCTAATTAGAATGCCTCAAGAAGCACATCTCAGTAACTCTTTGATAGAAGCTTGGTCTGCTTTTAGAAAGGTAAAAGCAGGTCATTAGACTTAACAATCCATGTGATTTATTCCAATTTGCTGTGCTTCTGAAATCCCTTCTGCTGCAGTGGCAAGAATAAAGTTCCCATCTCCAAGTAAAAATGGCCTGGCTTCTTTCACAGAAAAAGACCCAGATCCATTCCAGGACAAAGCTGCCCAGACACACAATTACATGTTTCTGATGTTACCCAGTAGAGAGCAAAGAGACACTCTTAACAATTCTTTCCAGTCTTCATGACACACATATGCTATGGCTGTTGCATGCTCCAATGTGTCTGTTCCATGAGTTATGCTTTCATCACCTACCTAAAAAAAAACACACGCAATTTTTTTTCAGGCTTTGCATAATGATTAGTCACTAGAGTTTATTCAGAGGGGAAGGTGGAAGTCTGGTTAAAATGAGTGGAACTGTGAGCCACAGCAGGTGTGTTGCAAGTTGAAAACACTCATTCGGGTTTATGGTGCTCAATTGTGACAGTTTCATTTCATTCACTGAAACCCAGTGAAGCTTGCCAGGAACAAATAAACTGAGTAAGGGTATCAATAGGTATTTCATTGACAATCCACTAAGGAACACCTCATGCAAAATGCTGGTCTGTTTTTTTGGTTTTTTTTTCCAGGAGGAATAACAACGAAGTCTGTTATGTTCTCATTTGTGTGCAAGAACAATTTTCCAATTATCAGTCATGCACATTAAAGGCACTGTAAGATATATTATCAGCAGTGTGTGGGAAGGATGGTAAGCTGAAAGAATGTACCTATTTATGTATAAATACCAGCAGTACTTGAGGGTTTTCAAATTTGCTCATATAAATTTGCATTATGATTTATATAAGTGACAATACACACAGCTAAGGAGATTTCTGCAGTGGCCATATGCTGGTTTGACAGGATACAGAGACTGTATGGCTAGACAGTACATGAGAAATTTTTACAGCCTCTTCCTTTTCTCTCTCAGTTTCTTGCTCCTGTATTAAGAATTCTGGGGACACTTCAGTGTAGGCTGATCAAAAAGCTCTGCCTCCTATTGTGTGTACTTTCTTTTAACAGTGATCTATCTTTTGCAGCCTTATGACCCTTTCCCAAGTGGAGTTTACCTCTTGCTTTCTTGTTTGAAAAACAGGGGCCTCTTTTCTGGAGGTAACAGGGAAAAAAGGTAAAATCTTCCAATTGTCATTAAGGGAACTGGGAAGAGCTTCTCAGTGAATGAAGAGTGTGTGCAGACTGGGACTTCAGTCCAACTATCTGCTATCATAATAATTTTGATCTGGATATGCAGTGGTCACTTGAGTTATGCTGAGTATTAAGGTGAAGGGGAGGATTTCTGAATGTATCTCAGTAGCCACAGGATTAGTACATTACTTTGTAGATACCCAGGACACAATCTTACACTGACACCTGATTAGCCCCTGCAGCAAGCAATTACCAATTGCCTGTAGAAGATCGCCAGACTTTCTTCATATTTCTTGGACATTTAAGAAAGCGATTTTTTGATTGCAGAGAACTTGCACAACTTGAATAGGAGCAGTGTGCAGTCATAGGAAGGTCTGCAAGGACCAAATCAGTGTGGGCTTGCATAGCAGTACAGAATTTAATGGTGTGGTGAGGGACAGGTGTTAAGTGCTACAGAATTAATCCATTTAAATAGCTGACTTTGAGGAAAAAAAGACGTGCCAGTTGTTTGAGTCCAGTTTGTCAAGCTTGTTCCAAAAATCAAGCAGGATTTTTTAAATGGAGCTGTTTCTTCTACACTAGCATGAATGAGCATCTGCAGAATCAGGACCTGAGAATATAACAGTGAGTTTTTCATGCGCAGATTACTGACTAATCCAGAAAAATCTCATCCAGAAGAAAAGTAAATCTTGACTTTGCCACAGGCTCTACTGCGACCTAAGGGCAGTTATTTTATCTTCTCTGCTTTTGTCCCCACTCTGTCAAATGGTGATAAGATCATTTTATCTTAAAATGGAGTAATGATGATTAATATTAAGGATTATGACATGGTTAAATATTGTGGTAATAGAGGCTATTAAATACCTTAGACACTTCTATTCATTGGCTGCATTTCTAAAGTCAGTTATTGAGCATTTTTAATTTTCCCAATATTTAAGTATATTTAAGGAAATTAGTTGATTAATTAATAAACACTGCAAAATGTCACTGTCAAACTGCTTTGTGTTTTCTCTATTATGCAACTGGATGTTTTGTATCTTCATCTGAAGTCAGCTTACCTGCTCTTCTTCAGTGGTCCCTTCAATGACTGTAAAGCTGAAAATAGGGAGAAAGGGCAAATTTGTTATCTGTGGGAAACAGACTATGGTTACAAAAATCAGGGATTTTTGCATTTGTCACTTTAGGTCCTAGCTTCAGAAGTCAAAAAGAATTAAGGGACAGAAGTTGATTAAGGCATCTATGACCAGCTGGGCAATTTTTATGTCACACATCTAGGGAAATTAAACACACATTCTTGCTTAAATATAAAGAAAAAAATAATGAACAATGCATTGGACAGAGTCCTACCACCATAAGCAGTTCTAGATGGAGTCTGAAAAGATACATCAGGAGCTGATTCCTTATGTACACTTGCACCAGCCCTGAATCTCAGAGTGGCTGCTTGGGCACCTCAGCCCATGTGGGTCCATCCCCTCACCCAGCTGTGCTGCACAGAAGGGGCTCCTGAACCTGGGTCCCTGAGCCCTCCTATTTCAGGATGGCTGCAAAACAGTGCTGTTTCTTATCACCAAGGGAAATGTCACTCCGTTGCAAGGAGACCTTCTTTCTCTGGCATCCCTGCACACGGATGAGATCAGGTCTTTGCTGACTGTATAAGCAGCAAAAATTCTGCTCATGTTCATGGTAATAGCTGGACTGTCCTTTCTGTACCTCACATCATCCCTTGTCATCATGGGACTGTGGTAGAGTCTGTTGAACTGGAAACCTGATTTCTGATGTCTGCTGTTGTTGTTTTCATGAGGTGGTGGGCATCACCTAGGGGATCTGATGTTTTCACAATTAAAATCTCTTTCTGCAGACAGTATGTTTTTTCTTTCTCAAAAGAACAAAACACAAGAACTGGGATATGACCAGGATGGGTTTATTATTCAGGCATCTAGTGTTGTAGGTCAGTACTGACATAAGTCAAACTAAACCTGTATTTTATATTCAGGAGGGATTTTCATGAAGCACTAAGGCAGCACTTGGCACTGAGAAGGTCAAACTTAGTTGTGGAATCACTGGCTAGAGAGCACATTTGTGATAATTTGTATCAAACCCCCATATTTTTTGAAAAGCATTTTTCTCTCATATGACACCCAAAGAGGGTTATAAGTTTAGTACCTGCTTTCTTCAGTTCCCAGTAACAGGGCAAAACTCATCTGTGTCTGTTGTACCATCCCCTACGTATGCTGGCTGGGGCTGGCAACCTGAAGTATGTCTGAGGGTATGTTTGGGGTAGGAAGGGTGGGTCAGATTGCTTCTGACAGCCCTGAGTATATGAAGTGCTGGAACCGAGCATCCAGTATCTTGTAATCTCTAAGGTGTCTATCTGGGCATGTCAGGTAGAGTAGTGATAATGTCATTGCCTTCCTCTGATGTTAATTTATGAAACTGAGTTGCCCAAGGTTGATCAGGAAATATGTAGCTGCTCAAGGAGTTAAATTCAGGTTTTCTAAGTCCTTAATTATAGGACCATGTTTGTTTATATAGAGTTCCACTGACCATCATGTCAGCATGCGACATGATTGCAGCATTCAAGGCCAGGCTGGACGAAGTCTTGGGGGACATAGTTTAGTATGTGGTGTCCGTGCCCATGGCATCAGGACTGTGATATGAGATTTCCTTTGCAGTCTGTTAGACAGTGAACAAGAATGATGAATTAGTATATCTGCTTAATTTTATGAAGTGAGATTAGTGACAACCTTTGTGCGAAAGTTTTGAGATGTGTTGAAGCAGTGTGGGAAGCTGACACAAACACCAACAATGGCACATGCTCAGTAACTGGATATGTACAGAAAGCTGATAGTTGAGATTTTCCAGTGAACCCATTTAGCCAACAATAAACTACCAAAAAAATAGACAAGAAAGGCTCCTTGCAGTTTATAGGTATAAAGATGAAGATAAAGCCAGTTTATTTCAAATACTGTTGTGACAGAGAGGGGAAGCCAGGCAGTGCACAGTAGCCCCCAGCTGGTTGTTTATCAAGGTTTCTGGGTAGACTTCTACATCTTTACTCATAAGCAGTGGCTCCAATGAAAACTGAATGGCAAGAGGCAGATTTCCCTCTGGATAAGTCTTCATCTGGGACTCTTCTGGATTATCACAGGATGCACATTACCAAGCACTGTCTTACAGCTGCAGCGGAGAAGCATTTTGTCTTTAACTTCCTTTGTCCTTCATAATAAACCTTTCCAGTAACCTGCAATTATGCCTGGGTTTTAGCTTCTCACTGCTGTTGGCTCCTGCAGTGCTGCCCCTCGTCCTGCTAGCTTTCACTGATTGTTGTTGCTGTTGTCACTCACATGTCCTTTAAGAAAGTATCTGTCAAAGCTCTGTCCATCTACGAACCGCGTGATGGACCCGAGACGTTCATTAGTGTCGCTTGCCAAAAGGTTTATGTAACAGATGTTGCAAAGCAGACGCAGAGAAACACACACACACTCACACACCATTATTGCAAGGGCTGTCAGAGTGACAGTAAAGGGAGGATGGTCTGCAGGACTAAAGTAGCTTGAAGGCATAGCTGCATCTGTTAAAAAACAACTAACGTCTCTGTGTGGCCATGCTTTATTTTCAGCTTGTCATCATGGCTGGGACTGTTCTGCTCGCCTACTACTTTGAGTGCACCGATACTTTTCAGGTGCACATTCAAGGTTTCTTCTGTCAGGATGGCAATTTGATGAAACCATACCCTGGGACAGAGGATGAGAGCTTCATTTCACCTCTCATGCTCTACTGTGTGCTGGCTTCAACTCCAACAGCTATTGTAAGTATAAGAAATTATTCGAATTCTCCACGACTGCTCCATAAACAGCAAAAATAGTCCTATAATATCTCTGTCCCCGTTCCTCTTTTTTTAAACTATGTAATTGATTTACACTTAGTCAGGTCTCTGTTTTGCCTTAGCCTAATGTGGTCTTCATCAGTTATCTCCAAAAGTGATTATTCTGAGGTAATCACAGTGCAAGATTGAGGGGTAGAGCTTGTTAAGCTTTTTACAATAAGGTGCTCACTTCAGTGATTAGTTGTGAATTGCTTGGGCTTCAGAGAGGCTGTAATGCAACAGTTATGTATTACTGGAAATAAGAAAATAGGATAAAGCTGAGCAAAACCTGGGTTGGACATTTAGTATATCCAGGATTATTTGCTGCTATTTTATAAGTACTGTTGAAGGGCTTTAAAATGCTTAGATCAGCAGAAAAATGCTCAAAACAAAAATAAGAATGATATTTCCTTTTTATTTATAATCTCTTTATTTCTGGCAGTCACATCCTTTTAATTATTTTTTACCTGATTTTCTTTACTATCCAACCAGTAAGTTGTAATGTAGCTGTTCTGACGAGAACAGCTGAAAGTATTCAATTAGCTGAGTACATACAATTCCAAACAGATCATTGCAGTCACTGATTAGCAAAACTTTGGCCCTTTTCCATTTTCTGTGGAAAGTTGCAAATTTCACATATAGCCAGCTTTCCTGCATTCGTAATTACATCTATAAATTCCTGTCATACTGTGTCTTTATGTACTTCATTTTATTTCTCTTTATTTCTTTTGTCTTCAGTATTTCTTTCTTGTATTAAACTTTGGTTTGCATCCCTTTCAAAAGTTGATTAAAGCTGTATGTGATGTATTTAATTGTGAAAGGTGAATGCTGCATCATAGTCCATTTTAAGTTTTGGTCTGCAGTAACTTTAATGCATGAAACAGTCTAACAGAGAATGTGGTAAGAAATGTGAAAACAATTTGCAAAAGAGGCTACAGTTTTTCATACAGGACACTTCAGTATCAGCTAAAACAAATGTGGTCAGGAACAGCACAGGGCTCTTTGCACCATGCTTTTTGTGTGATATTTGGGTATAGCTTCAAGGAGACAACAGATGAAACTTCCCTGGGAAAACATTTTTCTCTCCATTTTTAATGTAGTATGTTTTACTACATTATTTAATGCAGTATGTTTTACTACAGTATTTAATGCATTATTTGCATTATTTGTATTATTGTTGTAGTATTAATTATTTGTTGTATTATTGGACTAATCCTCAACCAGAGCATATGACCGAGGGATCTTTTTCTGTCCTCCTGACTGGCACTCAGCACAGTGTTTTTATATGAGTAATTTCATATTATTTCCCATTCCCATCTTTTTCTGAGAAACTTTCCTCTCCCTGCACACTAATTTCAAACTCTGCTTCAGCTAGTAGCTGACTCTGCAGACTGAGTTTTGGCAATGATCATTAATACAAAGCTAGTAAATGAGACAGCTTGTTCAGAGTCTTCCTAAACTTCCGTCCTTGCATTGCACTGTTGATCAGACCACCATTAGCATCTTCAGCTGTCGTCTGGTACCTGTATGGGTGCTGCCTGTCATTTCGACTGTCACAGTCTGGGAAGAGATGTTTGATCCAGCTGAATCTCCCCAGGGATTCCAGTGAAAGGAGTTCCTGCAGCCCTTTCTATTTATATGGTGATGATTGCACTCTCTGTCAAAACAAAAACAAACAAACAAACAAAAAAAAAACCCCAAAAAAACAAACCCCAACCAAAAACTAGAACAACAAGAAAGCAAACAGACCAAAAAGAAAAAGAACCCACACAGCTGTGCTTCATGGGAGGGTGCTTTGCCTGCATCCACTGTGGGTTAAGTTGTAGTTTTGCTATCTACACTTTGCTCTCAAGAATAATGACATCCTGCAGCTCCACTGTGAAGAGGTGACTTAAGTGAAAGGTAATGCTAATCCATCCTTACAATTACTAGTTTCTCCTCTGCAAGACACTTGGTGTTTCACTTTCTGGCAGCAAATGGTTGGCTTGGCTAAGAGGATTTACAGTAGCAAGTCTGGTGCCTCTGTGCTCCCAGCATATTTCCACTGCCTGACGTCTCATGCCATGAGAGGTGCGATTATTAGAAGGGGTGGAAGCCTGCAGCAATGTGGGAGCACTCATGGTACACAGTTAATAGTGTTTCTGGAGCTATGGGAAATAATCTAGAAGTACAAGCTCCTTCACCTGAGACACAAGCAGTATTTAAGTACAGTCTTGTGTGCACAGGCCTGGAGAAGACTCAAAGCCCTGATTTCAGCATAACTACGAGGCGTTACAATGCTTGCAGGCCAAGAGGGAGCATCTTTGTGAATTTAATGGAATATCTTTGTGTCGCAGTCATTTGGCTATGACAGTGGCCATGGGGAAAACTAATACATGTACTTTATTTCTTCCCTGACAACACATCTCTGAAGTGCTGTTGTGGGTTGGTGCCACTGTATGTGCATTTCCCTGCATTTTTAGCAGCAAAATAAATAAGACCAGCCTGGTTTTCTGGAGTTTTATTTGTTGTTCTTGAAATGTGTGATGCTGTTGACTCTTTTTAACCTTTTTTAAATGCTACACTGGGTAGTTAACCATTATACAGTCAGGATTATAAAAGGCTTTTAATGCTCCTACTAATAACCTTAGTCTCTGATAATGAGAGTTTCTTGAAAGGAGAGATGCTCAAATCTTATGACAACACTGTTAAATAAATGAAAATCATGTATGGCCAACTCTGTTCTGTGAAATGCATTTTTCTCGAAAATGTTCCACTGAGGATAGGTCAAAGGCTTTCATCTGCTTTATTCATTTTTAATTTTCTGAGTGTGGTGTTATTAGCATCTTTGCATCAAAGTAGTAGAATACGGTGAATTCAGTAATAAATTGCACTTACATAAGGAAAAAACTCATTTTCATTGTAAAGAATGGCCTTTTTTTTCATATTTAGTGATAAGTGGTCATTTTATTTCATATTTAGTGATTTATCCCTTGAAACATATATCTTCAGACACAATAAGTAAATTTTGCTGTTGACAATGATAGAAAAGGGATATTCCTGAAATCCTGCCTGTTTTGAAGTGAACTTCTATTTATCTGTAGGATCAGGTGCCATGAAGAGCTTCGTGAGATAGGTATGATCTTCATCTCATGCCAGTTGTCTGTAATGCCCTCCCTTTGTATTTCTCAGATACTTTCCCCTCCTTGCAGGCTGATTTCAGTTGTACTGACATTGTTGGCGGTTTGTTATTAATAACTGCTGATTTGTTATTAATAACTGCTGAATTTTCAGCGTTCCTGATGTCATGCTGAGATGGCTATGGGAATGGTTTCAGTTTGTCTCCCAGCAATGTAGAAACTATGGTTACATCATTTTGCAGACAGAATATACCATCCTTGACAGTCATGGCAAGCACTTGGATACTGTAGCTACCAGGAGTCTCTGGGGGCTCAGGGAAGGGGCATGAGAAGAAAGATACTTGTCTCTGTGGCTTGCAAGAATAGCACAGGACTTTGATCTTGGCCTCTGTTGCACTTCAAATGGTCGAGAGTTTCCAACTTTAAAAAAGATGCTTTTGGTTTGGGCTTCAGGTGCCCTACAGCAAAATGTCTGCATGTCTGGATAGCTGATCTTTGCATTACAAAAATTCAGAGACAGTCTCTCATTTTGGTGGCTGTAAGTCCTTCAGGAAGGGAGAAATTAGCCAGAGAATAATTGCCCCCTGTTTTGTTCTTTTTTCCTTTTCAGAGTTGGAGGTGTTAGAATGCAGACCTTTTCCTGGAGGTAAACATGGTGTAGGTATTTTACTCAGCCGTTTCTGTGGTGATAGGGAACATAACATAAAAATTCAGAGCAGCTTGTGAGTTTGAGCACCAGAGCTTGAGTTTCATGATCCTATGTCTGGAGAATTTAAAAGTGACCTATCACACAGCAGCAAGTTATGTAGAGGCTGGGAGAATGCATATGCACTGTCAATTCCAAAATGTTAAGGCAGGAAGGGGTAAGAAGTAGTAATTATTTTTTTTGCCAGTATGAGAACTTTATCAAAACAAGTTGCTTTGCATAAACATAAAATTTTAAAGCCATTTCCTTAAAAATATTCTGGGATGACTCTACCACGTTTATTAGTGTCCCTCAGAATTAGCTTTCCCTGTTAACCAGGTTACTGCAAATCAGCCAATTCCCCAGCTGGTACTAAACAACCCTCCCAGTTGAAAGCTGCTGCCTGCACTCCTCCATCCATTGTGATTTGACTGCCTGCCCAAAAGAAGCAGAAAGGCTTAGGAACAGAGCCAGCTCACTGAAATGAATACTGAGCAGCAGCAGAGAGCTTCAAGGACACCGCTCTTTGTGTCCGTAAAGTAGAATAGAATGTGGCACTACAGTTTTCACACAACCTTCAGTTTCGTCCCTTCTGTTTCGAGGTTGGAAGTGGCAGCCTACATGTAATTATTAACTGGCCAGTGCTAGTAATCTGTGCAAAGAAGTATTTGTTTTTGGACAATGTTGGAATCAGTCAAACTGAACTGGCCTGATTAACAATTAGAAAATTAATTATAGTATCTGAGGCAGGAGGAAAGTCTTCATATTTTTCTTTTCATCTGTACTTACCTTCCAAGCTTCAGAAATACTGTTCTTACAGATGGTTTTCCTATTCTCCGTGCCACATTGTTTCCTTGGCTTTGGCTTTGTACAGCCATGTCATTACAGTGATTTATTTCTAGAAGGGTAGGCAGAGAATTTCTGCCTGTGTTGGCTGATTCCCCTGTGGCAGCTCCTCAGCACATGACGGGAAAACCAAGAGGAACTAATGTAGCTCAGAGCTTTGTTACAGTAGCTTCTTACCAGCTTTTTCAGGCAGAAATCCCTAGGCTCTGCTGGTGACAGTGCTGCCGGAAAGCACATCGGGCTACAGACTCCTACCTGCCATACTTCACCGCTGTGTTTTCGTGGCAAGTTGGGTGGCGGTAATGAGGAGAGGTCAGTTTCAATGCCTGGAGGGTCCCTTCTTTCTGGTTAAGGAAGGCTATGTCCCTTCTCCAAGGAGATGTACAACACATGGCACTCGTATGGTTCTGGCTTTCAGGGCTGGCCTCCCATTTCGGCTTGCTCACAGAGCAGAGTATCTCCATCCAAGGACATCTGGCTACACCTCCTTTTATTGTTAGGAAATTGAGCCTCTGTTCCCCACAGGATGAGGCTGTAGAGGCTTGCCAGTCATCCTCTGCGAGTGGTGGCTTGTCTCCTTCTTCCTGGGGCTGCTAAGGCCCAGAATGTGAAATGCTGAATGACAAACTGGGATATGTAGGAGTGAGGCAAGGGTGTGCCCATTACCCTGTGTAAATGTATATGCTCTGGTGCTTATAACCTTCAGTGGTTTTATTATTTGACAGGACAAGGGAGAACAGCTTTAAACTGAAAGAGGGTAGATTAGACATTAGGAAAAAATTCTTCACTATGAGGGTGGTGAGGCCCTGGCACAGGTTGCCCAGAGAAGCTGTGGCTGCCCCACCCCTGGCAGGGTTCAAGGTGAGGCTGGATGGGACTTCGAGAAACCAGTTCTAATGGAAGGTGTCCCTGCCCACCGGAGGAGATTTGGAACTGGATGATCTTTAAGGTCCCTTCCAACCCAAACCATTCTGTGGTTCTGTATTTTGCACACCATTCTGGAAAATAATAAATACACCTTGTTTGTTTGGTGTAACACTTTCAGGCATTGCTACAGCCAGTGTCTCCAGGACTTACTAATGGTTCTGGTCACATGCCAGTTTCTCAGGAACAGTGCAGAGCTGTGGGAAATTTCTCCTCTCAATTAAAAGTTCAGTAAAATTCTCTTAGATGGATTTACCACAGTAAATGGCTTTTTTGAGCACAATGATAAGACAGTCATGGGTTTTGGTGGGCAGCCTAGAATCTGAATCGTGGATTCCAGCCCTTTTGACTCTGTATAAAAGAAACCAATCTTCTGGTTTTGGAAAGAACTTTAAACTGTTCTTTGCTGTTGATTTCATTGAAGAACAACAGCAACAACAAAATTACACAAAACCACAGAATGACTGTCGCGGTTTAACCCCAGCCGGACAGCTTGTTCACCCATTCCCCCCCTCTTCTTGCCCTCCTGGAGGGATGGAGAGAAGAATCAGAAAAGATTCCCCACCCACTCCTGGAGGGACAGAGAGGAGAATCAGAAAGAATGCAACTCCCACCGGTTGAGATAAGAACAGTTTAGTAACTAAGGTATAGCACAAATCACTACTGCTACCACCAATAATAGTAATGATAAAGGAAATAACAAGGGAAGAGAATACAACACCTCATCACCAGCCAACCGATAACTCGCCCCCCCAGCCCGACCAAGCACCGACCGATACCTCCTCCAACCCTGCAGGCCCTCCTAGCCCTTCCGGCTAACTCCCAGTTACCTCCTGGGCATGACTCTTTGGTCAATTTGGGTCAGGTGTCCTGTCTCTGCTTCCTCCCGGCTTCCCTCCTCCCTGGCAGAGCATGAGGCTCACAAAGTCCTTGGCCAAACTAAAACATCATTTTTATCAGCTCTGTTCCCAGCCCGAAAGTCAAAACACAGCACTGCACCAGCTACCAAGAAAGAGAAAAATGACTGCTACTGCTAAACCCAGGACAATGACATAATACGTAATTGAATACAGATTAAGGTTTTGTCCTCAGCAGATTGTGGGTGAGCTGGCCTTGCAACCTTCATCTGAAGGCGTTGCTTCATTTCCTCTTATAGCTATGCAAAATACAGCACTGATTCCTGTGGACTGAAGAAGACTTGTTATGGTGATGGCAAGGATGAAAGAGTGTCTGAGACCACTCTCAGCTGATCCCTAGTCCTCGTGACCAGCTAAAGTACTGATGTTATCAAGGAAATCCTCTACCCTCCTAGACAGGCTTGGGTCAGGGTCCTGGCTGCAGATCACAGCAGAAATGCTGTGTTCTGGTGGGGGTACCGCAACAGACCTCAGTTGCCACTTGCTTCCTAAGATGTCCTTTTTTATATGAATGCTGACTAGTGTTTGCTGCCTGGATTTGATTATGGAGTCTCAGCTCTGCAGTGTCAATATTTGGCTCTGTAGGTAGCAGGTAGGATGGCAGATCAATAACCCTCAGGGCCTGAGGCTGACTGTGAGGGAAATCTAAGGAACCGGGTAACTAACAACACTAAGTGAAAGTCAATGTGAGCCATGTTCTTAGCGGGAACTGTAGAGAAGATGGAGACAGCCTGTTCTAAGCCCAAGAGACAACCCTACAATGGGCACAATCTGCAAGAAAAGAAAATTATTAAGAAAAATATTTTCACAATGGAAGTAAAAAAACACTGAAACAGTGCCCCCAGGAGGCCATGGACCCCCATTCTTGGGGACATACATTAACACAACTGCTCAAGGCTGTATGTAGTTTGTGGTGGTCCTGCTTTGAGTAGTGGTTAGACTGGAGGCCCCTGGAGCCCCTTCCCAGCAAAGTCACTGTGTGATTCTGTGCCTCATCACTCTGTAGTTCTAGTGAAAATTTTCTGCTATTTAACTAATGACAGATGAATGGAGCCATCAGCTCCTATATAGAGCCTAACAAGTGTCTCTACTGAAAGGCAGCTGTGCTAATGCAGTCCTCAGATGCACCATGATGCAAAAGGGCATAATTGCTTTTGGCCCAGTGCAAGCCAGTGCTGATGGAACTTCTACTAGAGCATTTTGCAGAGGTCACCTTTTGGTGAACAGGCCTGCTTTTCCCAGGGAGAGTTGTGTGGAGTCATTCTGAAACTGGCCTATTAGGGTTGAGAGCCCCATAACACTCATCTGCTTATATTCTCTGAGAGCTCTACCCATAGCTTGTCTCAAAGCTAGTGCCTTCCATGTATCTTCTCCTCCCCTAGACTGCTCTTTGAATACTGAAGACTTGATTAATTTAGATTTCTGATATTAATATGCATCCAAACACATCCTTATAGAGGATTCAGGAAATCTCATACAGCTTGCTGGAACCTGTCCAGATCTGAGAGTGTTGATGTCCCAAAATGGAAGTTCAGTTTTGTTTTCTGCCAGAGATATTTCTGTGTAATAGAATGTCTCTGGATGGAGTTTCTCTGTAGAAAGTGGTGCTAACAAGTATTGACAGTGTCACAAGGATGCTGTTAAACAAGTTGATAGATTTAAAAACTCTCAGAAATCAGGAAGATATGAAATTAATGCATAGAAAAGACAGATCCTGCCTCTACTTCACATAATTCTTCCTGACGTGGTATTCCATTCTCTCTCTGTGATTGGAAATGCCATCACTTGTACTCTTTTGTGGAAAGCAGCAAAAGGATGTTATTTCACAGGGGGACTTCAGACAGTCTGAGGCTGTGGGCACAGTTGTGCTTCCTGCATCTATTCTGTGCGCCCTGGCTGACGCTCCTCCTTAATTTGCGTGGAATTGCCACTGACATGAAAACTGTCTGTGGCAACTTTCACACAACCCCTGTGTTTCCTGAAAGTGGGAAAAAAATAGAAAAATTGTATTTTCCCATTTGTCAGCCATGAGTGAGTGAGTGGCAGGATGGCTGTTGAGATGAAGCCTCTGCCAGCAGTGACATGGGGCTGTATGGAGGCAGTTGGGCCAGAAACCATGGGACAAGAATGGCGAGCAGTTTGACTAAGTTATGATGAATCTGTAGTGAGTTTTCAAAGGGAGGTGGGGATAAAAGGTGGCAAGACCAGCAGCGTGGCTGGTGGTGAGCCAGTTTATGCATCAGAAGATCCAGACTGTGGCATTCTACACGCACAGGAGTTTGGAGAAACATGACTGAGGAGGAAGATTTTGGCTGCTGGAGGAGAGGTAAGCCAATGTGGCAGGGGAGTGAAGCAACAGTATAGTTGATAGCTTTGCTAGAGGATTTGAATTGAGGTATAAGGTTAATGTCCTGAATGCTCCATCCCTGGCAGTGTTCAAGGCCAGGTTGGACGAGGCCTTGGGTAATAAGGTTTAGAGTGAGGTGTCGCTGCCCATGGCAGGGGGGTTGGAACTTGATGATCTTAAGGTCCTTTCCAACTCTAACTATTCTATGATTCTATGATTCTATGATAAGAGAAACCAGTAAAAGAGAGAAAAGTCTTCAAGCTGGACTCATCTTTGGCTGTCAGCACTATCAATAATTACTTTGCTAATAACTCTCCAAGGCTGCTCCCACAACCACCTCACTGCACAGTTCCAGCAGGACTGGCATACCAGGATGCCTCTCTTCTGCAACCTCCTGGTGCTTGCACCCCAGACTCATTCCAAGATAGTTTATCTTATTTTATACATTTGGAAACAGGTCTCCTTGATGTTTACCCCAATACATTTTTAGAATGCAGTTGTGCAAAGAATTGTTTGGCAAGGACACAGTGAGCTTATTAGAAAGTGTGGTAGGAAAAAAAATAAACTGTAAAGATAGTTACATTGTTTTGTTTATTAAGCTGATAACTAAATTGACCATTAGTAATCTGTACAGGAATGTAGGAAGTATTGGGTGTTCAGGTTTAGCTGAGAACTTGAAAGGGGAAGGTGTGATGTTTCACTGTCTGAAAATGCCGGTGCCCAAGTTCAAGGACTATTACGGGCAAAAGGCTGTTGAAGAAGAAAATGGGACAGATCATTTTATCTGCTTCTTTGCTCAGGAGGAGCCAATAAATAAGTAAAGCATGTGCAGCAGAGGGTTTTGAGAGCTGAATGTTGAGGAGCAAGTATTTGGCGACACTGCCAGTAATGCAAAGGCAGGTCAAATTGAAGTTTTCTAGGGGATAAGTTGAGATCAGCAGAGGAAAAATGACTACTGGGTAGGTATTTCAAATTCATACTGGGGCTTTGGGGCTTCATTGTAGTATTTCTACCTGATAATAATGTGAAAATGAACATGAGCAAGAGTGTCCAAGCAACATAATTTTAGTGTAGTTGAGCTGCTATTCCATTCAGGGAATCAAGGACAAAATCACATCCAGTGGCACTACCTTTCCTTCCCTATGGCCTACAACACCTCAGACAGCAGATGACCAACATCCAGTGACATTTTCTTGCAATTTTTTCTGTCTAATTAGGTCAGTATGATACAGCAGTTTATTAACCTTACACTGTTTTCCCAAGAAGAAATAAGTAGTTTGCTTGCTTTTCTTTTTTCCACCAGTGTTTGTGTATCTATATTTAGATACAGCTGGACAACTTGTCTGGATGTGGACCCTGCTCATGCAGAATTATGAGAATCAGTGAAGTTACTTGACTTCAGAAATGCCTGGCAAGAAAAAAGAAATCAGCTCTTTGAGGAACTGTTCAGACCACATTCAACTCTCCACAGCTAGATTAGCTATCAGAATTAGGTGCCCAGGCCCCCATTGAATTTTCAGAGAACAGCAAGGCTCACTTTCTTAGAACCACATTAAACATACAGGGAAACAAAATTCAAGCAATTAAATACAGCACCAGTGATGGCACCACAAGAATAGTCCAGTTACTCTGAATCATTTTACATCACCTCACAAATACAGTGTTATTACTATACATATAAATTCTGTATTAAACCAAAGTCACTGTTCACCTAAAAAAAATGACATTTTGATCTGTTACGCTATGGGAAATTGGGACAACTCTGCTTAAATCAGTGGAATGGAATTGAACAGATTTATAGCCTGGCAAAATTTACTCCTGAATCTAAGTGGAACTAATTTATCCACATGGGATTTTCTAGGAGCATGCCAGACAGCTAAATGTATAGAAATAAGGAAGGGAATTGAAGTGGGAAAACATTCACTTAGCTTCTGATGCAAAGGAACTTCAAAAATGGATGTACTGCTAAAGGTCTATTAATATGTTTTGTACCTAAATCTGTCTAATTTGAAAAGTTTGGGGTTTTTAAAGTCCACTAACCCATGTCTTCACAGAGTAGAATTTCCTCAGGATGTGGATTGTCTCTCAATGTGTACATACAGCCACAGCAGACAGAGAGCCAAAGTATTAATTCAAACTTTCTGAACATCATCATAATTCAAATAATAAACCATGTGAAACAGAGTGTCACTTTTAAACTGCTTTAGTGCAGATGGTCTTTTTCTTAATTCCCAGCCCCATAGTTAGTGAGCTGAGCTTATTGAACTGCTTGCCAATTCTATTAAGAGCAGATGGAGTGAAACGGGATAAAGGCAATATTTCAGTGTAGCTCTCACCCCCAAATGCCATTATCGACATACATTTTACAACTCTACATCTCTTGCCATCAGCAGTTATAATTATAAAGAGGTTGAGCATACTTGGCTTGAATGTCAATGATCGATAAGGATGCTCATCTGGCTCAATAAGGATAAACTGTTGCCCTTGAAATAACATGATGTTCCAGCAGTCAAAGTGAACTAAGACTAGTCCCTAGATATTAATACTAACTCTTGGTGTCTGTGTGCATGTAATGCTTTTTGTTATGCATTTCTCTGACCGTTCCCTAGCACCATGCACTCTTCTTGTGTCTTATAGCAATGTATTAAAGTAATTCTTTTGAGTGCACCCTTTTTAAAAACTAATTTCTTCCACTTCAGGCTGTTGGTTTTTTTTCCTAAAGTCTTTCATTTAAAACTGTATCTTTCTAAAAACCACCTAGTTCTTCTTTCTAAACCCTGATGACAAAACATGATACGTGGGATTTTCAGAAGTGCCCTCTATGAGTGGACTGTCACTGCCTCTAAATCCCATGATCAAACTCTGTCCAGCTTCAGTTAGGGCAGATACACCTCTGTCTTAAATTTAAGACAGACTTAAATTATTTCTGAGTGCTCAGGAAATACTAATCCTACTTCTATGGGAAGCAGTTACCATTTATATAGAAAGCATGAATGACCTGATCACAATAAAAATTTGTAATACATAAGCACAGCTAACATCAAGATCACTGGATCCCTGGAGACATAATTTTTGATGTTTTAATAAATAGGGCATTTAGTAAATGAAACAGGCTAGAGGTCATCCTCTGGCCCTCAGACTAGCTGGCATGTGAAATCTGTGGCAAAATGACTGAACTCCTTCTACTTACACAGCAATAGCATGCAGCTTTCCTTGGGGTCTTGTCCCAGGCTTTTGCTGAGACTGTTGTCACCAGGCCAGGCTGTGGCATTGACCATACCAACAGCGTAACACTATGGGTGAGTGGCTGTGCTGTACCCATACCTTGGCCCTTTTTACTTCGTTAGTACAAATACGGTATGTTTGTGCAGAATGTTCACTGACATCCCCAAAAGTTTTGTGACTTCAGATCAATTTCCATTGCAGGGATGTCATTCATCTAAATTTCCTTTTGAAGTTGGCAGTTCTGTAACCTATCTGTCAGACACAGGCAAATATAAGTCTGAGAATGTGTGGAGGCTACTGGAAGTGTCCAATAACGCTGATGCCCCCTGGTAAAACCTTGGAGTAGACTCCTGCAGCATCGCTTTCCAATTCCCCAGATGTCTAGAAGCTTTCTGTCCGTGAAGTCTATGCTGTCAGTAAATTTTAAATGCTAATAACAGGACATGACAAATTCTGTGCTAATCGCAGTAAAAATGGGAGTTTCTGTGTTCCACGGTATTCATTAAAGTCTTTTTGCTCCCTGTGTTCCAGGAGTTAGTATAAGAAGGCCTAATAGTTGATATATCTTGCCACTGAGTGCAAGAATGGCAGATCCTTTTCCTGCCCAAGAGCGGGTTTGTGTCAGTTCAGCTCAAGTGAGTAAGTGTAGCCTCACTGTGGAATGCAGTGTTCCAAACACACACTGCTGTGCAGTAGTTCCGGTGAGCTGGAACCAGTCACCCATGTTTTCATGTTTGCTCATGTAATTTTTAACCCTTTGTTTCTTTCCCTTTCCTGCAGATTTTTATTGGTGAGATATCCATGTATTTCATAAAGTCAACACGAGAAACCCTTATTATCCAAGAGAAAACTATTTTGACTGGAGAGTGCTGTTACCTGAACCCACTGCTTCGAAGAATAATACGCTTTATAGGTAAGCATCCTGAGGACTGAAAGCTTAGTTAGTCCCTTTTTTGCACCAAAACAGAACAAAACACTCTAATAATCTACACCACAAAATTAATTAAGCTGTGAAATCTTTACAGGCGTCTTCCACCTTAGAGGGATAGTCCCCCTTGGATTTGCAAGGTAATGTTCAAAATGTGCCATATCATGCTGGCTGGAGCTAATTTATATCCTATTCTGTTGAGCTTAATGCTTCTTCTGGACCCTTAAAGAAGGCTATGCCAATCAAATCCTTATATGAATAATTCCATCATTGCTAGCCTGTGTAAGCTACCCATTTTACTTACAAATTGGTCCTCACCAGCCCATCTCTTTGGAATTTTTCTTTCCAGCTCTAATTTTATCATCCATAGCTCTGCCACAAAACCTAAGAAAGCACAGAGTCCACATAAAATAATGTGGGGTTTTTGTTTTGGTTTGGTTTTGTTAGAGCTTCCATTGAGTTAATCGCTAAGAAATTAATGAAGAAGTTCTGTCACTAAACCATTGGGGGTTTCTTTATATGCTGCATGCAAACCACAAAGACTTTTTACCATTGTTGATTAGTCAAAAAAACGTCTATGAGACCTTACTGAGGTGATGATCCCATGGTTCTTTTGGAGCAGGAGGAGGAATAGCATTATAGCTTGTGTTTCCACTGTGGCACTAACAGAAAATCTAGTTCTCTTCTGATGGCTTCCCAATTCACAGCCATTTAAGGCTGCCCAAATCACACCCCAAGGTGTTTAGAGACAAGGAGGGCTCACTTCCTACTTCCTTGTAGCAGCTGAGTAGAAAGAGGGCAGCTCTGAACTGCATGTGTAAGGGGCTTGTTCTCACTTCTCTCCTTATTCATGAGAAGTCCCAAGTTCATCCATTGGATGGGATGGTTTGTCTTGTTGCTGGCATGGGCCAGTGTAAATATGGCTCCCCACTGATCAAGATGGGCTTTGCCCACAGAGCATCACTGCATCTCCCTCCGTGTATACTCATAAAGTTAAAGCATACTTACACACTGCATCTGGCAGAAAGGCTGGGTCTGAATTCAGTCTGAGTCAACAAAAGCATTGGGGAAAAATGCTAAAAACCTCTGGATCCCTTCTTCCGTATCACTGCCTAATTTCTGAGTTTTGTCTGGAAGAAAAATATCCAATGTAACTGTGGCAAGGATTGTATTGCTTCCATGGAGTGCAGCCCTGGCTGAAGGCAGAGATACTTGCACAGAGCATGCATGGAGCTGAAAGTCTTATCCTGTGTTAGGGTTTCCATCAGCAGCCAATATATGCTGCAAAGGTTTTCTTTACCCCTCTCCCCTCTCTGTGTCTCCTGCTTTATGCATGGCAGTCAGGAAGTGAAAATGGATTTTTACCTTCTTCTGTACTGGGGGTAGAGACAAACAACCTGTGGTTCATTACTGAGACCTGGCCTGGGTGCTGCTGATAAAAACAATAGACATGGGAATGCAGTTAAAAGTAAAATACCCTTGAACTTCACATAGGTCTAGGATACATTAATGGGTAGTAAACTGCCATCAGGAGAGAAGCAGGGTGCTAGAGTCCACTCGGCCACTCAGGGCTGTTTCAATGGTGCAGCACAATCAGAGTCCTAATCAAATACTCTTGCCTGCAGGGTCAGCACTAAAAGAGCTTAGACCATAGAAGCTAAGCACTTGCTCTAAGCACTATGTTTTCTTGTAGTTAGCTTTATGCTCAAACATTTGTGAGATTGTGGAAGAGAAGGGGGTAGCAGTGATACAATGGACTCTCAGAGAGCGACTATAGATATGAACCCTACTAGAGAAATCAATCTTGGCTTTGCAGCTATGCATGCTTTCCTATGAAAAATGAAGTTAACATCACTAGAAATGACTTAAAGTGTTTGTCTCATCTTAAAATACACTGATTGTTTGCTTGTTTTCTTCTTCAACCTTTGCCCTGCCCTGCAGTAAAATAAGAGAAGTAGAGATTGTTGGAAAGTGGCTGAAATAATTTATGAAAGGAACTAAAAATAGCTGCATTTTTTTAATGACATTCCACCTGTATTTTGAAATCATGACACTGACCGACGAGCTGTAGCCTGTGCTGGATGCTCAGGGAAGTTAGCTCCATACAGCTGCTAATTCCAAAAAGAGGCTACCTGGATGCTTAGCTCTGGAAAGACTAACAGGTTGCTCATACATACATTTCCTTCTGTGAGTTTTCTCTTGCTAAACTTGAGGACCATAATTTACAGAGTTGATTAAGTAGGTTGTCTACCAAGATACCTTAGCAAGCAGTATGTCTTGTTGCAAAGAATTTTGCTGCCTATTTAGTCTTGGTACAAATTCACTTGAATATCCGTATCTGGTGTTTCCTTTGGCTCAGATGTGTGAGTAAGAGTCTTAAATAAGTACCTGTAAAAAGTAGTAATTTAACTCCTTGGAATACTGCCTTAGAAGTCATTACAGTTGGTGTTACTCAAAAGGATGAGAAAAATTCTTCAAGGTGTCTGAGTATGCATATGTGAGGAAAAGCTTACTACTTCCTGACCCTGCAAAGCACATCATGGAGAGCTTCTGAGAGTTGCTATCACCAAATTTTAGAAAGTCAAAGAGGCTTTTCCTCCCTTCCTAACTCTGTAACTGGATTTGCTGGGAAGAGATAGGGTTTTAAGAATAGTAGCCTAAAGGAGCTTTCCACAAAACAAAGTTACAGATACTTCATTGCATATTCACTTAGATTTTATAAGGAAAGAAGCAAAAAGGGAAATTCCAGACTATCTTTTGGTGATGTGAAAGATTAGCATCCTTCTCATACCATCTCCAAGGGGTATTTCAGATTTGGTTGCTAGACTTGATCGTTTTCCTCTCTTGCTTTTTCTTCATATACATAATGATGTACTTTTTTTTGCTTTGATAGTGGATCAAAAAATTAAGCTAAACCAAACCCCTGAAAGTCTTCTGAGATATAGGCAAAGCCAAAGGTTTCTGTCCCTTGATTTTTCTTATCTTGCCAACAGTACTCCGTGCTTATTTTCTCTTTGTTTTCCTCAAGCCCTCAGCAACTGTCAGTTTCTAAGATTCTACCCTCCTAAGTTTAGTGGGAACTTTAACTGTTGAGCTTTGTCTTAAATTCTTCCCTGTTTTTTTTGTCCACAGGAAGCAAACCCAAAATTTCTCACTGCTTCCTGGGCCAGGCATGAATTCTGTGCATTGGCAAACATTTGCTTCTGTGGCAAGGGGCTGCCTCTCAAATTGCTTCAGTGTACATCAAGTCCTTCACTGCAGCTTAGATTGGTGAAACCAGCTATGTTCTCCATATTTAGAAATTCAATACCTTTATCAGGAAAAAAAAGCTGGCTTATCTTGGAAACATCAGACTTTGATGTATGTTGCAGTTTGTTCCATCTTTGCCTTATCTTTTATAACTGCTTCCACAAACATTTCTTTTGAAGATTTTCAGGTCAAACAAGTGGTGTGCAGTGACTTTAGAGCTGGTTTTTCTGTCTAAAATATTGGTACTGCACTGCTGTTCTGTAGTTAAATTGCCTGTCCTCCCTCCTCTCCACGCCTCTCCCATAAGTTTTATTGCTGCCAAAATTTGCCATTTACCTGCTGGACCTTTGAGAAACCAGTGTATGAGCGGCTGTTTCTTGGGCCTCTGCCTCTTCTCCCAGTATCCCAACTTTAGTACACAGTTTTGTGTTTTTATTCTCCCTGTTTTGTGGCAATTTCCTGTTCAGTACTTTGTTAGCTTCCTGCCATATTGCATTTGCTTCTATGTTCTACTTCATCATTTGTGTTGTGAATAGAGATTAAAAATTATTTTAGCATTATATACTGAATGGTTTCTGTTAAGTATTTAGTTTGTTTATGTACAGCGGCTATCATACCCTCAGGATCATGGATTCAGACTTCCCTGACTCTGTTTGGCAGGGTGACTACAGTGTGCGTTGTGTTGCATTTCGTTGTATTGGGCTTCTAATCCATGTAATTAAGTTGTATATCTGCAAAGCCCTGATAACATGCAAGTAGCCTCTCTCCAATTCTGATATTTAGGAGAGCAGCATGCTTTGTGAATTTGTTACCAGTAGCTTTTACTTTGGACCTGCGTAATTTGCAGTTAACAAATGGTACAAATCAGCTTTTGCTGACAGCTTAATTTAAAGCATAGTGACACCTCACAGTGGGCAGCTAAATAATGAAATTAGGGCTTTATTTCAGCAAATTAAGGTGCTAGTTCAGCAGATAAAGGTTTACAAGATTTATACACACATTGAGTTTATTGTAATAGGCTAGATATACACCAGAGCTCTAATGTCAATTCCGTAGACAGCTGCAGGACATAGTTTGCCTGACCTTATCCTTCTGCTTGCCTTGGATCTGAAGTTAATTGTGAAACAATGCATGTTCTGTTACTAACTGGCTGCTTTTCAGAAGGGCTCAGGATGTATTCAGTTGTGCTGCCACTAACCTAGACTACAGCTTAAATTTCTGTAGGTCCTTCTTATCACTGAAGAGCTTCCACTGTAAGAAACAGGTCACTGTGCTGGGGGCAAATCAAACCTTACTCTTCCCTTTTATGCCAGGCTCTGAGCTGGCTGTTGCCTAGGTAGTTGGGAAGGAGCAAGGAAGAAATGAATCATGTGTACCTGTAGGGAGGAATCTTGAGACTCCAGGGTACTTTCACATTGGTAGCTGAATTTCTTCTTGCATGCCTAGACCACACGTCTTCCTTCTCATATCTTGGGAGAACAGTATCCAGGCAGGACACTCACAGGTGAAGCAGGCACAAGAGGCAGTAGATGCCTGGAGAAGTGAGCTTTGTGGGGTCTTCAGTGGGGAGATCAAAGCCAGTCCCAGGATCAGATTATGAGTGCTTGCAAGGAGCTTGCTATTGAGTCTGCTTCTGATACCATGGCAACAGACAATAAATTTTCCTGCAACCCCCATCTCTCCAGTTGTAAAATGGATTAATGATACAGAGCTCCTTTAACAACACCCTTTCAGATACCATGATGAAGGGTGCTTTAGTACAGTCTGAGTCACAGGACTATAAATATACAGCTGTACTGGATGCACAGGACCATTAGAGCAAAACCTTCGGAGATGGGCTGAGGATCAGCGTTGCCATAGAGCCATGAGTCCTTCCAGGGACCCCTTCCTTCCAGTGGAACTCTAATCCTTTTAAAAAACATAGGCACGGAAAACGGGTTGGGGAAGTGTGAGTGTGCATGTGTAACATGAATGTTTTCTGAGCAAATTAAGTTGAGTGTGACAAATTCAGATAATTGACTGGGCACTGAGAAACAAGTACCTAAATAAACGCACTCAGTAGAAGACATGATGATATGTTACCAAACAGCAGAGCTTCCAATGTCTCAGGAGCCCTTTAATACATTTTTTCTTTTGCCATTTTGCTTAGGGGTTTAATGGGCTTTTTTTCTCTAATAAAGAATTCTATTTCCTCATTCTCATTTCCACCCCATTTCTCACTTCTCTCTTCCTGATGTCTTTTCAACTCTTCTACATCTCTGAGGGGTTTTTTGTTGATTTTCTTTTCTTGTTTTGTTTCAAATCAGTGGCATTTTAAATATAATAGTGAGAGTTCTGTGGAGTCACAGACAGCTGCAGTCACTGATATTTACACAGATTCAGCGTGGAAGAAGAGTTTGAGCGTAAATTGCAGGGAGAAGACAGGATTGTACTGAGGTTACAGTGAGTGAGGAGAGAGAGATTCTTCTTCACGGTAGATATCTCTATTGGAAAAAGCAGTAGACATATTTGTAGATGGCAACAGTGATCAACAGCCACACAGGAAGCTCAGCAGGAGAAAGACTTTTAGAGTAGTGTGTGAGTGACTACGGAAATTATGGGTTCGCGCTTGAAGGACTTTCTGGCAACAGTTTAGAGGGAAATGTAAGTAAAGAAATTAAAACCAAACCATTCAAAATTGAAGCTGCTTAACATTTAGGTTCTTCTGCCAAGACAAGTGTTAGTTTACCTGAAATGGAAATGGAAAGATTCACAGTTCATGCTGTCTATCCTCGGCATTTTTGAGCATGACTTTCCTTGTTTGTTCTTTTTTGGTTTGCACATTTAGTCTGTTTAAGGTCTTTCCAGCTGGAGGTAAAGATATGTTAAAATCTGATCCTCAGTTCCTTCTGGGACTCTGGGGCAGCTAAAGGGAGTAGCAGGGAGTATAGACCACCCTTTGTCTCTCCCCTAAATTAGTCTCTCAGTTACATTCTCTTACAGGTTTGCCTTCTAGCCTCTTCTTCTGGCTGTTCCTGACACACACTAACACAGCTGAGAGCCACGATAGTGACAACAAAAAAAAAAAGGAAGCCTTTCCAGAAATAGTTTCTGCTCCTTCTTTAAGGTCCCTCTGTGCAGCCAAATGTGTGTGTGACGTGTGGATGAGGAAAAGGACTGTCACTGTGTAAATGAAATTAATGTCTGTCCATCCTTTTTCCTAGTAACCAACTGTAGAGGCTGTAGGTATTCTCCTCCTTGCACTGTTTACATCTTATCTCAGCATATGCTAAATTCTGGACTAAAGACGTCTTCCAGGATTATCTGGGTCAGAGGGAGCACAGTATGATAGAGCACTTGCTCCTTAGCAGGATGACATAACCTCCCATTACACCTGAGCAGAGGTACATGTTCTCTTTCCGTGGCATTATATCATGGACTTCAGCTATATGACCCTGAAGAGCTAGGGGTAGTTGCCTTTCCTGTGAAGCCTTTCAGCAGCAATTTGTCTGCCTCTTAAAACCTATCAACCACATCACTGCATTCTCCCACTCTGGTCAGTAGCCTGGCTTCTCTAGGTCATTGAACAAATCCATTGGACAGATGGATTTATGAGGTACAAAAACCGTCAGGGGACTCTCCACCACTACCCAGGCTCACTGGTGTCACAGCCTTTAAATCAATTACAGCCAGCCATATCTCAGTCTCCAGAGACTAAATTACGTGCAATCAATCTGCAAGGGTTAAATTCCTGCTAGCCAAATTCACTGCTGCACATAGCTGTGATTTTCATAAGGAGCAGTTTGGCAGAACTGCAAGAGAGGAATTACAGTGATCAATATTCATAGCAGTCAGAGCATGATAAAGATTTCAACCATGGCTTGCTCTGCTGTTCTGCAGAGTACTGCAGCCCTCAGTGGTTGAGTCTGGGCCAGCACTTTTAGTGCTACCCAGTATTGACAAACTGGAGATGTTGAAACTTGGGTTTTTTTTGAGAAAAGCACTGACCACTTTTGTACCTGTGCACTGCCTAGAAATCAATGTAACATTGTGAAACCTATGAGCTTTTTCTGAAACTCCTCAGTCCCTGGCTTATACTTACTTACACAATAAAGACTGTGGGCCAGACTGCTTGGCTCTTAGATTTCTTCTAAGTATTGTAGAAGGCTGGGTAATAATCCTCTCTTCATTGCATGTGATTTGCTCAGCACATCAAAAAGATGCCATTTAAACCAAGCTGTGACCAAAAAAAAAAAAAAAAAAAAAAGGAAGAATTTGGCCACATATAAAACAAGCTTAATCTCTGGCATAACCTGCTGTTTCAGCAGGCTGAGAAAATACCTACTGCCTTTTTCCTTTCAACTTCCTTGTGCACTTGCTAATGTAGATGAGGAGTTCGTGCCAGCTGTGGAAAACCATGGATTTAAAGTATCAGCAGAGGGATAAAGCAAATAAAGGAGTAGTGTCAGTGCTCTCTTTATTTCTCTTTTTAACACAGCCACTTAGCAGGATAAATGGAAAA
Source organism: Neopsephotus bourkii (assembly GCF_033783945.1). Lineage (NCBI taxonomy): Eukaryota > Metazoa > Chordata > Aves > Psittaciformes > Psittacidae > Neopsephotus > Neopsephotus bourkii. Next base: position 307,406 of record NW_026902006.1, read on the forward strand.
AAGGCACTCATGCCAGTAAAAAATGAGGCAGTCCTGCAGTCTAGAGCAAGGGGAAGGCTACCTCCTTCTTTGACCACCACCGTCTTTTTAAATCCATGATCACACATCAGTTTGTTCATAATGAACAATAATAAACTCATGGTGAGGACAGACATCTCTGCGCTCCTGCAGCCACTCCAGACTGCTACTCAGGGATAGGGCTCTTCCCATCACTACCTTACCTTACCAGAGAGGAATTGTGTTACAGCACAACACCATCTCTGTGAGCAAGTGGCACTGGTAAGCCTCTCTTGACGCTCGTACAATTAATCCATTTTTAGTTACAGGTTTTATTTGATGTTACTGTCTGTACAAGTGTCCTGTGTGAAGATAGGCCCTGAGCATTTTGAAGGACCTGTCAGCTGTAGCCCATTTTCTTTAACAGTGACAATATCTGTAGAGCAACCCTTGATTCTTGTTAATTTCTTGTAAAGCATTTTCTGCTGAATTATTTTGATTACTCCTTGATAATTTTTGTTTCCTCCTTGATAGTTTTTGTTTCTCAGACTATAGCAGCGTTTTTTTCTTCTTTTTTTAGTATCAATGAGGTTGTTATAACCATGGTGGTGTCCACTCTCATATCACAGCTCTCCTAAGATGTTTTTCCTGGAGCTCCAGCTCTTGGTTATACTCAAACACATCCATCTCAGCTAATTTATAATTTAAATTACTTTTGCTTACAGAGATACAGGAGGTGAAAACCAAAAATATATGACCCTCAACATTCCCACATTATAAGTAAATATTTATTTGTTTTAAATTTTTGTGATACTTTAATCCACCTTAGTGATGGGAAGGGGGAAAGAGGAGCTGATTTAGGCATTTAGAACATTTGGGTTTGGCATTTCTGCAAACCTGCTATTCTGTTCCTTTGCTATGTGGGCACTACATGCAAGTGAAGGATCCTCATATATGTTTACAGCAGCTGTAGCAGGTATTGGTAACACTAATAGAAGTCAGTGGAGAATGTGACAAATGCAGTATTGAGCAGAGGGTGCTCCAGAACCCTGGAAATGTTTCTGCTGTCGAGAATATTTCCTGCTGGAGCATTTGTGGGTATGCACTCCCAGGGACATGAGCTGAACAGCAACTGTGCGGAAATGTCTTCCAGAGAAAAGCATTAGGATGTTTCCAAAGTGACTTTTCAAATATTACTAGTTAATATTACTATTAGGGTCTTAATATTTCAACATCAGGATGGTGAATAGTCAAAATCCAAATGGTACATGACACTAGATAATCAAAAGAAGTGCAATGCAGTTTCTCAGGACTACACTGCTCTTTCAGGTTCAGAGACATTATACTTTCTGGTTTTGGCCCAGATGTGGCAAAAATACAAAAACATTTTTAACAACTCATGTACATGACACCTGACTTCAGGTTTGTGTCACAGGGGAAACTTTACAGACAGGTGCAGCCTTTCCTGTTCAGAGCTTGAATCACAGAAACACTTATGTACTTGCTTACCATTTTCAGCCTGTTTCTGAGTCCTTCTGGAGTCACCTGTCAAGAGTTAAGCATGTGGTCCTCTGCGTCATGCCTTTGATGCGGGACTCTGCTGGAGTCAGCAGGGACTTCTTTTAGGTAATGACTGCAGAACAAGGCTTTGGTTGCTTACCTTTCATTCTGTCTCTTCCTTTCAGGTGCCAAGATTATTTTGCTTTTAGCCTGTTTGAATAATCATTATTTTAAACCTTTTGTCACAGGAGTGTTTGCATTTGGACTTTTTGCCACCGACATATTTGTAAACGCTGGTCAGGTTGTGACTGGGAACTTGGCTCCCTACTTCTTGACTGTATGTAAACCCAACTACACTGGAAATGACTGTCGAGCCCACCACCAGTTCATAAACAATGGCAACATCTGCACTGGGGATGTCGGGGTGATTGAAAAGGCAAGGAGATCATTTCCATCCAAACATGCTGCTTTGAGCATCTACTCAGCTTTATATGCCACGGTGAGTGTCAGTGATGATTTCTAGCTTGTGTAAGAGGTCTCTGTAGCTGCATACAGGTGGAGCCATTTTTCTTAAAGGAAAAGAGGGTTGTTTTGGGGAGGGCTTTCTTCTTTATCTGTAGGGGAAAATCTCTCTCTCTCTGCTTTACCAACCCTAATATGAGCAAATCAAATGTTTGTTGCTTTTGAGGCACTGTATGATGTGGAGGCATGAGGTGAGGTCTTGAGTATGCATTTGGCCTCTTCTCCCTACCGTGTCTCATTAGCATTAAGATGAAGTTTATGCTTAAATGGCTCCTGAATCACTACTGTTTCTTTCGTTCACATGACACAGGTTGTTGAACATTAAAAATGTACACTGTGCCATTTCAATGTGAGGCTGAACTAGGCTGGATTTTTGCGCCTCTTGTTTAGTACCTGAATTCTCCATGCACAGAAGGTTGTAATAAAAGTCAGTGGCATAATTTTGCTGTTATCACAGATAAATGGACCCCAGTTGACATCTTGACAAGGTGATGCTGCTATACTGTCAAGAAGGAAATTGTCCGTCTTTAAGAGTATTGAGAAAGAGATCCACCACTTGTTTGTGTTCTCTGGCTGAAATTTCTGTAATGTCTGAAAATTGATCCAAGAAGCTTACTCACAAAGTAGAAAACCTTGGTGGTTTTTGCATTAAAATCCAAGGACTTAACCTGGTTCTGATTTCAAAATGGCTTATCTAAGCCTTTTTCCCTCACCAGATTGACTCAAATGAGTGGCAGAGTCTGTCTGTTGGTCATCAGGATTTGAGAAAATTCTTAAGCTTATTGATGACAGGGTATTTGCTGAATATTTTACCCTGTTCTTCGTAGCAGGTAAATAAAACACCACATTATTACTATAAAATCAAGAGGCCACCCACTGCTGTTTCAGTGCCCATGTGTGTGCACTGAGTATTGTGTGAATAATGACAGATACAGACTAGCAACTCCTTTGTTCAGGACTTGTTGGGAAGTGTTTGGAAAGCCTGTAACATTTTGCACACATTACTTCCAAACAATAAGCAACCACATATGAAATAGAGTTCCCAATAAACTCAGTATTATTGTAGAAGCTGTTTTCACCTTTAAAACTCTTAGACGGAAGCTGCAGGATCAGGCTTGGTCCTGGCTCTGCCCTAAGCTAGTTACATCCTTTCATGGACTTTCCCTGTCTAACCTCCCATGTTTCTTATGAAGGCAAGTCTTCCACAAAAGGAAATCCCTAGTGTTTCTGAGCCCCAATGTTTCAAGACCGGCCTGCACTTCTCTCCACATTGGAGGATACCAGGTGGAGCCAGGACATAGAGTTACTTCTGAGCTGCAAGGTCGTAAAAGTCTGTCCTTAAGGCATTTCAGCCTGCAGTCCAATTTTAGCCCAGTTCTCTGCCTGAAACACCCCTCTAGCTCTAAAGGTGTTGTCACTTCTCTTTTCTGTGCCTGTCAGTTGGGAGTAACGTGAGCATTACGCAAGAAATGCAATGTTCAGATCTAGCTCTGCTTAGTAATTATGCTGTGCACAATTTTTTTGCGTCTTGCTGATTCTAATATGAGTGATAATGTGGGCTGCTGAACAAAAGCGTTTGGTTAGTAATAGCTGTATTTTGCATAAAGCTGGAGAGATAAGCCATGGAGCAAAGAAAATAAAACAAGTTGGACATGAGGAGAAAGGAGAATTAAATCAGCACAGACATTGTCTTTCATTGTATAAATGTCTGTTGAGATCTAAGAGTCTACTCCCATTACTGCAGCTCTACTATCCTCTGCAGATGTCTCTGTACTGATTTGTCTGCTACTGACAGTATTCACATTGTCATTGTTTGGATTTGTGTTTTGGTTTTGTTGTTTTGTTTTTTTTCCATAATCTGGGTTTTATATTAGATAGGCTTTTTCTTGTCACCTGCCAAAAAAGTTGAGGAGAACCAGAAGCATCACTTCTGTGATCTCTGCAGGCAGAGATAAATCTCCTTTGCCTGAAGCAGGGGAAAGAGAAAACAAGCAGCAAGCCCTGGCTTCCATACTTACACAAAAATTAGAATGGCATCTAATGAAGTATTACTAGTCTCCCAGAAGTATTGCACGAAGAGATGGCAATCACTGCATATAATACCTGCTGATGTACAGTTAGAAACACATACTTCCAAGTACCTTTCCCAATAAAAAATTATAGGCTAGAAATACTCCTTAATTCATTAACACTTCTGGAAAGAACAAACAAAACCCACCACAAGTAAAATAGCAACCAAACAAACCAAAACAACCCCATCATTAAAACAGAAAACAGATGATGAAATCATATGTTCCCTATGAGTGTCCCAGTCACATCATCTTAAGACAACTGTTACTTCATGCTCTTCTGAGAGAAGTCATGGAAGAGTCAATAACAAGGACATCTAACAGATGGCAGTGTTCACCCAAAACTAAAGTATTTCACCCACACAACTGGAGGATCTCTTATTGTAGAGGGAAGGTAAATATCTTTGCTGATCCTCCCATTTCCCTCTGGAGTGAAAGCAAGAATTGTTTTAGAATCACAAAAGGGTCTCTAGGATTGAAAGGTACAACCAATCACTTATTGACTGTTCAGTAGTTTTTAGGATTCTTCAGCTAACCCCTTGCCTAGCAGCATCCACAAGTAATGTTTTCTGTCGCATTCAGCTGGTAGAAGACTCTGCCTCATCACACTCAATCATGACCTGACACCTGTCTTTTATACCTGGGAGCATCGCTTCTTGACTAGATTAGAGTGATACATACCTGGGCATGAGACTTTGAATATTTGGGAAATTCTGAATAGCAGAGAACACTACAGCAAATCCTTTCTGCAACCCAGGTGACTGTGACCCCATCAACAATTTCTTCCATTTTTGTGTTAACACCTACCGGATCAATGAAGTTCAAGGCCTCCAAACTTCAAGCAGCTGCATTGAGCATCTAGGAGACTGCATCATGTTCTACAATACACATAATTGTCAAATGTTCTGCTTTTCTACTGTAGAAATCTCTGTGGTAAAGGGAAAGATTAAAATTTGTAGGGGGCAGAATTTTTCAATATTTGTATGAAACTGTGATCTTTCTAAGGAAAATAAACTATCACAAATCTCTCTACTTCCTGCTGAAAGGACAAGACAGACTTCTTCCACTCTGCCTTTCTCATCATAGATGTAACATAAATTCTAAATATACGCATATGTTTGCATATAGCTAAATATATATATGTATGTATATTTTAAACTTGCAAACAAAAAAGCCTCCTTGATTGCCTATGCCTTTGTCTGTCTGAAAAAAATGGGAGAATTACACACAAGATGAATGCTTCTATCACACATTGCACATTGCACAATACACTGCTTGAGCGTATCAAATGTGATCAGAGCACAGCAAAGAAGCCGAATAGATGATCTATATAGTTAAATAATATATAACTTATTTATTAATATGATTTATTCTATTTTCTTCACATATTTTTTATATTCACGTCTTCTTCCTTTTCCCACCCATCAAATAAGTGGTTTTGACATTCAGAGTTTTGTAAACTTACCCTATGAATAGCATCTTGGAAAATTTTCAAAAACATCTGCAGTGTGTAAGAAATCAAATGTAAGTGACGTTCACTGAGATTTTGGGCTCTTACACATAAAGCTTCGAAAACATGCTGTAAGTGAAAGGGTAAACACACTGTGGGAATCTTAAAAAGACCTTGTCTTTAGGGACTGCAACAATAAAGATCAGACCACAGTGATAGGAAGCCTGGCCAGAATGAAGAAGCTTTCCTAGTTATTTCAGTGTGTGATTTATGGATGAATTGGAGTACATTCTGGGAAAACAGTTTGTCTTGTTTTAAACCCTCCCCATGAGGGTTAAACAGATTTCCCTTGGCAATCTGTTCACATGGTTAATTACCCTCATTGCTAAAAATGTTCTCTTTACTACAAGTTTACATTTTCCTGACAAGATGCATGAAGCTTCGAATACATTAGCTACTTCCCATCTGTATTAAGGAGAACTGTCCCATTGGACAACCCAGAGATCCAGCTTCATCTCATATTTGTAAGAAAACAAACGTGTGTGGCCTAATTTCTGTAGCTAGGGTTTTCAGCTGTCCCAGCAGGACTGCATTCTTAAAGAAGTGATGCTTTTCCTTTGGATGCTGTAAACCGCAGTAGTGCTTTGGTAGGGAGCAGGAGAGCAATCCAACTCCATGTTGCTCGTTTAAATTAGTTTCTGCTAAAAGAAAAGCATAGGGTGAGAGGGTGGGTGGTAATTATTCAGACAGCAGCAATGCTATTTTTTCCCATTGCTCCCAAAGAACCTTAACTGAGTTTTGGCAATAGTGAGGTGCAGCTCAACCTACCAGCAAAGACTGGGGCAAGATTGCCGCCTAGTGCACAGTTGATAGCGATCATTTCAAGGCCTCTGGCGCAGTTAGGTATTTGGTTTGAAAAACAGAGGAAGCAGGAACCTCTCAGTCTCATTCCCAGTGCTATCACACACCAGAATGTTCCAGTTCATAAACTGAACTCACCTTTAAACGATGTGTTCAGCAGCAGCAATCTCCACTTCCTCAGGCAAAGATCTGGCAAATTCAGCTGTTAAAAAAGTCTAGCACTGAAGTTTCTTGGCAGGTGAAAGTGTACTTTTTCCTAGATACATGTCTGGAGGCAGTTAGATATACCTTCCCCTGGTCCCTTTCTCTGGTCTGACTTTCCCTTCCACGAGGTGGTTGATACATTCCTTCCCTTCTGGAGCTGTGTTGTAATGGGTTTAGGGTTAACATTTTTGACACCAGCCAGTGAAGGGAAGCTAGCTGTAGAGACATTTGATTCGCTTGGTCAGGGAGAAGGGAAAAGAAGTAAGGAGAGGGAAAAATAATATTTGTAATGCATAATACAGCACAATAAAATAATATATTAAAAGCAATTAACAGAGTGACCTTGAGAATGGATGTAATTTCTTTTTCTCAATCTCAAAACTATGTGCCAGACCACAGTGACCTCTCTATATCTGAGATGCAGAAGAAACAGATGGGCATTAAAATACAGTCAAATAATTACCCATGTTGCCAAATGGAGCACAAAGCAAACTGCACTGGTAGTTGCAATTGGAAACACCAAGTCAAGCCTGTGCAGACTTCCTTCAGCACAGGCACAGGAAAATCAGAAGGCACTTTATCTCAGCCAAGCCACTGTAGTCTTGGCCAGAGACTGGTGTCAGCCAGCACTGAGTCCCTAGCCTCTGCAGCAGTAACAAAGGAGAGCAGCTCTGGAGTCTCCACAGGCCCTCAGAGTCACACTCTGATTTCAGAGCCACCTGTGGCAAAGTTCTCAACAGTGCCCTTCCCCAGAAACTCAGTAATCCAAGAAAAAGATGAGGTCTGTGACCTGCAGGCAGCACAATCAGACATCCCAGTCATGGTGGTACTGCAGATGTGATTAAAATAATAAGGATCTTCTACAGAGTCTTTTGTCCAGAATACAAAGGGAACCGTATTTCGATTTCTAACATCTGAAAAAGGATCAAGGAAATGTTTCAGCTTTGAGAACATATTCTGAGAACAAAATATTTTTTTTTCTTTACAAATAAAATGCCATCTTTTGACATTAAACACTGGATGAGTCACTTCCATGGTCTGTAATTTTTCCACTCCCCAGCAGAACAGATGTTTGTATTTCCACTGGATCAGATCTATGCTTTGTGAATCAGGTTTACTTATCACCTGATTGGTAATAAAAATCAAATCAATATTTCAAATGTATCTCTCTGATTCTGTGTCATGTAGGGGTGCTAATGTATTATCTGGAGATATTTCTGGCAAACATGTCTGACATATTGTCTTTCCTTATCAAAGCTTTGGGAATCATCCAGGCATCCATGCTTCCTTGTTGAAGAGGATTTTATTGATTTGTTTTGCCATCAGACTTGGTTTGCTTGACCTTTGCTCTTTTGTGGCACTGGAATTAACGACCAGCTGCTAATTGAGACCCACACAGTTTCATTCACTCTGTCAAAATGCATGTAAAAGAAAATACAAACTGCCAGAAACGTGGGGTTTATTAAAAGTTATTCAGAACACAGTGAAACGTCATGCTCTGAGATTACATTTTCAGAATCAGCTTCATTTTGAAGGAAATCTCATATTCTGTGTTTAATTTAGTCTTGCAGAGAAAATGTTTGCAATGGTTTCTCTTAATGTTCTCTGTTTCTTAAACTTAACACCACTTAGAAAACTGGAGCAGCTAGTTCACATGGATGCAAGGCAGTCCACCATGTGCACATTACAGCTTTAGTAAGAGTATAAACATAAATTCTTGGCACCCTTTGCAAACACTTAGTCGTGTAAATTCAGGATGCATGTTTGATAGCATATGAGCAAGTACTTGCACAAGTTAGGGAGTCAGTAAACTGAACCTGTACATACCAGGTCAAAAAAAAGTCCAGTATGTAAATCTAATTGATGGCATATTTGACATCATGAAACATTGTTTAACAGTATCTGATTTATTCTCTTAAGAGTGTTCTCTGAATTACCTTAAACTTCTTTCAGTGTTTCCCAGTGTTTTTTTAAATGAATCATGGGTCTTGGCACATCCTTGCTGATTTACAATGTCTTGGTGAAAAAAGATTAATTTCTGGCAGAGCCCCTTTTAATTTTTGGCTTGTTCTTTTTTTGCAGATGTACATCACAAGCACAATTAAAACAAAGAGTAGCAGGCTAGCCAAACCTGTGCTGTGTCTGGGTACCCTCTGTGCTGCGTTCCTCACTGGGCTAAATCGAGTTTCTGAGTATCGAAACCACTGTTCGGACGTGATCGCAGGCTTCATCCTGGGGAGTGCTGTAGCTTTGTTCCTGGTAAACCCATCAGTCCTTCCACATTCCTTTTTAAATACTTTACTTAAAAAAAAAAAAAAGTACTATTCTTTTGTGGCCAGTTGCAGCTGATTAATCCGGTTGCTAAGAACTAATTCTAGCCTCATGTAGTTTAAAATATCAGAGAAAATCTTAACAGGAAATCATGTTTATACTAATTAATAAATCTGATATTTGTGCATTGTATATATTTCAAGGAGGTTTTTTAATTACTGTACGTTTTTCCTTGACCTGTTCTGAAAAATGCTTTAAATGTGGTAGAAGTCTCAGCTAATGTCAAAAGGTTGTTGTGCCTGAGAGTTCTTCTCTGACACCCCTGTACTGCAAAACCCTACTGCCTGCCTGGTATCTGGCAAAAATGTAGGACAGAGTGAGTGTATCTGGGGCTCTAAGCAGTGGTCCTGGTTCCTTTGTTTCAGACCATAAAAGAAGTACAGTAGAAAGGAAGGTCAGAACAACCTCCCTGGGAGACTAAACTACTTCCCTTTGTGGCATTTGGAGTTGCAATGAAATTATTCACCATCTCGTAACCAAATAACATTTGATAACCAAATGCATTTTTAATAATGCTCTATCAAAGGCAAAGGCCTTCCCATAGAACCTAGGAACTGCATCTCTCTGGACTTCTAATAGTACTTGCTCCCCTGTCAACTGTGTGGTTTAAGTGTTCTGGTTGGTGAGAGATCTCTTGCTGAGGGTTTACCCACACAGCAAACAATCAAGGTGATTTTTGCTATTACCAAGAAATGTGTGTGATTCCCTTTAATCAAAATATGCTTCAAAACTACTTATTGCATAGTAGCAGACATTTTAACCCTGTAATCAGGAGGGATTAGGTTTCAAAGATTCCTTAAATCTAGATTTTCCTGACACTGATTTTTTTGTATTTTTTATTTAAATAAAAATGAAAAAAAAATTACCCACCAAAACAAAAAAAAAAAAGCCTTTACATATCATTTAGTCCCATGGCCCCTTTAAATAAAAACACATCTACAACATCTGACCTGAATCTCTTTGGCTTTAATGTAAGTCATTTGTCTGATTCCCATTGAGAAAGTTTAAATCTAGCTCATACAATGTAAGAGGCAGTCACCCCATATATCTGGTCAGGACAATCTATGTGCTCCCAGCTCCTGTTTCTAGCAATGATAGTTGCTTCCAGCCACATTTTGGCCCTGCAGACCTGTTAGCCTGGGAGTTTCACAAGCTCAAATGCAGAGTGCTGGAAAGGGTCTCCCTGGATCTTGGAGCAGATGGGTGCTGAGATTCCTGCTGCTGGCACCGGACTCACCCAGGCTGCAGCCTGCTCCCTGCTCAGGTCTAAAGAGCAGCAAAGAGGAAGAGCCAAGGAGCTGACTGCTGGAATCGTTCTGACAGCAGATGTGTCAGCTCCTGTTTGTCTTTTTTCCCAGTCAGTGTGTTCTGAAGCCCCAAACTGCTAATGTGCGTTTGCTCTTATTAGCATTACCATGTGGGTGCAGTTAAGTCTGGTCATGCACAAGGGAAGGGCTTGTGGGATAAACACCACCAGTTGTGCTGGAAGTATGCAGGAATGGTGCTCAATCAACTTGACATAATCCACATGTGAGGTAGATTCAGCCATCCAGTGAGCTGTTTTCAGTGTTTGGAAATGACTGTAAGAGTCTGAAGGGAGTATTTGGCCAGTAGCATGCATCATAAGGGTAGTCCCTGGTCTGTGATGTAGACGTGGAAGTCCCTGTTGTATAAGGCATAAAAAGGCTGAGAATGGTTCATCGCCTCAGATTAGAGGCCAGGTGAACCCATTACCAAGGTAGCTCACCATGTCCAACTAGGTCAGTAAACACACTGAAGCCCAAGTGCCTTCACCAGAAACACAGGTTAAGTTCTTGTCAAAAACTAGCAGTTGTGAGACCCTTGGTGGTAATTCCTGAGAGGTTTTCCCATGGACAGATCATGCTAATCTCATTTCTTTTCCATTTTTTTTTTTTTTTTCCTGAATTACACAGGGGATATGTGTTGTCCATAACTTTAAAGGCACTCATGGAGCTCCTTCTAAACCGAAGCCTGAAGACCCACGAGGAATGCCACTAATGGCCTTTCCAAGAGTGGAAAGTCCTCTGGAGACATTGAGTGCACAGGTACTGTAAATCCTCTTACTCAGATCCTCAACAAGCACACTTGTGTTATGGCAGAGTAAAAGCTAGTTGTATTCCTAACTACACATCCCTAACACCAAGCGCATTGAGCAGAGTGAATTTGCATTGGGGAAAGTTTGTTTTAACGCATTTATCTCTTAAACTACCGAATACTGTAGATCATCTGCTCTTGGGCACACCCAAACCTAAACCAGCAGGATTTCACATGCCCCAGCATACCATTTGTGTTAACAAACATTTTCTTAGTAGAAAACTGAGAGAAAAATAAGGATAATTCTGTCTAATTACACTTCAGGGTGCTTTTGGCATATCTTAAGGATTTACTCTCACATTCTTAATCCTGGGGATAAGCTATGCTGTTCAGAAATATATGATAGAGATTAGGTTTTTATTCTTATTACTGTTCAGTATCTTCTATAAGAAGAAATCATATACCCTTTTCTATCTCTTAAGTCATCAGAAGAGAAGGCAATAGCATTCTTTCAAGTCTGCAAAAAAAAAAAAAAAGGCTAGTGAGAGCACCATTATTGATGGTGTTTCTGTTAAAATTAACTTCAAAAGGCTTGTGTTGGCGTAAACTGAATCATAGCTGACCCTTTCAAAACGACAAGCAAATGCCACCTATGAAAAATTTCTGGCAACAGGAGGAACTGTAGTTTGTCTGTTGTCTGAAATGCCCTGTTGTAATTTATTTGTTCTTTAAATTGTACTCCTCATTAGGTGGCCTGTCATTCCTGTGTACATGGTGTGTGGCACTGTTTCTAACGTCTTTAAATATTTTGCTTAATTGAAAAGTCAGTTTTGATTAGGAAAACATTTGCTGGAAGACTTTCAACTAAATCTGTGGAACTGTGTGTATTAACTGTTTTCTTGGTGGACTTGCAGTCCAGAAACTAAGTACTACTTACACTGTATTGCATATGGCAAAAGGGATGAACGGGAGAAAATACTCATAGACTGTGAAAAAAAATTCATGTAGCCAGGTATTTTTAAATTCTGGGCTCTGAAGTGCAGGTATGGACTAGGCCTTAGCTGTTGATGTCCACTGTGACCAAGAGTCTTCTCTGATTTGGAGTATCTGTCTCTAAATGACCATACATCTACCATGCAGGAGTAGATTTATGAAAAAGTGATCCTACTCTGAACCTCTTACAAGCAAACCCTTGGGAGTGGCTGCTCATTACTGTTTCTTCAGATAAAGAAGGTGCATCGTCTTTCTGTGTGCAGATTCTGCTTTCATTGCCAGTTGTTTTGCTTTGCACCCACAAAAAGCCTGCAATACACAGCATGATCCAAGGACTCAGTATTACCCCTGAAGTCTTGGACATTGGCTTCCAAGGTTAAATCATCCATTTCCACCTAAAGAGGACTTCTGTGTTGCTATATATCTGTGGCTGCATGTATGTTGACATAATGACCCCACCTCTGTATGGTTTTAAGCTCTGTATGTTCCCTAATACCAAACTGTCTAGAATCGCATCACATGAAGCCAGACTGCAGTCTTCTAGGCTCTTCAATGGCTGAGGATAGATGTACTATATTAGTTACATGACTGTATGAGGTGCTTGAGCCCATACTGATGTTTCATATGCATAGAATGCAGTCGTGTTTGAAAGTCTCAGTTATAAAAATCACACCTTGTTCTTCAAGCCTGTTAGCAAATGTTCATAGCCCAAAAGGAGGGCTTGAGTTCAGCCTTCCCACCACAACCTCAGGACAGAAGGTAGTCACATTTGCAGTGATCTCTTCATTTTGAAGACCTAAATTAGCTGGACAACAGATTGTAATGAAGGTCTTTCTAATTCATTTTACACACCAGGATATATGTAACTGCCAAAATGTATACCAATTTTCATGTGCTTGTTTTTCCTCTTTGCAGAATCACTCTGCCTCTATGACTGAAGTAACCTGAGATGGAAGACTGGCAACTGAAGCTATTTTTTATTACCCCCCCAAGTACAATACTCCAAGACACAGATACTAAATGTCTAACTGCAATGACCAGTATTATGTTATGTCTAGTTAGAGGCTAATGTTTTGTACTTTTTTTGTATGAAGAAGTGATGTAGCTTACCCTGATTTTTTGTCAGCTTTAATATTATTATGCCAGAATTTAAAAGCAAAAAGGAAAAAGAGGAAAAAAACACTTTTCTTGTTTAAAGTGTGCACTAAGGAACTACATCTATTGAATTGTTGATGTTGTTATGTGATATTTGTACACAGTTTTTTTCTTTTTCATTTCTGAATTTATACATGGGGGGGGGGGGGAAATATCACTTTTTCTTACCATGAGAAGTGTTTCTACCAGTGGGTCAGATTTGAGTAAGCTCAGCATAGATCTGAAGCAGTTGCATATACCTAATTCAGATTAAAATAGTGGTGATTGGGAATCTAACCCAAATGATAATATCAAAACATAATAAACATCCAACCTCGATTCAGTGAGCTACTTAAGCGTTCCTTAGCGTTATGGACTTCAGCTAGCCACCCTGTTTCCAGACTATTTGGCAGACTTGAAGTATGTCCTCAAGCATCTTACTGAATCAAAGCCCGATTGTTCTGGTGTGGGTGATCGTGTTAGTTATTGAAGAATAACTAAAACAATGTACTCAGTCCGCAAATATACAGAATGGATGTGAAAATTTATAGTAGTAGCTGATAGCATGTGAGCTGACTATATCACCTCCCTAGATCTCTGTTCCTCCCTGAGGCCCAGCTAAAGCTCCCAGTGAAACCTGGCTTCAGGAATTGACTATGGGGATATACAGCCACCGCTGTGGAGCTGAGGCTGTGCTTTAAGTGTTCCATAACTTCATCATAAATTTGTGGAGTAACTAGTAACACTCGTATAAAGGAAACTGACACCACTTCTTCAGTGGAGTGGCATGACATGGCATTCAGATTGGCAGAATCAAGAAGGCAGTTCTACCCCCATAGTGTAGTTTTCACTGAGGGGATTTGGCAAGACAAGAAACAACAACAATAACAACAACAACAAAAACACCAAAAACAAAACCAAAAACTGACAGTCTTTAGTAGCAGTCTGCATTTCTGTAAATTCTGCTATACAGAATTTATATCTAAACTGCCATTTTACAATTTAACAACTTTAAGGAATAAAAAGACAATTAAATCTGGGTGGGGGATGGGGGAAGAACAAAAAAGAGCCCCTTTATAATGGTTAAAACTGGGGGCAAGGCTTCATTACATGACTTTTCACTGTTCCTAGAATTTTCCTGCATCTCATTCTTCTAGCATGGTGATAACTGCTGTGTGTCTCCTTTTAAAAAAAGAAGCCTTTGTCTGTACTTTTACTGGAATGTTTACCTCACATTTCCATGTTGATTCTTCTTGGCTTTTTTTGTATATTTTTTCCAAAACAGATGCAAAGAAAAAGTATCAAAAAACTAAAACATGTAGCCTGGTCTGTCATTTGGGATATCTGTGTCTAGTCTCGCGGTGTTTCTTCCAGGTCGCTATTCTGACTCTACTGATGTCCACTTCAGTCTTCAAACTTGGGCCATGCAGGCTTTTTTTGTGACCATAAGGAGGCATCAGTAGTGTTCTGGGTCCCACAGTTTGATCCAAATTCCACAGCGAAGTTTCTGCTGAATAAATTTGGCTGTGGATCTAGTCCTTGCTCTGCTGTGTTAGGAGAATAATGACACACTATAGGAAATCCTTTAGCATAAATGGGCATCCAATCAGTATGCCCCGTCAGCAGCAGGTAAATTATTCACACTGCAAAGGGTTAACAGTGGGTTGAAATCTAAGATGAAGAAGTTACATTCTGTAGCCTAGGTTTTGCAGTCAGGTTCCCTGAGGCTCTGTTCCTCTCAAGTGCACTGCTACCACAGCATGCATCTTGTAGTTTTGGTCAGTAGCTTCCACAGAATGGGTAGTGGTATTTGTCCTGTCTCTGCTTATCCTCTAGCATGAGGCTGTTGTCATGCTCCTTTCTTGCCTAGCTCCTCTTTTCCAGTTTTGCTCCTGTTCTTCTGTTTTTCACTCTCTCCTCTGATCATGTTACATGAGCCATGAAAGTTGCATGCTGGGAGAGACACCCTTGGGAAAAGGGGGGGGGGCAGAAAGTGCAACTATTACTGCAAGTGTTTTTAATGAGCATGGAGTAAGAGGAAATAAGACTTAAGCATCTTTTCTTTGCTGGAAATACATAATTTTACTAAAAAATACTTCCAATACACTGCTCTCAAACAAGCTCTGAAGCAGATGACACAGATCTACCTATTTATCACACTGTTTTTTCCATAAGCAACAGGGAAGCGATTTGTGAACAGCCAGCCTTCCACAGTGATCAGTGAAATACCCCCATTCCCTCATGTCCACCCTGCAGTGGAGCATGTAGTGGTACACATAGGCTATTCAGTAATTCCCCAAGAGTCAAAAGAAGAAAATAATGGGTTTCTTAAATTTCTTTATAGCTGCAAGAAACCAGCACTTATGAAATCTGTTGAGCACTGTTAGAACATGAAAGCAGCAGTTTCCAAGCATGCTTCAGGTATCTGTAATCTCAAAGAAACCAGGGGAGCAACAGTTCAGGAGATCGAGGTGTAACCTGGGTCTTTCTGGAGCATCCCCAGAAATACCACACATACAGAATCTGATCTCACCATCAACTTGCTTTGTAGAACACATTCACAAACTGCCATGCATTTCAAGACTGCTGCATGTATTTTCTTGTCATCCTGACTTCACTGCTTGATTCCTCTGATTAAATCAAACCTACACCACCAGTTGCAGGGCAGAAAGAAAAAAAAAAAAAAACACAAACATATAGAACATAAAACTAACAGCTGTTAGAAGGAGCAACAGAGTTTACATAAAAACAAGTCTTGAGCAGATACAGAAAAATTCTACAAGCTGCCCTGATGGCAGTTTTTGTAGGGCTGCTGGAGAGTTCACAGCTACTGAGTAAAAAGATTTCAGAATGCCATAGAATCATAGAATAGTTAGGGTTGGAAAGGACCTTAAGATCATCAAGTTCCAAGCCCCCTGCCATGGGCAGGAACACCTCGCACAAAACCATATCACGCAAGGCCTCGTCCAACCTGGTCTTGAACACTGCCCAGGGATGAAGTATTCACAACCTCCCTGGGCAACCTATTCCAGTGCCTCACCACCCTAACAGGAAAGAATTTCCTCCTTATATCCAATCTAAACTTCCCCTGTTTAAGTCTGAACTTTTTACCCTTTGTCCTATCACTACAGTCCCTAATGAAGAGTCCCTCCCCAGCATCCCTATAGGCCCCCTTCAGATACTGGAAGGCTGCTATGAGGTCTCCATTCAGCCTTCTCTTCTCCAGGCTGAACAGCCCCAACTTTCTCAGCCTATCTTCATACAGGAGGTGCTCCAGTCCCCTGATCATCCTTGTGGCCCTCCTCTGGACTTGTTCAAACTCCATGTCCTTTTTATGTTGAGGACACCAGAACTGCACACAATACTCCCAAGTGAGGTCTCACAAGAGCAGAGTAAAGGGGCAGGATCACCTCCTTCATCTGGCACTATCTTTTATTATAAGTAGAAATTATAAGTAGAAAAATTGGATTTATGTTAAGATGGCAACTGTAATTGCTTCTAACAAAATTACTGCTGACAGGGTCTTCTTTTCAATCTCAAGCAAAAAAAAAAAAAAAAAAAGAGTAAACAGAAGGAAAAAAAAAAAGAAAAATACAAAAATATGGCTTACTTCCCCCTTCATGCCCAAGTTTGCTGGCCCTGCCAGTCTTGGTGGCTGAGCTGAGCAGGGCTTCTGACATCAGCTGCACTCACAAAAGCCCAGTACACAGTGCAAAATCAAAGACAAGAAGTCTGAGACGTGGGGAATAAACTGGGGGCTGATCCTCTGGCTAACCCCACTGGATCCTCTAACTGTTGGGCAGCACATTAAGGGGCAGAAAGCATGTTAGTACCATTACGGACCACACCATATCACTGTTTCGCAAGGAAAACTTCTGCTTCTTTTCTTACATATAATAAACAAACACGAAACCCAAGGAAAACTAAATGAACTTTTATTAGTGATATTCATAAATTCAGTTGCTACAACAATAAGAGGGCTCTGCTTCTGCTCTGCAGCCCCGCCTTACAAACACAAGCAAAGCAAAGCAATGCTCTGTGGTGCAGCTCACTGCTCCCAGTTAATCTTCAGGTTTGGGGGTAGTTCAGCAGCACACAGTTCATCAAACTTGGACTCATCCTTCACAGGACTGCTATAGAAATTCAAGACATCCTCAGCACTGCGCATCAGGTAGAGCTGTGAATTAGGGACAGCATGACCAAGTTCTGCTGCCAGCTGAGCCAGTAGGCGATACTTTAACCTGTTATCTTTGAGGGAGGTCTGCTGCCAATTATCAGGAAGTGAGGGCCCAAAAATCTCCTTGACGCGAGACTCAAGGTAGCTCTGTATATCCTCTGGAGGACGATAGCTTCTGCTGCGTGGTGGGGGACAGATCAGGCTGGGCTCATTTTTCTCTTGATGAATTATTTTGGCTGCTTCTACTTCTTTTTCTTTCTTCCTGTTGGCACCAGACAGAAGTACTTCGAATCTCTGGGCTACTTAAGACTGAATCAGAGCACACTTCTATTCATAGTCTTTTAATATCTAACTAACATAGCCTGTAGACATTTATACCTCCCATAGACACAGAAGACTCATTGCTCATACAAAAACAAAAATGTGTGGTCTAGATGTTTGGTTTCCCCCCAGATTGCCACATTGTCTCTACACAGCAGTGACCTGTCTAGCTTATTTGACTGGTCTGAGAGCAAACAGAATTTTAAGCAGATTAATGACTTATTTTCTCACTTATGCCTTCATTTTCTAATCTGCTGTGAAAAAAAGATAACAGAAAATAACCACCACTATAGAAAAAAAATGTACCACACATACATATACAGATATATACATAAAGCGCTAGTTTTAACTACAGATTTAAAGCCTACCCCAAGTTATTTGACTTGCTCAAATGCCACTATCTAGTTAGCAACACAAGCATGGTTTCACCTAAAAGGTGATACAAAACTGACTGGTTTCCATTCCCATTATAGTACTGCCCCGAAATATCTCCTTTTCCACACCCCCCGAGTTCTCTCACCGAAGACAGTGAGAGCACTGAAAAGCCCAGCTCCGTACCGCCACGCCCGCCTGCTGGCTGCGCACCTTCGGCAGGGACGCGACGAGGACACCCGCTGCAGGCTGCGGGACCGACGACCCACCGCGCTCTGGTGCACTAAAGCCCAACACTGAGGAGGGGAGGTCTGAAAGACCAACTAGCCTCCCGACCACGGCACGGCACCACCATGTTCCGTTCCTCTTCTCTTCCCTTCCCTTCCCTTCCCCTTCCCCTTTCTCTTCCTCTTCCCCGGCGTTACCTCACACCACCCCAGAACGCCCTGCTCGCCGCAGCGTTAAGACCCAGAAGCCGGCCAGACACCCGCAACGCGGCCACAGCAGCCATCGTGAGAAGACACAGAACTTCCTCCCAGCAGCCAGCGCGGCTGCGACGCATTCCGCTCCGCCCGCGCTGCCTCACGGGAACTGTAGTCCCGACACGCCTACGGCTGGAGGCGCGGCGGCTGTTAGAGGGTTAGCCATATTTTCAGCTCTCCTCCTCGGGGTGGGCTCGTTAGAGTCTGTGCCAGCGGGCGTGGGGAGGAGGTTTGGCAATAGAGTGCGTGGGACTAAAACAACATAAGGTAGGGACATACGTCGTCACCCTCTCCGACTGTAGCGGTGGATGTGTGTTCTGCCAGTCAGAGGCTCTTGGCAGCGGCCCCCGGAAGTTTTTACCCTGCCTTCGGGGTGCGATGGTTGCCAGAGCTGTCAGCCAGCACAGGGAATTTTTTCTCAAGGCTACATTTCTGATCCAGGCACACGATTATATGGGAATATCACTTTACCCATTCTCTAAAAGGATGTTCTTTTTTAAAAAAGTGAGAAATCATGCTTCATCGTGCTTTGGTGCATGGCAGTACATTCAGAAGATCTCCACTAGCTGTCACAAACACCCCCATCAAAGAGGAACACGAGGAGCCTGTGCACAGCCACCAGCTGCAGCAGGTGTGACGCACATCCAGCAAAGGAGCAGGTGTTAACTAGCAAAGCTATGGCTTTAGTTTTAAAAAGTGGGAGAGGATTTCTTTCCCAGTTTGAGGAAATACTTTTTTCCGTTCTCAATTTTTAGAAAAGCAGTGTACATAGATAGGAAGATCAGCAGGATCCTCATCATGAGCAGAGCTTTACTTGAGCTCAAGTGCATGGAGACCTACAGGACCACAGCTGAACCAGAAAGGAGGTTTTGTTCCTGATTTCAGTGTTGGCCTGTGTCATAGTTTAAGCCCAGCTGGCAACCCAGAACCACCCAGTAGCTCACTCACTCCCCCCCTTCTTCTTCCTCTGCTCCCAGAGGGATGGGAGGGAGAATCAAAAGAATGTAACTCCCACAGGTTGAGGTGAGAACAGTCCAGTAATTGAGGTGTAACACAAACTACTGCTGCTACCACCAATAATAATAATGATGAGGGAAATAACAAGGGAAGAGAATACAACCGCTCACCACCTGCTGACCGATACCCAGCCTAAGTCGAGCAGTGCTCTAACCTTTCCAAGTAACTGCTCCCAGTTTATACACTGGGCATGATGTGCTATGGTATGGAATACCTCTTTGGCTAGTTTGGGTCAGGTGTCCCCTCTCTGCTTCCTCCTGGCTTCTCCTCCCTGGCAGAGCATAAGACTCAGAAAGTCCTTGGTCAGAGTAAACATTACTGAGCAGCAACTGAAAACATCGGTGTTATCAGCGCTGTTCCCAGGCTGAAAGTCAAAACCACAGCACTGCACCAGCTACTAAGAAGGAGAAAAATGACTGCTACTGCTGAACCAGGACAGCCTATACATTTATACTAAAATGTATGCATTAATTACACAATGACTGGATCCATGTGAAGGAGTTTTTGCTATTTATTGCCTTTCTGAAAGAGTGGTTACTAACATGAACACAAGGAGGTTGTTACAGGGCAGTGGTTTTGCCCGTTTTCCTTGCTGGGAGATGCAGTGTCCCTGTGGCTGGGAGAGCAGCCTGCGGAGCCAGGTGGCCCTGAAAGGAGAGGCCAATAGTGCTGTCTTCTGAGTTGCTTGGTGTTTCTTGTGTAACCTCAGGTCTTTCTGCTGTTTGTGCCTTCTTTTTTAACAAGAACTGCCTCATTGTGCTTTAGCTAACAAAGCTTACATCTCTAACACGTACACAACAACATACCAAAGGTCAAACTGTGGGCCTTCAGCAGCAGCCTCATTATTCAAACTATGCCACTGGGGTAGGCCAGGATGCCTGCCCTCATGTTTTATGTTAATTCCTTTCATAAAACAGCTTTTGCAAAGCACTAACCCAGCCTGTGGAACACTAACTCAGTGTATGGCAGCCTCGTCACAGCAACCATGGTTCTCCAGATCCTCAAGAAGATTATTTATCTATGGCCTGAATCCCATGCACTGCTCTCTGTGTGCATCTCTCAAGTTTTTTCAGTGTCTGTCAGTCAGCAGGATTAACTTCCCCAACTGTATCACTATGGGATTATTTCCCCTTGACCTCAGCAGGGTTTCCCAAGCTCACCAGCAGTAACACTTTGTGACTGACTTTATTGGTGAATAGGCTACTGAAAACCAGAGACATTTGAAAGTACTGTAAAGTTTATACAGAGTAAAGAATAGTGAAAAGGAGATTGGTTTTCAATTACTGTTTTATTCCCATGATTGAAGAGACAATCAGGTTTTGTAATTCAGAATTTTGGCTGCAAAATGTGGTAGTGGATAAGGGTAGGTGTATTGCCAGGGAACTACTTAATGTGCCTGCTAATTCTGGGGACTAAGTTTAAACGAGATGGAGAGCAGGTTTGTGATTCATTGTCAGCTTTTTGTTGTATGGAAAGAATTTTCCTTCCTTGGAATGTGCAGATAAAACAGGAATATCCCCTTGGTAAATTGTAGGAGCAAAGGGTGAGGAGGAAGGTAACCCATTTTATCCCCATATTTTGTTTAGGGTAAGAGAAATCGTATTTCTTTAGCTTTCTTTCATTTCTGAACATCTTGGAAGTTGTGAAGAGGGACAGAAGGTTGCTGCAGTTTCAGTAGGTGTAGCTGGCAGTGAAAAGTGACTGCATGGCAGCTGTGTCAGCCTTCCCAGACACGACATACTGTCCTCTGCAAGCCAAACTGTTAATCTGAAAAGGAAAGAAAAGGGGCAGGAAACCAGTTAGCTTGGAGTAAGATGGACAGATGTGTAAAGACAGTAGGAGTAACCAAGAAAGGCAGAAATAACAGAGTAACATCCCTGGTGAACATGAAGCAGCAGGAGGGGTGGGAGCAAGAGGAACCTTAGGAAGGTGACAGCATGTCTCCCTTCATGATGAGCAGCTCCTCTCTTTACTGGGGGGAAGCCTTGTACCTGTGCCCGCTTGCGGAAGGCCTCTTGTGCAGCCTTCTTGTTTTCACTTTTGCCCACCCATGCTGCCAGGGCAGAGGCTTGCAGGGCTCTGCCATAAGAAAAGGTCAGTTTCCAAGGCTTAGGCAGAGGGGACTGATTCATGGCGTTCAGGTTGACAGAAGCCTCCTCTTCACTCTGACCTCCAGACAGGAAGCAGATTCCTGCAAGAAAGAGGTTTCAGGGTTTATAAATGGAGTGCTCCAGCCACCACAATCCCTGACCTTTATGTGCCAGAGAAACAAGCATGTCAGATGTAGGAAGAAGTACAGCAAGAGTGACAGTGTGAATAGATACGTAGGAGTGAAGCACGAATCACCAGGAACAGCAGCAGGAACCGTGCGGAGAAGAGTAGTGACAGTTGCTACGGCTACATCTTGAGGGGTGTACTTCTTGGGGCAGGAATGCCCAGCCATCACCATGTTGGGTTTCAGCAGTGTCCCTTCCAGGTATACGTGATGATCATTCAAGGCTTTGTAGACAGCAGCCAGAACCTGAAAACAGGAGGATTGAATACAGACCTCTGCTCAAATCTTCACCTTAACTTGCTGTGAAAGGCAGCTTATTCCTTGGGAGTGTGAGAAGATCAAACTGAATTTCGCTTTCACGTTAAATTTATCACAGGGGTTGGCAGCCCTGGACACTGACTCAAAAGCCAGCTGCTTTTGAGATGACCAGAATACCCCTCTTCATGTTTGCTGGATTTGTCCCTGCAAACTGAGACGCTGAAAGAGGGGTAAATGAGTTTGCTCCCAGTCCATCTTCTTGAGACTGAGAATGCTTATATTGGTAGTCTGAGTGGAAATCCAAAAGCACATGGATTCTAGGCTCTCATTTGCTTGAAACTCATTATTTGACTGTGAGCAACTCATTTTTGTGATGCAGATATGAAGTACCTTTTTCATCAAAACTCTTGAGATCTGTGAGCACAAACTGCATAGTATTAGCTACTGATTTGTGAAGGGGAGGAGAGAGGCAAGAGTATCTTACCTTTTCTGTGACATACTGACAGCGCTGGAGATCATGGTCTCCATCAGGCAAAATTTCTGGCTCCACAATGGGTACCAAGCCATGCTAAGAACATAAAGACAGGGAAGGGTATCAGTATGGAAGAAAAACTACTGTTGTTGTCTACCCTGACGCTGGTGGAATTCCTTCTTGCTGCACTGCAAGAAGCTCCCTTATTTGCCTGTCAAGTTACCTGCATGTCATCACAGGGAACAGTAAGAAAGGGCAATAGCATCACAGGAGAGGTTGTTGGAGGCTAGATACCTGCTGGCAGATGCTGGCATAGCGTGCCAATGTGTTGGCATTCTCTTGGATGGCAAGTTCAGAGGGTGTTGTGCTGGTGATCTTCAGCACTGCACGCCACTTGCCAAAGTCAGCACCGTCTTTCTTGTACTGGGCACAGCGCTCAGCCAGTCCATCCAGCCCTGTAGATGAAAAAACAGTGCTTCACTGAGAGCGGTTCTTCAGGACATAGTTCTAGTAGTTCTTCTGAAAAGTACCGGGATACCAGCCAAGGCTGCAACTCAGGCAAGTCACCCCATGGCTTTTGCTGCATCAGACATAGCTTAGGCTCCTTAGTTCTCTCCTTACCTTGGATGGTGGTTTCTCCATTTGTTCCTGCCAGGGGTGCTGTTCCTTTATCCAGCTGTGGAGACCAGGAAAACAGGAAGAGTTACAGGAAGAGGAAAAAACAATGTCATGCTTCTCTTCTTAACCATGGCTAGTCTGTCTTTGCAGGCTGACTGTGAGAATGTGGGGCTGAACGCACTAAGGGTGCAAAGGGAGGAAATGCTGGAGTAGAGGGGAAGAAAATGAGTTAATTGGGTAAGAGGAAGGGGCAGTGTGTAGCTGGCTGCAGGGAGTGTCTCAAGAACACTGTCAGATGTGGAAAGGACTGGATTTAGTTTACTGCAGGGAGGGATTTAATTGCAGTGAATGGTGAGTAGATGGGAGTTGGATAAAAGTTCCCATATCAAATGCAAATGCAGTAAAGGGAATAGTGTCATGGTGATTTATTTGAAGCAAAAAAAAAAAATTAAAAAAGTGTTTAGCAGGAAAGAGTACAGCCCCATATCTAATTTTCACTGTAAATGGGGTTTGGATTATGCTGCCAGTCAGTCATGTATAGATAGTCACCTTTATTCCCACCACAATGCCTTTCTCTTTAATAAGAGCAGGAAATGGCTTTCCATTGCTGTCTTTCTGGTAGAGAGTCTCATGGAAGAGGATCACCCCCCCAATGCTCTGGTTGATGGAAGCATCTGAAGAGAAGAGGATCTCTCTAAAAGCTCGGCGATTCTCCTCTGTGTTCTCCACATTAATCCTCTGCAGCCTGTTCCCCATGGTACCTAGTGAAGTGGACAAAGGGCAGACAGAGAGGTGTTAGGCTTGGCTGGCCTCCTGGTCCCAGTATATAGTAATGGACTGGGGCTCCATTTCAGAGCTTCCCTTATCAATCCGTAGTTAGCTGTTGCTGTAGGTGCAGCCCTGCCTGACTTTTTCCTGCTCAATCAACAGTTTTTATGTGTTTTTCATTTACTTCACTGATTTCAAAGATTAAGAAAAGAGAAAAAGTCTTGGGTACTTCTAATTCATAACTCACCCACTGATTCATCTGCAGCCAAGATCCCCTTTCCTGAAGCTACAATCCGCTGAGCAATGTCTGAAAGAGCTTTCTTCTGCTCTGGAGACAGTGCTGGGAATTGGTGAGTCATGTTGACTGAGCTGTGGAAGAGAATTACAGTTACAAGCTTAAGAGACTGTATACACAAACTGTGAACCAGAGACACCACTCCGGTATTTCTGCTGGGCTCTTGGTACTTATCTGGTCCATGTTACCACAACCACATGCCCAAAAATCCATCTGAGTTCTTGGCTTGGTGTGTCTGGCTAAACTAGAGGAGAAATGCAGGAGCTGCATCCTAACATATCCTTCTAGAACCAAAGTGGGAAAGACTCTGCATTTTACATGGATTTACTCAGAGGCTAAAGGAAGGTCAGTCTGTCATAAGAATATGCACCAAGCTAACAAGTATGCTAACTGCCTACTCTGCAGATACTTTATTCCAAATCAGAAGAACACCAATTATCCCATTGCTTACATTTACACATTTCCTAACAATGCACATTTTCCAGCAATGCACATTCCCCATTCCCTGGCCTGTGTTGGCAGTATCTGCTACTCTGTCTAGCTGACTTTCCATGCCCACCCTCCTGCCTTGCTTTGTAATTCTGTCTTCCCCTTGACTGCTTTTAGAACTGTAGCACAAATTGCTTACTCTATGTAAGACCTGGATGTTACGCAGCACGTGAAATCCAGGTTCTTCTTGTAATGACAAAATGCTTGATCATATTAAAGTTCTGATTATATAGCATTAAATTACCGTTTCTCAGATTCGTTTGAACAGTCTAAGTTACTTCCCTATTTGTATAAGCCTGAGAGCCTGAGCGGTAAAGACTCCCTTCCCTCTGTTTATCATAAGCAATAGCTAAAGCAGCATCCATGTTTTTATCAGCAGGTGGTGAATCCACAAGATGAATAATTAAAAACAACACAAAAGAGCTCCAATAACAAGTTTTAGCCCAGAGGGGCAGGCCTGTAGGCAGTATCTACATTTTCTGTTCCCAAACTCGGCCTCAGAGAGGAGTGAGAACATGCCATTTCCCATTTCACTGTGTGCCAGGGATGGACAGCAAATATGTCTCACAATATAAGCACATATAGGCCAAATCCTCCATCCTCTTTCCCTCTACACAGATATTATATTGCCAGGAAATCCTTGTCATGCAGTCGCAGCTGAAGGGTATAATGGGGAGAAGCTATCAGGGGTCTGGCTGCTACTCATGATAGGGTAACAGGGTTCTGTGTACCATGCAGAACAGTGCCAAAATTTTCTGGCAACAGTGCCATCACAGTACTGTGACAGCTCTAAATCTGTCTGTGATTTACAGTTGAAGGTACTTTGGTACTAGTAATACCACTTTGCAGGATTCAAATTGCATTGTCTGCCAGTACAGGCCAGTCAGATGCAGTGACCAAATGTCTGCTTTACCTTTTTTTGAGTTGTTTGAGACTAGAATTCATGTTGCACCATTTATCAACAGTGAGTCAGTCTAGGTTTAGAAAGAACTGATGAAGACTGTGTCACATGAGGGAGGGTTCCCTCCTTTTTCAAGCACTGAAATGCCTTGCTGAACTCCTCTTTCTGTAGACCAGGCAGTGGCCAGAGCTCTGGGAAGCATCCTTCTGCTCTAATGACCATAACTCCACCGCTCCCAGCTCTTACCCTGTTTGGCTCACCTAAAAGAATTTGAAGAGCCTGGTTTATGCTGAATAGGTAATTTAGTGCACTTGTAACCCTTTTTATCCCTTACCTGCTTTCTGTGTCTGATATGTCTCTTAGAAATAGGAAACTGGCTTTTTATTATGAGTACTGTAATAATAGTTTGTGTTGTAAGCACTTCAGTCAAAACCATAGTGCTGTTAAATAAATTGCTATGCAAAATCATGAGGAATCGCTTCAATAGTTCACAGTTTCTGGAAAAGACTGGCAAATTGTGATCTGGCAAGAATATGATCTTGTCCAAGGTCAAAGCTAATGAACTGCTATATCAGTAATGGGATTTCAGAGTTGCAGTGTGGAGGTACGCTACAGCATGAGTAGGTGTATCCAGATAATCTTTAATCCAGCTAGCTGAATTACAAGATCAGTTGCTCTAGTTACGTTATTAAGGGTATACTTTCTCACCAGCAGTGCGGTAAGAGGTGAGAGTAGTGTCTGTTGTATCTTACTTGTTTCCAGTGTTTGCATGGAGATAACAAAGAGACAGTTATCACTCATAACCAGCTTGCAAAGCAAATTGCCAAAAAACAGAAATGTGAGTTTTCAGTGGATAATGCTGGTGAGTACTCTTGAGAGACTGAAACAATACAGTGTAGTTCCACAATGATCAATTGGAACACAGCAAATTAGTTCCAGTTTCTATGCAAGTGTTTCATTGAGTTTGAAGGAGTAAGTGCAGATTTACGAAAAGGCTCCCCAAAACAATCTGTAAAGCCATGCTGAGTGGTTCCCAGCTACCCTGCTGAGTGGTTCCCAGCTACCTTGCTGAGCTACAAGGATGAATCAAATGCACTGTGTTTCTAACTGAAATGGTGAAGAAGTGAGTGCAAAAGAGCAGTGGTAAAACTAATGATAGCTCCAAGGTTCAAAATGTTCAAGTGCCCTTGATTTAGGACTTTATTTTTCTGTGATTCTTTCATGAGGAACATAATCTTCGAGGATTTTTCCACACTGAATTCAGAAAAGGTGTTCTCTGCTGTAAGGTACTGCTCCGAGCATTTAAAGGGAAGAGGAGAATTCTTACACTTCAGTAACAGGTAAAAGGTAAGCTCCCAGCAAGTCCATGGAAACGTGAACATCCACCTTAAACATATCCAATATGTTGCCTTAGAGGTTGTGAGGAAAAATGGTTGTGCCCAGGCTGCCAGAGCTAAGCAGCTCTTTTCATTCTTCCTGCAATGCCTGTTTGCCTTATTATTCTGCTTTAACTGTTTGACAACTTTTCCAGGCAGGAAAAAGATTGAAAGAACTGTGTTCTCAGTAACATTATCTAGGAGTTGCCCCACCACTAAATTATTTCAGTAGATTTTATTTTTATTTACCCATTTTGGGCTGAGGGCTATTATCATAGTGTCACAAGCTCAAGTGATTTCACATTGATCTGACATTGTATGAATACAGTGTGTTCTCTTTGTGGTAACTGCTTACATATCATTTTCTAAAAGTGGAAGAAAAAACCCCAAAAGAACAAAACTGCACAGAATGCACAAAAGCGCAGCTTCATGGATACCTTGAGTGTTCGTCAGGCTCCAGTACTCCTCAGGCAAAGAAAGTTCTTAGTTCAGCCCACAGCCTGTGACCAGCAGGAGGTGGGGGTGGCCACAGTTGTAAAAGTAAATATTGTACTGCTAAAGTCTTAAGTTTTCCTCAGCCTCCATAAACGAGGACTGCAGGGGAAATAGCTTCATAGGTATCAGCACAAGCACTGCATCCTGTTTAATATTAATAGTGAGAACCAAAGGGCAGGGGCAAGACAAATAGCGGAACAAACTGTTACATTCCAGTGTAGGTCATCTTAGAAACATTAATACTTCATTGTTGTCTTTTCTTTCCTGCCACCTCAAGTGGCGCTTCTAATTTTACAGATAATCTCACCTGAGTCCTAGTTTGCAAACAAGAAAAGATTGGATTAGAATTTGTAAATTTTTCTCTTCATTCTCTTCAGTGCCTTGTTTAATTGGTTCCAAAACTGCAGGACCAATCTGCCAAAATGCAGTTTGTATCCCTCGCATGTAGCTTTTCCTGTTGAATACTAGTAAACATAGCCCTTCAGCAAAATTTCTGTTAGTTAACAATACAAACCACATGTGCTTATCATTGCAGTGTGTACACAAGAGGTTCTGCTCCCAAAAAGCAGAGTTTGAAGAAGCAAAAATTGCATCTATAAATAGGTAAATACAGCTCATAGGGAGAATGAAAAGTATTCAGAAATTTAGCTTATCACATGTAGGCAGTGTTGACCTGACTGAATTCACTCCTTATTTACAAATGTATGCTGAGGAGTAACAGACATGAGTTATGTACCTTACATTTTCATTACAGTGGATAAATCTAGTTTTTGGCCTCATTTCTCTATTTCTAAGAAATTCCGGTTACTTGAACATTGGTCAAGCTGATAGGCATGAACGGCTGGGCAAGCCTGGCCCCATCCTGCTGATGGAGCACATTCTTATCTAGGCTGCAGATGACACAAAACTGGAAGGACTAGTTGATAGGCTTGGTTGCTGGGCAGCCATTCAGAAGAGCTTTGATGGGGGGTGGGAAGAGGCCAACAGGAGCATTATGAGGTTCAGCCAGGACAAAAGCCCAGCCTCTGACAGAGGCAGAGCATTGGCAGTGATCCCACCAGGGCTAGTAGGACTGGGGAAAAGCTCTTTGGTGAAGGCCCAGGCCACTGTCAGGCAGTGAGTTAAGAGGGGCCAGCAAGAAAGGCCAGAGGCATCCTGTGTGAACAGGGGTCTGGCTCAGAGAGCCAGGGGAGGACAGGAATTACCCTCCTCTGCTCAGCACTCTTTAGGTCACATCAGGGTAATGCATCCAGTGTTGGGCCCCTGCAGTACAGGAAAGACAATGACAAACAGGGGTGAGTTCAGCAGATGCCACTGTCTGGGCACTGAAACCTTTGCTTTGCTAGATCTAGCTCAGCCTTGAGCAGAGATGGTTTCGGGGCCACCTCTTGGCAACCCCAGAACCTTCAGAGTGGTGACTGAAGTGGCAGAATCAGGCTGTTCACAGCAGCATACAACAGGAGAGTGAGACACAACAGGCATAAACTGAAACTAGAGAGATCTGGACTGGATATGAAGAATATTTTTTTTTTCACTATTGGGCCAGCCAAGCAGTGGAGCACATTGACAGAGACTGTGGTGTCTCCATCCTCAGAGGGCTGTCAAGACCTACTTGAATAAAATCATGAGCAGCCTGATCTGACCTTGTGTCCAACCCTGCTTTGAGCAGGATGTAGGACTACAGACCTCCTGAAATCCCTCTCAGCCTGAATTACCTGTGACTCTGTGTGAGTACTTGCTTTACAGAGTTGAAGTAGGAGCAGTGCTTCGTGTGTGTATGAAGGAGCTCTGAGGGAAGAACAGGCTGTTTCTCCCTTCATCTTTGCAGTGTGAGTGAAGGATTTCGTATAGTAAAGTGTTTCATTTCTGGATTCTAAAAACTGTCAAGCATATGGGACAGAAAGAGATACTCAGCCTTCTGTTACCTAGAAAAAGCAGCAGATGTTTTTGATTGACATACTGATTTCACCACCTTGACAGGTCCTTTGGGCTGTATATGATTGTCAATTGCCAGGTTGGATCTTGCTCTCTG
Organism: Neopsephotus bourkii; assembly: GCF_033783945.1. Taxonomy (NCBI): domain Eukaryota; kingdom Metazoa; phylum Chordata; class Aves; order Psittaciformes; family Psittacidae; genus Neopsephotus; species Neopsephotus bourkii. The sequence goes on from NW_026902006.1 coordinate 336,870, forward strand.
ATGGTGGGAATAAGGTTTTTTTTTCTGTCTTCATGCTCTGTCTAGGGACTGTGCTTCAACATCCTGTCTCAAGTGGATGGGAGTATGCGAGACCTGAAAATACTTGTCCCAATTCCCACATTAGCTCAGAGCTATTCTCAAGTCCTGAGCAAATGTATCCTTATTTCATCTCTGTTGCAAGCATGAAAGGTGATTATGTACTCAGGAACCTGGCCTCTGCAGCCAGTGCAGAGCATCTCTTGCTCATAATGGCTAGAGATGGATGAAACGGCAAGAAATCATTTTCTTAGAAGCGTGGTCAGTAGGGTGAAGGTGTTTCTCTCTGAAGGCTGGGATCTTATCAGAGAAGGTAAAAAAAGTGCTTGTATCAGAGACGGTAAAAAGAGTGCTGTCAGACAACTCAAGTCTTGTAATGCCAGCAGGGGAGGGTGGGGTGAAGCAGTGGTGAGGGTTTCAGGTGGACTAAAGTTTTGGATGCAGGCAATAGGGTAGTTGGAAAAGTGAAGCAGGATCACAGACTCAGGATTTGAATTTGTTGAGCAATTTCCTGAAGCTGGCTGTTCACAACTTTAAAGGTTACAGCCTAATGCAAGAGCCATTTCTAGTCTCTGTGCTGCAGACTACCTTAGGTCCCCCTGAAGAAGCATATTATCCCCACTACCTCCCTAATACTTCAGAAGAAGCTGCACAATAAACACCACATAATTACACTTCAGTCAGCACTGGTGTTTGTCAGGACCAGCTTTCTCCATTCTTTCTCTCTTCTCCATGAGAAACATAAATTTGTGTATTCCAGAAGCATAAACAAACACATACAAAATGAATCTACAAAGTGTAGAAAGCAATGCTGGTATGTTACTGCTTTATTCCCCTAAGGATGCACTTACTCCAGGAGTTCTGAGTGACTAAGCTAAGTTAGAAAGCCAGTGTTAGCAGCAAATGGGACACACTGGATGGTCGTTGCAGGATGGCTGTGTGCTTATTTCTTGCATGATGTTCCTGGAACAAAAAAATCAAACCAAAACCAACTCCTCAAGCCCACCTTAGGTAAACACATCATGTCTCAGCTGCTGATATACATACCACCTTTACATTTTAGAAATGAAATTACTATACTTACTTGCTTGGGGACGGTGCCTCTGCTCCTACACGCTTCAGGTGAGGTGGTTGCAGGCAAAGACACCTGGTCCTTCCGATCACTAACTTTTATAAAATCCTTGAGGGTTTTTTTTTTTATCTCTCCACTCCTTCATTCTCCCTCCTCCCCAAGCTGGTTGGGGAGGTGTCATTGCTCAAAGTTGGTCATTGGCTGTCACACCACAACCACACACAACCAACGGGACTCAGGTTCGCTTCTGTTGTTCCTCCCCTTTCTCCTCCCCTGTCTATATAAGCACATTTGTGATGCAGTGAAACTGAGACGTTATTTCAAATAATTCCTCTTTTTTCTAAATTAGACTGAAAAGAACTTCAGATTTTTTTTTTTACAGGGACCTTGGGAATAACTTTCTGTTTAGGTTTAGACCTTCTGGAAGCTTACTCTTAGGAAACTACACAATGCAGCAAGAAAGAGTAGAAAACAAAATGCAGAAACAATGCAACAGATCCTCAATTGACGTGAGTTACTGTCATTTCAGTGGCTTCTAAATGTTACACTGATTTCTCACACTTGAAAATTTAGCACAGAAACTTGTTTTCACTTTCCAGTTAGCATAAGGAAAGGCAAAATGCAATGTTACCATATCAGGGTTAATGAAACTGCAAGTCTTATTTCCTCTAATGCAGTGTTTGAGTGAGAATGATGGTTATCAGAATAAATATGCCCTCACTGAGGTGCGTAAGTGCAAGCCAAATTTTCCACCAAACTCCCTTTGAAACACCTTCCCATATTGCAAGGACATACAAACGTCTCAGTTGCTCAGCAAAAAAATTCTAGGAAAAAAATGCTAATGCTCTAAAATGGTGTATCAGCATTCCAGTTTATATGAAATCACACCACAGCTATTCACCAAATCCAGCTAGATGTACTTTTTTCTTCTTTTTTACAGGTCAGTACTCCTGGAGGGAAGTACAGCACGGGGGCTGTTAGGCAAACATCATACCCTCAGCAACAACATGCTCTGTGACCTTGGACATTAGCGTATCTTTACCACAAAGACCCAATGTTTACCTGAAGAATGACGTAGTTTCACTGTTTGTTTGATTTATGTACTGACACCTTTTAGCCTTTACATGGACGCAGTGAGAGATTTCTCCTCTTACTGAGCAACACTGTCTTCATGAGGGCAGTTCCTCCTTGAGCCTGTCTCTTGTAGAGTCATGCCAAGACAGTGCCTGTAGGAAAATCTTAACAGCTTACATGCTGCCAGCAGTAGCATGTAAGTCAGCAGAGAAATAACAGTCAGCAGAGACATCTCTGAAAAAGCTGAGGATACAGTCCAGTTGAAGGCCTTGTGCTTGTGTTGTTTTGTTTTCTGTAATATTCTCCTTCCTGACCCATACCTTCTTGCTGAAGAATACTGTGGTACCTAACACAGGCATAAAGCCTTCCCTGCTTTACAGTGTTCACTGTGTCTTCCATTTTTTCCCATCCTCGCAGAAAAATGAACCCCATGGTGTATTAAAGTTTCTCCAGAGGCATCTAGTGTGGATTAAAATTATTTTTAATGAGATACATGATCTAACACTCTCTTGAGACCAAGAAGATGTCATGCTGCTGGTCTTCAGAGCCACACTGAAAATCAGTCTGAGCCCACCATTCCTGGTTTGTTTAGAAACTGTCACAGGTAGGGAAGTCCTAGGAAGTGGCTCTTTCCCAGTGTCATTTGTGGTATTGTCTGTCAGGCTATTAGAGAAAAGCTGGGGGGAGTCTTCTTGAAAAAAGTAGTGTCTGACATTTAGAAACCACTTTAGATAATCCCCCACAGCCCACCTTGCTTTCTTAACTCTTTCAGAAAAAAAGTAGATAATGGCTAGTATGTGCCTTTCTAGTCCTTCCAAGCCAATATGCAGCACTTTAAGCACAAGGATTGCAGGTCCTAGCAGACATTCTGAGGACTGAGGAGAAAAAAAAAAAAAGTGGATGGACATGATGGTTAACTTTTTTCACTTAATTTAGGAATGGAAGCCTTTTTCAGCAAGAAGATGGAAAGAGCAACTCGGCTAGATAATGTCACTGTAAGGTTTAGTACTATTAACATGGAGACCTGTAACACTAATCCTGCTGTGCAGAAATTACTAGTAGAGTGATATTAAACAACACGGGGAAAGAGTACATACTTCCATTATCACAGCTACATAATCATAATTTGGGGTACTTACACCTCTAAAAATTAGGTTATAGTGATATTGTGTATCCTTAAATGATAAAAGGAATAAGCTTGCATTGTGAAGGGAAGGTCATGTACTTGCATTTAACCAAACAACTTACCTGCCCCATAAAAATATCTAATTATTGCCTGCACTAATTATTCTATGGCAAAATTGGTGTATTATCTAAGTTTTAATCCTGTCTCACTGAGGTATGTTTGAACTCATAATACTGCCAAATCCCTCTCAGCTTTCCAGTGACCCAGCTAATTTTGGAATGACTTTTTTAGTTTGTGTGTTTGGTTTATTTTAAGCCTTTTTCAGCATAACATGATGCAGCCATAGGGCTGTAGCTACCAGGAGGCTGTCTTCTGGTGCCAGCACCCTTGGTAGAGGTGGTTACATCTAGACATTACTTTCAAAGAAGCTGAATTTGTGGCCATGGACAGCATGACTTTGATAATGCAACTGTCACTATACAGGAAGACTGGGACACCTTTGGTGGACATGGAGTGGGAGGAACACTGAAGCCCTGGTGGAAGGTGTGTTCAGGGAAGTAAGAACACAGGTCAGGAATCAGATTTGGGGGGTTTAGGTAAAGAGGACGTAAAGAGGCAAAGGTTGTGCAGTTGAATATTAAGGGGTATAGGTAACAACTCTGTGACAAAATGGCTTGGAAATGGTGTGAAACAGAGACCCTTTTGTAGCAACCACTGCTGTTTGTGTTGCCATGATTTTGTGTTCTACAGTTTGTAGGGCTGGCTATGCAGGCAGAGTTTCCTGAGGCAGTTCAGTTCTTGAGGAAGCACCAGCTGTTTTGTGCCTCCCTAGGGCTCCTCATCCCCCTCTGCCTATGCTATAGGAAGGAAGGGCAGATGAGCTAAGGAACAAGTACTCTCAGTTACTGGTATTCTAAAATATTTTACAGACTATTGTGATTGCTGATCCACTTTCTAGTGAAGAGAAAAATCTTTTAATAGAGAAAAGATTAGTAACTGGGTTTTTTTTGAGAGTTTCAGATGCGTGAGAATTGATTACTTAAAAACATATCTAACTAAATACAGTGATTGAAAATTTTCTGCATGGCTTATGTCTTATCTATTAATGAGAAAGCCAATATAAACAGTCTTGCCATATAAAAATCTTTATAGCCCACTCAGATCTGTTTTTGCAACATTACTGCAAGCAAGATGTGTAACTAATAAGAGAGCTTAAATGTTCATTGTTGTTCCTTTTATAGCACAGAAACAGAAAATGGCCAGCTGTAAAAGATATGGATCCTACTGAAACACAAATGCCTATCATCTCCTCTCAAATGTGGCATAGCATAAGTGAATTTTGTATTTTAATGGCTTGGAGATTTTGCTGATGTTGACTTTTCCTTCTGAAATTACCATACAAAAGTTCACAGAAGTATACATTAAAAAAATTTAAAAACCACTAAAAACTGTCTTTATGGGTGGCTTGGTTTATTATTTAAGTCTTAATTTGTGGGTTTGCTTTCTTGAGTTTGATAATGCAAGTACTGGATTTTCATAGTAGAAGTTAATTTAATTGCTATTTTTGTTATATCCAACCTTGCTGTCAATGAATCTGTCAGTTCTGCACTGTTTTGAGTGAAGGCCGGCTGGATGAAGTACATCAAAATCAATGGAAAGCCTGGTTTAAAGGCAATGTGTAAAAATCTCAGAATTGCTTGTGTTTCTTTAGGTTGATGATTGTGTTTTTTTCTGTGTGTTTCTAGTAGTATCATTCAAATATTTTGACTTTAATTATTCATATTAACTAGCATTTAAATAGAAAATAAGTAAATGTGAAGAGAGACAAACTAGTATATCTGAGAAAGAAGGATGACAGATGGATGAAGCAATTTCAGAGACTACATGGTCACCAAGATAAAAAAAAAGTTAAAACTTCCCTCTGTAAATTAAGTACTTTTAATCTTATCAACACTTTTATACATGGTCTGGCCTGTGAAAGGGTTTGAGATGAAATGGGGAGAAAAAATACTGGAAGTTGGAAGAATGTCTGAGTATGATACACATCTACATGAAAAACACCTGGCTCTGTTGACTCAGAGACTGCTGCCTACGTGATGGGGTTAAAGTCTAATCAGAGCAGACTTGAGCTGAGTGGAGTCTGCCTCCCCCTCACCTCTCCATACCATGCTGGTTGTTTCCTGTTTTCTGTACTCCGCAGTCTTGCTTAACTGTCTCAAAGTCCATCTTGTTCATCCCTATCTAATCAGAGATATTGTTTATTAAGTGGTTTGTTTTCCCCATTCACCTCCAGCCCTCACCCCCAGTGCATAGGGCCTGGCCTTTAAACCCAGTGAACAAAATCACCTATATTTCTGGCTCCACAGCAGTGTCTGGAGACATGTACACCAGGGAGGGTATGGAGGGTAATGGGTAGAACAGACTGAGGCTCACAGAGTGCATGGAGAGGATTGTACAGGAAGGGTTCGCTGACTCCTTGTTCTTCACATTTAAAGCTAGGCTGCAGCAAACACCATGACTTGGGATGAGAATCAGGCAAACACATTACTGTTACCAAACCCCAAACCTCTGTGGCAATTTCAGTAATGGGGATAGCAAGCAAAGATACAACTTTAAATCAGGCTGCTGGGGGGCAAACTTTCTGAGCTGTGCAAAATAGCTCTAAGAGGACATGAAGACAAATGCAGTAGTCATGACACTGCCTTTCTGTTGACATTTTGTTTTTTAAAAAGCAAGCATTTAAACAACTGGCTGCTGTAATGGAAGACACTTAACTGTTTATTATCTATCTGTTTATCTAAGCAACACAGTGTCCCCCAGAAAAGCATACTTAGGTGCTGCATGTTAACACTGCAAAATACAAACTATAACTGAAGTGGGCCACTCTGCTGAAACGCCCTCTGTAGATGCAGTTTTTGCACATGCTGGAAGAACACTGGACACCATGGCAGAAAGTCAAAGAGAAAGTAGGCACTGAAGATTATATAGCTGCCCAGAGGCTTACTAACAGGGCAGGACAATACAACACTCATTTTTATTTGTCAACATTTAAAAAATCATCACTGGCTACTACACAGCTGGGAATGTGGCATTCATAGCTTGCCATGCAGAGCAAAGTCTTGGGAATGCACATTGATAGTCCTGACTCTTAGCCTACAGGTCCGTGAATAAACTGGCTGATGGGGCAGATTCTCCTGAAACATGAGCTGTCATGACAGATAGTTTGTGGAAATGAAGTTACTCTGGCAACAGAGACACCTGCAGTGAAGAAACACAGGCCATGGAGTACCTAATTCTGTATGCATTTTTGTCAGATGTATGTTTTAGTTAAGATTATTCAGAACCACATGTTGGGCTCTGCCATCTGCTGTATTTGGATACGTCATCTATACAGCTGGTGTGGAAATACACAAGAGAAGCTCTTAACTTTGGGAAACTGCCACTGCCTCTGTAACTACTACTGTTTCCCACGGAAAATTGCCTTTTTTTTTTTTTTTGTGAAATACATAGCCTTTCCATTCAAAAGTATACTAAGGTTAAATTCAGCACTTAAGAGATTGATGATGTCTTGGGTCCCTATTAAAGTGCCTCAATACTTGATTGGAGAAGGCCTTGAGTAACCTGATCTAGTAGGACCTGCTTAGAGTGGGAAATTGGACCAGGGACTTTTGAGAGGTCCTTTTCAACCTGAATTGTAGAATCTGAATTATTACATCCATGCAGATACACAGAGAAGCATGAACACAGATGTATCTTTCCTAGTCAGATATAGTAAGTAAAAATATGGGTCTGCCTGTCATGAAATTGAACAGTGTCATACAGAAGGAAGAGATAACACAGTTTTAATAGAAAGGTTATTTATTTGGTAGAGTTTGCTTGTAAGTATCTTCAGAAAAAAAGTAGTTCACCCTGCGTCCAGCCAAATTGCTGTTGGAATACCCTGTGTGGCAAGTCACAGCTCCTCAAAACTGAAAGGAAGGCTTTGTCCTCTCTTTAATTTTAATGCTTTCTCGCTAAGACATTGACCCTACTGCAGTTACAAAATCCACTTGGGCTTCCAGTCTAATAAGGATCTATCAATTTATGCTTCATCTTCTGCCAGAATCATGCTTGTGTTGGACCAACTTGGAAACAAAGGTAGTTTTGTTGAATAACTTCCCCTGAGTTGTCTTGGACAACAACACATTGAGTCCTGCTGTCTGGCCCATCAGGAAAGACTCCTCTTGTGCAAGCAGTAGTTGCTGCATTGAAAAATAGTCTCTGAATTATTTGGAATGAACAAATAACAAGAAAATCCATATTGTTTGTTTCAAAAATAATCACTACGTTTGTTTTAATGTGAGTAAAAGCAAACTCTCAAGGCCATGTTTCAAGGAGTTAATGCTGGGCCTTGCACTTATGTAACATGAAATATGCCAACTCAGCTCCACTTGCGTGGTGAAAAAGAGACCAAAAAGGCATGTGTGTTTGAAACTGCCCAAACTGTGGAACAAAATCCACCAGGATTAGGAACTCACAGTAACCTCCAATTTTTTGTTCCAAGGGCAAAGTACACTTCTCTGACTTGTCATTTCTAATAAAACATGGCACAGGAAAACAAGAAAAATCAATCTGCTCGTGAAAGTTGAGAGGCAGCAGCAGTAGGAACACTTTCCTGACACACCACTTGAGCATGGCTGGCACTGAGCAAGTACCTGAGTAACTTGGAAACAGTCCCCAGGAGGCTCAGTAAAAGCAGCACCTCTGTTGTAAAGGCGAACTGAGCACTCAAGGAAATTATTCCAGAAAGATCTGAAGAATTTATTAACCTGCTCCATGTACAAAGGAGTTCATTCTCAATGGGTTTATCTGAAACTCTCTCACAAGCAGGTTCAAGCTGCTTGGTGTCCCAGTCAATTTCTCTCATCTCTTATGCCCTGAAAATTGTCTTCAGTTTAGAAGGGATACGTCAAATTAATGTTCTTAACTTTCAGCTATGAAGCTCAGGAAAATTATTTATCTCCCCTGAAATTCTGGGATGACAAAGTACTACAGGACAAACAGGGAAAATAACTTTGAGACAAACAGTTAAATCATTTCCCACATCAAAACATTTATTAACAGCATATAGTTAATCGGTTTCTTTTCTAAGGTTTCTTTCTTTTCCTTCCCCCTCTTTCCTCTCCATGTTCCATTCATTGTACCTTGTTGTGAGATTTTCTTTGCAGGGAGTATGAATGGACTCTCATGAAAAGAATAGGGCACTTGCTGGATTTGTGTAGTACAAAAAGAGTGAAGAAAAAGCACACAGCACTGAAACATTCACAGCTGAAGGTGCATAAACAAGGTGTATTTCCTCCCATGCACAAGTGCTTAATGAAATATACTCAAATCTTACCATATTCCTATAGTACTGGAAAGCCTGAGAATAGGTTTGCCCACCTGACATTGTGAGCACTCTGGTATCTTTGACATTTCCAGCAGCTAAGAAAAAATCGTGGTTCTGCCTGTGCAATTTTTCCTGTGTCCTCTGACAGAGAGGTACTTTGCCTTTGAAATTATATGGAAGCCACAAGCAGTTTTTCCTCACATCTGAATTCCAAAGGTATTATAAAAGTGTCCCAGCTAATTACTAAGAGAGCAGAGGACTGTGCTCTGTTGTGAAGCCTTTTCTTGGCTAACTGACATTATGCATTTGTGTTGTGGGATATCCGTCGCACACTAACAGCTGGAGGTTAGCAAATTTTTGTGGTTTCATCTCTCATGAGTTTTATGTCCTTCATACGTATAACCAGACCCGTTGACAGCTTAAGGCATAAATCACCCAAGAGAGACAGGGAAAGAAAATTCAAAGTAAAGCTTTTCCTCCACCAAAAAGAAAAGGTGAAGCAACCCCACTGACCAAAACTCGGCAAGAATACTGTAGTCGGTTCATTCCAAATATAGGAATATAGTTTCAGAAACAGTTCAACCAAATTCCACATGGAAGTGAACTTGACTCAAAGCCTTCTAAAGTCAAGGTTGGCTTTTCATTAGACATAAACATTCTGGTGCCAGTTTTGATCCTGTCTGGGATCTCTTATCATCTGCATGGCTTTATATTTAACTGTGCCCAAAGCTGTGGGACAAAGTACCCATCCCAAATGCTTAACAGTCAGAGCACATTAAGTTAATGGGTGAGTATCAGAGTGGCCCCTTCATGTGCTGTGCTACTGTTATTATGAACAGCTAGTTTCATTTCCTTTGGGTATAATAAACAGCTTGCTTGGCAGCAAGTTCTTGCTTGCTGCCAAGAGCAGTGAATAAACCACTTGGGCTGAGCTGTGAATTTGAGATCCAAAATGAAAGAGAGATCCTGCACAATAGCCACACCTGATCTAATCTTTCCTTTAGCTCTGTGCTCATCAAAAGTCAAGGTAAATTCATGTTGAATGTCTTAAGTCCAGTCAGCAACTAATAAGACCCTTTTTAATGATGTGGATACACTACAATTAGTGATGATGCTAACCAGCACAGTAGTCATCCTATATTGTTCATAATGTCTGTATTGTGTCAGTGAAAACGTGCATTTGTGATCTGGCTGTGTAACATCAATGGCTGCATTCTGCTTTCCTATTCCTGCCTTCAGACATGACCTTTAATGAAGCAGCAGCAGCTTTGTTTTTAGGAGCCTCTGTTCCAGGAAGAGTGGGAAGGATGGAGGTGCAGATAGGATCTGTAGGGGGATACAGTTACAAACAGAGGGTCTGTAAAATTTAATGAATATAGGTGAAATTTTTGAGAAGGTTCACATAAACCACTGCTGCTTTTGAAGCGTCTGCTCAAAACCACAGTTTTGAAACAGAAACAGACAGAAGGCAGAGATCAGACCTCAGTAAGGATGGGAAAATAAGGGCTTTTCCTCCTCACTAGTTTAAATTTGAAACATTCAGTTTGTCCAATATTTCTGTTGCCCTAAGGTGAGGACTTCTGTGACCAGTGTAAAAGAAAGCAGGCAGTTATAGCTGTTTATATTGGTGTAAGAGCTTTTCCTTAATAATGATTAAAGAAAGTTGACAATCCACACCCCCAGCTGGAATCCTCCATTCCCCTCTCACATGGTGCATAGTGTTTAGGTCCAAGTATATATTAAACAGGGTCTGTACATATGGAAGTTTATTTTTTTGAGAAACTTCTTTCTTTTAAATAGACTTATTCTTTGTTCACCTGGAGGCACAGGATGCCCAGTGATAGCAACGCAACATCTGAGTTTGCACACTGTCTGTCTGCTCAGTGGCAAGCTCTCTGGGCTGCGTGTCTGCAAAAGCATGAAAAGGTCACAGCAGCTTCGGGTTATCATTTAGGCGAAGACTGGAATACATTCCCACGTGCCGGACCAGATTGGGTTCTACCACGTAGGCGTTCTCTCCCTTAGAATGCAGCAGAGAGTAGAGGGCAATATCCTTAGCAAAACCCTGGCGGCAGTGCAGCCCCTTCAGGTAGCCTAAGGCACGGCGGGCAGATGGAGCAGAGAAAAGCATGGCAGGTGTGCAGCATTCAGTGACTGGCACGATATTATACAGCGTGGGAGCCAGCCGGCGCAGCTCCAGCATGTAATGCCGTCCCACCAGCTCTGACAAGGCCATGCTGTATAAAGCAAAGAACAAGACAAGGGGCCAACAGAAGCTGGGGCGCCCAGTTGCCCAGGAGTACAGCCAGTTCAGCATGGGTCCCAGAAGCATGCCCAGACCTAGCCACTCGAGAATTCTCATGGGTTCAGGGTTAAAGTAGCGCTGAAGCCTCTCAGGATGGTAAAGCTTGAAATAGAGTGCATCTCTGAGGTATGGTTTGGAGAACCGGACCAAAAAGAGGTGCTGCAAGACAGCAAATATCTCCTCCTCTGGCACAGCATCATCTTCCACTACAAGGATGTATTCTGGGTTGTACGCCAACAGTGACTGCTCAAGGCAGAAGACATAGTCCTGCTTCTCCTTCTCAAACTGGTTCATTCTGGGGTCAGGGTTCTCACCTGTTCTGTCATAACTGACCATAGGAAAGAAGCTGCTCAGCAGCCTGACATCCTGATGGCTACTGGGGTCTGACTCCACATTACAAAGGAGGATGCGGTGGCTCTGACAACGTGCACCACATATCTGAAGGAGACGGTGGAAGCGAGAGGCCACTTGCAAGACATAGTGGAAATCATTCCGCCTCTGCACAGTGATAATGGTGACAAGCAGCAAGGGCTGGAAGGCATCACTGCCAGAGGCCTCGGAGGTATTTGATATCTGAAGCTTCTCAAAGTAATGGAGCGCAGCCTTGCCCTCCTGCCGGTTCTGCTCCAGGAACTCCTGACTCATGGGGTTCAGGTGCCACTGCCGCAAATAGAAGTAAGAGTGGAGGAGCCGGTGGCAAATCAAAGGTGCAAGCACACCAAATGTCACCACAGTCAGCGTGAGGAGATGGATAAAAGGACTGGACCAACGCCACCACCTCCCATACAGCTGCCAGGCTTGGTGTAACATGGCTGCTGTAGGAGGGCATCCGTGCTTTACTCATGCCCTCTTTCCTTCACTTCCCACGCATCTTCCCTGGATTGCAGAGTATCACTGGGGCAGTGGCTGCCAAACCTGCATAAGCTGTCCAAACCTAGAGAGGAAGAAAAGAGTTGGTTAATGAAACAGAAACTGTCCAAGTGGGAAAACGTGATTTGGCAAAATGGAAAGTTGTGCTAGTCACTGAGTAAGCCAAAATAAAAGGTGTCTGAGGAGTGCCTTGTGGTGGGGGCATCACAGAATTGTCATGAGAGGTTGAAGAAAGATAAGACAAACTTAATTTCTAGCAAAGTGCCCTTAACACCTTTTCAGCATGTAGGAGCTCTGATCTGACCTAGCTAGACAGGACTTTGTTTTGTTTATGATGCTTCAAATGCAAAACAATCAGGCAATGTACATGCAGGATGTGTGGAAATCCCTTTGTTTCAAAGTAGAGACTATAGATACAACTATGTGGTCACTGTGATATAGTAAGACTTGGGTCATAGACATGAACCAAAGCCAGATCTCTTGTATCTCTAGCCTAGCACATATCTGAAAGATAAACTTTTCTCTCTGTGGAATGACATGTTTCCCTTCTGTTGCCCACACACTTCCAAACATGTCTTTTCACTTTACTACTCGCCGTGTGAAGCAAGGCAACAAAGATACCAATTCACTTCATTAAGGGCATGTGTATGCTAACGGTAATGTGTGTGTGTGTGTGTCTCAGATGTCTCCTCCTCTCTAGACCTTGTGAAATACAGTCACAGCAAGATTAGCAAGTTGCAATTGAGCCATTGACTCATATTTAAAGGTTTTTATTTTAAAATTATATGCCTTTAAAATCAAAACATATATATAAATATGTGGAGTGGATGTATACGCAGACACTATAAGCAAACATCCACCTTCACAGAAATTAATTTTGCCATACTTTCTTTTCTGTTCTTCTCTGGGCTGTCACAAATACCTATCAGCCTGCCTGTCAGAAGCTTACACAAAATCAGTGCAATTAGGCTGTTAGATGAATTCTCCTGTGCCAGTGATTTCCTTTTTTAACCTGCTGCTTGACTCTCCCTTTCACTTCCCATTCGCCCTCCTTATGAACTGGGTAACTCATGCCTCCCAGCTGACTGACTGTGTACCACTCAGTGCAGAGTTGCTGTATTTTTTAACCTTCTGCTTTCACCAAGTTCTGATCATCAAGTGGTGCTCCCAAGGCCCTTATTCCTTCTCTTCACTGTCATCTGAAGCAGCCTAAGCAATGATGTGTGAATGGAAAGATAACAGGGCTGTGAGTTTGCTTCTCTGTCTCAGAAGAACAAACCATGTAGAAGAAATGACTCAGATGATACCAAGAAGGATCTAGTTCTAGGACTACTTCAAAACTGCCTTCGTTATTGTAGTCACATATTTGCTGTATTTACCATTAAGAAAAATCTGACTGATATGAAAGTCCTTTTACTAAGATTAATGGAAAATACGTGAGAGCTGTGCCAAATATTTGCTAGAGACCAAGTACTTCATGCTGTGAGATCTCAAACCCTCCTTGGATAGACTGTGGCATCAGTGTTCTGCTCTTATTCACGAAAACACAAGCCTTCAAAGATCAGTGTAATTAAACAGACGTGACAAATTTGCACACCACTGCATGAGAATCTGCAGTGTCTCCCTATATAGCTTTTTTAATTTTTTTTTTCATTTTCTGATTACACAATCCTGTTTCAGAGATACTGCATTGTATTGCATAAGTGAACTTTGTAACTTAAAGGTAGTGGTAGCATTTCATTAGTTTGATTCAGGACACAAAGACCTGAAATCCATCACATGCAAAAACCTGGCATTTAAATGTATTTATTCATCCAAAATCTAGGGCTTTCCTTTTTCTCATTTTCTGCTAACGAGTCACAAACATTAAGGGAACACACAGAATACAGAATCATACTCTACAACTCAAACTGGCATAAAAAATCCCTCACACTTTGAAGCCTTTTCTTGATGCGAGCAGCATTGCTGGCACTATCACTGATCCAGCCTCCAAACTTGGAAGGGAGGACCACAGTGGGAATAGGAGATAAAGAAAAGCTAGAGGGCAGTTTAGATCTCGGGGAGGAAAGAAATTCATTTTTCATCTGCTGGCTAGGCTGAAGACCTGAGCCTTCAGTAAACTCTGTAATTCTTGGGATATACATGATCCATTAATAATCACCACCCAAGCAAGAGGCCTCCTCCCGTGTACCCTCTTCTACTGACGTGGGAGAAGTGCGTGCTGTGTTCCGCCTGCGGCAGCCGCCTCACAGGGTGAATCAAAGGGAAGCCTGCCTGGGGGCCTACCGTTCTGCAGCCTGTGCTGCTCAAGGGCCGAGTTCACCCGCACCACCACAAGGGCGGGCGGCCTGCCAGCCCGTGCTGCCCCGCCCCTGCTGCTGGGAGCGTTGTGCTGGGACTCCACCTGCTGGTGTCCCGGCCCCGGGCACACCGGATGGCGGAGGTTAAGCACCCGGGGGCATGTGTTTCCTCGCTTCTTTTGGGGAAGCAGCCATGTCTGCGAAAGCACGCAGGCCTCGAGGCAGACCACGCGGCTCACAGCGGCATACTCACAAGCGTTTCTGATTTATCCTGGCTTCACCTCATCAGTAACACAAGGACCTTGGCGCTCTTAACGCTGCTTTTGCAAGTCCCAGCACCCCAAGGGAAACATTTTACTTCTCCCAAATCTCCCTCTGCTGCCTGTGCTGCTAGCTTGCATTCATATTGACCGTCAGTCAGTTTTAAAACATTCTCAGTTTATTTGCAAAGGAAAAGGCTGTTTTCACTGGGCAGTGGAATACCCACAGAGGCTAAAAATAGTTCAGAGTATTTTAACGTGAGTCATACTCCAGTTCATACCAAAACCAAGCTGAAAGATCTAGGAAAGAGGTGAGACACCAACATCCCCATTTTCTGGCTTTAACACTGGGAAGCCGAGAGTTTCAGATCTATGATAGAAATTTCTTGCTTCTATAGAGGCAAGGTTTGATATTATCTCAGGATTTGAATCCAGAGTTTCTGGTCAGACTGTTTTCTACCCCTTTAGAATGGTTCTGACTTTACAGAAGCTATTCTGTTTTCAGAAGCTGTTGGCACTGTCACTTTAACTTTTTCCCCCTTTTTAGGGTGGAAAAAAACATTGCTTGTTCTTCAAGTATTTAAGTGGAATTTCTGGCAGCAAAATGGAGTTTGAGGAGAAAAGCAAAAATCTGAATTGGATTTTACAGTACTTTAAAAAACACTGTCTGAAACCTGAATAGTAACTACTTTGCAACCATGTAAATACTTGCAGTGGAAGCCACTTTTATATGTGTTCTGTGTAAAACAGAGATACTGCTTAAACACCTTTAGAAGTTGTTGCGATACAAAGCTATATATTCAGCTTAGTTTTTTTTCTTAGATCATGATGACAATTCTTTCCACAAACACCTAGATCACCTGCTTCCAAATCTACACTCCCATCGTCATTAATCCCCTAATGAAGATGGGTGAATTGCCTCTGCACACACTTAAGCAGAGTAGAAAAATGAGTAATGTCCTCTTTGGGCAGGGTACTGTCTGCTGTGCTAGTGCTTTAAAAGAGAAAGCTGGTTTTGTCTTTTTTGTTTTGGTCTGCTCCCAACTCCTTTGCAGAGAGGTATTCCCACAGGCAGGTATGCATTCCTGGTACGAAGCTTCATATGTGTTTCAAAGCTGCAAAATTTTAGGTTTCTGGATAAGTAATGTAAGACAGGGCATCTGTCTTCTGCTACCTGCTCTTTGAGACAAGGCCGTAATTGTTCCCTTATGATTAAAATAATAAATGGTTCCTTTGTCAGTGTTAATAGGAAAAGCCACTCCTTTCCTAAAACAAAAACAGCTGGATGAAGTCATGTGATCAGAAGCCACAGAGTCAGCTCTGTGGGAAACAAAGGTAGGATCCTGCAAAATGTCATGGAAAGGCCAACTATTACTGTCCACCCCCCCAGCCAGTACAGTAGTAGTAACGGTGTTTGTGGGGGTTGGAATGTATCAAAACTGTCAGAGACCATGGGAAGGAGAAGCTACAGCAGGCAATTAAGAATGACCATGGAAAGGAGGAACTGCAGCAGGCAATTAAGAGTGACCCGTCCCTGACTGGTACTTGGAAGATGTTGGAACTGGCAGGGAACAAGGACATCGGACTGGGAAGAGGATGTCAATAAGAAAATCAGATAGACCGTTCACCTGATGTAACCGCAAGTCAAACACAGATGTGCTTGGCTAATTGCTTGGAAGCATATAAATACCGTGTAATCTTTGCAATAAATGATCCAGATTGCACTCTATCTCTGGGTCTGTGCCTCCATCCTCACAAATGGGGCCCAAACAGGAACAAGACAGAGAGCCGTGACTCGGTGACTGGTGAGGATACCCAGCCAAACTCCAAAAGGCTGCAGCAATTAACCGATACTAAGCAGCTGGGAACGGGAACATGGGAAACTCAGTATCCCCCGAGCACAAGTCGGTGTACAGAGTATTAGTAAAATTCCTAGCGAAGAAGGGGGTTACTGTAAATGAAGATAAACTGGAAAACTTATTAATATGGATAAACTGAAAGACTTACTAATATGGGCCTTGGCCTATGCCCCAGAGGCGACATCAACTCATATTTATCGGAAGGGAGTATGGGACAAGATTGGGGTGTACCTTTGGGCCACAACCACAGGTGATGATGTGGCAGCACCCAAATTTCTGGCTGTATGGCGCTCAGTCTATGAGGCACTTGACAAGGCAGTACAGGAAGCATTGGCACTGTCAACCCCTTCTGTCCCAACAAACAACACCCCTTCTGTTCTTGCAAGCAACACTCCGGATATTCTCGACTTGGGGCCGACAGACCCAGAAACCGAGCCAGATCTATTCCCGTCTGATCCTGGCATTGGCTGTCGTGAGGCGCAAGCTTTGCTGGTGCTCACACACCCTCCGCGCTTATCGATCTGTGGGAAGATATCCGCCGGCAGGCTGCAACAGCAACTGAGCCATACAAAGATGACCCTTTTGATTCCGGACCAATCGACCCTGACAGAGAACCCTGCCTCTACCCCCCTGACCCGCATGATATGTGGAAAAACATTAAAAAAGAAGCGGAAAATCAAGGTGCTGTGAACCTGCCCCACAGCCTGAATGCTCCACATCCCGTCCGTCACAGGGCGACCCGCGGGCTGGGCGGCGGGGAGGAAAACGGCGCTCCCGCGGGAGCCCAGCGGAGGCTGCGGCGGGGGCTCCCCTTCGGCAGAGGGGCTGCACCTGGTTGCAGCGGTGGGACCAGGAGCTGCGGAGCACGGGCGCGCCGCCTCCACCTCCCCGTTGCCGCGGTGTCACTCCCTCGCAAGGAGGAGGCAGCAGCAGCTGCGGCGGGCTCCCTCCATTGTCTGCCAGCGGGCAGAGGGCTAGGATACTCGTCCGCCCCTCGCCTTTGTGTGCTCCGGCAGGCGCGGGTGCGCGCTGCGGGGCGGCGCGGGGTCCACTCCTCCCGGTGAGAGGCGGGAAGAAACCCAGCCTCTGCTCCGGAGGTTTTTCACCCACAGCAATGGTCTGTTAACAGATAACGATTCCGTCAAACATGCTACCCTTCAAAATAGAGCTGCCATAGTTTTTTTGCTAATAGCTCAAGGACATCGTTGTAAAGACTTCGATAGAATGTGTTACATGAACCTCTCTAACCATTCTGAGTTTGTCCATGGGGCAATTCAAAACCTAAAGGAGTTCAGAAGTTGCGAGTGGAGAGTAGGTGGAACTGGCTAGAAAGTTTGCTGTCAGAATAGGGCATCAGTGCATGGTTGAAAGACATTATTAAAATCGGAGTAGCCTGTGTAAAAATCTTTTTATATGTTTTAATCGCAGTTCCTTGTTTAATTGCTTGTATAAATCGTTTGATTGCCAAGTCTTTTAACAATGTTTTGTTAGTTTATAAATAAGGGGGAGATGTGGGGAATGCTGCACAAGAAGCTGCGCAAGTAGACCTGGACGAGAGCCCGGACATCTGGGCTCTCATCAGCCACAAACCTTGGGAGAAGTGAACGGGACAAGTGGGGAAGAACCGGTGAAAGAACTGGAGAAAGAACATCAGGTGGAACTGAAGAAAGAGCATCAAGATAATTTCTGAGGACTGTAAATTTGGGAACAGGAGGATGCTTAAGACAAGATAAAGAATGTGTAGTCAAGGGGAAGTGGAACTGAGATTGTAATGAGTAGTGATAGCAAAAGACTATGTTTAGAAATAATTATTCAAGCAAAGGCGAGTGGACAGTAATGTGATTGGCTGAAAGAGTGAGTGATCAATAAGATTGTTTTGTGATGGAAAAGTATCAAAGAAACTAACTGGTACTAACTGCTAGGCAGAATACTATAAAAACCTGTAAGCTCACTCAATAAGGGATTTCGTTTGTAGCCAGAACCGGAGTCCATGCTGCAGTTGCCACAAGATCAGGCCTGGCAAGCGGTGCCATCCCATATAAAGGGCAGCCCATGTGCAGTAGGGACCTTAAGCATGTTTGTCCCTAATAACACTATGATAATGAATAAATGAGGATTGCATTCTCGAAGGTCAACGCACGCTTTTCAGCTGAGCTGCGATGACAAAGTAAATTTTTGGAACCTGGGTGAAATAATAGCTGCTTCATTTTTAGCTCCCAGAGTAGCTAGCGCCCAAGCTTTAGCAACATTGAATAAGTTAGGATGCTGGCTTGCTAAACAAACTAATGCTACAGCGTCCGCTCTCTCTGCGCTGCTCACTGATGTTGACTCTATTAGACACACAACTTTGCAAAATAGAGCAGCAATCGATTTTCTCCTCTTAGCACATGGACATGGGTGTGAAGTTTTGGAAGGAATGTGTTGCATGAATTTGTCAGACCATTCAGAATCCATACATGACCGTATCCGTAAATTAAAATACAGTGTAATGAAGTTAAGGGAAGATGATAATGATTGGTTATCATCACTTTTCTCTAATTGGAGTATAACTGGGTGGCTGTTGACATTGGTTGAGGGAGGACTGATCTTTTTGCTTGCTCTCTTCACCATCATATGTGTTGTACCTTGCTTATTACAATGTATGCAGTGAATGTTACCCCAAGCTTTTGAAAGATGTGTATACTGCATTGCAAAAACAAGAAGGGGGAACTGTGGGGGTTGGAATGTATCGAAACTGTCAGAGACCATGGGAAGGAGAAGCTACAGCAGGCAATTAAGAATGACCATGGAAAGGAGGAACCGCAGCAAGCAATTAAGATGGACCCGTCCCTGACTGGTACTTGGAAGATGTTCGAACTGGCAAGGAACAAGGACGTCAGACTGGGAAGAGGATGTCGATAAGAAAATCATATAGACCTTTCACCTGATGTAACCGCAAGGCAAACACAGATGTGCTTGGCTAATTGCTTGGAAGCATATAAATACCGTGTAATCTTTGCAATAAACCATCCAGCTTGCACTCTATCTCTGGGTCTGTGCCTCCATCCTCACAGGTGTCCACACAAGCTGTAGTTTTGGCTTGTGTGTCAATACTATAGTGGCACCTCAAGTTAAGACCTGTGTGCAAAAAACACTTCTAAACCCTAAACTATCTTTGTGCAGACATGCTGCAACCACAGAACCAAGCTCCTCTGCTAATTAGCCCTCTCTGGAAGAAACAACAGCTTTGTCCTTGCTGGGATATTGTTAGTGCACTAGCAAGGAGCCCTGCTCAAGTCTGAGGGAACTGATGCAAGCTTCACAAAGTCATAAAGAGCCATATACATCTTCTGTTTTATATGTGAGAAATATATGTAGTCATGCTGACAGCTGACTGTTGTGCACAGATACCCTAAGCTTCTGAAAACTGAGGTCCGTACTATGAGTTGATCCCTGTTACTGGACCAGATGGACAGCTTTTCTCATCTGCAGTTCCTGTTGTTTTCTGACAGCTTTTAGTAGGTCAGGTGCCAGATAATAGCAATGTATTCAGGGTTGCCTTGAAAACAGCAGTGTCCAATAAAAGCTGAGGATTCACAGATCTGGCCATTACACTTGAAATTAAATAAAATACTAACCTTCCTGGTAACAGCTGTGTTTCTAAAAACATTGAGCAGAATCTTAAATAGGAAGAGCTCAGCAGTTGTGCTAGCAAAATGGGTGCATTTTCTAGCAGGTACCAAATTTAGCTCTTACCTCTTCTACTTCAAGCACTGCTTAAGCACTTGTCATTATGTTGCTTCTAGAGAATAAATGTCAAGTAAGCCAGTTGTTTCATTTAACTTCCACCTAAAGTGCTTCCTGCTATGGCACAGACCAGGGCTGCTGGTGATGCACTTGATCTCTCAGCTCTCTTAGAACTTTTCCTTTTGTTTCTTATGGTCTATGTATTAACGGCATGACACTTCTACGGTTTAACAGGTTAAGAATAGTGTGAAGCATAAGAGAAGTGGCTAGGGAGATGGAAAGGATTTTGACAGCCCTTTACAGGACTTACGTGGTATAACAGGTAGAAATCAGTGTCACAGCCTTCCATTTTTGTATGCCATTCCT
The DNA here is from genome assembly GCF_033783945.1 of Neopsephotus bourkii. NCBI lineage: Eukaryota > Metazoa > Chordata > Aves > Psittaciformes > Psittacidae > Neopsephotus > Neopsephotus bourkii. The sequence goes on from NW_026902006.1 coordinate 357,232, forward strand.
CAGAACCTGTCCATGAACATGGAACTTTTTCTGTCCAAGGAAATGGAATTAAAGCACTATCAGAAAACTGAAAATGCACAGATACACAGGGAGTAAGCCTGTACAGTTAGGAAACCCCAGAAAATGCAGAATTGCATCCTGGATGTAAATTTACTGATAGGCTGGCCTGCTTGTCTCATTTAACTGGAGTTAGCTTTTCCAGGCTGTTCATAAATCCCTAGAAATCCAGGGAGCAGTTTGAAAGCTGAATTAAGAGGCAAAGTAGATGAATGTGGCAGCTGGAAGATACTTTGTCCATTTCCCTTAAACTAAGAAGTTAAAAGCCTCTAGTGGAACAGGCTATGAACTGAATATATTAATTACAGCTGTTTCCCCAACTCCTGTCTCACTTTTCCTGTGTGTTCATTTTCCTCTGCCACGTAAATCTGAAGGGAGCCTGTTCTCAACATCTACTGACTTTCACCAGACTGCTCCCTCCTGTGCAACATCATGGGAAAACAGTGTTCCCTGTTGCTATCAAGCAGTAAGGTCAGTATTCAGATCAAGTGGGAATAGAAAGCAGCTAGGAGAAGAGTTCTGCAAGGTAACAGCTTAACACAGTGACTTAAGGCAAGGAGTTTTGTGAGGAGCTGTCTTTTAGAAAATGACACCAAAGGTTTATGGTTTATGCGACTTTAAAATTATTCAATCTGTATTTGTCTGAATTTACATTTTTTTTTGTGCCACAGATGAAAAAAAGAAAAAAAAACAACCCAGGATACGTTATAGGATTTGATAATATGTATAAAAAATGATGCATGTTTTCACAGAGGTGAAGCTCTCCAAAATCTTAAATTCAGCTTTTGGTTTGAGCTATCTTGTGCTTTAGTATAAAATGTGTATCCCTATTTATTAAAAGAAAAAAAAGAAAAATTACATTAGACAAAGCTGCTACTAATAACAGCACAAACTATTAACTTTTGCTGTCCTTGGAATCTCAGAGCTAAATGTGCATTGACTCATTAGAGATGCTACAGATAATTTTTATTCTAACTCCTTGTGTCAGTCTTTTGTTAAAATAAGACCAGGGCTCCTGCATGCAAGGTGCTGTACACAAATGCAGCAAGAGGCAATTTCTACTTTATTGATCTTCAGCTAAAGACAATATCAAAGAAGGGAATCTGTTTTTCTGAGGTATGTAACATATCAATCTGGTTTTGTTGTCGTGAACAACTGGCATTTTATAGTTTGACTGTACTGGTAATCCACACAGGTAAATAGAATAGCTTTTGAAAAAAAACCCCAAAACCCTAGTAAATGTGGTATGCTGAAGTAATAGCAACTCTTTGCAAATTCAAAGAATTCTTATTCTTGGAGAAGTCTGTCCAGATGAAGTTATTCCAGAGCAGCAGGAATGAGGTATCCCAGCGTAGCTATTGCTGAAGAGCTCCTTCTGCCTGAGCTCTCCTATTTGATTTCTGTACGCAGTTGTGCCCTTGGGGCTTGCTATGAAACCAGGCATTTCACAGTCACTGGAAGAGCAATGTGCAGATTAAATTAGCTCCTTGAGTATCTGTGATTTGGGTAGGTGGTGCTGGGTGCACCCACTCTAACTCGGTGAGCAGCCTTTTGGTTCAGGCATCACAGACAAACCAGCCCTGCCAGTGAACAGTGAGAACTGTGCTAGGCTGTATCTTCTCAGGAACTAAGGAGTCTAAGCCATGTCTTACCAGCATCTAACAGTATCAGCCCAAGTGGGGACTAGACAAAACTACAACTGCTACAGCTGCACGCACACCAAATGGGGTTGGTCGTGAGTCAACCACTTCAACATACAGATGTATTTGTAGCCCCCCTGAGCCAGTTCCCTTTAAGCGGGGACACTGCTACTCTTTTGAGACTGAGAGACACCTTACCCATAACCTGGTATCTATAATGATGTAACACATTTTACATTAGGCCTAAAAGTGTACTTTATGCTAACAGTATTTATATCTCCAGGTACAGTGTAAGTATTAGAAGTGTAGTAAGTGGCAGACTATTTAACCCCCATCTAATCATTGTTTAAATCACTGCTGAAATCACCAATTAGATCATTGTCCAATTAACAGTTCTGTTACAGCTTAATTATCGATAATTATTGTTAAATCATTATTATATCACTGTTTAATTATCCTTCAGTTATTGTTTAATCATCATTTGAATGACATTTAATTATCATCATGGATTAACTACAATTTGATAATCATTTAATAGTTAATAAAACCTTTTACTTAACCCTCAGTGATGATTTCTCCTAATAATTATGACAGTAGAGCTGGAGATGTGGGTATATGAAAGGAGGGAAGGGGAGAGAAAAGGCAACAGATGTAGTGATGGCTGCGAACTCAGAAAATGTTGCAGCTTTACTTTTATTTACAACTGTGAAGAACAAAGCAGGGTGATAAGGATATTAAAGAACAAAGCAGGGTGATAAGGATATTAAAGAACAAAGCAGGGTGATAAGGATATTATTTTTCTGAGCACAGGTCCTTCATAAGAAGGCTGTGAGTTTCCAGTTGGCATAGGTCTATGCAACAATCAAAATGCAACACAGTACAAGGTAACAACCAGAATATTGTGATTCTAACCTCCGTTTGAAAGAAAAATTGTTTAGTCATATTGATAAACAGCACTATTCTTTCAACACCTCCTTTTTTATGTCTATTAATGTTAAACAACATTACAGATTTTTTTCTTTGTATTCACCACTTGTGTCTGAGGAATATATGGCCTTCCTCCCCTCCCACAACAATGTATGAAGCAGACTATTTATCCTGCACAGCACTGCGTGGTAAATGGGATGCCCTGGTTCTGGGGGATACTGGCAATCTGTCTGAGCCTCAAGGGAAGAAAACTGAATAAATACAGTAACTGGAAAATATATAATCTGTTATACAATATTATAACAGACATATATATTAGACTGTATAACAGACAAAAATATATTTCCTGTTACACAATTACTGTTGCCCTTGTTGGACAGACAAGAAAGCAGCAGACTTCACACATACAGGAGGGTGTTTCTTCTGGTCTCTGTGCCTACAAAGTGCTTCCTGAACCTGGGAAGCCTTTATGGCAGCCCACTAGCTGCACCTAAAATGACTTTCTCAGCAACTGTGTATGGGCAAGCCAGCCTACAAACCTGTAATGCACACTGGTATAGTTTCATGTTTTGCTGAACCATCAGCACAGCTGCAAACTCCCTCCACAGTCTATGATTTTAAATGTCACAGACTTCAGCACTTAGGTGCACCTCTTTCCCTTTGGGAGAGCTGCCAGGTAGCACAAGGTGACCCTTAAAGCACTGGGATTAATAGCAGTTACCTTAGTGATGCTGGTCAAAGAAGAGAGAGCGTTAGGTAAGAAAAGCTGACCCCACCTCCACCCTCTGACCTCCTTGCCAAACAGCAGAGCCACGGATGGTATTTGTGCCCAGTTCTCTACCCCCTTGCCCAGCCTCTTGAGCGTCACAGCAATTCTGACCATGCTTGTTACCTCGGCAGAGGGCTGCTTTGGGTGGGACCAAGCACAGAGCAGAGGATGGCCGGGTTTTGTTCCCGTTTCCTTAAAAAGAGTTTAATTCACCTTCCTTAATAACAAAAGGGCCATTTGCTTAGAGCCAGCGAGGCTCTGGCCATTCTCTCTTCTGCTTGCCACCATACAGTGCCACATCCTCAGAGCAAGCACAAAACATTCCCTCCTTCGAGGGCGGCTTCCCCCCTCGCCCGGGTGCCTCAGCTCCAGCAGCCAAGTCCATCCGTTTCTATGAAAACATGTCCCTATTCACTGATACCGATCCCGTAACTCCGCGTCTCCCCGCACTTCGCTTCCCCTACTGCTGGGGGAGGCGGCGGGACGAAAGCGCCCCCGGCCCCCCGTCCGCGCCCGCCCGGAGCCCCGCTGGAGACGCGAAAGCCAGACCTCCGGGACAGCCCAGGCACGACGAGAAATTTACCCTTTCCCAGCCAAACGCCCCGAAGGTTTCCTGCCGCCCGCGGGAGAGCCGGGCCACCACCAGTCCGGTCCCCTGCTCCCGCCGCGCATCTCCGCCTTCTGTTTGTATTGCCGCTCCGCTGGCTGCTCACTTCTCTCCCGCAAATTTTCCTCCTCCTTCTCGGGCGGTGAGGGTGGGATTACAGACATCGAAGCCTAAACATGTGACTATGCCAGTACAGGGATGCTCGGAAGGAGGGGAAGGGGCGCTGACAACAGTGAGACACCGAAACCTGGGAGCGGGAATGTCTGTGAAAGCAGGCTGAGAAGCAAAAGGCGAACTCCATGAGCCCCAGGGGATTTCTGGGGCACAGACAGCAGCGCAGCCGGAGTCCCTAATTCCTGCTCTGCGGCCCCCGAATCCCGCACAGGGAGCCGCGGAGCGCCTGCCCGGGTACTGCTGCGGCCCCTGAAGCTGCACGCAACTTCCCAAGCCCTTCCCGAGACAGGATTTCAAATGCAGTCCACGCATCTGCCAAGTGCGTTTATCGGCGTTCGCGGCTCCGCCTTTGCGGCACTGCCCCGCCTGGCTCCTTCGGCATGGCTCCCACGCTGCCCGGTTTGTAGCGGTTTATTGTCCGCGTTCCAGCCGTGCTCCCCACCTTCCAAATTACGATTCCTTTGCGTTGCGGGGTGAACGATAGGCCCTCCCTCCCCCAAGCTCGCTCAAGTGGAAAGTCGGTGCTTCAGGGTTGTCGGCGGATTGTTTGTACGTCAACCATGATGTGTAGAAATGCTAAACTTTCGCTGTATTAATTTGTTATGAATTCATTACAGATGTATTAACTGAAATGGGGAGGCTCATCAGCTACACCAAAATTTGTATCAGGCTGTTCAGGATCCAAAAATCTGACCAAAGGGCACTTCTGACCTGTTCATTTCCTCTTCTCTTTTTCTTTGTGTTCCATCTGTGTTCTTCCACGCATCTGTCTTTCAACCTTGTGACTGTAACACTTAATGATACAAATTGGTTTTAACCGCAGTTATCTGAAATATGCCTCAGATAAAGTTTTCCGCTTTTCATTATAAGAATCCCTTAGTTTTGTGCCTGCAGCTCCAGAAAAAGTGAATACATGTATTTAGGCTAAATTATTTACAGGCTCTGACACCTCTTACTTCTAGGAAAAATCTGGGGGGAAAAAAAAAAAACTAAACAGAAGCCCCTCCTTTATGCTGTTTCAGTAAAATGCTATGTTCTGTTAAGCACAGCTAGAATTTTGCCCAGTCCTGTGATCAGAAGCTTCTAGCATGATGCATGTTTTTAATGTTAACAGATTAATTTATATTATTCCCTCTAATAGCATTATGAACTAAAGAACTCAGTTATTCATGCCTGCAATCCTTACTTCTTAAAGCTGGCAAGAACTATCCCTCAGCTAAGGCTTCTTATTACAGAAACAATGTGGATGAATGGGGGAAAAAGTCTGAGGAACAATACTGAGGAACAGTAATGCTCCTATAATAACACAATCAAGCATCACATTTGTGTTCCTAGAGTGACTTGCTCTCCCTTAGAAAGGTGAGAAATTCTGGAAGATCCACAGGTTTACCTAGATGCATGTTAAACTCTGAAAATAAGGCAGAAGAAGAAAGCATAGTTACTCAGGTGGTTTGCTTTCCAAAATCCTTCTTTGCTGACCACCTCTGCCTGTTTTCCACTAGTTTTTAATGACTGATTCATACTGTACCTTCCACCTAAATACTTTCAAGCCTGCAAATACTGATGAACTAGAAACATAATAGATCTTGTACCAGAACAGTGGCAAAAGGACATATGAGACTGGAGGGAGTAGAGAGATTGTACATTCCTGGGACATCCATTACCATATTCTTCACAACATTCTGCATTAGATTTGCAGAATTTGTGAGAAAGAATGTGAGCTTTTTTCCCACTTTTGTGTCAGTATGTGTGTGGGAGAGTGACTACTGAGTGGCATCAGCAGAAACATGTCACATTGCACCCTGTATTACATTTCATATAGGGTTTCAGACAGCAGAACAATTTCGCAGTAATAAATTAAAAGGAATGGGTCAGAAGGCCTTCTCTTTGGGAGTAAATATTCAAGTAATTGAAATTTGTGAGGAAACTTTCTGTATAGTCTTTGCTGCTCCCACTTCTTTCACTTGCCTGCTTTTCAAGGAATGCTTGACTTTCATCCTTAAAAACTTGTCTCTTTTAAATAGCTTTTGTTAGACCCAAAAGACTGAGGAAGAAAAGACACAAATGATTTTGGAGCAGTAGCACAGTTTAAACATAAGGGAGACTGAAAAAAACACACTTTTTCTTAGGATGGATTATCTCTTAGCTGGATCACCTCACATCTTGAGTTCCCCACACCGAATTACTATGGCAGCACAGCAGGGAGGAGTCTGGAAAGCAGACACAAGCATTTGGGGATAGGACTGCTCATGCAGTAATGTATCTGCAACCTGAAATGCTCAGGAGATAATTACTTCTGAAATTAGTCAGCCTGTACAGTAACAGGTCAATATTTTACAATTAGAAAAAAAAATTCTAAGGTAAGAATTGCATCCGAGTTCAGCCCAGCTGTACAGATCCAAGGATCTTCTGTTGCTAAAGCAGTCTTACTGTTTGCCATCCACTGTAACAGCTCTCAAAGCTCTGAGCATTTGTGGAAGTGAATTGAGCCAATGCATCCCTGTCAAAATATCCTTAGCTCCTGTCATTTCCATTCCCCCTCATAATTCCTTAGATTTCTCTCCCAGTTAGTCCCACTGCTTCATGTTTTTACCAGAAGGCAATGTTGTGAAGGTCTGCACACATGCTGATTTTGAGCTACATGTGGTGATTACGCAGCCAACAAATCAAACAGGCTCCTGTTCAATGTATGTCAAAGGCATTTTCCCAGTGGGATGGAGATGTGAGCCTCTGTTTTACGGGAAACTTCCATGAAGTATATACCAGCAAACACATTAGAGACTTACTCCCCTAAGACAGTTGCAGTGAAATCTGACAAGTCTGTTCAAAACTTGAGGGACAGCGCTGTGAAAAGCCAGAGGGGAAAGAAAAAAAAAAAAAAAAAAAGAAGAGAGACTGAAGAAGTAAGGAAAAGCAAAATTTGTAAGCCCAGTGTCCTTAGGAACAAATCCAAAGTGATCACGTACTATCAGGAGGAATAAATAAGTATGTTTAGCACATAACCTGTTGTACTAGTATGTGTATAATCTAGTAAATTGTAAAGGCTGTGCCTCTTCTACAAACACCCTGAGACATTCTCCACTGCAGTGACAGTATTATTCCTTTCCGTTCAGCTACCAGATGGTAACAATAGTCTGGTTATTCCTGTACTGTGAGCTGTACAATAAGTATCTTCTTGAAGGTATCTGCTGTTCACTTCAAATTCTACCTTTTAAAATTTTTTTCTTGCCTTGTTACATATATATAGGAGAAAATCTGCAGAGTAAATAAATATGTCCTGCTTACACTCTGCTTTTTAAGAAGCAGCAGGCATTTCTGATGGCTGTTTTGAATAGGAATGCAAATTGATGGTAAACAAACTACATACAGTGCTTTCTCTTTTTTTCTTTTAGACTCAGTATTGATCACTGGGGACAAAAAGTGTTGAAAGTCCTTGTTTACTGGAAATACAGTGAACTGTTATGTCAGGACTACTGTGTTTAACTTTAGACAACACTAGTGAGATGAAATACAGCTCCAAAGGGGATGAATTCATGCTGGCTTAGCTGTCTAGGGGATGTTAATGTTGGAAAAGGCTGAAATATTTCGATTTTCTTTTCATCCTGGTCTGTACATTTGGTTATCTGTTAATGACTAAGCACTCTTCATGTTATTCCAACTCAATTTCAGACTTTTCAGGCTTACACCAATAAGTAATTCACCTTGAAAATGCATTACCAAACCCTGTTCCTGTAACCTCTTCTACCTAAGCTGCACTTAAAGATGACAGAAAAACACTTACTGTAGTCCAGTTCATTTTAGAGAGTATTGCACACAGACACACATGCAAAGTTTTTTGATCATAGAATGGTTAGAATTGGAAGGGACCTTAAAGCTCATCTAGTACCACACACCCTGCCATTGGCAGCAACACCTTCCATTACACCACACTGGTCAAAGTCCCATCCAACCTGGCCTTGAGAACTTCCAGGGACACCTCATCCACAGCTTCTCTGGGCAACCTGTTCCAGTGTCTCAATACCCTCATACTAAAGAATTTGCTTCTAATGTCTAAATCTAAATCTCCCCTCTGTCAGCTTAAAGCCATTTTCCCTTGTCCTGTCACTACATGCTCTTGTAAAAAGTCCCTCTCCAGATTTCTTGTAGTTCCCGCTTAGCTACTGAAAGGCTACTACATATGTGTATATATATATATATATACACACACTATATAAGGTCCTCCCAGAGCCTCTTCTCCAGGCTGATTAAGCCCAGCTCTCTCAGCTTGTCTCCATAGAAAAGGTGCTCCAGCCCTCTGATCATCTTTGTGGCCTCTGGACTAGCTTGAGCAGATCCACATCCTTGTGTTGGGAGCTGGGTGCAGTACTTCAGGTGGGGTGTCATGAGAGCAGAGTAGAAGGGCAGGACCACCTCCTTTGACTTTCTGGTCATGCTCCTTTTGATGCAGCCCAGTATATGGTTGGCTTTCTGGGCTGCAGACACACAATGCTGGCTCACATTGGGCTTCTCGTCAACCAATATCCTCAAGTGCTTCACCTCAGGGCTGCTCTCAATCCAGTCTCTGCCCAGTCTGTATTTGTGCTTGGGATAGCCCCAGCCCAGGTGCAGGACCTTGCACTTGGTCTTGTTGAGCTTCATGGTGATGTGTTAATTAATGGCAGAACTTCAAAAGATCTGCAAGTATGATCACACTCAGAGAAATGCATGTATCTTAATCAGTTTAGTTGTATGTGCTCTGGTGATGCCACTTTCTACCTGTTCTGCTCCCATATTCTAATTCTTGCAGACTACAAACCAGGTATTTCAAAGACAGGGACATTTTAATTTAGAAATAGTGTCAAGTGGCTCCCCAAATGATATGTTGAAATATATTGGCTCTCAGTTACTTGCTCTGTGTTGCAAAATAGAACAGTCTGTAACACTGTACTTTCTGCAGATGCTAAAAAAAAAAAAGGATGGGGTAAAGAGGCAAAACACAAGATTTTCAGACTGAGGGTTCTGACAGGAATTGTCCCTTTATCCCTCAGGAACTGCTGCAAAGATTTTTTACTTTTTTTTTTTCTTTCCCTTGAAGGATAGAATAAAGTTTTGCATGGTCACTGGGCACATTTCACTAACAAATTATGTGCCTGTGTGAGAAGCACAGAGCATTAGTAATTGCTCTCTTTCACTGCAGATTTTAAGTGTGCGCTTCTGGAACTAAAGGTTTGCTACTGGCATGAGAGAAACGGCTTGTCTAACTGGAAGGTCTGGGTACCATTCGTGTAAGGTTTTAATTACACAAAGACTCTCATGAAAATTGTATCAAATTATGACTATTTTAAAACGGCTTCAAAACTCTAAGGAACAGAACTATTTCAAATTTAAGAGATTTTAATTCGGTTTATCTGAATGGTCTTTGGAAGTGAAAGGGACAAAATATTAACCTTCATTCATTCTATGTAATAGTATCCATACAGGATGAAACATGGTGATCCAAATAGTTGACTCTTAGTTCCTATTTTTAATTAATTCAGGTTAATTTTTTTTTTTTTAATGTTTGAGTTTAGGTAAGTCCTGGCATGCCAGCTGGGGGCACTGACCTTATTTGAAGAAGGACATAAAAATCCCTGACTAGTCCATGATCTAGAAGGATAGAGAACCTCCTATTATTATTAGAGCTACATTGGCTAGTGTAAAGATGCAAGTGATACTGGAAGGCTGCTATGAAGTCACCACGCAGCCTTCTCTTCTCCAGGCTGAGCAGCCCCAACTTTCTCAGCCTGTCTTGGTACGGGAGGTGCTCCAGCCCCCTTTTCATTCTTGTGGCCCTCCTCTGGACTTGCTCCAACAGCTCCATGTCCTTCTTATGTTGAGGACACCAGAACTGCACATAGTACTCCAAGTGAGGTCTCATGAAAGCAGAGTAGATGGGCAGGATCTCGACCTGCTGGCCACTCTCCTTTTGACGCAGCCCAGCATATGGTTGGTCTCTGGGCTGCAAGCACACACTGAAGCCGGCTTATGTTAAGTTTCTCACTGACCAAAACCCCCAAGTCCTTCTCCACAGGGCTGCTCAGCATCATTTCTCTGCCCAACCTGTAGCTGTGCTTGGGATTGCCCCAACCCACGTGTAGGACCTTGAACTTCGCATTCTTGAACTTCATGAGTTTTGCATTGGCCCACCTCTCAAGTGTGTAATATTTATCTCCTTTCCCAGATGTGTATTGAAAGTATCCTAGTATGCTGTCATATTAACTTAGGTGAGCAATAATTAACTAATTAAGTTTCTAAAAAAGTAGTACAGTTTCTTTTTGCAATAAAGCAAGAACCCACTTAGTCCAAGCACACTGGCTACAGTTCTATGTGTGTTCATTTTCTTCAACCAGCCTGTCTCCCAAAAAAATTATACCATCTTAAATAATACAAAAATTACTGGGTAGATCAGGGATGCTGTAGAATGATGTATTTCTGTGTTATGTGATGTATGCTTTGCACTGCATACAACACTATGTATTATCTCAGAACCCTAATGTTATTAAATACAGTTCCACTGGTGTCCCTAATAAATATGTACCTAGCACGGCACACTGCACCATCAGCTTTTCATTCATTTCATGCCGACAGCAACAATATCAGCTACATCTTTGAGAAAAAAAACCCACAAAAATTATCCTATTTTTACAACACATCCTTTGCCACAACGAGTAAAGACAAACTAGAACAAACCTTTAAGAAACAAATTTTGTGCAAGGATTGAAGCTTTGCGCTTCAAAGGTCAGATTTAAAAATTACTTTTCTTATTGCTTCAGTACTTCAGTAACTGAAAGTGTGTCTTGAAAAAATGAGCCAATGAGAAAGGGCTATCTTTTAATATACTAGTGTTTCTATTTTTGCCTCAAAGCACCAATGATCAAAATAGCAGAATAAGATATAATTGAATTGGAGCCTGTAGCCAGTATGTGAGGAAATTAAGGGGGTTAAGGAAATTCAGCCTAAGCCCTTTATCCTGTTTATTTATTTATTGTTGTTGTTTTTCCAAGGAAAGAGTTACATTCACTTTGAAGCCAAAAACTCACATAAACATATGACAGGATCTGGCCCTTTAATTTGGAAGTATGTTCTAATAAAATCTTTCTTTTATTTTCTCTTTCTCTTTTATTTTCTTTCTTTTCTCTTTTCCCTTTTCTTTTTTCTCTTTTTTCTTTTTTCTTTTCTTTTTTCTATTTTTTTCTCTTTTCTTTTTTTTCCCTTTTTTTTTGTTTTGTTTGTTCAAGACTTTTTCTGCCTTTTCTGTCAACTGCATGATCTGATCTAGTAGGCTTTCAGGTTATGTGCAAGCTACCACAGGACACACTAAGGGCTGTGTTTCATACCTGCCCTTGTATGGTAGCTGGCATTGGGTTATCATGGAGTAACTGCAGTGATTCCAGTTTACAATCCAGCAAATTAAAGGCTGACTTATGTGCCAACACTAAAAGGTATTTTTTCCACATAATTAGTTACGGCAAGGGCTTTACTCCATTTAATTTCGGGTCTTGTTAGCTCTTTCAGTCTGTGGTGAGTATTGTAGGTAGTATTTTGCTTTGCCCATCCACAGTGCTTACCTGAAGGTGGCAGTAAATTGGGAATAAGTGGGAATAAGATTTTCTGGCTTATTATCTGAGGCTAGCTGCCTCTTGTGAGGTGCAAAGGCTGCAGTTGTCTGACCTCTTTCCTTGTGTATGCAACTTGCAATCCCCTTCTCCATCTGCAGCATCAGGAGCCTGAGTGGCTAAAGCTCTTCCACTGCTGTCTTTGGGATAAATTTGTGTTCTGGTATTTCATCAGTGGATTCCAGGGCATGTAAGCTTTCTGGCAAAAGAGGATTTCTCGCTGTCCTAAAGGCTAGAGCCTTCTATTAGCTATGAGCTCAGAGCAAGTTTCACTAACAGGTTTTAACACACCATCTCTTTATGTCTCTCTTGAAAGCAGCTACGTGGAAGCTACATAGGTACTTTGAAGCAGAGCTATTTCTTTTTTGGCACTACACTCTAGCTGGCTGCAAGAACTTTCCCTTTTAAAATGAGTATAAAGCAAAGGCAGGGAAAACACAAGGACTGAAAGCTACGCTGACTTAAAGACCTCATTCTTGATTCAACAGAAAAGCTCCTCTGGTTTCAAATATTTTGGTCAAGGACTTTCTGAACTGAGAATCAATGACTTACCAATCGTTTCTTTCTTAGTTAAGGAAATGCTGTGGGCAGAAAATACATTAGTTTTATTTTTTTTTTTTTCATTCATTACGAGAGGTTTGAATACAACTTTAAAAAAAGTTTCCCAAAGTACTCACCTTTCCAGTTCTGTTACATGATACTTATTTTATGCTACCCTACTGTGTAGATACAGACTTCAACCAGGCTGGTCAATTTCCCCATCCCAGCTGCTCTTGCACTTGCTCCCGAAGCTGCAGCAGCTCGCTGTCTTGCCACGCTTGTTCTTGCAGCTGCAGGGGAAAGAAAGACGATAATATAGGAATCATAGGGGGAATCATAGTTCCTTTGTTTTCACTTCAGGAGCTCAGATGTCCATTTGGCCCGAGTCTCGTAGCTTATTACTAGGCTAGCCTATTACTCTTGGGCGTAGTGGCCCATGAAGTGTGAGGATTGTACCTTTTTTTGGCATTTCCCAGTGGCGACATCTGCCGTGGAGCTGGGGGAAGGAGACCACCAGCACCTGCGCAAAAAAGCTTGCAGCTACAATACTTTATATACTTTATATTTGCATATATATACATTCATGTATTTATATACTTTGTATCTTCAAGTCAGCACAGCTTTCAGTCTTTGTGTTTTTCCCTGCCTTTGCTTTATGCTTGTTTTTTCTCCCCTGTACATGTTTTCAGAGGTGATGATCCCATGTAGACTAGCTTTACATCATCACAGCAAAACTGTACTGAAATTGGCAGTCAACCTTTTGTTTAATTTTGTGTCTTTTATCTCTACGCACGTTGGCATTTCCTCCACAGGGAATGAAAGATCTATTTCCTGCGAAGAACCCTCCTACTCTTGTACGTTCTCTTCCATATACATCTTAATCACCATTCTTTAGGAAATTATTAAAACTGGTCTTTTAACTGCTCTTTCATACGCAGCACATCACATAGTTTTTGGGCCTGCCCTAAAATGGGGTACACAGACTTTTAACTGATGAATAAAGTTAGAGCCCTGTCAGTCTGATGGTGTTTGTAGGTGTTTTCAGTTTTTTTTCTACAAAAAGGGCCAGAGATGAACATACTAAAGCTAAACAAGTAAAACTTTCCTTAAAACTTGCAAGACGTGAAATACTACCCTAGGACTAGGAAGAGCCGGTGTCGAGCCACCATTGCCCCCGCCCCGATCGCCATCTTCTGTTTGGGTAAGGGCGCTGGCGTCAGGCGGCTCCTTGGCACCATGGCAATGGCGGCCATGTCGAGCGCGGGCAACCGACAGAGCGCCAGCGTCCATGGCGAGTGAGGGCGAAATGGCCACCGGAAGGGGCGGTACCCGACGGCTCTTCCCGAGGGGCTGTGCTGCGTGACGCCCGGTGGGCCACACACGCGATTGGACGGTTGCCTGCGTCTTAGACTTCCGGTGCACTGGGGGAGGCAGTGTCCACTGTGGGATCGGTTTTGGAGGTGCAGATAGGGGTCTGTGGGGCGGCCGGGGCCGGGCGGCGCCTGCGGAGAGGCAGGCTGGCAGGTGAGGGTGCGGGGACGGAGGGGCTCGGCTCGGCTCGGCTCGGCTCGGCTCGGAAGCGGAGGCGCTGTACACTCGCTGAAGAAGGGATGGGCCTAAGGGCCTGTACGTGCGGGGCTGTCGTGGGGCGCAGCTGTCGGTGTAGGCTGCCCAGAGGCAGCGGCAGGTGCGGGGTGTCGGCCCCGGGGGTAGTGCCGGAGCTCCGCGAGGTGCTGGAGGGGTGTGCAGTGGGGTGCGGACCATGGGGGTGGGCCATGGGTGTTCCTGAGGTGTGTGGCGGGAACGTGTGGGGAGACAGAAAGTGTTGGGGGACGTCCCTGGGGATTGGTGACCATAGGCGCAGTGGAATCCTACATGTGTTGAGAAGCCAGTGGGCCTGGAAAAAGTTTGTTCTCTGCAGGTGACTGAAGGTCGTCAGAATATATGACTTTTTGCCAGTGGAAAGTGCGGCCGTCGCCAAGTGGAGACATATAACAAAGAGGGTGTTAATCCCAAGAGGGGTATTAAGACGAAGTTGAGACTCTGCTATGAGAGAGCAGTCAATCTTTGCTGAGTGAGTGTATCAGTTTGGGAAGAGAAGAATGTGCATAGCCCAGGACTGAGGGTAAGGTTGAATTCCTAAAGAAAAGAGAGGGTCTCTGGTCATGGAAACTTGGTCAGGTCTTGGTGTACAGTATGGGAGGATCTGAGTAGTGGAGAGAAGGGGAAGTCTAGCTGTGAAGGATGTTGGTGTCAGGAGGCAATGGAAGAAATATTTTGTCCATGGACAAAACAATCTGACAATAGTATCTAGTGGCTCCCTGGACTGATAGGCAGCAGATGTTTATAGTAACAGCTATTCCATCCACTCCCTCCAGTGGCCTAGTCATTCTAGGCCCAAACAGGGCAAGCTCAGTTGTGTTGCTAAAAATGGTTAAGTGGAAGTTTTCTTTATTTATTTTTTAATTTTGAGATGTATTAAATATTTATGTTAAAAGACACGTTATAGGAACACTGTTATGTGGTACTTAAGTAACTTGTTTAGAATTAATCCGTATATTGTTGTGCATATGTGAAGGGCAATGCGAAGCTAAAATGTTTTTTTAAGCTGTAAGGTAAAGGAAAGCAGCATAGCAGCTTCATCCTAAAAATACAGCAGCTTCATTACTTTCAGTAGAACTGCTCAAGTAAAGCTAATACATAAAAACTGTCATGTGCAGTTTGTAATCCTTAGATTAACTGTAAATGCATTATAGATTGAAATGGAATGATACAGATCTTATCTTATGGTCTGCATTTCACTTACTTCTGCGTTCCATGTAGTTTAGAGGGAGAGAGAGATCTGTGGATTGAGTTGGCACAGCATCAGTGAATGTGGGAGAAGAATGCTGCTTACATCTCATGGACATCTGCTTGGTTTTGTATTCTGTCACTAGCTGATATATATATTTTTTTTAATCCTATAAGGAGATATTTATTACTTTGATAAGAAATATTTTAGAGAACCACAAGAAATACTGTTCAAACATAAGAAAAACCTGGTTTAATGCTGAGGATCATCAAGTACTGGGAGAGGTTGCCCAGAGACATTGCTGAGTTTCTTTATTTGGAGATAATCAAAAGCTGACTGGACAAGGCCCTTGGCAGCCTGCGCTGGTTGACCCTGCTTTATTCAGGAGCACTGAGGAAGTGATCTCCAAGACATCCCTTCCAGCCTCAGCTGTTCTGTGATTCTGTAACTAGTAGTCCAGAGCTTTCCAGACTCTGTTAACTTGGGATAAATACTGTTCAAACATGACTGTGTTGCTCTTCATACAAAGGAAAACTCTTCAAATAGATACAAACCTTGGCTTGGAAGTTCCATAGGGTTTGTATGTTTTCTGTGTAAAGTCTTCAAGGGCTTATCTTCAAGGTGTTGCTGCCCTTGGCTTTAACTGACTTTGAATGCTGAATAATGAAAATAATTTTGTTGTTATAAGGTTAACTTGTGCCATATATATATAGGCCCAGTTGCTTGCTAAAGTCTAACCCAGACAATTTTTGTTAATACAGAGAGAGATCAAAAAACCATAGACTGAACCTGCATGAAGATATTTTTTTTCCAAAGAGTGCGATAAGGTACAGTGTTTCCATTTTGACATTATAGAGCAGTGGGATTTTTTCTCCCATTGATTTGCTGTTTGCAGTGCTAATCCTAGTGGTGTCTTTTAAGTCTTAATATTTGCCCAGTATTTTCTGAAACTTTTTAAGTCCTATTGTCTGCACTGTGTTGGCATCTTGTTACCATGACTGTGTTAAAAACCGTTAACTAGATTGATTGTGTGAGTGTGTGTTTGCTGGATTTTTTTAAGAGTGCTCTTTAATATTCAGAGGAACTTGGAGAAGGCAGGAGTCTGTATGCTTTGGCCACAATGTCTGGAGTTGGCAGTAAACGGGCAGCTGGAGAGCCTGGTCCTTCTGCACCTCCAGAGAAGAAGGCAGGGGTTGAAGATTCAGGGACCACTGTGGAGACCATAAAGCTTGGTGGTGTTTCTTCAACGGTATGTCTTTCTCAGACACCCCCACTCAACCTCTTGCATTTTTTCAGCTGGAAACAAAAATAGCTCTCTGCCTTCTGAATGAGTCTAGAGATCCAGCTTGTGTGCAGTGTGCTCTGCCATGTGCCTCTCTGCAGGAGGAAATGGATATCCGGGCCCTACAGACCAAGAACCGGAAACTAGCAGAAATGCTGGACCAGAGGCAAGCCATTGAAGATGAGCTACGGGAGCACATTGAGAAGCTGGAGCGTCGGCAGGCCACTGATGATGCCTCTTTGCTGATTATCAATCGATACTGGAATCAGGTTAGTGTCATGCTTTGTTATTTTGTATACATTGTTCTCTTGCCTCTTTTTCTGTTATACTGCACTCCTTTTTTTTTACATCCATTCTTTGTCTTGTCTGTCCCATCATTCAGTTTGATGAAAATATCCGCATTATCCTTAAACGCTTCGACCTGGACCAAGGTCTTGGAGACCTTTTGTCTGAGAGAAAAGCACTGGTGGTACCAGAACCTGAACCAGACTCAGACAGTAATCAGGAGCGCAAAGATGAGAGGGAGCGAGGTGAGGCACCTGACTGGGACAGTGGAAAAGATGGATTTCAGTGGTGGACAGTGTTTATGTCCCTTTCTAAAAGGTGACAGAGGCTCTCTGATTGTGAAGACTAGTGATATGCTGCCTGGCAGAGCACATTTACATTTTTTACACTTCTTTCTGTTCCCAGGTGAAGGAATTGAGCCAGCATTTTCCTTCCTGGCCACTCTAGCCAGCAGCACCAGTGAGGAGATTGAATCTCAGCTGCAGGAGCGTGTAGAGTCTTCCCGCCGTGCTGTTGCCCAGATTGTGACAATGTATGACAAACTGCAGGAGAAAGTGGATGCGCTGTCCCAAAAGGTGAACAGTGGAGGTATGTCCAAGGTGGCTGATCCCCCTTCAACAGTCCTTAGCTACCCACAGCTTAGACATGATTCTGCATTGTAAGTGCTAAGGCATTGTCCTCTTCTCAGCTGGGATAGGGTTAATTTTCTTCCTAGTAGCTGGCGTTCCGGCTTTCGTCTGAGAACAATGCTGCTAACACACCAGTGTTTTACTTGTTGCTCAGTAGTTCTTACCCTGATCAAGGACTTTTCAGTTTCATGCTGTGTGAGGAGGAGCACAGGAATCCAGGAGGGAGCAGAGACAGGACACCTGACCCAAACTAGCCAGAGGAGTATTCCATACCACAGCACGTCATGCCCAGTATATAAACTGGGAGGGCAGGTTGCTGCTTGGGTCAAGCTGGGTGTCAATTGGCGGGTGGTGAGCAGTTGGATTGTGCATTATTTGGGTTTTTGTTTTTTTTTTGCTTTCCCCTTTTTAGTTTTGTATTCTCTCCCCTTGTTATTTCCTTTATCGTTATTATTAGTAGCAGTATTTTACCTTATTTCAATAATTAAAGTTTTCTTATCTGCACCCTTGGGTTTTACTGTTCTTTTAGTTTTTCTCCCCATCCCATTCACTGTGGGGAGAAGTGAATGAGTAGCAGTGTGGTACTTATTTACCAGCTGGGGTTAAACCACGACAGACATAGTCCTTCTCATGTTTATTTATGTTCCAAAATAAATTGGTGTAGCTTTCCAAACTCTCAGTAACCAAAACCTCTAATAAAGACTAGTACTGCATGCTAGAAATGTATTATAGCTGCCTCTAAATGTGAATGGTGAGAACTCTATTGGGCTAAGGAAGGGCTTGTTCCTGCCAGTAGTATGTTCGTGCACCTAAGAAGTTACGGATTACAGTTGAACCAGCTAGCTGTCCTCAGCCACTGCAAAAACAGAAGTAGTGAAATCAGTATTGCAAGCTGAAGTTGGACTACTTCTCGCTTCCAGTTTAGTAAAAGGTGTAGGGATAACCAGCTTCTCAGTTACAGCTGAGTTTTGAGCAAAATAGTAGACATCTGATGTCTTGGTATGCCCAGTATAGTTGTCAGTTTTGAATACAAAACAGAGCTCTGCAGAACAAAGCCCATTGACAAGGTTCTGAAAATTAATGTAGCAGATTTGATTTACACTTAGATGACTCTCTGAAAAACTTAAGCTTAGAATTTTAATCTGTTGAATGAAAATTTAGGTGGGATATCAAGTCATCCTCTTTGGTTTGTATTTCATCTAGTGTTCTATATGCTTTGATCAAGGAGCTCTGGAGGGTCTAGCATTGGTGTAGTGAATCATTAGTCCTTAGTTGGCAGTCTTGAACTCTGTAGTAGTATTGGCATTAGTGCAATATGAGCCTGTACTCAGTTGCTATAATTCCTTAATGTGAGGGTGGTGAGACGCTGTCACAAGTTGGCCAGAGAAGTTGTGGCTGTCCCATCCCTGGCAGTGTCCAAGGCCAGATGAGATGGGGTTTTGAGAGCCCGGTCCAGTGGTATCCCTGCCTGGTGACAGAGGGCAGGAACTAAATGATCTTTAAGGTAATCCAGTGATCCAGATGATCCAATTCAGACCATTCTGTGACTTGTCACCTGGTATGTTAGCTCAAGCCACCTGTTGTAGCAGGTTTATGCATGAATTTGATCTGCGTTAGGGTATCACTGGGTTACAAGGGCATGTTCTGTGTGGCTGATACTGACACAATTAGAATGGGGTCTGACATCAGGGGACAGTAACCGACAAACAGAAATCTGTAGTATGTTAAACTGCAGAGCCTTTTGCTTCGTGAATTCAAGTCAAAGCTCTGGAGATCAGATGAGATCTGTCTGCTGGAGAGATTTAGTAATCAGAAGTTAACCTCAAAAACTTCCTTTCTCTTTGTTTGTTTGCTTTTTCTTTGCTGCTTAAGAATTAAAACCAAATTTTCTCTGTTTCTGTTAATTTCCTTTTCTTTATGCGTCTTTCAGATATTACATTGATGGAAGAAGCAGTCCTGGAGCTTAATACCTACCTATCACATGAAAATGGGCGACTGCAGGAGCTAGCCGATATTCTTCAGGAGAAGCACCGCATAATGTCTCAGGAGGTATAAAAAGGAGAGAGAAAGAAATTTGCTTTGGGGTCCTGCTTATAATTTGTGGTTGCCATAGTTTGAAAAGCATGTATTGCCTTGAAGAGGGACAGGAGCAACACAGTTTGAAAGTTGCCTTCAGAATGAAGCTTATGGAAGGGGTGGGTGAACGTGTGGAGAGCTGTACATATATTTTTCTATACAATTTAAATTGGTATGCTTGTAACATCACTGAATGAAAGAGTATAATCATATCGGTGAGTTTAATGAATGTGGTTTCAAAAGAAAATAGAGGGAGTGGTAAGGTGATGCTAAGGTGGTTTTGTAACATCTGAGACATTTGATGTTATATCCCTGTCATTTCAGATTCCTTGATTTCTCTACATCATATGTGAAAGCATAGTGACATTAATTGCAAGATGATCCCAGTCATTAAGGGCTTCACATTATTGCCAGTATTTGTTTCACAGGTTGCAGTTCTTTTAAAAATTGTGTTAATGCTGGCCTTCTTTAGCGTTAGAGCATGATGTACTTCAGTAGTGTGTAGAGTAGATGAACATATGGATTGAAAAGATTAAAAAAAAAAAGAAAAAGCCTTTGAATAAGCTTTGAAGTGGTTCCCTCTCTAGGCTGTCAGATATTACCAGCTTGTTGCTCTTTCTCCATTTTCAGTTTTATTTTCAGCCCTGTTTTCGTTACTGTGTTTTGATTCAGCTGGTGTAAAATTCGGGACAGTTCATTGAGTAGTCTGTTGCCACACCAAAAGATAGTTGGAAAGCATATGAATCCAGGGTATTCAAGATAAAAAATTAATACTAGGCAGTCTCAGAAAATGCTTCTAGTAGAATTACTGTGTTCAGTTGGCTGACAAAATCACTCTTTTGATTGCAGTTCTCCAAGCTGCAAGAGAGAGTGGAGACAGCAGAATCGCGGGTATCTGTTCTGGAGACTATGATTGATGACCTTCAGTGGGATATTGACAAGATACGCAAGAGGGAGCAGAGGCTCAACCGGCACTTAGCAGATGTTCTGGAACGAGTAAGCACCATCTTCGTCAGGAAACCAAAGAAATGGGTGTCATTTTGAGATGTGTGAAATCATCTTATGGCACTTCGCTGTGCGAACTGTGAATCTGTAGCGTACTGTCTTTGGTCTTGAATTTGCTGTATCAGCAGTCTTGGCATTTATTTGGGTACTGATGAAATCTGTTACCTTTTCTTTCAGGTAAATTCCAAAGGCTACAAGGTGTATGGAGCTGGAAGCAGCCTCTATGGGGGCACAATCACCATTAATGCCCGCAAGGTAATGCCATAGGCTTGGTTGCGAGGAGAGTTAAAGTCAGAGTTTGTGTGTAGGGCCATAAATTGGAAGAAAATTCAGATATCTTCATTGTCACAAGTCTAGGTGACTCTGGGCAAGCCATTTTGATTCTACAAATTCGCTGCTTAGAGACCTGATGGATGTAGACTGTCTCACTCTGTAGTGTTAACATGACAGTCTGTAATTACTGTACCTAATTAGTACTCTCAGTAGATATAACAGGAGGATTTATAAGCAGTTTATCCCCAACAGTTTGAGGAGATGAATGCAGAGCTGGAAGAAAATAAAGAGCTTGCTGGGAATCGCCTCAAGGAGTTAGAGGAACTACGCCAGGATCTTGAGGAAGTAACAACACAGAATGAAAAACTCAAGGTGAGACATCAGTACCTATTATGAAGATGAGGGCGTTCTATGTGGTTAAGTCACCCTCTGTCTTGTGAACGGTGTCTTTGGAAAACCTCATTAATACTATTCTACTCTCTGCTTGCTTTTTAGCTAGATTGTATTTTGTACAAGTTCACAGGTCTGTGAGACACTTGAATTCAGTGCATTGGTGACACCATGCGGTCATAGTTGGAAATACATTTCTTATTTCCTGTTCTCCTTTCTGATCTGTTAACTAGACATCATTAATATATACTGAAAACTAATTACAGCTTTTCAGAAGTATTAACCCCTTTTCCGCTTCCGCTCTGCCCTGTGCAAGTGGAGTCAATGAACTGAAAAAAAAAATCCATGGACCTGTGTAAGAGAGCTTGGCTCTAGGAAGAGTGTTGTGAACTTAAATCTTTCACTTTGTGGCAGAATGAATAGATAGGAAGCAGCGTATGAGTTTCGTATGTCTAAAAGGTAGTAGCACAAAAAACTGTGATCCTGTAGTATATAAGTATATAATACAGATAATAATCCAGATTTTTTTCTTAGTGATCTACAGGTCTGTTAAGCTGTTATAAGAAACATCTGAGCTTGTGACTTAAGTCTCAGAGATGAGATTCCAGAAACTGTCTTGAGGCACTTCTGAATTCTGTTTATCCACATGAGTTTGTTTTGAGAGAGACACCACTTGGCTTACACCTTCCTTTTACTTTTAATTAGTGTTAAGATGTATGTGTTTATTTATGTGTCTGTTTCACTCTGGTAGTCACAATGATCTGCAAACATTTTTTTGGTAAGGAAAGCTCAGATTCTGTACTTATGTTTCTCTCATTTCCTTTCACTCGTTATGTTTTTCACTGGTAGAAAGCTAACATAATGCCTACATGTATTTTCTGTAGTTTTCTATCATACTTTTCTAGGTGTCCATCTTTACTGATTTAGGTGATTCTAGTTTTACAGTAGGTCCACTGAAAAGGTATATCATGTTTTCCAGGCTCATATCTTTGAGAGAAATTGTTGCAGAACCTGAGAATCAAAAGCTTTAGTCGTGTGACTATTCCAGAGAAACAGCCTGCTGGAATATGGAGAAAGCATAGATTTCAAATTGGTATTGAAGCATCTACTTCATAGCAATGTTGTTAAAGTTCTGCTTTTTTCTTTGCTTGTGGCAGCTTAATTCACTCTTCTCCTACCTTGCAAAATAGGTATCAAAGACAAGAAAATAAATTTTCTTTCTGTGGCCTTTTGTTGTGTCCTGACTAGGTTGAGTTGCGACGGGCAGTGGAAGAGGCTGTGAAGGAGACCCCAGAATATCGCTGCATGCAGTCACAGTTTTCTGTTTTGTATAATGAGAGTCTCCAGCTGAAGGCACACCTTGATGAGGCCCGCACTCTGCTTCATGGTACTCGCGCCACACATCAGCGCCAGGTGGAACTAATTGAGGTAGCACCTCTGTTCTGTCAGATTAGGGAACATTTTCATCTCTCTGACCATCACTACTGGGTCTGGGTGGCTCTGGGAGTGGTCAGGAAATTTGTCTTCCTGGTAATAGTTCATTTGTTCTCTGGTAGCTCATGTTCCTGAGCGAATGATTCTCCAGTGTCACAGCACCAAATTCTGCCCCCTTCTTACTCCTCAGAGGGATGAAGTCAGCCTTCACAAGAAACTGCGCACAGAGGTGATTCAGCTAGAGGACACCCTGGCACAAGTCCGCAAAGAATATGAGATGCTGAGGATAGAGTTTGAACAGACACTTGCTGCCAATGAACAAGCAGGTATATAGTTTTTCTGCTACACTTAAAACCAAACAAACACCACCACCACCCCTGCCCATTAGGAGCTGTACTGCATAAAACACCTGGTTTGATTCTTTGTCTGTTATTAAATACTTATCCTGGCAAGTTTCTATCTCAAAAGCCCCAAAACTAGTCGTGTTTCGTGGTAGGCCAGTTGCATGTTATCTGACTTCTTTTTAGATACTTCAAAATACACACATTTTGCTAACAGTTTGGTTCATGGCAGAGTATTTTGCGTTATTAAAATACTTTGGGGAAGATTCTTTCAGCTCTGGGGCCCCTGACACTGGAGGGACGTGGACCTGCTTGAATGAGTCCAGAGGAGGGCCATGAAGATGATCAGAGGGCTGGAGCACCTCTCCTATGAAGATGAGTGAGAGGGTTGGGCTTGTTCAAACAGGAGAAGAAGAGGCTCTGGGGAGACGTTAGAGCAGCCTTGTAATACCTGAAGGGAGGCCTGCAGGAAATTTGGAGAGGGACTTTTTACAAGGTCCTCCAGTGACAGGACAAGGGGGAATAGCTTAAGCTGACAGAGGGAAGATCTAGATTAGACATAAAGAACAAATTGTTCACTATGAGGGGGGAGAGGCACTAGAACAGGTTGCCCTGAAAAGCTGTGTTTGCCCCATCACTGGAAGTTTTCAGCTTCAGGCTGGATGGAGTTCTGAGTAACATGGTCTAGTGGAAAGTGTCCCTGTCCATGTTAAGGGATTGGAGCTAGATTATTTTTAAGGTCCCTTCTATCTGCAAGCCATTCTGTGATCTAGAAGACATCTGAAGGACAACCTGGATAGGAAGGCAGTAACTTTCAAATTTCATTGTTTGAAATAACTTATTTCTAAAGTAGCATTTAAATTATAGAGATTTTTGTAGCATGACACTTTTCACGTAGGAACATGGGGGAAGAAAACTAATGTTAATGAGGAAATTGGGACTGGAAATGTGCAAGGACTTAAGAGTTGTATGTAAAGCTGGCATGACTCTCTTCTACACTTGGTCTGTTGTGTGGCAGAATGATAATTGTTTTATTTTGGTTCTTCATTGTTGCCACTAAACTTGTTCTCTGTCTCCATGGGAGTGTCGCAGAAACTTGGCAAAAGTGTGTTTTGTTACAGTTGTGTTTCTATTTCTGTAGGTCCAATTAATCGGGAGATGCGTCATCTCATCAGCAGCCTCCAAAACCACAACCACCAGCTGAAGGGAGAGGTGTTAAGATACAAGCGCAAACTGAGAGAGGCCCAGTCTGACTTGAGCAAGGTATCAGAGCCCGAAATGCTGGAAAAGAGCAGAAAGTGCTTTGGAGAGAGGGGAATGCTGTCAGTCTTGCCTGCAATATCAACTTTTCTGATACAGCATGCAGTGTAACTTTTGATGGAGCTCTACACTCTACTTCAAGCTTCCACTTACCAAATGAATGGTCTTCCTTTGTAGCAGTAGAGTGCTTCATGGAAAGTAATAGAAATTGTGGAGAGGGCATGCAAGCATGGATCTGGGTAGACAAAAGGAGGGAGGTAAGGTAGACTTCTGATGAAGAACTTAATGTTTTGTTTTCTTCTGTCTTCTTTCTTGCTATGCTGCAACAGATCCGCTCTCGCAGTGGTAGTGCGCTCTTGCAGCCCCAGTCCAGCACTGAAGAAACAAAAGAGGAACCTCCAGAGATCAAGCAGGAGCCTGATGATCCTTCTGCCCAAGTGTCTGTCCCCAAGTCCACTTCTGAAGATATTACTGAAATGAAGGCCAGGCGAGATGAAGAGGAACGGGAGCGAGAGAGACGGGAGAGGGAGAGAGAACGAGAGAAGGAAAAAGAGAAAGAGAGAGAGCGGGAGAAGGAGAAAGAAAAGGAACGAGAGCGGGAAAAGCAGAAGCAGAAGGAATCTGAGAAGGAGAGAGAATCCAAAGAGAAGGAGAAAGGGAAGCATGAAGATGGAAGAAAGAAGGAGGCTGAAGTGATCAAGCAACTGAAGGCTGAACTAAAGTAAGAGTTGTTGTCCCTTCCTTTCCTGCTTGACTAGTGCTCAAACTGAAGGGTTTGTGTGAGATGACCTTGTAGCTTACGAGATCAGCTTCACTGAAGCAGAGAGGTTCCTGGCACCCTCTGTGTCTGATTGTGATTTGGACAAAGTAGTAACACTTCTCCTACAACAACCTAAAACATGAATTACCAAACCATTCATGATGTGAGCCAAGTAATCTTTTATTTTCTTCTGGCATAACAGTTGTGCAAAGCTTTACAGCAGCAGGCTATTAGTAAAGGTCACAGTAGTTTTCATTTGCCTTGGATCAGCACTAAAGCAAAAGTGGAGAGTTTGTTGCTTCCCGTTACAGTATATGTTTCCTACCCACCCCAATTCTCTTGACTTTCCAGTCCATGGGCCTGAACATGCTTCTTTTCAGTTTTCAGCCTGTACTCCTTGGCTAAAAGAAGCCAAGGATGACTCCATATACGTACCATACACGAGATGGAGATAATATTGCTCTTGAGTTTCATGCTGGATTTGTAGCAGCGTAGCTTTCCTGCTTGTTCTCACTGTTGCCTATCTCTCTGCTTCTAGGAAAGCCCAAGAGAGTCAGAAGGAGATGAAGCTGTTGTTAGATATGTACCGTTCTGCCCCCAAAGAGCAGAGAGACAAAGTACAGCTGATGGCAGCTGAGAAGAAGGCAAAAGCTGAGGTAAATCTCATTTCTCATCTGTTTTTTTTTTCAGTGCATTACTTGAAACTTCTTTTTGAATACTTTGCACCTGAACTGTGTTGCTTTTGTCATTGTCAAAACTGAATATTGTTTCTCTTCTCAGCTTTGTTAATTAGGAGAGAGGTTGGAATGGTCAGGAGATGAACAGGGAAATTTTAGGATGTCCCCCCCTGGGAAGGGATAATCCCTTTGCCCATGCTGAGGGATGGACATGGCTCAGTCTTTCTCAGTTTCAGATTCAACCAGTAGCAAAGCCAAGCACTTGTCCCAGAGACATACACACACAGAGTTCACTGACACAGCCCACAGAGAAGGTGCTACCTTCAGCAGCATATACATAAAGGACTCGCAAGACATAACCATAGGCAGCCAAGTTCCCTTCCTCCTCTTCAGCCAGTGGAGATAGAATGTCACTAGTTCAGGCACACGCTAAACAATGTGTTGGTTCACAAGCACATGTGCATTTGCCCATCCCTCAAGTACCAGCGTGTCCCCTCATGTTTGATACCCCCTGTGATCGCAGGCACTTTTACCTTCTGCATGTACAGGTTTCACTGATAGCTAGCACTTAATTCTTCTGCAGCACACATATGCATGGTGTAGAGAGTTATATTACACAGAGATGGTTAAAAAAATATTTAATAAGATACAAGAAGATAAGACAGGCTGCAGTGATCATGTGTAGGGCTGACCCAGACAAGTGTGTACTGACTGGCCACATTTTACATGTGACTAGCTCCTTTTATGTCTTTCTCTGCCTAATCCAAATCTTTTCATTCTTGCTCTCCCTTCCTCTGCGTTTCTGTCCTGGGTTTGTACAACTCTGTCAATTCCCCCAGTTACCCCAGTCCAGGATCCACCCCTGGTTTACAGCCATATCAATTGCAAAGTCCAGGTTTATCGTCCTGGAAGTGGTGACTGTAGTTTCTTGGTAACCCATCAGTTACTGCGACTGGGGAGATTTGTTTTTTGTCTTTGCCTCCATGTTTGTTTTGTCAGGTCTGTGTCTCTGTGTGTTTTGTTTCTAGTTTCCTCCTCCCTCCCGCCTGTTTCCCAGTTGACAGGATTCAGCCAGATAACCTTGCTATAATAAACATTCTTACACTGTCACTTGCTCTTATCAGTTCATGTGACTGACCAGGTTTGGTTCTCATCTTTGCCTTTCTGACCATTTTTCTGTCAGGTTTGTCTCTGTATGTTTTGCTTGTGGCTTCTTTCTTACTTTTTGTATTGAAAAAGGTTCTTGACCAGATGCCCTTAAGGGAACAGATGCTCTCCATTCATGTACCCTCACATGTAGAACTGCAGGACACTGATGTTCCTGTTACGATGCTGTAGAATTTTCAGAGGTTTTGAAATCAAGATCTTGGGCTTACAGCCCATCTTAATGGTCCGTCTACCAGTAATACACTTCCCTGCCAATACGAGATGGGTTCTCTTTTTCCATCCTTTGAAAGCAGTTTTTACAGTGTTTCAGAGAATTGTGGGGAAAAAAGGCTCTTAACAACATTCAGCCAACATTCTTGTATTTAGTGTTATTTGTGTTTTGTCCATTCTGTAGCTGGAAGAACTGCGGCAGAGGGTCAAAGAATTGGAAGACAAGGAGAAAAAGGAGAGTAAAAAGATGGCTGATGAGGATGCCCTCCGCAAAATCCGAGCAGTGGAGGAACAGATTGAGTATTTACAGAAGAAACTAGCCATGGCTAAGCAGGTGAATACTTTCTGAAGGTTTCTGCTGGAGCATCTGGGAAGGAGCTAGCTTCAGAATCCAGCCAGGCAGGTTACCTGAGAGAAGGAATTTCTGTCTCTGTATGTGCCAGAGATGGGAGTTTTGTCCCTGTTTGTCAAAGGGGAAAGGCCAAAAGAAAAGCCCCAACTATCAGAAAACCCCCACAACACTAGGGTGTCACAGATCTCATGGCAGGGGTGGTGGGGAATGATTGGTTGAGCACAGAGGAGAGATGTCTGTAGCAATCTTTATGGGAGGAGGTTACAGTTTCTTTTTAAAAGTATTACCTGCACAGTTCATATAATTAATACATGTGCATGGTACTGTGGCACACCTTTTTCCACAAAAAAGGGCTTAATCTCATGGTAAGAAAGCAGGAGCACCTCAGTTAGGGAGAGGCAAGCCAGTGTACTTGACTGTACTTTTTTAGAATTCAGATTGTTTTCCTTATAGTACAAGTCTGTTCTATCTTGTCACTTAACTCTAATGTTGAAGTGGCTTAACTGAGTTTAAGGGGCTTGGCAGTCTGTTAGTTGGAATCTGTCAAGCTCTCCACATGTAGAATCTTTGGCCAGGTAGATATGACAGCTGTTTAGCTAGCTGCCTGAAGTTGAGAGTCATTTTCTGCCTACCTCTGGCAATGAATGTGTCACAGCTGAATTTGCCAGCAGACAAGCCACAGTCTGTGAATACTTGTGGAGATAGCCATCTCTTTTCTACAGCTTCTAGTTCAGGGTATGTCTGCTGTGTGTAGACTTCTAAAGAATGCTTTTCTTTCTAATTGCTGGGAGATACAGTTCTCTGATACTGAGACGTGTTCCTTCTTCTGTGCTGGGTTTGGTGTCTTGCGAGTAAAATGTCCAGGGTCATTGTAGGGAGTACAGGAGACAGTTTTGCCAGAGCCTGGTATTCTTACGCAGGAGGAGGAGGCCCTGCTGTCGGAAATGGATGTCACAGGCCAAGCATTTGAAGACATGCAGGAGCAGAACATCCGCCTGATGCAGCAGCTGCGGGAGAAGGATGATGCCAACTTCAAGCTGATGTCAGAACGCATCAAGTCCAACCAGATCCACAAGCTGCTGAAAGAGGAGAAGGAGGAGCTGGCAGACCAAGTTTTGACACTGAAGACTCAGGTAACCTGGGAGAGTGAGAGAGGACAATGGAACTGACAGGGAAAGGTGGAGGTGTTGCAGGTTAACTCTGGCAGGCAGCTAAGCTCAACACAGCTGCTTGCGTACTCCCTTGCAGGAAGAGAATCAGAAGGGCAAAAGTGAGAAAACTGGTAGGTTAGATAAAGGCAGCTTAATAAGTACAGCAAAAGCTGTGAGTACAAGCAAAGCAAAACAGGTATTTATTCACTGCTTCCTATGGCAGGCAGGTATGCAGCTATCTTCAGGAAAGCAGGTCCCTATCATGTTAGTTCTTACTTGGGAAGACAAACACCATCACTATGAATGTCCCCCACTTCCTCCTTTCCACCAGCTTTTCTTGCTGAGCACAAGCATCATGTGGTATAGAATGTTCCTTTGGTCAGTTTGAGTCAGCTGTCCCACTCTGTCCCATCCCAGCTTGTGCACCCTCAGCCTACTTGATGGCAAGCAGCATGAGACAGAGAAGGTCTTTATACTGTGCAAGTACTGTTCAGCAGCAGCAAAACCAGTAGTGTGTTACTGATGCTGTTTTGGTCCCAGATCCAACCAGCACCAAGGATACTGGTTCCAACAGTGAACCGGAATGTTGGATCACTGGTTCACTGTCTTGCAGTGAATCTGTAAGCCACCTTCCAAAAAATAAGACTTCTTTGTTGAGAGTATTTGACTGCTTTGTTTTTAAGTGTTTGCCAGGGAGGTCTGGATGTAGCTCTTAGACTGCTAGTGTGTCTATTCAGGGAGAAAAAGGCATGCTGAAGAGGTACTCCTTGGTGATGGGGAGGCAGGGAGAGTTTTAGCATTCAGCTTTAATAACAACTCTGAAGACCTACAAAGCATGCATTTTGTTCCTTCTCATAACTCCTCTCTCCCTTTCCAAGGTGGATGCCCAACTGCAGGTTGTACGTAAGCTGGAGGAGAAGGAACATTTACTGCAAAGCAGTATTGGAACAGGCGAGAAAGAACTGGGTCTCCGAACACAGGCCCTGGAAATGAACAAACGCAAGGTAAGTTATTGCTTGATTTCCTCTTGGATTGTAAAATGAAGTTGTTGTCTTGTGGGAAGCATAGAAGGCTCCTAGCTCTCACTCATACTATGGAACGTGATACTCCCTGGTTTTGGACTAGTATACTAGAATGCTGAGGAATCCTGAAGAGTTCTGATTAAAGTATTGTAGACTGATACTTCCTTTGATAAAGGGGAGCAGGTCATAGGTGTTTCTGTGAAAATCTGGTTAGCGAGCAGAAGTAAGGTGCCTTTAAAAGGAAACCTATTGTGAAAGAAGCAGCAGCAGCAGCCAGATGAAATTAACTGGTGTCAGAGCTTTTATAGGAAAGATGGGTAAGTAAAAGGAAAATATGGCTGGGGAATGTTAAGACCTTTAGCAAATGTCTTAAGACCAATGAAGTAGGTCTGTTACAAATAAAATAAGACTAAGTCTCAGGGTTCATGCTGCCTGTGTTGTTAAATCTTCAGTAGAAATGCAGCAGTGACATTAAAACAGATAGAAAGGAAAGCAGAAATATCACTGTGAAGTAGAGATGGGGGGATTTAAGCACAATCATTTCCACTTAATATCTGCTTAGTACAGTTGTGGTATTGAGGGAACTTGGCTAATAGATTAATTGGTGAGGCACAGTTAGAAAGTAATAGAACTGGTGGAAAGGGAAAATGATTAAAAATAAACACTTATCTTGCAGTTCTGTCTAGTTCAGCTGTAGAACTGCCTCTAAATAATTTAGTAGGGAAAATGTAGAAGGTGGAAAGCTAAAAATACTTGAACAAGAGAATTGTGTGGTCATCAGTATTTTTTCAAGTGATGTGCATTGCAGTGTGACAAGGGTTGGCTCTACTGAAGAGGAGTGTTTAAGCTCAGTGATTGGAACTTGTAAATAGTAAGATATTTTGCTGTTGAAGTAATGTTTAGGGCGTAATTCCAGTTATTCCATTTTGAAATACCAAAGTTGAATTGAAAATTGTATCTCCAGCTGCCTGGTGAATATCCTGTGAGCAGTCTTGGATTGCCAGGCCAGAGGGACTAGAAATCACTGGAGCTCTTTTTCCATGTTTGGTACTTCCTATACTGGTTTTCTTCTTCAGGCCATGGATGCAGCCCAGCTTGCAGATGATCTGAAAGCCCAACTAGAGCTGGCTCAGAAGAAGTTACATGACTTCCAGGATGAAATTGTGGAAAACAGAGTAACTAGGGAGAAAGAGATGTTTAACTTCAAAAGGGCTGAGGTATACACCTAATGCACAATCTTTTAATACCTGTCTGCTTCGGTGTCTGTCCTCTGAGTTTGGAGTTGGTTTCAACTACACTACTTTCTTGGGGGTCCAGTTTCACTTTGATTTCAGCTTCATCAGTTTTGTCCACTGATAACTGACAATACATGTAGAACCAGATTATAATGTAATCTTTCGGAAATCTGTTGGACTATAGGGGATGAAAGTATGGGTGGAGGGACCTGGCCAGGTGCTTGTTGTCTTTTGTCTTTGAAGAAGCTGTGACTAAGCATATATTGCTTTTGTTTGGTCTTTTGTTTCTATGCAGGAAGATATTTCTAGGTTACGCAGGAAGCTGGAGACCACTAAGAAGCCTGACATGGTTCCTAACTGTGATGAAATACTGATGGAAGAAATCAAGGATTACAAGGTGAGTAGTTGTCTCTGTAAGATTCCCTCTTTAACTGTACTTTAGTCAAAAGGCTGTGTAGTCATCTTTTCAGTATTGACATCTCGTCTCTGTACTCTGTTGTAGCCTTATCTTGTATTGAGGAAACCACCTTCTTATGGAATGGAAGGACCTTTCATCTTCAATTACCATCTGACATACACGGTGCAATGCAGTGGGCCCTCACTATAATGTTTCTCTCTTGCAGGCCCGCCTGACATGCCCATGCTGTAACATGCGCAAAAAGGATGCTGTGCTCACGAAGTGCTTTCATGTCTTCTGTTTTGAGTGTGTGAAAACACGCTACGACACCCGGCAGCGTAAGTGCCCCAAGTGCAATGCTGCCTTTGGGGCCAATGACTTCCATAGGATCTACATTGGTTGATTCTATCCATAAAGTGATTCCATTTATCTGGAATGATGAAAAGTTACTGCTTATATTGACCACTCAGTCTCCCTCATTTTCTGTGATTGTCACCTTTGGGGCAGTCAGTGCTTCTGTCAGCTGATCTGCAGTCTCTTCTGGAAAGTAGGGTTAGGGTATTGGGAGAAGCATATTCTGGATCTTGGTTCCCTTGTTGCTTTTCTTTTACTCTTGCTCTCATTTTTTGTGGATTCCTTGTACTTCAGAGGACATTTGCCCTACATCGCTTTGACACTGCTGAGTTGGGAACATCTAAGTGAAGTCCTGCCTTGATGGGATGGAAGCTGTGGTGCAGCAGAGATAAATGAGGCCTTTATTTGCGGAGTTTGCTTTGGATGTTCTTTATTAAATCCCATCAAGGTATGGTAATGTTTCTGAGAGTTAACAGTTTCCTAAGTAATGGGCCAAAAAGTGAATGTACAGGTACATCTGTAGACTTCAGCGGAGTGACTCCTTACATATATAACTCCCTCAGTCAGGTTGAACTATTGCTGTTATTGTCCTGTTTCCAGAAAAGAATTTGTAGGGGTTACTTTGTTGCAAATTTGCCACAGAGATTAATCTTACAATGCATAAAATCTAATAAAGGCTGTTTTCTTGGTGTTTTTTTGGGTTTTCTTGCTTCTGGTAGTATCTTGTCTGTGCTTCTGTCCTTTGTCTGGTTACTGGAAACATTTTTCGTAGGCTTTAACCTTCTATAGTAGAGAAATCAATTTATTCCTTCGTTTGCTTTCAAAAAAATGCTTACCTAAAAGAACCTTTGCTTTTTGTCTGTGTCTTCACTACCTGATTCCTGACAAAACAGAAGGACCAAAATGCTGGATTATTTATACAGTCGTTTTGTCAGGGCCACTAGGAGTTTTGTGAAAAGACATAGCATAGGGTATTGTCTCTGTTGCTCCCTGTAGTGCAAGGCTGCATTTGAATTCTTGAACAACAATCACTCTAAAAACGTGAAGTAATTTATTTACAACATTCCTTCATAGAGCAGATTTTTTTCCTGTAAATTTAATTTTCTTGGAAGGTGCAGCTGTTAGGTTTGTCTTATCTGTGTCCCTTCCCTGTATCATAAAATCTGTACTACCTTCCTGTATTCATGTAGGGAATTATAAAAACAATAGTAAAGTGAAATGCAGACTGTCTTATAGGATGCATTAACTTCGTGAAAACATTCAGAAACTATGAATAAAACCTTGTAAATAATTGTGAATCCTGAGAGGGAACACATGACCCTGCATTTACAAAGTGGGGCTGGGATGCTGGAGTTTGAGGTATGGCTTAAGTTCTGCTACAGCATGCGTAGAAGAAGTGAAAGTAGAATCCTCCCAGCTTTCACTGGAAGTCTGTCCATCAATTACAGTTTGCAAAGGCAAGTTGGAGAAAGAATAGTGCACTAGGAGTATTAACGCTGGTGGTAGGGTTTTTTTTTGGTACAAGTGCTTGTTCATCAAAGCCAGGTCCTGGGTCACCATCAGGCATTGTCTGGATCTTCAAACAGCTTTGCTGTAACAGCAGACTTCCTTTTACAGCTGTGAACAGCAATCTGAATTAAACAGCCCTTGCAGTGTTAGGAAGCCCCTTTACTCTTTCTCACATTTAAGTCACGTCACCTTTTTACTGAAAATCAAGGTTGAAACTTTTGTGTGTATGTTGTTAGTGTTGGGTTCACTCTGGTCATGGTAAGAAAAAAACACTTGAAACGGTCTGGATTTGTTTCACAGATGGGGCTTGGAAACTCCTGTTTTTTCTTTCCTCACCAAGACAAATGTATTTTCTTATTTTAAAGTATTTTAAGCTTAGGAAGTCCTTGAAGCTCATTTTGGAAGTGACTAAATATTTCTCTCTGCTTGTCAATTTAAACATTGAGAAGCAGTGAAAATTTTAGCTGGTCTGGTTTGACTGGCCAGAATGAATGGAAATAATTAAAAGTTTATCAAGACTAGAAATATTTTGGGGTAAAAGGGAGACAGTGACAAGTTTATAAAAAAAAAAAAAGTTTTAAATTCAGTGTCTAGGACAAAGTGTAAACAAAGAAAAAGCCTCATCTACAGTCTCCAGTGCATATTCTTGTCATAGCAAATCCTCCCCCAGCTTATCCAGATGCAGGCATTGACATGTGTGTGATACTTCCCATCCCATAGAAAGCTACAGCAGTGGTTTTTTTCTGTCTCCTATGGTATTGGGCTGGAGCAATAGCTGAATAAGAAAATAACATACTGAAACTTGTCTCCTCCCAGAAGGCTTCTACTTGATGCAGCAGTAATTTGAAGCAGTCCCTATTCTGCATTTGACATAGGAGTAGCCCCTAAGGCATCCCCAAAAAATACAGATTTTTGCTTTAATTAACAGGTGGTTGACATTTTTTAACTTTTAATTTTTTTTAAATGAAGATTGATCTGTTTTAAGATAGGGTGTTTGAACTTTTCTGGGTTCATGAATATAGAGATAAGGGCATAACAAACTCTTAATAGACATACTGATTAAACTGCGCTGAAATACCTATTTCTTGGCATTTGTCTAATAATAATGAAAAGAGCTTGTCAGGAGCAAGGAAGGAAAGGACATCCTAGGTCTCCCAAATCTATCTAATATGTGGAGCTCTGGATCCCCCTTGCCTGTTTTATATCCTAATTACTCTCTCCAGTGCTACTGATTGTATTTGAAAGAAGCAAACACACTTGCTGCCCAAAAGCAGAGGGCCAAGAACTGACCAGGGAATAGAATATGAGCACCTTTTGATGAGGCTAATTATTCCAGGTATCATTGCTGTCAGGTTTTAGAGGTTCATGCACAGCTTTCCATTTACAAGTGGTTTTCACGGCTTCAAAAAGGTAGAATGCCTTTTTCAACGCCCCAAATATAGTTTCAGATCAGCCTAAAGCCTTTAAACCGTTCATGGGCAGAACATCAGTGCTGGCAACATTCACACAGGTGGCTGGAGATGGAGGGTAAAAAATTACCTTGGTGATGTATCTGGGGGATGGGAGTTAATTCTGACAGTATTACAAATGTTCTTTTTCTCTGTCATACTGGATGTGTTGGGAAGTGTTGTTCAAAAAATTCATAGAAACCCTGTTTAAATAACACAGTCAGTTGGGTTAATACAGTATTTATTCAGATGCTGAACAGCTTACCCTTCCTTCCCCTCTAATCATCATCCAGGTGGGAGGGAGCTCCACTCAGTACATAGGCTTTGAAACCACAACTCTTCTTCTGTTTTGAAGTGAACCCTGGCACACAGGGAGACTTTGGTATGACTCCCCTTGATTTTGGTGGGAGCTTGGTGTCAAATCATGGACCAGACCCCCTCTATGTCACTTTGGCTGTGAGGAAGAACCTTATTGTCAGCTGAAGACAGAAAATACAAGTCAGTGGTTTCATATTGTTAGATACTTCACTTTGAGTGGTAAATACTGATGTACTATACTCCCACCCTCCCTTTCCATCATCTTTGCTCTGTGCCACTGAGAACCCATCCCCTCACACTGGCTGGTGCAGCTGTTTGCATGGCTTCTCTCTGGGTGGCAGTGGAAGCCGAACCTGCGCTCAGAAACAGGCAGAGGTGGTGGTTTGGTTTTTGTCAAGTTATTTTTAAGCTGGGTGAGTTCCTTTATCACAGTTACAGAGCAGCCACATCTGCATTTGTGCTGACAGAACTGAGGGAATGGTGTGTACTGAGATTGCCACCAAGACCTTGTCTCATGAAACCATAGCATGTGCTAGGAGGGGAGGGATTGCCAACACAGAACTAGCACCTGGTGTAATGAGGCAAACATAAGGAGCCTTAGCATGAACAGAGACTAGACCCATAGATACCACAACAAAAATGTACTAACAAGGGACATGCTTCCAATGAGCAGTTTAAATGTCTTTTTTTTTTTTTTTTTTTTTTTTTTAATTAATGCACAGAAAGGGCTAAAAAAAAATTGAAACCTTGCTGTACTGTCAAATGGAGGAACAAGGAACTCTCACTGTTTGGAGGCTCCTTATTTCTCCAGTTCCTCAGGAATGGCTGATATTTGCCAGGAGAATGATAAAGTTGTTATGGAAGAAGGAGGAGATTGATAAACTTGTTACGGAAGGAGGAGGACTCAGTAAGGTGGCTGTGGGCTGCTGTGATTCTGCTCTCATGAAGAGCATATTGCCTGCTTTATTGTTGCACCTCTTTCTGGCATTATAAAAGTGTGTTACAAATTTTACAGAAGGGGAGAAAGGAAGAAAGGAGAAAGGGCCCAGGTATGCTGGCTTAGGGTTCTGCAGGCCTATTTGTCCTCTGATACTCTTCCAGCTCTGATTTCCTGTCCATAGCGAGTTGCAGCTCCTGCTTGATGATTTCGATCTGCTTCTCCAGCTCCGTAAGCTCTTCCACCACTGACATCCTAGCAATACCGAGGGACTCTGCTTTCCCGTTGGTTGTTAAGGAAGCTGGAGTCTCTCTCTTCACCGGTGGCAGTGGGATGTCTTGGTGCTGTTGGACCATCACCTCATTTTGCCCCTCATCAGTGCATATATATTTTTTCCGGTGGCTGTTGCCCAGATTGGCTGTATTCCACACAGCATGCTGGCTATTCCCTATATGGGACCTCAATAGAGATGTGAGAGTTAATATGAAATCCGAGCCTGCCCTGTTGTGTATGCAGCCCTCCCCTGTGAGCCATCTTATTGGAAAAATACGATGCTACTGTTACGAATTATACATAAATACCAGTAATTCCCTCATCCTTCGGATTATTTTTCTTGAGAAGCACAAATCATGAATGTAAATGGCCAGATTTTTGTGATTAACCATTAGCAGAGACTAGAACAGAATCCTAGACTTCACCATCCTTCCCAAAAACATTTTTATTAGTTATGAAATTGCAATCTTTCCAACTCTAGTGCAGGAAAATGTGTGTGCTCCAAAGCTTTCTGAAAGCTTCTGTGGTTGCAATATCCAAAATTTATTACAGCGTTAGTCCTTTGTGTGTTAGTGCCCTGTGCTAGCTTGGGCATTTGCTCACATGGAGGAGGAAAGTGGCTTCCTAGAGTTAGTGTAGAGATGAAGGGGAAAGTCTACCATTTAGATGAAGTCTTGAGTAGCTGCTTGTGCTTTGCAGGGCAGACATGATGATGTGGTGTAACCAAACCTTGCAGGTACAGGTAATTCCTGAGATAATATTACAGAATTTGGGGTTTGTGTGTTGGGGGTGAAATTCCCATTTGGGACCTTTTTCAAATGCTTCAAATTTTCTTGTGGAAAAGTCTTTCTAAAATATTTTGACTTGAAAGAATCTTTTCCCTCTTTTTTTTGGAACTTTGCTCTGCAGCCTTCCCAAATCATGGCACCTCCCAGAATATGTTTCTGACTAAAGAAGCACCCTTTGGCCTCCCAGCTGGAATGGAAGTTAGCACAGAGTTTGCTGTTGTAGTAGATGAGCTTGGCTTTCCTTCCTGCTTTACCTCTTCAACAGACAGTTTATAAAATGAAAGCATTTTATTCATTTTTATTCATTATTCATTTCTTCATTTTATAAACTGAGGTTGAATGTCACAGGGCCCTAGTTATTTGCCTATGCTTTACTATGGGAGTAATTAATTACCTAAAAACAAGGGCAGTGAACTTACTCCAAAAAACTAACTATAGGATGGGGGTGCTTTTATTAGCTGTATGAAAAATCATGGAAGAATAATATTTCTAGATTTAATACTTTCTGTTGGAAACAACTAATTTCCACTTCCTTCCCTTGTCACTTCTATTTTTTTTTTTTTGTTTCTGTTACTTTTGGGGTGTATTAGATCCATAAGTAGATATCCAGACACAACACGCAAAACTTCCTACCTCTTTTCTACTCTTTTTTTCTTCCGCTGGCGTTTGTCTTCAATAAATGAACTGTTCAGAGCACGATGTAATCTCTAGAGGGAAAAGAAGAAAATAAATTAGTAAAAGCAAGATAAGAATAGCTCTGTAAATAGTTAAACAATTTGGGCTTTATGTGATGGACGCCAACATAAGATATTTTGCACATTCAAGGATACAAGCAATCTCTGTGCTTTGTCATTACCACAAATTTATTTTCCACAAGTTTCCCAAGGAAGGGCAGTCTGAAAGTTTGACAAACAGAGTGCGGAACAGTCTTTGGCGTTAAAATTCCTCAGAAGAATGGCAAACCATTACTTTCTAAAGGATCTCTTTCACTGTGGTGCTTTAAAGCAGTAGGTCTTCTTTTTTGTGCTTTTTGCTTCAAACTAACCTCTTAGAGCAAACACTTAGAGTAGTTTTCTTCCATTGTTTTCCCTACAGCAGTGACGGAGGTTATCCAGCACTTCCTGCATGCATCAAAAGTTTAGGAACCCATAACAGTGATATAAAATGTTCTGGTTAGCCAGTTCAGCACAACACCAGTGCTGCTTCTGATGTCCAAAAGAGTTTTAAGGTTATATATGCAAATGGAAAGGCTTAGCAGTTGTGGATATTTGAACTGTTTCCTCTGTGCTTCTCATTCTGCTGTTAAGTAACTCTCTTCAAATTCCAGAAGCTGCTGTCATATTTGAAATGCTAAACATCTGTGCACTTACAACCTTTTATACCTTGTTCTTGTTCAAGCTTTCTTAATCAGCCACATGGGGTTACTTCTGAATATGTACCTGACTTGTATGGAGCCAGTATTTCATCTTGGATTTCTTCTTGATTCGTGGTAAGACCAGTCTGTACACAATGTGTTCCCCAATGGTAGTGAGAATGGACAAACCAAGGCCAATGCATAGCATTACGAAGAGCCCAGAAAAATGTTTGATCCCCATCTGGAGCGTCTGTGAATGAAATAAGAAAGTAGGCTGTTAAGTGTATTCTACTAGCTTCTGTTTTCTCATTTGGAAGTGTGGTGTGGCCTCTATCACAGTGGTCACATACTGCAGAATAATCTGGATACAGTTCACAGCAAAGCTCCTCAGTGCTGCAGAAAGCTCAGTGTTCAGTCAGAGCAAAGGACCTCATGGGAATGAGAATCAGCCAAAGACCATGGAAATCTTGTGCAGTTTCCCCAATGAGATTAAGTGTCGAACGCATACAAGAATCCAGTATTTTTGGTGTCTTTGCATTTGTAAAAGCAAATACTGCTTGACTTGCTCTACAGTCAATAAACTGTAGAGCAAGTCCTTCATCAGCCATGAGTTAAGACCAACTGTTCATATTTTCTGGGAACTGATCATTCCCCTTTTTGTGCTTTACCCCTGATGGAAGGTCATGAAAAAAAAAAAGTGTTTTGAAGTAGTAGCACAAACACAGCACCTCTCCATTTGCTACATCAACAGGACTGAAACTGTGTGTGTTAGGAGCCCCAGCTGCAATTGTGAAAAACAGGAACACTCCCACATTGTCCTGCTGAATCACCCTTTTCATGTAGAGTAGGAAGCTTTTAATTAAATTGAGTTTCTTATTCACATTAACTAATTGTATTTTAAGACCAAAAAAACACACACAGCAACAATCTCTACAACACCTGCACTCTGATGTGTAGGTCAGGTTTACATGTTACGTATAATCTTAGTATCTTGATCCTCATGCCTCTATAGGTCAATTATAAGTGTATCAATAGCTAAAATCTCAAGCTAAAAATTACTGCCCACAGGCTGCTTGGGAAATATTTCCAAGAATACAAGTTCTACTTGTGCCTTTCCATTAAAGAACGCTGTTCCCCTAGTCAGAAAAAAAAAAGAGGCAGAGAATTGCTTGGGTAGATTTTATGTCAGATGATATCTGGGATGCTATCATCCTGGTTTACTGACCTCTGTGTTCCTTCAATTTGTTGTTAGTTTGGTGGGTGGGTGGTGGCAGGGATTGTGCTTTTTCATGACTGTAACTATAGTTGATTAATGGTGAGTCTGTTGATGTTGAAGGCTTGGGAATTCTTTTTTGTCCTTTTGTTGGATGATTGTGAGCAGTATTTCGCTCATCTGGTTGTCATATTTTATTTCTGTTACTTAAAACACAACAGGAGATAGCATATTGCAGATGTTTAACAAGAGCAAGGGTTCAGCAGTCTAGCAGAGTAAGAACTTTTGTATGTGGCCCTGGCAATGAAGTCTTGTTTTAGGGGTTCTCTGCCAAAATCAACCTGGTTGCCCGGCAGCGCACTAAGCAGAATTTTTGGGAGGAGAATTTTTGTACCAGTGAATAAACACTTCAATGGTGTTGAAAGATACAATGGGGATATAAAAGCAATTTCTAAAGAAATAGTGCAGCCTGGAAAGTAAAGAGAAAACACACTAGAGTGATTCTGGGATGGAAGGCAGTCCGAGTCTTGGCACAAGGGTTTTCTGATTCTAGGAGTCCAGCAGTCCAACTTAAAAGCAGAACTTTCCTCTCAACACTGGAATTTCTTACTGGCAAGAACCTGTTGTCCCATACTTTGTCTTTCCAGTTAGGGGAATAGGAGGGCAACACAAAAATCACAGGAGATAACGCTTCAAACCACTCAAAAAGTGCTTGACTGGAGGTCTGTGTGACCTGGCCTCTTTCTGTCAATTAGCAACAGAAGCCCAAAAATTTAGTCCAGGTAGCATAAAAGCAGACTGAGGCCCCACATGTGAACTTTTTCCAAGGTCTTTAAAGCCAAGACTTCAATATGGCCCATCTCTGAATTCAGCACATGTAAACTTCTGTAAGAAGCAAAAAAACTGCTACCTGTACTAGCTGAACATGCCAGTTAAATGTGCTTTCACTAATTCTCTAAGAAGCATTAATGCAAATCACTTGCCTTCCAAAAAGAATATTCAAAGCCAAGTATGAAACAACTTCCTTAGAGATGTAGAGCTAACAGTAAATACAAAAATAAATTGAATGAGACATAGAATAATAACAATTAAAAAGGAGTAAGTTTGCTTTGTTTATATGATCCAAGCCTACTATTTGGTGTCATAACAGTCTAAGGGTGGGCATTGCCAGTAACTTCCTCAGTGGCAGAAACCTTTGAATCGGCTGGCGAATATCCTTTTGCTTAGCTACTTGAGAAGTAATGTGAAAGTCCCCAGAGGCATGGGAGATTAGTAAGGAGGCCCAATCTGATAGTGTTAGGTACAGAAGGGAGCATTTATATTGCTCTGAAAATAGGAAATAGTTTTAATGGACTATGATAAACTGCTAGCTATTCAAACTAATAAAAATTTAAAAAAGACACGCAGTGGCAATTGCAGTGGGGATTCCTGCAAATGTGAGATGTCTCCTCCAGCCTGAAGTCAGTGTTTGATGCCAGCCCAGTACTGCTGCAGAGAGAATATCTGGCCGACATCCTACATGAAATATAATTCCCTTATCTTGAGTAAAACTGCTCTGATTTGTGCTGATGAGAGTCTGGCTCATTGTCCTCTCAGCTCTGCAGAATAATTTTCTACCTTCCCTAGAAAAAGGTGAAAGAAATTCCAGCACTGGCATCTCAGATGCATTTTTCACTTGTAATGGATAGCTTTTGAAATTGGCCCAAACAAGACATCTTTTCCTAGGAAAGGAAATGCCAAAACAAAGCATCAATAATATTTCATCTGGCAGTAAAGAAGAATGCATTGGAAGAGCTTGAGATAAAGGCTGCACAGTAGATGGACATTTCTGAGACTAAATTCAGTTGGGAAATTAGGTAGGGAAGAAACAGTAACCACAGTGTATTTTACAGTATATGGAATGATTTATCACAAAATTAACACATCTGCATGCCCTTGTAGAAAACCAATTTATCAGCTGTTCATAATTCCTGTAGACACACACATGTTAAATATTCAAGGAAACTATCTAATAGAGGCAACTCTCATTTTTTAGCTTCATGCTGATCAGTATCAGAGCAGCAAGCTCTACAACTTATTTTGTAGTTTGTGTATGTGTTTGTGCATGTGTATATAGAACCAATTTGGAAAGAGCAGCAATAACCTGGATTCTCTGTGTCACTGCTTTCCCTCTGCTGAAGTGGCAATGGTCAGAGGTGTGTGTGTTATGTCTTTGCTGGCAAAAGAAAATCAACTGATGATTATTTTTTCTTAGAAATAAAAGCCCATAATGTCATGTATTTTCCATTAACCTAGGATAAAAACATGGTCTTTGTTCTAACTTTGTAATCATAAATTCAGGAGGTAGCTCCTTGCATTTTAGGAGAAGAATCTCAATTATGCCCATGTAAAGCAATAAACAACCATAGACAATCCTGTGATGATTGCAGCTAATCGGTGCTGAGCAGTACACTGGCAACAGCCTCTAAGTTATTTTCCACTTGCAAATTGGGAAATCGTCAGTTTCTGAAACAAACAATTACAAGAAAAGAAGTGGAGGTATCTGTTTCTTTATATATGCTTGGAGAGACTTTTCCAGTTTATTAGCCCATATCTGCAACTGCTACTCAAACACTTCCTGCTGTCTCTTCTGTAGTGATACGCTTTTTCTTTGAGCCCTCAGTAGAAGGAAGGAAATGCAGAGAAGGGAGTTTGATATTTGTGTTCTCTTTGAAGGGGGGAGCAGAGACAAAAAACAGCACTCAGTGATTTTATTATTTGATTTAATGGAAAAAAACTCCTGCTTTATTCCCTACTACAAGACTGTAAGTAGTTTACTCTCCCTGATTGTACTGAGAGGGTGAATAAGTTACTGAGAGGGTGAAGTGGGAATAAATACCTCTGTGGTCCAGCTTCGACTAAGTAGAAGCCTCTAAAAATTTTTGTGGATATTTTGCAGGTTGTCAGAACAGCAGTGGCATTGGTGTACACATTCCTCAACCCAAAGACTAAATAGCGGTATCATGTGTGTATTAGTTACAGTAATACACTATCCTTTCTGGTAGCATTTTCCCAAGGATTTCAGAAAGCTTTGCTGAGATCAGGAAGTTAAATTTTGCAGAACCTTTGTGAAGAAGGAATTATTCTCAGCTTTATTAGGGATAAATGGATATGAAGGGCAGATATCTAAACTCATCTGGGCATCTCAGTAGGTCT
This sequence comes from Neopsephotus bourkii, assembly GCF_033783945.1. NCBI lineage: Eukaryota > Metazoa > Chordata > Aves > Psittaciformes > Psittacidae > Neopsephotus > Neopsephotus bourkii. The sequence goes on from NW_026902006.1 coordinate 399,706, forward strand.
GCAAAATCCTACTGATGTTGATGCTTGTATTTAGGTAACTAAGCACTATTAAAACCTGTCCCTCTCTACAGAATGGGGCATTTCTTGTAGCTGCAGAGATGCTGTTGTTTATTTATCATTGGTTCTATGGATGTCTGTGCTTTCAAGAAGTAGCAGCACTGAAATAGTATGTATTTGATCTCTTTAGGGAGATTATCCTTAGTGAGGACCAGTGACCGTGGCTTTAGAGTTTCAAGTGCCAAATTTTGAAATACTGCAAATCACTGTCTCGCATCAGCCATAATTAGCAAGAATTAGTACAAGGCAGATTTATAAGAAATCTGTCAGAGTACCAGGAAAAAAAAAAGAATATTTCCAAGGCTGTACATTGTCATGTGTCTCTTGTGTGCAGATTTACTTTCTAAATTAAAGTATGAGAATACATCACAGGGTTTGGTGTGGTAAATTGCAAACTGGCTTTGGGGGTTGGACTAGAGGATCCCAAGAGGTGTCTTCCAGCCCTAACAATTCTATGATTCTGTGATCCTATTTTATTCTCAAATTAGCAAGACAAGTTCCTTTCTCCTCTTGTTGTGAGGACTTCTCCACTGATCTGGAAAAATACTCCCTTCTGTAATAAATCTTTTTCTTTCAAGTAATCCATTTTCCGAGCCCTAGTAGTGAGAAGAATCACAGAATCATAGAATCATAGAATAGTTAGGGTTGGAAAGGGCCTTAAGATCATCAAGTTCCAACCCCCCTGCCATGGGCAGGGACACCTCGCTCTAAAACATATTACCCAAGGCCTCATCCAACCTGGCCCTGAACACTGCCAGGGATGAAGCATTCACAACCTCCCTGGACAACCTATTCCAGTGCCTCACCACCCTAACAGGAAAGAATTTCCTCCTTATATCCAATCTAAACTTCCCCTGCTTAAGTTTTAACCCATTACCCCTTGTCCTATCACTACAGTCCCTAATGAAGAGTCTGTTCCCAGCATCCCTATAGGCCCCCTTCAGATACTGGAAGGCTGCTATGAGGTCTCCACGCAATATACATATATACATATAATCTGAATTAGATACTGAGAATATGTTTCCGTCTGTGATATCACAGGCTGGTGAACCGGGAAAAACAGCTTTGTCTTGTCAGGTAGTGAACTTTTTTTTTTTTTCCAGTTTCCACCAGTGAATCTAAATCTGGTGCTCATTTCCTGGAGGCTGAAAACATGCTTCCTCAGACTCTGTTGTCAGACTCAATACTCATATATTCCTTTCCTCAGGACCATTATGGAAAGTATTTTTTACCCAAGGGCAAGTCCAGATGCCACTGCCTCTTCACTCAACGTCTGTCATTTTGTAATACTCTTCTTCATAATGTTCCCAGTCCTGGCAGTGAGCAAGGGCCAGCTTTCCTCCCCAGACAGCCTATGTCAGACTGAGTAAATTGTCTTGGCAGCAGAATCTTTTATCCTGTTCTTCATGTTCGTTTTTCACACACTCGTAACAAAGCACCATGAAATGTGACTGATGGGCAGATTTGATTTATGAGCACCGGGCAGTTTGTTCCCTTTGTGGAGGGGTCTACATGGCCTTCCCTTGACTCCTACAGCACATCAGAGACAAATGTACATACCAGAGCTTCAAGGTAATGGCTAGAAAACTGGTTGTCAGGTGATGGATATAACAAAAAAGGAAACTAACTCTTGATCCTTAAAGAGAGTAGGCAGAACTCAGAGCACAAAAGCATGATTTTCTGGATAACAACTGATAAAACTGTGGCAAGATGAATGAGGCACTGTCTAATTGTGCATCCCAGGTGATGCCAAAGCCAAAGATCACCTGTTCAGTCACAAGGTCAGTTTTGAACAAGTTCATTCAAAGACTCTAGCGCAGAAACATCAGTGGATCACACCACTGATGAGAGAGGAAGAGAGGATGAAAGGACTTCGTCTTTGCTGCGTGCCTGGTCTTGATCAGATAGAAACCCATCATCAGTGACTGATCTCCACCCTTAGCAGTATGGACCCCTCCCTCAGGCATCATCTGGAGGTGCATGGCACTATGCCTTCCCCCGTGTCACCACCCATGGTAGTGGGTCTGCAGTAACAGTCACACTGTGTGTGTGTTTATGTATGTTATCATAAATGTCAGGTTAGATACTGTTTGTGTGAAGTATCAGTAAGTTATTGATATTAATAGCTGGGGTATAGTCATGTAACAATATATTTTTTATTCCATGTATTGGTTGTTATCTGACTGAACTGACAGTCTGTGTGCAAATCAGTCTCCAAGTTCTAGAGCTTCAGTTCTCCTGTGACACTTGCAAATGGAGAATGTAAAAGCCTTTCAAGTGAAATAGAACATACATCTTACGTGGTAACACTGTAAAAAATGTAGCTTAAACGCTATGAAAGTCTGTACACAGCTTTTTGCAAAGCCTGACTGCTCCCTGGTCCAGAAGGGGCTCTTCTCTTTCACTCTGTCTTGAAAAACCATGATATGCCAGCTCATCTCCTGAACGCTTTGCCCTGATCATTACTGCCTGGTCTGAATACTCAAAACCATTGCTAATCGACGGACAATTTGCCTGGTCAGGCCATCCACCCTGCCTGCTTTCATAGTGGCTTTGTGCCAAAGCTGTTCTGCTACCATGAGCAGAAAGTTGCAAAGCTGCCAATTAACTATATTTTGGTTCCCTAAAACGCCACAGAAAGAAAGAATTAGATGTCTCTCCTGAGCTAGGGGGGAGCTAACGAGCTGTAAAGTCCTAGGAGCCTGGCTGGGGCTAGTGGCATTAATGAGAACAACAGCAGGGTAGAGGAAGGTCTAAGTGTGTTATGTGCAAGTTGAAAATGAATGACACTGATTATGTCCATACGTAATACGCGCAGATCTAACTCTGCCAGCTCCACTAGCCTCCTGCACTATGCTCTGGCCTAAGTAGGGACTTAGTAAATTTACAGCAAAGAAAATCCTTAGAGACTAGAATATGATAATTTTGAATCAAGAGTACTCGAGTGATATTGCTAGTGACCAGCAACCAGCATGAAGAGCCACCGTGACCAAAGATTACTTCTGGTGGAGAGCATAAGATGCAATCCACTGAAGCAATTTGTCCCAAGTTTGAGTTAGCTGCATCATCCATGAATGGGTGCTGGCCAGAGTAATATGCCTTGTGCAGGTGGGTTTGCTGAAGAGGTTCATACGAACAGTGGAGATAAGCCCTACTGAACACTGGAACAGGCTGCCCAGGGAGGTTGTGGAGTCTCCTTCTCTGGAGACATTGAAAACCCGCCTGGACACGTTCCTGTGTAACCTTATCTAGGTGTTCCTGCTCCGGCAGGGGGATTGGACTAGATGATCTTTTGAGGTCCCTTCCAATCTCTAACATACTGTGATACTGTGACCTCTGCACTTTCAAACACATCTTTATTTGGTTTCTCAGCTTGAGGAGTCGCTGCAAATTTTCCAGCCCCAGTATGAATCATGCCTTTCTGAGCCAACTCTGTTTTCAAATGCAATTTAGAATGAGTAGATAGAAGTGGAAAGAGCTAGCAGTGCGTTCTACCACAGGCAATAACTTTCTAGCGTAAGATTAGAAAAAGTGATGGGTAGGAAGATGAATCTCAAAACAAATCCAAAGAAAAATCAACCTTGGTGGGCAGGAGTGGCAGGTGGATAAGAATCAGGTGTGGCCTAAAGAAATAATGACAAAAAGGGAAGATGGATATTTTACCCATTTAAAGGCTATACTGATCAGTATTTCACCTAAGTATATTCCCATTTTGGGGTCACTATTCTTGGTCAACAGGTGCAGTGTGTCACAGACCGGATTTATTGAAAAGGCAGACAATAGAAAATACAAAGCCTTAGCCCAGCTATCAAAAAGCTATCTTTGGTATGTAATACGTGTGAATGAGTACCCACATAGAAGCTGAGACTTTTTCTGAAAATGAATTAACAGCTTCCGTGTGAAGCCTCATCCACACTTCAGCTAATCTGTTGAATGTTACTGTGACTGACTGCAGGTAACACAGATTTCTGGTTGCACAGGAGTAAAGGGTACAAACTGACAAAGATAACACCACAGATAGCTCCTATGCATCTTGATGCAAAGACGGGGAAACTATGCTTTAGAAAGGGGTCTGCTGCTTGGCCCTGTTTTGTTTAGTAGATTTGTCCCACCTATGAAACTGAAGGCTCTAAAATGTGCAAGTTCTTGGCTAAGAAGAGTGGATGAAAAGGAGGGGACACTCATGGGAGAGGTCACAGAAGAATTCAGAAAAATGAAGGTCTGGACTTAGCAGAGCTTTCCCCAGAATGGCACAGACTTACAATTTTCTGTTTCTCCTTACTCTGCTTACATAAAGCTTTTGAGTGTATGAGGATTTGTTCAAAGACAAAGTATTTGAGTGACTTTTTAGAGTCAAGTCAGTCATCTGAACCAGCTTGTTAGATCTTGGCCTCTGAAGAGAAACTCAGTTATGCATGTTTGGGTTAGCACAATGGAAAATCAAATAAGGACTACAGTCAGATACCCAGCCCCAGAACAGCTAGACCTGCCTTACTTTCCGATCATCATATGGAGGTTACAACTCAAAAGGCTGAATTACTTTGAAGCACAGCATCTTAAAACGTCCCTTAAAACCCCATGCTTAAAACCTGTTCAAAAGTAAGAAAAATGGAATTGCATGGGATTATTCATGTGACAAAATCGGTGATTTCTTGTAAGACTGCAGCAGCTTTTTTCCCCATCTCCTCTGCCTTTATTGGCAAGCCTCGGGGAAGGTTTGAGTACATAAACCATGTTGGGTTTTTTATGCCATGAGCACAGGGAAGTCTAAGGCTTACCTGGAAACTAGTGACTCCCAGTATTGCTTCCCTGAACATAAAGGAATTAAAGAAAATCACAGAATAACAGAATGATTTGGGTTGGAAGAGACCTTAAAGACCATCTACTTCTGTCCCTCCTGACACAGGGAGGGACACCTTCCACTAGACCAGGTTGCTTAAAGCCCCGTCCAGCCTGGGGCTGAACACTGCCAGTGATGGGGCAGCCTCAGCTTCTCTGGGCAACCTGTACCAGGGTCTCACCACACTCACAGTGATGAGTTTCTTCCTAACATCTAATCTAAATCTCCCCTCTGTCAGCTTAAAGCCATTCCCCATTGTCCTGTCATTACCTGCCCTTGTAAAAAGTCCCTCTCCAGATTTCTTGTAGGCTCCTTACGGTATTGGAAGGCTGCTATAAAAATGCAGGAAAATTGTATCGTCTTCCCTCATATTTTTAAATTGAAAAAGGCTTTCGGAAGAATAACTTTAAAATTGACATGCTGCCTATGAGATTTTCTCTCTGGTTTGAATTCAGTGTTTGTTCTATCTTTGTTCATTTTGCTTTTCTGCACAAAAGACAAATCTAGCTGGTTTTATAATATGCCCTCTGTAGTTTGGTTAGCCAGGTCTTATTTACTCTACTACTGTATTTGTTGTGGCAGAAAAAAGTTCCTGTTCTAGAGACAGTCTTGAGATCCTAAGGCTTAGAATAGTGGTCATCAAACTTTTTTTGATAATACACCTCTATTAGTAATTTTTCGAGCATGCACTCCCCATATATGTGTACTTATTCTTAATTTATATATAGCTGCATTATTGGATTTCTAATATTTTCTTCCTGCAAGGCAGTGCATTGTCTCGTGGGCTTAAAGAAGCAAATATATATTATTATATATATATATTATATATTATGGGGGAATATATATTATGGGGGAAAAACTAAAAAATTAGTTTTATGTTTAATAAATATATGTTTAGAATTGATTCTGTGTCTTAGCTATTTCTCTAGGGATACACAGAATACAGCCCTGGATACAGCTACTGAAGTAAGATTCTCAGGATCAGAGGAAGCTCCCCTCTCCATCACTGAGGAATTATCAAGCAGATAAATTTGTCTCTGGTATAAAAGTTTTACATTTTAAGACAACTGTAATTAATACCATTACTATTTTACTGAGGTTTCATTCAAAAGGTTGTATTAAAATGTAGAGTAACAAGAGGTCATTGAATGAAGTGCTTGTCAGAATCACGTATGTCAGCTACATTAAACAGAAAATTCCCCAAATACATGTCTTGTTAGATGATAATATAATCTTCAGATGAGATAATCAGAAATAACAGTGAATGCACACTTTTTTAAAAATGTGCTTCCTTCTGCTGAATTAATCACAGAATATTAAAAATTGCAAGTTGAATAAAAATCAACGGATTTTTTTTCTATGAATGTCTGATGTTAAAATACATTTAATATTGACACAATCTTAATGAGAATGCAAAAAATGTAGTGAGATGCAGAAATATCCCAACGATCTATGTATTGAAAAAGTCAAATGCAGATTTTCTTTGTCTTTTCTCTAAAATATGCTAGTTTTCTAGTGATTTAGTCCACAGTTGGAGATTTGCAGTCAAGATTCTCAAGTGACTATTGAAAAGTCGCAATCAAAGCCTTAGCAAATGGGCTTCTCTTTAGAGGAGCATGGCCATGCTACCACTTTCTCAGGGAACATGTGGGATTGGTTTGGTATTTGGCTGAATGCTCTGAGGAGATACCATATTTCTAGCTACATGTTTTGTACCAGTAAGAATACATAAGCAATGTCTTTTGGAAGACCTTAAGGTAAACGTGTATGCTCTAAGCTTCATGCATTGCTGTATCTTTTAATTCCTCAGTACTTTTATTTCCTTGACAATCTAAGAGACTTGACAAAAACTTGCTATTCTGGTAAGAGGAGTCTTCCTCTCATAAATAATGGCCTACATCTTCAGCTGCCATGAGCTGGCATATTTCCTCTGATTTGATACCACGATGTAAATCCACAGAGATTTACTTCCATTTCGGGCAGATCTACATAGATGTGAGTCTTTTCTGTTCTTGGCATGATATCTTAGTGGACTGTTTCTAGGTTGGTCCTATCTTTGGTACATGTAGCTGCCATCTGTGTTAGGAAGCGATCAGGGTTATATTAGAAATTTGGGATGTATTAAATTCTAACTCCTTCTGCTTCTTTCGCTCTTGCTTTTGGTCTCCCTGTTAGCGATTTTAGCTATTGCTCCTGATATTTAGCTATTGCTCTACACATCCTGTAGATGCCGCACATAATTGAGTGGAATCAGATATATCTGTTAAGCGGTGTGCCAGATGAGTTCTGTTAATAATATTTTACATGCCCTATTTGTCTCCAGAAGGGCTCTCTCATGCATGCACTGTGTGCCTAACTTAGCAGCACAGTCTTGCTGATATTTTTCTTGTGCTCTGATCTGAATGCTGCTGGGCATAGCATCTATTGCTTTTGAAGCTTAATGCTTTACTTCAGCTGCATCCCTTCTCTGTTGTGTGTGTATGTCTACTGCACACTGTAAATGAGGGGAAATAATCATCAACTTGAACAAATCCTTATTTATGTGACCCAAGCTTATCACTTACCTCCGTGACAGCGAAGCTTCTTTTCCCACATGGAACAACCTTGTACCATTTGTCGTGCAGAACATCCATGAAACCATGGGACTTGTACTGACTTATCAGGTCAGAGATGTTTGAGGTGAGTGGAGAATTGGGGGGAAGACCAATACCATATCCTAGAAGGAAAAGCAACACAATCATTTCTCTTTTAGTTGTCTGCTTTTTCCTAAAGTATGTTCATTTCAGTTGTCAACTACCAGTGTGGCAGAACAAGCTGGCATTCTGTTTCAGCAAGCCAGTTGAAACCTGGATGCTGGCTTACTGTGGACTGAGAATGATAAGACTTTTTGCTGTGCAAAATAAACTAACCTAATACAAACAAGACATACTCATTCAAAACTATTAAGTCCAAACAAGTAGTATGTAAATTTGGAGGCTCAAAGCTTAAGATGGAGTTACAGATAGATGAAAAAACCTGTGTTATCTCTAGAAACACAGCCTTTTGCATGCCCTCACCATGGGTTCTTCTTTTTTATCTTGATTAAGCAATGTAAAAGGGTCTTAATGCTAAGTAAACCACTCTGTGATCCCTTTACGTTGTTAGAGCAATGGATGTGACTGTGGTGTCAACTGTAACATTTTCTTCCTATGTATTTTCTGATGACAAGTTTTGTGCATGTAAATGTATATGGCAGCAGTCTGTATTGCTGTTACACAGTAATTTAAGGTCCAAGGGATATCCTTTCCATTTGTGCAATTCTGTTCTGGCAGTGACATGGACCTTCAGATAGTAATAAATACAGTTCTTAGCCGCTGAGTTGTCTTTTATCACATTAAAGTGCTGGTAAAGGACCTAGCGTAAATGAAACTGGATTCAGTAACTCTATGGTCCTGAAATTTGCAGAATCTGGGTTTTGATTTTAGAAAAACAAATACAGTTCGTACCTACAAGACATGCAGTTGCATACAGCGATGTCCTGCCAACTGCCTGTAAAGAGCACTTTCTAGTCCACTGTGGATTTTTTTCAATTCAGAATTCAGAATTTTGGACTGTATCCTTTAAAAAAACCCCAAACCAACCCCCCACAAATCAAAAAGTAAAACAACACAGGAAGAAAATTAACACCACCCCCACCTCCCCAAATGTACATGAATGGTAAACTTGCCAGCACAGTGGTTTGCTTTTCAATGATGCAGAATGATGTGGTGATATGTGTACCTGCAATGCAAGTCTCCCTTGCTGCTTACTTGTGTGCATTGTGCCTGTATTTCCACCTGAATGTAGTTGCTGACATTGAAGGAATGGCTTCAGAGAAGGCATAGCTAGGTCTCATGAATACCATTATTTGCAGCATATGTGTTTTGTAATTGGGTGATATACAGTCTGGTTATGTAAAAACATGTAGTTTGTGGCTTATTTGTATTTTTCTGTATTGAAATCTGCTTTACTCGATTCAAAGTTGTGGAAGCTGATGGCTTACTTCAGTAAATTTGACCTTTCTGAAATGGATGATTTATCAGGTTTCACGCACATAATGAAACATGTAGCTGAGCACACAGAAATCCTTCTACAGCTGCAACAGCTCTTTGTGCATCTATCTTCCCCAGTAACAAAAAGAACAGAAGGAAATGGATTGCTTTCAGGTCCCTGGTGTGAATTCAGATGGGAGACACTGATGAGATATATCAAAAAGAAGCGTTCTACAAAATGCCTACTGCTGGTGACTTGTAGCTGAAATGATTAAAATGCTCTGCTTCCTCTGGCCTTCATTTAGCATATTGCCTTCCTCAATCAGGTTTGAACATTTCTGAAAGAGGTTGTTTTAATGTGCAATAGGAGGGGCCAGAATGATTGCCCTTGGAGGGGAGGAAAGAGGGCGCTTCAATCATTTTCATTAGCCATCTATCACAAAAGTGATGCCTAAAGTCTCATAGCTACCAATGCTCACTCGAGCTGGAAGCAGCTTCACATAAACCTCCAGGCTGCCTTCTGACCTGTTCTTCGTTAATACACCAGGGCTGCAGCAGGCTACACAGCCAGGTAGGCTCCCTTCTTTAGCTTCAATTAGCTACAGATTCAGCAGGATTTTTAAGCTGACCTTTAAAAGAATAGTATTTTTCTGCTTCAAATGAGAAAAAAAAAGCTGTAGAACAGCATTTTGAACATATTTCATCGAGTTTTGAATGTGTATTTAAAGTGAGCCTACTTGTTTAGAGATGGACTGTCTCAGCACTTTAAGTAATTGCTATATAGAGCACAGCAACAGATGGTAAAAGTGGTCTGAAGGCATAAAAACCTCAAGAAAAGGGCGAAATCTTCTTTCTGCTTAATCCCTGAAAATTTTACCATAATCTTCCAGGGGTCCACAATTTTACCTGCATAGTTTCATTGACAATACCAAATCACAATAAAGGAAATGCAACACATGAGAAATAGAGTACTGCATTATAAAAGTCACTATTACCTTCAATGGCAAACGGCTTTCCCACAGTTAGAAGCTTGCAGTCAGCATCTATTGATACTTCATAATCTAAAAGTGCTTTATCCATGATGAAGGCATCGAGTTTCTCTGGATCATGCCTGTATTCAACATCAAAGTCAGAAACAGAATCACTTCACAGTCAGACTCAGTGATAGTTGCTGAACATTTCTCTATGTAGTTCTCTGGAAGATTACTGAATGAAAACAGAGACCAGGGACTGCTATTTGCACTCCTGCATTTAAAATGCAGAACTGATTTGTATTTTGAAGAATGAAACTATGCGTGAAATACAAAGTCTGTGCGAACTGGGCATGGGACTTATTTTGCTCCCGTGAAATCCTATTGATCTGAAAGGTGGCAAATACTACATTATGTTAAGACTTTTGACTCAATTGAAAGGTAGCATAAGGTTTTATTGGAAAAGATAAAAAGATTTCTAAAATACTAGCGCTGACTTTGTTTCTTTGTGATGTTAAAGTTATAATCATTAAGCAAAAATGCAGGAGAATAACCCATTCAAAGGTGTTTCTCCTCCTTTCTCCTTGAATATGAGGTAGATTAATCCTCTTCACCTAGATCAGCTTTTCTCTGTGTTCGTGAATAACACAATCATTTATGAATAGTACGCTTGCATAAATGGTGATATAAAAGAACAGTTCCAGTGCCTATTTTCATCGATCCAGGGACTGAACTCTCCACTCTTTTCACCTCACAGGTCCAGGTGTTCTCCTGATACGAAGTTACTTTACTTCATTGATTTTGATGGACAGATTCCAGTTTAAGTCAGAGAAACTTCCATGTATCTTAATTATCATGAAGATGGGTCTGGGAAAAATACATAAACAGGAAACAACTTCTGGTGGAAAATTCTCAAGCCATCTGTTATGCAACTTCTATGTGTAAAATGAATGAATTATTTCAGGCTTATTATCACCCCTCCTGTTTCCTGGTAGAGTAAATCAGTTGTGTGACCCCAGATTGTTAGGCACAAATGTCTCTGAAACACAGCGATACCATGAGTCCCTAAAGCAAGAAGACTTGGTGTTTATTACTTTTAAATCAGTCTAATATTTCTTTTAGTCATTTTAATGATACATGCTTTAAGGTTTCTCTCCAAGAACCATCTCTCCTCCCAGCATGCTGAAGATGCTGGGGAACCTCATTTGCAGCTTCAGCTTTTGCTTGGACTCTTTTTTTGCTGAATGTTTCTCTCTGCCTGTTGAAGGGCTCCCAAGCACAGAAACATGCCAGGATTTATACGTTGCCCATGCTTGATCACACCCTAGCAGTTACTGTGAAGCACTTTTCCCCTGGGAACACTCCAGCTGGTGCTACGCTAGCTTGCTTTCCAAGTATCACTCCCTCCAGGTAATTACATGCTTTCCTTTTCACCTGCCACACTCCCTTCAATGACTGTTTTGTGGGGTAAGTGATACTGAAAGTGGGAAACCCATCACCATCTCACTTCCATGCATTCTGGTCAAGGGACCAGATCTACTGTTTTATGCAGAGGCTCACTTTAGATATGCCACTCCATCTGGGGTTGCAGGGACATTGTACCGTCTCATGTACTCATGCATCTCTGGGAAGCTTTGCCTCACATAGTCTTCTGCGCTGCTTTCTCGCACGGTTCCAAACCGAAACCCTTGGGATGGGTGGTGGAGCTGAGGAGATGAAATTACAGATTAGCAGAGCCATTTGCCTCCTTCACATCTGGTATTTTGGTCTGCTATGTGAACAGTTTGTCAGAAATTCTCAGCCTTCACAGACCTGCCTCTGATGTTTTTCTGCCATCAGTTTTCCTGATTACAGAGAAAGTTTGAAAATACTTACCAGGTGGCTGATTAACCTGTTTGTGTAATATCAAGATTTTCTTTAAATGTAAAAATCATTCCCCTTGAGACACCCTGAACCCCCAAATCCAGGTTTTTAGTTGGCTTGTGTTTAAATAAATTAGTGTTTGAGGAAGTGTTATGAGAAGCCTCTACGCTACCTAGTACCCACTTTCTGGTGCCCAGAGTAACCAGTGAACAACCCTCAGTCTGGATTTGCTTTAGCAGGATGTCTTTTATTGATACCTTAAGAATGAGATTAAAGAATCTTCTGCAGAAAGGATAGCACAACCATTTCCCTTCTAGAAGCCTAGACAACCTACCACTGACTGCTGCTGTCTTTACTGCCATTCTTCACAGAGAATCTCAAGACTAAAGTGTTGTGGACACCAAAATGTCTCCACTGGGAGCAAGAAGTTCACCTCAGTACCTCTCACCACAGCCAAAGCTGTAAGGCAATTTTTGCACTTCTGTGTCCTTTCCTTCTCACAACTGGCTTCACCTGCTGTATTAAACCCCCCAGTAGTTTGGATGTTCACAGAAGTTTCAAAAGTTTCTGTTTCTGAAGTACCCTGCTTGTCTTTGGAGTGTTTAGTGACTCATGGGGAAATTCTCACATTGCAGTTGAGGTGTCAGGCAGTGTCCTCTACTATGCCAAGCACTTGGCTGAGATGGCTGAGTGTTGCCAAGATCATACTAATTGGAAAGCCTCCAGCAATGTACCAGCCTCTAAAATGTGGAACTTTCAGAGCACAAAAAGCCAAATAAAACTAAGGCTGAAGTAGCCATGCTCTATTTGCTTCCCAGGAAGCTCACGGTCTTCACAGAAGCTTGCAAAGATGATTCACCAAGACCATGCTCTGCTTTGCAAAGACCACACAAAGAGGTGTTCTGCTGGTCCATCTGGCTCTCTTCATTATTATCTACAGAAAACAGTATAGGGCAACACAAAGCTGTACAAAAGACATTTCCTACTGTTCTCTTCAATGACGCCACGGATGAAAAAGTGTAGTTAAGACTAACAAAGGTTGAATGTAAATGCATAGTCATCTGGTTCAGTCTGAAAAGGAATGGAAAAAGGTCTTTTGGATGGTATTTCAGTGTCTTGGAAGATATTAATATAATGCCTTTCTGCTAATTTTTACCTTAAAATGGGCAGGTACTTTCCATATCGTGCTCTGCTGATTGGGTCCCAGTGTTGCAACCCAGGAACAAGACTGGTGGCACAGAGGAAGTCCTGCTATGTTTTCAGAGGTGTTCTGGACTTGATGACCACAGAACAAGCAATGCACAGTGTGCCTCCATCTGGCACTGGCCATAGTGCTTGCTGTGCCAGAAGGACTGTGGGCGCAGAGGGAAATGTTCCTGCCTGCAAGTGTGGAAGCAATATTCAAGTGCCAGAAGGCATAAATAGCAGAGAGCTGTGCTGTGACAATACATTATGGAGACTTCCAGCACAATGCTGTCAACCCAAATCTAGGTCTACCCTTGAGACATTGAAGATGACCTGCTTGAAGAGTAAGTTTAGAGTGGGTTCCATACACTCAATGCCCCAAGAAGCTTGTCACCACAGTCAGCACTATTTTTTAGGTTTTACTTCTTTGAAGTTTCAGTGAAGAAACTGAAAACCCCTGAGTCTCAAAAGTGAACCACAGTGCCACCTTCCAATCCAGCTTAGGTGTTGGTTGTGATATTTGTGGCCCACCTAATGATGTCAAGTACAGCTGGTGATCCTGACTTCACTGGGAAGTATCCCTCACTCAGAATGTCACCAGTGTCTACATCTAGCTAAATATTTAAGCCTCTGTGAGAAAGACTAGAACAAAAGAGAAAGCAAACTGCACCTTCATGCAATTTTCTGTTCCAAATGCTTTACTGAGGACTGTCCATGCTTTGATTTGTGTTGGTCACTTTGTCAAATTTCACCTCAAATGGTGACAATATTGGAATACGTATTAGATTAAAATTCCATCTGGCTTAATATCCTGTTGCAAGCAACACCATATGTGTGGTGGGAAGTCTTGGAAAGTCTATGTAAGGAAGTTGTAGTGATCCCCTGCATCTTATGCTCTACTTGCTTCTGATAATCTATGCTTTCTTAAGCATAATTATGTGTCTGCAACACTGTATTTGATGACCCTTACTCCTTGTATGAAGGATAAAACTTAATAGTGTTTTAATCCTCTGTGTCTTTTGGGACTTCCAGTTTTTTTGTCACTGCTGCCTATCCACATGAGGAAAAGGCTTGCTTGCAGCTACATGAATAGTGGATTAACAATGCAAAATGATGCCAAAAGCAAATAATGGACTACCTGCAATGTCTTTGCTGCTAATCTACTAAGACTGCTAAGCATCACAGAAGATAAAAACCTCATGATGGAAACAAGGCTCATCAGTTGTCACTGCTCCTTTCTTTTTGTAGTCCTCTCCTCGGAAGAGTCTATGAAAAGATGGAAACCATAAATATCTCTGTCCCGACAGGATAGGTAAATGTAGTCTTCCTGTGAGTCTTGCCTTATCTCTTTCTTTATCTTTTCTGTTTCTCATTGTCTGTTTCATGTTTCTTGAATTTTAAGGGTCCTATATTGAAAGAGTCAGTCTTTCAGTTCTCTTTAAACTAGCAACAACATCCTAATATTTAGGGCTTCAGAGAAATCCTGAACTCTGAAAAATTAGCTTTTGAAGAGTCACAATTTTAAGAATCAAGATTTTTTTTTTTTAATTAACTGGTGATTTGGGGGAGACAGTTACTTTCTTATCAAAACCAGCAAACATGAAAGCTGTCTTACTGAGAAGGAACAGTTCTCAAAATTTACTAGTATGTGGATACTACAGTTCAGTGTATAGTCCTGTGTTTTTTCATTCAAAGCTCAGTCAGTGTGAAGGTGAATAACCATCACAAAGGTGGTGATGGATGGACAATAGGACCATTTGTACTTTCTGCATCCATAGAGAAGCCGGAGATTTCCTAGTGATTCAAGTATAATTAAAAATAAATTAATGCAATACCTGCAGTTCCATCCCCAGACACGAGTTTTCTTGGTACTCAGCTTAGATAACCTTACAAGGTCCCTCCTAAATCAGACATCTACAGCTGTAACAAATCGAAACAGCATTTGTTTTGACCTAGAGAGCCTTTCAGGGAAAACAGCTTGACAATTCCTTGAACCAGATGTAAAGAAAGTTATGGGTACAGATGATACATTCCTCTTTATTCATCTCTTTAGCTGTCAGACCTCCCTTCTGAAGAACTGGGAGCAAAGGAAATCACTTGTTTTTAAAAGGGTCACTGCTATAGGAGTAACTGCTCCTCAGCCAGTAGTACAGGCTTGGTACTTCCAAGCAGCCTCTCCATGCACTGCATGGGAGCTAAGCATTGCTGCCACATGTGGGACTTGTTAGTGTTTACTGACTAACCAGCCCTTCGAATGTTAGTTAGCAAGGCCACCACAGTGAACTGCAGACTATGTTGGCTGAGCTGCTGAGTGGGAGAAACAGGTGAATGCCAACGGCATGGGCAATGTAACTGTGTACATGAATATACAAATGAAGTAGTAAAAAAACAGTGTTTTTCAGGGATTAAAAAGCTATTTAGTGTTGCTGGTTAGTGGCTTTCCCCAAAACGTTGAAGTTTCTGGCAGTTAACAATAAAATTTCTGCAGCTCGAATACTGGATATCACAGATTTTATATTACTAAACTCAGTTTCAGACCTTAAGCACTGTTGTATGCCATAAATGGTCATACTACTCAGGTGCATCCCAAATTTTTAGAACTATCTCCCCAGCCTACTGCAAGAAAGCTACTGCCCAAGAAGTTGTGAGACACATGGTGACCTCCCATTTGGATCTGGGTCAGTATGTGGGGCACACTCAAGAGATGGTCACGAGAGACCTCACAGCAAAGGGAGAGGATCTTGCTGCATAGGTCAGATAGTTGGAGAGAAGATGACCCATCTCTTGTGAAGAGAGAACTCTTGGGAGGGAGGACTAGGAAGTGCTGCTTGGAAGGTCAGGGTGAAGGAGCAGGGGAAAGGCTGAAAAGCTTTGGAAGTGAATATGCTTTTTGGGAATTGGGGTACCAGTGCTGTTCCTGTGGCCTCCACGGACAGTATCTACCGTGGGATGTATGTGCTGTGCTGCTACTTCCAGGAACAATTCTCACTGTTGAAGAAAACATACTGTGGATAAGAAAACAAACAAAGGGTAATGTTTTCTTACACTAAGAAAACACAGGGTAAAGTGAACGCCTCCAACTGCTGAGGAGGTGAAGTGGTTGTTGGGTCACTTGAGCACTAAGACAGGCAGGTCAAGTAGTGTTTATGAAACTCGAGAGCCCCACAGAACATCAAGCTGACAGTGCCAGGAAAAACCTTAGGGAGTTCTTGAGAGTCTTCTGTACCTTGTATAGCATTGTGCTACTAGACAAATGATGTTTGTGCTGCTTACTGCCAAAAGCAGATACTGCAGCTACCAGTTTCCTTGGCTTGGCACTTCTAGATCTTCTTGGTTTCTGTCTTCTGTTGTTACCACATCTGCTGAGTAGGAAGTGGAAAACTTGTTTTATTTGGGAAGATGTTGAGAAGAATTTGGTATTTGCATACATCTATGGCTTGGGGTGCCAATTATGCATGAAAATACCAATGTGATAAAACCACAGGAGCAAGAACAGGAAAATACAATCCTGAATGTCAAGATTTTGCATTACTTGGCACATTCCAGTTTACGTAAAACAGTGCCACTGCATTCAGTGCCATCAGCTAGGCTGAGAATACCTAGGCTCAGACTTGAAAAGACTCAAACATAGAAATCTCCTATGGAAGCTGGGATTTAAAACCAAAAATTCATGAGATGCTTCCAGCAGATAACGTTGACACACTCCAAAATTGGGCTGTTGAGTTTTGAGGTCTTTCTAGCAGGTTCTGGCTTCCATATGACCTTTCAGTGTTGCAAAGCTGTAAGACTTGGCTCAAAGGCTCCCTCCTTGGTGCCCTGGTTGTCATGTCTGCTGTCATTTTGAGGTCTGTATTACTCTTGGTTATCATGTATTTTTGCAGTGTGTAAGAACCCTGGATGTTCAGAATAAAGCTTCAGTGAAAAGATGGTCTTGGCTCCTAAAAAGCAATACAATATTGCCTTCTGATCCTGAGGAGTTTGAGCTTGCTGAGAGCCATGAAGAGACAACAAAGGTCTAAACAAAAAGAACTGTTGGGAAGTGGAATTATGGCTATTCTCTACAACAGTTAAGTGACTGAAGTCTAGGAAGTGCTTTCTCAGTACTTGATCAATGAGGTGCACTGACTGTCTCACTGAATCTAATTCCGAACTATTCTGTGCATCTTGATAGCTGGCTGGAGGAAGAACTTCCGGAACTTGATTTCTAACTGGCATCTCAAATCATTAAAACGATTTCATCATTCATTCAGTCAGCCTCTCCTTTACTGAATCCAACCCATAAATTATTATTTGAGGGAAATGAGAAAAGGGCAACCCCATACAGAATGGAGTGCATCCTGCAGTGACAGATGCAGAATTAACATGGATTTAGCTTTTACCACCAGCTACCATACTGCTTTTTAATTTTAACAGTATATAGAAAAGTGGACTATGGCTGAAAACACCTTCCTAACTGTTACAACAACTTCTGAGGAAAAACTGCATGAACAAGTTTCAGTAGCTTTGTCCCATGATAGTGCTAGTTACCTGGTGTAACACCCGGTGTGGTATTTAGGATGTGTCATGTATGAGTAGAACTACTTTAGTGACTGCAAGATTTCTGCCAGGGAACTGCTGCAGAATCTTGAAAAACTGTTCAGTTTCAGTTGCTAATTGCTGGAGAAGGGTAGCATTAAGTGGTCTGCTCTGCTGTGAAGAACTGACATGATTTTACAGCTCTGCTATTCTGCAATGAGTCTTCTGTCTTTAGCATATGAAGTTCTCGCATTTCATCTTGCCTTACATAACCAGTGCATTTAACTGCTTGTCTAGATGCTAATAGATTTCTCATAACCCACTGATAAAAGAAATGCAATTGTCAGTGCTAAGCAAAGTTTCAGGGGAAAAAGAACAAAGCAAACAAAATTTAAAACAAACCCAAACAATGTAGAACTCTGGCCATGGGCTTTTCTCTACTTATCTGGAACAGTTTTTGAAAACTAACTAGTGAATATTTATGGGGTGCAGAGGGAAATGAAAGAAAAGAAAATTATTCACAGTGAAGCACATGAATTTCAGATTCTAACAGCTGAAAATTCACAGCTGAACTTCTGGATGTGGAGGCTTTGTTCATAAACTGTCCCGTGTGCTCAGGCTTGAGAAGTGGAGATGTTCCCCGGGCCTCCAGGAGATGGTGTGTGCAGAATACATCTGAAAGGTCGCTTTCCCTTTTCTGCTTCAAACTGTGTCAGTGGAGCTGACTCCTGGCTTGCCAGGATAATGTCAGATTTTGTTAAA
This sequence comes from Neopsephotus bourkii, assembly GCF_033783945.1. Taxonomy (NCBI): domain Eukaryota; kingdom Metazoa; phylum Chordata; class Aves; order Psittaciformes; family Psittacidae; genus Neopsephotus; species Neopsephotus bourkii. Next base: position 417,909 of record NW_026902006.1, read on the forward strand.
ATCCTGTCTCTTTTAATCCAACCCAGCTAGGTCATTAGTTGGCATAAATCTTTACGGCGTCATTGAAGTCAATAAGCAGTTTCAATTCCAGAACAAATGCACAGTCCAGTTTATTCTCCCACATTGCAACAAGAGCATACGTGAAAATAAACTGACATAGGTATCTGCTTAAAAATCCAAAGCATCTGTATTGATGGCCCCTGTGTGAATGCTAACAATTAACTAGAAGATCTGCTTTACTCCTCTCTGTGTTGCAAAAGCTGTACAGCTAAGGGATGAGACTGGGGACTCCAGTCTGTGGTAGACAGTTTAATCTCTGAAGATTGCACTCCTGGGCAGTACAAAAAGCTGCGTAAGAACAGAACTCTGGTGAACTTAAAGGTATGTTTATCCCCGTTTCATTAGAGAGTTCTCTGAACAGAGGGGTCTTTGAGTTGCAACTTATTCCAGGACAGCTGAGAACTGTAAGATAGTGTAAATTATTGTTAAAAAAAAATGGAGAGACTCAGGAAAAAAAAAAAAAAAAAAAAAAGCCTGTAATCCCCAAAGGAAATAGATCAGTTTTCAGTACACTTCAGTTTGAAGTACACTTCAGCAGCACAAAGCAGCCATAAAAAATGCTCCAGACTGAGTCGCTTCATTGACCATGTTCTTCTGCTTCTTTCCTGTAAAATAGGGCTAATGTAGCTGTAAGGCAGGTGAAGTCCTTTTCAAATTATAAGGAAAGGAGAGAGACCTGTTTGGCTGAATACATGCTCGAACTATCACAGTGACATGGGAGATTTCTGGTTAAATAATCCCTCTTGTCCTTCCATCCCAAGTCTCAGGTCTACAGACAAAAAAGCAATCACGGATCTCTACAGGCAACAGGGGGCTGAAGTGGGAAACCTGATGTGACAGTAGCCTGAAATGTAGGTAGCTTTCTTGCCTTCTCTTGCTGTAGCAGTTGCTGGTTGATTAGGCCCACACTAATCCTCCTGCCCCCTGGTGGTATGGCAATTGACCCCAGGTACCGGGGCTGAACACCATCCTCTGTGGTGACACTGTCTAAACTTGTAAGGCAAGGCTAGTACTCAGTGGTTTCCAGAAAAGGAACAAAAATTTCGTGCTGCAAAATGGGTTATCAGTTACTAGGACAAAAGAAGATTCCAGTTGCAGATTGTGGAACTGTCTACCAGGGCAGCCCTAATGTCTTAAAATATTTGTACTGGCTTTTGTATCAAATGCATCAAATTAAGGTAAATTAGAGGAGTCCTTTGTTATTGACAGATCTAACACTGGGACTAAATATTTTTTTCCTTCATGGAATCAGTTTGGAAGTGATTAGGAGGCACGTGTTAAGCATGAAGCATAAAAGAAAAATGATGGACTCATTTGGATGACTTGACCTCCTGCAGAATGAAATATGGTCAACAGTATTTGACTTTACTTGGTGTTCAGTCAAATCCTATTGTATTGAATGAAAACTACTGTTGTGGTTTTTTTGTTTGTTTGTTTGTTTGTTTGGTTTGGTTTGTTTTTTTTTCTGGAGGACTTGATTCCTTGACATCCCTGAAATCCAGGGGATAGGTGTAGTAGCTGACTGAGGACTTTTATCACTAGAAATGTGAGCCAGGCTACTGTCCAGGTCTCTGTTTATAGATCACAATGGCTGTGCCTTTTGTGAACAATAATAAATATCCTCAACACTGCTAAGTCAGCTGTATGGTGCTGTACCTTCCATCTGCCAGGCGATAAGAGCAACCTCATGCATCTTCACTGTTCTCTGCGTCTCTTTGCCAATTACTTCATTAACATCTCCTCATAGTTCTCTGCTTGCACTATTTCTTGCAAGGTTCTGAGCTCCATCTATGATGCAGTTGCTATTTCTGGTGGTGAGCTTGCTTTTCTTCTTTTTAAAATCACATGACATATAGGTACGCTGAAGCTTGAAAGTAAAAAACTGACATGGATACAGCTGAGAAAAGACTGAAACACATTAATTCCTTCTAGTGATGAAAGAACAACCTTCATGACATGCACCACATGGAATGAAGACAGCAGGACTTCCTCCCTTCCACTAGTACCCCTACATTCAAGCAATTAGCATGGTGAGCTAAAGAGTAGCCAAGACAGTACGTGACAGTACAAGGCATTCTGAGCTGAATACCTGCAGCAGTAAGGACAAAGATACAAAAAAGATAACTATTGGCAAGAAGGCATAAAAAAGCAGGTCTTGATAGAAAAGGAAACTTCATTTGGAGATCATTTGAGTGCACTGACTGATAAACTGGATATGAGAGTAATAAAAATCCCAACTAGACAGATTTTGAGTCCTCGAAGATATAACTTTACAAGAAAGGTTTACTGAGGTGATGGGGAAGCTAAACAAGTCAAGTGTTCTTCACCATAAATTGCATAGGGAAGCTAAAGAGCTCAAGATATCTCCTCCATTAACTGCACGTGTCTGTCATTCCTATATGCAATTGCTTTGCTGTTCTATATTCTGACTAGAGTTTGGTATTTAATTTATGCTTTGTCTGAGATTTTTTTCGCTTTGGTCTCTGTGATGCCTGAAGTCCTCTTGAGTTCAAATCCTTCACCAACTCATTAATACTCAGAAAAGCACCATCTATTAATTAGCAGGCTCTGAAGCTGTTGAGTCATGACCTTCCCGTGTCTTCCTGCACAGAAATACATGCTCTATAGATTTGCAGCCAATTCTTTTAATTGTAAAAAGAAAAGAATCCTGAAGTCTTCTACAGATACTAAACCACATGGGAGCAGTAAGATTTCTGTTAATTCTGCTGAGTTTGTTGCTGTTGGTTTGTTGTTTTGTTTTTTTTTTTTTTTTGCTATACAATTTAATGCCTTTAATGCATACTTAAATGGGTAGTTTTAAATGTACTTCAAACTTTAACTCATACTTAAATGAGTAGTAGTAATGCATGCTATTTCATTACGTATTTAATACACAGAAGTGCAAGTGGTGCTTCTTACAATGATTCATCTTATATTTCTGCAGGGAAAGACCACAGCAGTCTCTAAGAGCCTTTTCTTCAGTGTAGTTCTTACAAGACTTCCCTTTTTCAGGAAGAAAATTTATCAATAAACACACAACAGTTATGGCCTCACTTTAAAGCTTGCTGAACTTTATGGAAAATATCATTAAATGCAGGAGTATTTGAATCACGTGTCTAGTAGTGGAAAATGCCTATAAAGTGGCTGGACTCTTCCTTTTCTACGATTTGGTATTGCTAAAGCTACTCGCCATTGATATTTCTAGACTGTTTTAATACAGTCTTTAACTGATACGGTAATGGCCATAAGGCCACTAGATTAACTGAGTTTTTAATATATCAGAAATGAGAGCTTGCACCCTCACATTTTAGAGTTTAAATGTAGAAACAAAAATCAGGTGGACTGTACGTACTGAATTCCTGAGTAACAAAGTCTCAGAAGTATCTTGCCTGGATTATTACTCCAAGTGCTTACTTCCATAATAAAAAGATTGACAGCTTTTAAGAGCAGTTGTGTTCAGACAATGGATTACAAGAGAAGAAGAGATTTCTAAGGACTAATCCTGAAGCACACCAAGGCTGTTGAAATGCACAAGGCTGTTGCGGGATGGTGCTTGTCAGAATAATTGTAGATGTCTGCAGTTTATTCTTTGGGGCATCTATAGTATTTGTCAGACATCAGTGCTGGCCATACATGGAGACCTCATAGCAGCCTTCCGGTATCTGAAGGGGGCCTATAGGGATGCTGGGGATAGACTCTTCATTAGGGACTGTAGTGATAGGACAAGGGGTAATGGGTTAAAACTTAAACAGGGGAAGTTTAGGTTGGATATAAGGAGGAAATTCTTTCCTGTTAGGGTGGTGAGGCACTGGAATAGGTTGCCCAGGGAGGGTGTGAATGCTCCATCCCTGGCAGTGTTCAAGGCCAGGCTGGATGAGGCCTTGGGTGATATGGTTTAGAGCGAGGTGTCCCTGCCCATGGCAGGGGGGTTGGAACTTGATCTTAAGGTCCTTTCCAACCCTAACTATTCTATGATTCTATGATGGAGAGAAGTAGCACTTTCAGGTGGTGGTTTAGGTGATCTTATCCTGAAGTTAAGTGTCTTCAACAGCAGCCCAATGTGCTTACCTCTCCCAAACAACTATAAAAGCATATTAGACTTAGTAAATCATATATAATGTCTCCACTGCAGATATGTAAAACGAAACGATATAGCACAGTGAAATTCCTCATGGTGGGATTCACAGGTGTAGCCCATTTTGTTAAACGAATCTCAATGGGTTAGGTATTTTTGGTCAAAATTCAATGTGTAAAGAAGTTTTGCCATTATCAAAAGCTGTTTTGAGGGTAAAGTGATCCCAGAGAAGCAAAAAAATAACCGCAGTAAAGTAACAGACACAGCTACTCAAGCGTATCCTAAACAAGGCAAAGAAAAGCTGACAGCTGTCAAAGAAGTGACAATGGTGGGACTGCATCTGAAAAGCTCATTATATTGTTGAAAGAATGACACTTTTAGCAGAAAGAAAGACCAGGCATTGGACCACTATACAGAAAATCTGTCCAGCTCCTCAGATTCTCCTGTTGTATACTTTCTTGTTAGCATGTTTGAAAAGTTTCTTCTCTCCTCTGGGCTTCCACAGATATTTTGCCCCAGATAATCTGAACTACTCAACACACTCCTGACCTTATAGTGTATCTCCAACATGTGCTCTTGCATTAAAAGCTTGAAAGCACAGTCCCTGCTTCAAGTCCCCTTGCTACTAAAAAAACCCACTCCCTGGGGAGATCCTGTCATACAAGACCCTATTATTTGATTTGATAATGAAGTTTTATTGGATATGGACCTTAGTTGCAGGCTCACTGGGAAAAGGATGTCAGTGGCATTGCTGTTTACTTCCAGATAATTTCTTCTTTTCCCTATCTGTGCCACTGAGACCTAGGTTACTCACATGCGTATAGTACCTCTTTATGGAAACCATACTGGAAAATGAAACATAAAGTATCCAGATTTCTGGATTTGTCAAAAGACTGGCAAAAAGAAAAACAGCCAGTCTTCTGAAGCAGAATGGTAACAGATTGTCTTTTTTTTGTACCCAGAACCCTTTGCTTATCAACGTGCTTCTTTCCCGCTTGGCCCGTCCCTTTGAGGCTGCATACTCCGCTTGCTGTTGTAGCTCTGTAATGCCATCACATCCTGTGAGTCAGGAAAAATCCAACAGTGGCAAGCTGCCTGGACTTGCCTGTCCCCATTTGCATCCCTACGTGCTCCTCTAACACCAGATCTGTTTTAAGGAGATACCTACAGCAACCTAACCTTGCCAATGTGGAAACGTGCATTGGTCCCAGTGAAGGATAAAACCTTTGGGTCATGGCTTTTTCAGGTATAGCTGAGTATACCGTAATCACCAAGGTGCTGAGGAGCTGTACAAGAAACAAGGTTTAGGAGATAAACAAGTTTAGGAGATGTGAGGCATAAAGCCGGCTGCCTCCAGGCCACTACAGGTGGGTAGGACAAATGATCAGACCAGCCCAAAGGCGGGCTGCTGGTTTGCAGTATTTTTCTGATGAAAATATTGTAATATTGAGACTTCAGCAACAAGAGAGAACTATGCTCCCTTTGCTGAGCTGCAATGAGTAACAGCTAAAACACTGTACTGCTTGATCAATTAAACATCACTGTTGTAACATGAATTTTTACAGAAAGTCAGATGCTATTTATTCAGACAGTATCTAACCCTGTCTTTTTTTAACCAGAAGAGAGAACATAGATATTCCTGGCAATACTGACTTTAGATACCAGGTTTCTAATCTTGAAAAAAACCTTTACATTTTTCCCTACTTGCCTACCTTCCTGACTGTTTGAAATCTCAGATCGGATTTGCTGTCTGTTACTGACAGCCTGAAGAATTATATGTCTTACATCACCCTGGAAGGTGTTACCCCTCTATTTTGGTCGTTATTTTTTAAATACATTTCAAAAGCATAGTAGAAGGGCATATGTGTACTGAGAGCAGCAGGAGAATGTTTAAAAGTATATTAACATTAAAAGGATTACTTCTGCATCCTGCTGCCTTCTTTTTAAAATGAGTCTCCACCACTGAAAAGAAAGAGGTAAGCAGGTCTGGGGGAAAAAACCCCAATGTTTAAATCACATTAAAAAATGGTTTAAGTAACTAACTAAAAAGTGGTGCATGTACCTTTGCAACTGTTGTGCCACAAACATTACCTAAACAGATTTAATGGGATCACCGACATTATTAACTGTGTACCATCAGTGCTTTTGTTCACGATTAAGACCTGTGTTTTCAGCACCTCATATGCTTCAATACTCTGCGCTCAATTTTGTAACTCAGCAGCCAAGCTTTACAGTACAGCTTTAGAATAACTTGATTTTGTTGCAGTTGCAGAGATTTTTCCAATACTTGTCTTAAGAACTCCATGTGTGTTCACAATAATGATGCAGAAAAATAGGATGTAATCTGATGCAATTTGATTTGATGAATTAGGTGATGCAAAGAGTAGAGGACTAACCTAATTTTAAAGCCAATGCTATGTCTCACACAATAAAAGACTATAACAGATATGTCTGGAGCTGTGGAAATTCAAAGGATCTCATTTGCTTATTCAGAATGCCCTGAATAAAACAAATACATGACTTTTGAACTTAAATTGTGCCTTAAATTGATTAAATTATTGATGTAGTATTTATGCTACTTTTTTTCTGGGAGGAGAGTCAGATTATTAGTATCAATTTGCTTCAAGCCATAAATCAATTTTAGAGTGCCTCAAGCCAACAACAAAGAGTATTGTTCTTTGTTTAAAATATATTTGGTAGCAACTAGCTAGATAAAGTTGGAGGATATAAGCCAGAAGTTGTACTCACAAAGTCAAAACTGCATGGTCATTAGTCTGAATGCAAGGTTTTACTAATGTAACAGATGAAGCTTGGTCTTTCCTGTCTGGAAAGACATATGTAACCCTTAAATACACAGTTTATGAAAGCAAAGTAAATGTTCAGTTCTTGAGTTCTTAAAGTTACCTTTTCCAGTGGCACAATGTTGCATTGATTCAGTTCACCTGTGACAAACTAAAGATGAATGGTTTCAAAGCTTTGTACCAAGGTCATAAGTATAAAACTGTGGACAATACAACCACACCTTCACTGGAGAAAGTGCCAAACAAAGGAAGTTTGCTGTTGGCACCCTGTCCCCTACAGTGACTTTTAGGTGAACAGGATGCCTTCCCATGTGCCCTGTCTTCTCTAAACAAACCCTTCTGCACACGCGTTTTCATGGTCATTAGTAGCAAATAAAATCAGAAAAGTCTTACAAATGACCAGACTTGAATTTCAGCTTAAGATTCCTTCATTCCCTCTTGGGAGTTCGGGAGAGTGCAGGTAGAGGCAGTCCTGCTTCTACATTTTTCCTTGCCTTACCACAAAGTACTAGGACGTCTGAACTGTTTGCAGATGGGTTGCATACAAAATAATTAATTTCCTCCAATGACAGTTCCTCAGCAGAAACATCATTGAAAATCAAATGTCTGACTACTTGTAAAATGAATTCTACTGTTTTGATTGAGAAGATAGGGTTTTTCAAAAGATTTCAGTTCTGTTCCATCTGATTTAGCATTCACGGCTAATTTTGTCAGTAACACCTTTGTAAGAACCATTATGGCCTGTGAAATTACTGCAAAATCCTACCTAGAACATCAGTGGTTTTCTCTCCATCCAGTGTGATTATTTTGTTTGAGTAGATCTCAGGATGATTCAAGTCATCCAACTGATGAAAACAACAACAGCCAAAGGGACTCAGAACTGAAATCAAACTCTTAATCTGTATGTAGAAGCCACTTTTCTGCATTGAGCAACACCAACATCTTTCAACTTCCCCTTCACCCTTAATCTTTGACATTCACCCGTCCACTTCTACGACTGTTTAAAAACCCTCTCTCATTGAATTTTCCTACTGTAATGCTGTCAGGCAGTAACTAATTGTAGTGTCACTGCTGTTGTACACACAGATTGCTTTCTGATTTTATTAGAAACTATAAATTATGCAGCAGTGAATTTTGATAGGGAAGAAGAAAAGTCTGAGTTAATAACAACAGGCATGTTTTACCTTTGGGTCATGTATTCCAGACAGCTCTTCGTAGATCTTTTCTCCTACCATGACAGCAGCCAGGTTGGCTGTGTATGTGGACAAACAAAACAGACAGAAAATAGCCCAGAGATTCATTAAAAACCTTCCAGTCCAGCACTTGGGGGGTTTGATGGCAGCTGTTCTTCCAAACAGGATTGCATAGCAGACATTCAGAGCGGAGGAGAAAGAGAAGACTTTGTTCCTATTCCTTCCCTTCGGGGTCATCCCAAAAGGACTTTTCCACTCATATAAGGTGAGGAATATCGCTGTGATGTGCAGAGCAACAAATATCCCCAGCCACATAGTCCAGTGAAGTGGCCACATAAAGGCTCCAATAGGAGCTGCTGTGTCTTTGGTCCTCACCAAGATGCCCAAGCTGGTAGAAAAGAAAGGGCTGGTGAAATCAATCACTTGGCTGCGGGCAGTGTTAATGCTAAATGATGTCACTGCCATGTGAGCTGTGCCAGCAAGAAGGTCTCCCACCAGCCCTGTCCAGTGGCTGTTCTTCCAGGCTCCGTATTTTCCATCACCGACAATGTACAAGTCAAAATCAAAATTCATATCCTCAGCTAGCTTCTCCAGCAGGTCAATGCAGTAGCCATAGCAGCACTTCTTCAACTCAATGGGAATCGTGTCATTCCCTCCTTGAAGCGTTTCAAACAGGTTATCCAGCACAGCTGAATCATTGGTCAAAGGATCCAGGCACAGCTGCCCTGCTGGGCAAAGACCTTCATCATCTACATCTCTTGTAAAGACAAATGGATGCTCAATGAGAGTTACCACTCTGAGATGCAGCCGGGTGGGGTGTTGCATGTGATTTTTATGCCTCTGGGCCTGTTCTGGCCATATCCCATAGTCCATTATTATCTTTCCTTCTTGCCAGCTTCCCAGACGCGTCCACATTGGCTTCCCAATAGGGTCATGCTGTAGATTCCAGATGAAGAAGTTGTTTTCTGAGCTGACAATGGAGGACCCTTTCACCTTAATGTGGCCACTGAGACCGTCAAAAGTTGTGTTGGCTAAAAACCTGTTCGAGGGAGACAGCAGAGTAATAAGAAGCAGACAACCGAAGCCATCATGCTAACTTAAGTCACCAAGAATTTATGTTTAAGAGAATGGATTGTGCATGTTGTTGGAACACCTCTATCATTAATAGCTTTCCTATGTCATGATGAACAAACCATTTACTTTTTGTAAGTAAAGTACTTGGATATGCTCTCCTATGTTATCTAATGCAAATGAAAACTCTTCAGGAAAGATATTCTTTTTACTTACAATGAAAAATCCGTGAGAAAACACCATTTTTTTCAGTTACCTTTGCCTCACAAATTAGTGAAACATAGGTTAGTTCTAAGCAGCTGAACTCACTAGATCTGTAGTCAGTTTCCTAGATAAAAATACATATGAAAATGGAAGAGTGGAAATTATGTACAAAATGTCCTTCCAAGAAAAATCCTGTAATTTCAGTAAGATACGGCTTACATAAGAAAGGCTACTGAAGTGCTGTCAACAGCTTTCAAGCACTCTGAAATGAACAAATCTGGATTTGAAAATGCAAATTTGGCATTGGTAAATCACTGTTAGCCACTTCAGAATGAAAAAAGGGACTCAGTGAAAGATGGCTACCCTACGATAGTCAGGATTAATTCTTACAAAAAAAAAAAAAATAAAACAACAACAAAAAACAGCAAACCCACACAAAAACTTTTTAAAAACATGTGCAAAAGTAGGGTTCTTAAAAGTGTAGGTCTCATGAAGTGTCCCTGCTTTGCACTGCACATTTTGCACTGAGATTTTTGGGCTTTAACTTTTTTAGATATTCACAATAAGGTTATGTATTTCCTCTGTATTGGGTGGCAGGGTTAGCTACTAGTTGTCTTCCCCTTAAGTGTAATTCAGCTTCTGGTTAAGTCATTATCAAAGGTGCTAAAATGACATGAATAAAGGAGCAAGGGGATGAGCTGGAAGGAGAAAATCCATTTTAGTGTAAACATCATGACCATCTGAACTGTAGTCTGTTAATAAGAATGCTGCTATGCATTTTGCAGGGACTTTATATGTCTTAGTATGGCAATTCCATAAAAAGCAACTTAGTTGAATTGCTGCTAATATGGTGTAAAGTAAGTCAGGCACACGTTTCAGAAAGAGGCATTCAGAAAACAAACTATTTAGGTGTCACAGTAGAATGTAACACCTCACATTAGTTCTGGGAATTGGATGAAAGCAAGTAGTGAAAGAAGTATAAAGACTATAGCTGTCTTCCAGCTTCAATAAACAAGATATAAACATTAAGTAGTGTTGTTTACCGATAGTTAAAGCAGATAAAAAATAACCTTGAATTGATTTGAAAAGCATAAATCTGCAGCGAGTGTGTGTGCATGCATACTTCTGCCTTGTCTCTACCCTTTTGTTTTGATGACTTTCGATGGAGTTCCAGTGGTTAAAACTCTGGACTATGTTTGTTTCAAAATCATATCAGTTTCTGTCCTCAGCAAAGGGTAAATTTATAGAACTAAATAATGTAGTTTTGAGTGTGGTTGTGTGTGTGACAGGCTTCTCTGACATGGCTTCAGATTTTTTCTGAGGCAATCTATTTTCAGTAGGCTGAGTTCAGGACGGACACATACATATGGTTTAAAATCCTTTACCACTTAGTCTAGCGTTAGCTAAATGATACTGTAACTTGATTAATCAGTGGTGTCTGCCACTGTTTGACTAATCCCTTCCTCCTACCCTGTGTTTCATTTTTGATGGTCTACTTGCATGTCTGTGCCTGTAAACACTATCAAGGCAAAGTTTATAGGAGAAAGCAATCTTAAGCACTAAAGAAAGGTTTTTGTGCTCATAAACTTACATGGTTTTCATATCTTCTCCTCAGTCTTTGTAAAAAATTCTGCAACTTCTTTCTTAGAATCCTTGCTAGGCTTACATGCTGAACTATGACAGTAATGGTAAAACTACTGTAGACAGGTATGAATGTAAAATTTTGGAAGAATTGTGTGGAAAAAACCAAAGAAGTGTGGAAAATAGCATTAACAATTCACAAAATGCCAATATTGAGGGAGACAAATCCTCAGATGGAATAAGCTAGCTATGTTCTGATGGATTTGTCCCCATGTTACTGCCATAGCACAACTTGCATATCAGAATGCTGCAGACCAGGTGCTTTGGGAGTAGATGAAGCTATGGAATAATACATTATATTTATTTTCCCCAAGTAGAATGAGACCAGTGAAATTCATGCACTGTGTTCTCTGACTTTCACTGTAGAAATGTGTGCCCATAAGAACCAAGCCTTCTGTACATGTCCTGTGGTTGAATTGTGTTAGAAGTGTTAAAGGTACTACTAAGAGATCTCTGCTGGAGTATGGTAGTACTGCTGAAGCTGTAATAAGCAGATTTTACAGCAGAAGAGATGAAAATCAAATAAATATTTGAGATTTATTTATTTGATATATTGATCAGATTTAGTAGCATTCAAATGTGTGACTTGGCCACCTCGTGGAGTTAGTTGCTTACTTTTGCAGCTGATTTGCATGTTCTATAGTTTTGGTAGCTTCAGGACATGAATCAAAATAAATGAGGGGAACCATGTGGGAGATACATTTTAAGAACACTGTTTTATACACGATTGGCTATGGTTGTAATAATTTGCATATATTTTATGTAGTGCTAGTGAAACTCATGCCAGGGACTTCATGTAAAAACTCTCTTACTCAGTAATTTTAGGAAACAGGTATGACTATGTGACTACATTATTTAAGCCAGCAATCTCCAGTGTAAATCTTTGGGAACTGCAAGTGCTGAGTACTGCATGGATACTTTGCCAATACCTGAGCAGTATCTTTTCTATAGGGCTACTGACAGATTTGCATGGAAATATGATGTGTATAAATTTCAGAATATGAAGGGCTAGATCCTCAAGTTTGACAACTGAATGAACTTTCTTGATGCTATGTCAATATGTGTGAGCTGATGATCACACAAATAGGCTGTGATAGCTGTATCAAAGCTTTACCAGCATCACTTTAGTTTGACCAATGAGTCCAAAGTCTGTCATTTGCTCATTTCAGCTTTATTTGATTTTCATGTGCTTTGTTATACTGCTCATTACAGCTTCAGCAGTACTACCATACTGCAGCATCGATCTTTTTGTAGCACCTTTAAGAATGATTTAAGGAAATTATTTCTTTTTCTTTCAAGCTTGATGGCTTTCCCAGTCCACATTTTTCTTGGAAAGTTTACTGGAGGCAAGAATTAGAATGGGCAAACAAATAACAAGCTGCTGAAATTACTCAAGAAGCTGTAAAATTAGCTAAAGCTGTAAGACTAATTAAAACTGTAAGACAAGATGAGGCTCTGAAATTTTAATGCCTTGTTCCATCAACAAGGATGTTCCCTCCATAAGCAGGCAGGAATAGATCAGGCAATAGATCTCACTGTAAGAGAAGTCATGGACGGAGACTTACAACAGCATAATCTTCAGAGGTTTGTACATGTATATCCATGTCTATATCGATAAAAGCATACTTTGCCATGGAGCAGATCTTGGTCTTATTCATAATCATTATTCTGCTCCTCGGTGGCATTTAAATGTCTGCACAGCCAGTGTATGAGTGCAGTGTCGGAAATGAAAACTCAGGTGTCAGCTGTGCCAGCTTAACTACACCCTGCAATAGGTGAAGCTCTGTGTCACCGTTTCTTCCCCATCCCTGCTCACTGCATCTCCAAGGCTATGTACCAAGACAGATGGGTTCACTCAGGCAGAAAAACACCCACATTAGTAAACATTCAGTTAAACACCAGATAAAAGTTTCATCTTTGGAGGCACACCACTTGCCTTAAAGCACTTGTGCAATGAACAAGGTTGGTCAGTTTAGTCACTCATTAGTGCATCACACCTGAGAAATTACTGGTACCACTCACAGTTAACAGTTATACTGCTAACATCAGTACAGGCCATCAGGTATCTGTTTCACTCACACACTATAAAAACAGCTGCAGTGATTTAGGACAGAGGTTTACCTAACTTGTTATTTTGTTATTTAATAGGGCCCACAAGCAGTTGTCTAGGGAAAAAAAGGCTAGGCATATGATTCTTTTTTTCTTTCCACAATACCTTTACTGAGATGATGTGACAGGAAATTTCATAGATGTGAAACTACATATTGTCTCCCAAAATACAACTAAAGTTACAGCAGTTATTTTTCATGAGAGAGATAATAGTTTTCTGTAGAAAGCAATGCTGAAGAAATATTTTGCAGGAATTGCAATTGCGGGGATGAGTAGCTCAAGAGAGGATGCCTTCAACACCTGAACAGGGGGAAGCTCAGCATCCAGGAGCAACAGGAGCTGTTGGTAGATGAGGAAATGAACATGAGCCGGCAGTGTGCGCTCTCAGCCCAGAAAGCCAACCGTATCCTGGGCTGCATCAAAAGGAGTGTGACCAGCAGGTCGAAGGAGGTGATCCTGCCCCTCTACTGTGCTCTGGTGAGACCTTACCTGGAGTATTGTGTGCCGTTCTGGTGTCCTCAACAAAAAAAGGACATGGAACTGTTGGAACAAGTCCAGAGAAGGGCCACGAGGATGATCAGGGGACTGGAGCACCTCCCATATGAAGAAAGCTGGGTCTGTTCAGCCTGGAGAAGAGAAGGCTGCGTGGAGACCTCATAGCAGCCTTCCAGTATCTGAAGGGGGGCTATAGGGATGCTGGGGAGAGACTCTTCATTAGGGACTGTAGTGATAGGACATGGGGTAATGGGTTAAAACTTAAACAGGGGAAGTTTAGATTGGATATAAGGAAGAAAATCTTTACTGTAAGGGTGGCGAGGCACTGGAATGGGTTGCCCAGGGAAGTTGTGAATGCTCCATCCCTGGTGGTGTTCAAGGCCAGACTGGACAGAGCTTTGGGTGAAATGGTTTAGTGTGAGGTGTCCCTGCTCATGGCAGGGGGGTTGGAACTTGATGATCTTAAGGTCCTTTCCAACCCTACCTGTTCTGCGATTCTATAATACCTTCAAGAGCTTTAATTTTTATTTTCTTTATCCTGGTCTTTTAATCTTCAAAAATTCTGTTCTTAAAACTACTGCCCTCAGAATTGTTATAATAAGAAGCCTCTTGCTGAGTTTTACTTTTCAGGAACTTAGGTTTGATCTACTTAAAATACCCCAAATATTGAGACAAAATTAATATCACAAGTCAGTAGGTATATTGCAAGCCAGTGCAGTATTTATTGCCAAGTCATGTTTCACTGTCTGGAAACTCTTTGCGAGTTTCTGACCCCTAAGTTATGGATGAATGCTGACTAAGGAATTGTTAGGGACTCAGAAGGTTGTGTTTTGAGCTGTGCTGTTACCCCATTATTGTGAAGACACATCTCAGTTATAATTTAAAAAATGTTGAAGACACTGAAAAATCTTCAAGAACTTTTGTTCTAACTCCAACCAGCAAAACTGGTAGACTGAAAGCCAGGTGCAATGGAGAGAAGACATACAACAGTCACTGAATGTAAACTAGCTGGTGAATTCACACACTTGGCAAAGACCTTTTTGTTTGTTTTAAAAAGAACCATGAAATTTTCCCTCTCTTATGTTAAACCACAGAATATTTCTAGATGTGAATCCCCAAGCAGTTTTGGGACTAACTTTAGTATAACGACATGCAGTTGTCTATGAGAACAGTTGTAGCAGAAGCTGAAATAGGAGCCTCCCAAGCCAAGCACCAGGGAGAGCCCTTTGCAGTTTTGAGTGCGCTCACGAGGAGCAGTGATCAAGGTGCACTTTTTTGTTTCTTTTCCATGGAAGGATACTAGCATGGGCTACACATCTGCTTTTATACTCTGTGATTGCTTTGGTAGCACAAATATTGTGTTTTGTATTCTCTCAGGTATCTCAAAACCTCAGAGAATTTTACACCAGCCATGGCTTTTTCCTTTTATTTGCATAAACATAAATGCAAGATACCTTCAGGTTCTATAACCCAGTCTATGTTTACTATGTGATCTCTACTTCTGTGGAACAGTGCCTTCTTCTATGACTGGCTTAATTCCCTTCTGTGGCCAAGGTGTTTCATTATTTACCCAGATGTAATGAAGCAGGAAGAAATACTGAAATAATGTGTGTGAGAGGGCTAACAGTGTAATAGCTAAGCCACTGAAAATGGTAGGGAGGAGCAGAAAAACTGTTTTTCTTTTATACAATAAATATTATCTACAAGTAAAGAAAAAAATTAAAAACTTACTTTGACAAATACTGCCCTGAAGTGATATTCTTTTCATCTGTGTCCATGCAGTTCATTGTGCTTGGAATAAGAGCCAGTTCAGGTTGAATCATGGTGGCTGCTGCTACAGCTCTTGCTACCAGCTCCATTGCATCCTGTACATAATGCTCGAAGACTGACTGTGTTGTCTTGCCGTGAGCGATGAGACCGAGTGGCAAACCTTCTGTCCTGAGTTCTTCTACATTCTGTGAATCCCCAATAATCCAGTGAAGTTCTGGAGGCATCACACCAAACTGGGTAGTTATTTCAAAAATCCTTCGTGTTTTTTCCATGTCACATCCAAACATCACCATGGTAGACACTGTGTCTTTGATGCCCTCCAGGTAAAACTGTAAGTAGTTCAGCAGGTCGCTGGCTGAAGTGAGGTTTGCTGTGATGTTTATAATGGATCCCAGGTGGAACTTAGAGCTCTGTTGTGTGAGGAAGAGAAAATCCGTGATGTTCCACTCTTCCTGGCATAGCATCAGGCTGAAATTATACCAGTTGTTCATTGCAAGGATTGAGAAAGTGACATCAGCATCAGAACTTGGTGAGTTTTCTAAACTCATCTGCAGGTGAAGGGGATTCTGTAATTAAAAATATGGAAGACAACTGATCAGAAATATGCTGGACCCAAAGTCACTGAGTTTACTTAATCTTTATTTACTCACTTATCTCAAAGTAATTAGCTGTCAATCAAGACAACTGTGTGAGAGACAGGGAAACTTATACCCACCCTGCTTAAATACTGTGATTCATGGGCTTTCTTGTCTACAGTCTGAGTCAACTGCCATAGTCACTCATGAGTCTTTCCAAGAATCTGTTTCTTTCAAACCATGAGTATCTTTGGATTTCTTGGCATTCTCAAGCAAAGATTTCTCTGTTCTCCTAACAGGGGTATGAAGAGGTATGCCCTTACAGTGCCGGTCAACACTGGTGTTCATGTTAAAAGTTAACAGATGCTGACAAGTTCTTCGGTAAACAGAAAGATAAATAAAAAAGAGCCCTCAGTTCTTGTGTGTTTGGGTTTTATTGTTTTGTTTTTTATTTTCTCCTTTTTTTTGTTTTTGGGGGGTTTTGTTTGTTTCTTTTTTGTTTAGTTGTGTTTTTTTTTTGTTTTGGGTTTTTGTTTTTGTTTGGATTTTTTTTTTTTTTTTATTGGGGGCTTTTTTTACACAGACACAATTAGGTTTAACACATGAGTAACCTAATTGAACAGATGACAGTCTACAATCAATGCACACCATGTACTGCCAATAAAACACAAAAAGATTGATTTTTTGGTAAATGACAAGTTACTGAACGCACAAGAGGCTAAGCTATGCAGACTGTGATTTCTGAGTTGGCAAATATTCAATAAATAAACATTCCCTAGCACTTCCATGCCATCAATGATGTAACAAAACTTAACCCATTATGTTTCCCAACACCACTGTCCTTGACTTTTTCTCTTCCAGAAAAGGAAGAAAGGTGCAAGTATAATTTATCTGTTCTCTTAAGGTAAATATGTCTTTTTTTCTTCTTCTTATTTATTATTATCCCTTATTCTTATTCCTCCCTCTTCTCTGGTCCCAAATATAAAGTCTACAGATTTACCAAGGAAGCTAAAAATTAAAGAATCTAAGCAATTTCTGGCATTTTGCTACAAATAATTCTCTGCTCTACCAAAATGTTTCTAACATGCCTTCAACTAGCACCTTATATACTGTTCAACTCTTTGTTTCAGCTGAGAACTTGACAGTCTTTAGTGCAGCTTTGCTGAAAGTTATTTTACTTTATACTGGCATTTGATTCCAGTCATGAGACTATTCAAAGTGAATTATGAGTCCTGTTTCAGCACATCATTTGGTTTCTGAGATCTTTGTTGTGACTTTCTGTCTGTATTCATGCTCCCTCAAATTATACCTTATCCTACACAAATACCTGTTTTTTATCTATCAATTAAATTACTAAACAATTAAGATTCTTCATTTTTTTACACATTCAGTAGTTAACATGTTTTATATATGAGTGATCAAAACTTCACTGTGCTTAAGGTTGGTATAAAATGCTGTTGTTTTTACTAAAAAATGTAGTATTTTACTGTTCATTATAGGCTTCACTTTGCATGAATCTTAGAAATGTCATTCTGAATTTGGAATAATATGGTAATCGCTCCATTTATACTAGTTTTACTAAAATAACCCTGGAGTCTCCAATATATATGGATAAGTGGAATTAGAAAAAAAAATAGAAAAATTAAAAAAAATTAGGAAAAAATACAATCAGAAAAAAATTAGAAAAAAGCTAAACACCATTTGTAAGCCACAAGTTTTCATTGTGTTAATTTGCACTTACATGAATTCATCCTCTGTTTTGCAGAGCAGATAATTTAAATTCAGAGATTTGATAAAGAGAATACTGTAATCAAAGATGCTCTTAGCTCTATTTATTATTTTGGGTGTGGTACCTGTGGCCTTTTTTTACACAGATACATGAATAAACTAATTAAATAGATCTGCCTACAATCAATGCACATCATGTACTCCCAATAAGACACAAAAGGATTGACTCTTGAATAAAGGAGAAGTTATTGAACACACAAGAAGCTATCTTGTGAAGGCTCTGTGAGTTCTATGCTGAAAAACATTGCCTGCTAATTAAAATGCATTATTAGTTTAAAAAAAAAATAATGCGACATGCATAGTATCTTGGTTCGGGAAGCTGATTTGAATAAATTACTCTGCAAACTGAATCACAAAAGGTTTTTTCTGAGGTTATGTGATGAGCAGGTATATCAACTCTAATTTGTCTCACTGCAAATAAATGGGAACAGAAAGGATTTTCTTAATGTCCTCTCTGTCCAAGATCAAGTAAAAGTATGAACACTTTCCACACAATGGTCTGCCTCCAATCAACAAGTCTTTGCATGCCTATTAGCTTAGTTAATTTTAAAGTTAGAAAAGAAATTAATTATTTTGTATGCATAGAATATTTTACTTATATAAATGATAGCACACAACCTGACCATATCCGTATGAGGAAGAGCAATGGTCTTCATATTCAGAAGCATAACATCCCAAGCATATTTCTATAGCTATTACAGTATATGCGCAGGTATAAAAAAAATCTATGGGATATAGAAAAACAACCATGTACTGATGAGTGATAGCAGTTATCAGTAACAGATGTACTGTTGAATAAAACAGCCCCTGGAAACAAGCATCTGTCTGCTTTTGGCACATGCCAATCAGGTTGCGCATACTGTGTGCTAGCAGTTTGAGTCCTAGCAAATTTAAGGGCTCACTCCCAGTAGGCAGTATGAATAAGACTGCATGAAAACTGGCTATTTTACCTCCCAGGTTTAGATCTTTGAAATCCTCTATGTTCTCATACTAAACCCAGTGCATATGCACAGTTTACATATGCAAGACTGCTTGTCTACTGCACAGTTCTCCCTGTACTAAAACACTCTGAACTGATAAAGATACACAAAAGGTAAATATTACACCTTAGGGTACCTGGGCATTACAGCACCAAGAACACATAGACCAGAGAAAGTAAAACTCAGCCTCACAGCCAGAAAACTGGACAGAACTTTACTCATCAGTACAAGTGAAAGCAGTTTCCATCTGACGTGATAATTCTCAGATGCAGGGCTGGGCTCTCCTAGAGCACTGCAGCTACAGGCTAGTCCTCAGGAGCATTAGCTCCTGTCCTACGCGCAACATACCTGAAAGCATCAGTGTGGTCCAAAAGACTTTTCTTGTGTTGAGATACTGCTCCTCACTGAACAGAGATGGATTTGGAATAACCTGGCTTAGACTGAGCCTGCTTTAGAAGTGTTTCTTGGTGTGAAATCCTCTATGCTTCAGTTGTCACTTTCAAAAGCCCACAGGAGCATCTACGTGAGCACTTACCACCGTTGTGATTTATTAGCTGCTCAATTCCCTGTTAATGTGCTTGAAAGGTAAACATTCAGCCCTGAAAAACTATCAGTCTCTCTTCTTTATTAAGTGTATTTGGACTCCAAACCTGTCTCCAGAATTTTTCTGATACAATAATATCCATAAAATTCAGCCACTAGGCATTTGTCTTCTGCACAATTTTCAGCTAATTCTTAGTCCACCATGCAAACACCCCCTGAAGACGCTGGGGAGGAACAGCAATTAATGTTTGTTTTGTACCGAAGCTCAGGGAAGGGGATGATTGATGGGCCATGTCGGTTTACATCTCAACTGCGAAGTCTCTCTGGCCTCATCCTGAGAGTGGCTGTTTGACTTCACAGCTTTTATATGCAAAAAAGATCTTTTGAGGAAAGGATGTGTAGATGTTTGGAGATATTTGGATTTAATACCTTCTTAATTTTATTTTGAAAATATATGCCATTTGTAGGATGCAGTTGAACACATAGGCTCTGAAAAAAATTACACAGAATCACGTCAGTATACAGCCTTTGATACTACAGTGTTCTTAATGTTTTTACATACTTTTATTGATTTCTCTTCCTTCAGAATAAACAATTACTGCTTTTAATGAGGAACTTCTGAAAATTGTTTATTCCGCCATTCAGTAGTAATCACTGAGACAGTATAATTTTATAGCATTGGCTTTTGACAACAAATGGTAGTTCAGATGAGTATAACTTTGTACTTATCATGGAACAGAAGGTTTACAAGATACTATCAGCGTATTGAACTGTGCCCATCCATCCATATTAAAAGTTTTAGGTGAACTCCTTTGGAAGTTAGCAAAGTTTGAGTATTTCAATGAAAGTGTCAACTCATATGGAAATTCAATTACTTTGTTTAAATTTGAGTTTAAGCTGTCATTAGAGATAGCATGACTTGCATCATTCAAATTCAAATTAAACAATTAAACATAATCTGAAAAATGTTACTTGTAATCTAATTTTAATAATGTGTTTTCATTTACATAATATCACTAACAAGAACATCTTGTGTGTCTATGAGAGTTTAATTTTTTATTGCATGTCATTAGCTCCTGTTTTATAAACCATCCATGATCAGTTGACTTCAGTGTTTACGGGGTGAAGAACAGGCCTAGAAACCGTAATTTCTGGCTAATCGCCTTCGGATCAGATATCAACAGTCTTTCCACTGACTTTCAGTGGGCCTTGGACTACGCCATTCATGGAATATTAAGCTTTATATGGTCTGATGTGTTTCAGTTCTGTATATCAGCAGAGACTGAAATGACTTACTTGCTTTTTGTATCCCAACCAGAGCAGCTTTACAGTTTCATTGCCTGAGACACCTAAAATAGTAGGTTCATTTAACAGCTGGAACATGATTTGCATTTCATTAATGCAATATTTTTCAAGCTTCCATTTCAGTAGTCTGTAGTCCCATCCCTCTCACAAATCTTATGAGGATGAATGCCTGGAGCTGGACTGACCTACACCCTGAAGGATCTGGCCATTTATCTCCTCAAGCAAATCTGTAATACTAATTAGGCACGGTCATTGTGACATTTGACATTATGGTAGCTTCATCAGCAGAATTAAAAGCATATATGTGAATATTCTTTTGCTAACTGTGTAAAAGTAAATATTACACAGAAAATATTATTCCCTTCTGAGTTTCAGGGGCAAAGGCAGTGCTTAAATATATATGTATGATAAGAAACACAAAAGAGAAAACAGGCCATATAATTACATCAGAGAAAGCTCCACTGAAGAAAAAAGAAAAAAAAAACAAACCAAAAACCTTCTGGCTTACAGTGCAACTGTGGGGACTCACAGCTTTACAAACAGAGCTAAATGGCAGCTGTGAGCAAGCTGATGCTGCAGCTTCAAAAACTAGGAATACCTTTCTTCCAAGTTTGAAATTACAAAATTTAGGCCTAAAACCCCAGTTCCCTAAAGGCTACAGACACACCTACTGCTTTTTTCTTGCCATGATAAAATATGCTACGAAATGTTTGGTTTTGTTTTTTAATTTTTGCCTTACTGCTGAAACTGCAATGTTTCTAGCAGGATTTTGTGTTGGCAGCTTACAGCCCGTGGGAAGGGCTTCGGATGGAGAGGTCCAGCCACACTTGCTGACCTGCTGCACAGCTGCCCATTGTACAGTACCATGTCCCAGTTGCTGTACGGTTCACCTGCCAACAACAGAAGAAATGTGTGTGTGCTCTAGCATGTCCACCTCCAGGCTGCAGTGAGACCTACTCTGCTCACAGTAGAGAATGTGGCCAAGAGGCCACATACCCAGAGGTTCCCGCAGCAGAGAGTGAAGCATCCAGGTTTTCGTCTCAAAATCCATTCTGCAGCTTTTGTACTCTGGGGAAGAAAATCCCACATCTGCTTTGGCCCAAAAAGAGGAGGATGATTTCATGAATTCATCTTTTTTCCTGTCTTGCACATCTGTCTCTACATATACATCCGTTTGACCAAGACTGTAATCTGAAATAGGGTAAGTCCCCACTCTAAAGGCTGTTTTTTGCAGGTGGTTGAAAAGACAAAAGACATATTAGACCAGCCAGTGCTATTCTGATTCCTGCAGCAAAAGAAGCCTGGCATCCATCCAGGCAACTCTCCTAAGCAGATCCTAAAAAGGCACTGGATATGTATTTGAAACACCACAAAAACACAAGAGTTAGATTTGTCTGAAAATGGTTTCTCTTGTTAGACCAGTCACAACTTCAGGTTGCTTAGCATCTGTAATGCCTACATCCAAATACACCAAATTAATCTGAATACATACAGCTCTCTACAAGGTCAAAGATGCAATATAAAATATCAACTTTCAGATGTTCTTGGAAAGTAGACCCATTATTTATTTTCACAGTCACTTACAAATTATCACAAGCAACACTCCCTCAAAAACTTCAAAGGTGTTCTTTGCTCAAGGAGGACAAAAATAATACAACACATAAAGTTTGACAAAAAATGTTTCATAGAGATGCCAAGAACCAAAACAGTTCTTCCTTCCTTCATGAACTTTGCCATTATAGTTAAAAAAAGGGAGATGGCTACTAATACAAATAGATCAGGGAGAGCTGCATTAATTCTCCATGATAGGCCTTCTTCTGTCATTAAAATGGCAATGAGAAATTCCAGAGAACCACCTCTGCTCTGTGTAGCAGAGTAAAAGGCAGAAAGAGGTGGCTGCGTCCATGTCTGCGGCTCTTGCTCCCAAGTGCTACAGTATTGTAATCAATGCTTGCAAAGCCCTTGCAAATGTTTGGGTAAAACGTGTCAGGAGATACTGAGTGTAAATATTAGCCACAGTGGACAGTTTGTTACTGCACGGTATTGTTTTGTAGAAGCTCAACATTGTTATGGAATCAGCTGTCACAAGTAAGTGAGCACTTGCCAGCAAGAGCGTCTTGGTTAGCTCTACCCTGGGCTTTCTCTCTAATGTTATTTTGCAGTAACATTTGCTCATGCCTGGCGTCATCTAGGCTGTCATGTGAGCAGAATTTCTCATTTGGTGTTCATCTCAAGTTATCCCATTACAAGTCTTCCCACACTTGTAAAGGATGCAAATACAGTGGGTGTTCCATAGAAGCATATCTTTTTGGGGTTCCTCTGAATGCCACTATGAGCCTGAATAATTAAAATTATTAAAAGAGTATTTAGAAGAATTTAATTATTTCCTTACAGAGAGATGGCAATCAACTATCTCAAAGCTCTTTAGCATAATGTCTAGGGGCATTTGTGTGCTTTTCTGTTGAGGAAAGCATCTCACAAAACATTTCCACCTCACTAACATTGGTGCTTTTCACATCCTGGCCATCAGTCAGAAGGGCTCTGTCTCAAACCAACCCCAAATCAGACAGTCTGAGTTTCCCCACATGTATTATTCAGGCAACGCATAGTGAAAGAGCTTTCTTCCCCCAGTTTTTGGTTCATGCGGGCAGGTAGTAATCCAGCTTTTAACAGCAGCAGAGCCAAAACCATGGTAGCACCTGGGAAGAGACATTTGGGCTTGCTGAGATCTGCCTCCTTGGTTGTGGCACTCCTAATATCTGAGGTTGATGCAGGAAGGCCCTGTTGTAAAAAAAATCTTGTAACACACCAGTGATGCTGTTTTAACTTGAATAAAATGATTTAAGTAACTATCAGAGCACTCTGTGTGTGTGTGTCTAATGGAAGAACTCTGACTAGTCTTTTAGTGTGATTAGTAACAATGCTAGATCAAGGATACAGGTCTGATTAGGCTGCAGTAGTAGTAGAGGATTCTACTTTGAAAGGGACAGAAGCACTCATCAGTTGGCCTGACCCGGTCTCAAGGCAGGTGTGTTGCCTACCAGGGGCATGGATCAGGGATGTGGCAGAGAGGCTGCCTGCTCTGGTAAGCCCCATGGACTATTACCCAGTTCTGGTGATACATGTGGGTGCTATGGTTATAGATCGTAGTAGCCTGGGGAACATAAGGACTACAGAGCCCTGGGAGAGGTGGTTAAGGGCTCTGGAGCTCAGATGGTCTTTTCGTCTATTCTCCAGGATACAGGGGAGGACCTAAAAAAAAGCTAGGAGGATTGGTCAGGTTAATGAATGGTTAAAAAAGTGGTGTCACAGTCAGGGGTTTGGGTGTCTTGAACACAGGACCCAAGTTTGTAGGCCAGGTCTAGCGGGGGCTGGTGGAGCTGGTCCGATAAAGAAGGGGAAGAGCAGTTTTGGTAGGAGGCTTGCCAGAGTGGTCAAGGAGGCTTTAAACTAGATGTGTTGGGGGAGGGGGGCATCATTCCATCCCAACACTCCCAGTCAGTTGCCAGCACCTATAATAAATGCTCGGAGCAATGTAGAGATATTCCAGCTGCTCCAGCCAATGAGCTGGTTTCATTTGGAGCTCGGCTCAGATGCCTCTATACAAACACCTGCAGCATGGGGAACAAACAAGAGGAATTAGAGATGTTTGCACGTCTATGGGGGTATGGTATAATAGGCATTGCAGAAGCATGGTGGGATGGCTCCTATGACTGGAGTGTTGGAATGGAAGGTTACAGGTTTTTTAGAAAAGACAGGCCCAGCAGCGGGAGTTGCCCTTTATGTTAGGGATAGTCTAGAGAGTATGGAACTCTGTCTGGGGACTGGTGAGCAGTTAACAGAGAGTTTGTGGGTCAGGGTTAAAGGGAAAACAGCAATGGGAGACATTACTGTGGGGATCTGTTACAGCCCGCCTGATCAAGGAGAACCTGCGGATGAGGCACTCTACAGACAGACAGAAAAAGCCTCATGCTCACAGGCCCTTGTTCTCATGGGTGACTTCAACCACACTGGTATCTGTTGGAGGGGTGGTATGGCCCGGCACAAGCAATCCCGGAGGTTCCTCAGTTGTGTGACAGACAACTTCCTCCTGCAAGTAACAGAGGAGCCGACAAGGAGAGGTGCCATGCTTGACCTCGTGATCACCAACAGGGAAGGGTTCATTGGATATGTGATGCTCCAGGGCAGCCTTGGATGCAGTGACCATGAGATGGTCAAATTTGAGATCCTCAGGACAGTGAGAAGAGCCCGTAGCAAGCTCACTGCCCTGGACTTCAAAAGAGCAGACTTTGGCCTCTTCAGGAGCCTGCTTAGTAAGGTTCCATGGGATATAGCCCTAGAGGGCAGGGGGCCTCAAGACTGTTGGTTGATATTCAAGGATCACCTGCTACAAGCTCAGGAGTGTTGCATCCCAGCTAGAAGGAAGTGCAGCAGGAGGGCCAGGAGACCTCCTTGGATGGATAAGGAGCTGCTGAGGAAAATTCAAATGAAAAAAGAGTCTTATAGAAAGTGGAAGCAAGGACAGGCGGCCTGGGAAGAGTACAGGGATGTTGTTCGGGAAGCTAGGGACCAGGTTAGGAAAGCTAAGGCCCAGTTAGAATTAAACTTGGCTAGGGATATTAAGGATAACAGGAAGGGATTCTACAGGTACATAGCAAATAAAAAACAGACTAGGGAGAATGTAGGCCCCCTCAGGAAGCTCTCAGGAGAACTAGCTACACAGGATTTGGAGAAGGCTGAGGTTCTGAATGACTTCTTTGCCTCGGTCTTCACTGGCAAAGGCTCTGACAGCACCACCCAAGTCTTGGAAGGCAGATGCAGGGACTGTGAGAATGAAGACCTTGGGCCCACTGTAGGAGAGGAATTGGTTCGAGACCATCTTAAAAATCTGAATGTGCACAAGTCCATGGGTCCTGATGAAATCCATCCACGGGTCCTGAAGGAGCTGGCAAATGAAGTTGCTAAGCCGCTGGCCATCATATTTGAAAAATCATGGCAGTCAGGTGAAGTTCCCAATGACTGGAAAAAGGGAAATATAACCCCCATTTTCAAGAAGGGGAAAATGGATGATCCGGGGAATTACAGACCAGTCAGTCTCACCTCTGTGCCTGGCAAAATCTTGGAGCAGATTCTCCTGGAAGGCATGCTAAGGCGCATGAAAAACAACAAGGTGCTTGGTGACAGCCAGCATGGCTTCACTAAGGGGAAATCCTGCCTGACCAATTTGGTGTCCTTCTATGATGGGGCTACAGAACTGATGGACCCGGATAGAGCAGTTGATGTCATCTACCTGGATTTGTGTAGAGCGTTTGACACTGTCCCACATGACACCCTTGTCTCTAAATTGGAGAGACATCAATTTGATGAATGGACCAGTCGGTGGATAAAGAACTGGCTGGACGGCCGCACACAAAGAGTTGTGGTCAATGGCTCAATGTCTGGCTGGAGACCAGTAACGAGTGGTGTCCCTCAGGGATCGGTGTTGGGACCGGTCTTGTTTAACATCTTTGTCGCTGACATGGACAGTGGGATGGAGTGCACCTTCAGCAAGTTTGCCAATGACACCAAGCTGTGTGGTTCGGTTGATATGCTGGAGGGAAGGAATGCCATCCAGAGGGACCTTGACACGCTTGTGAGGTGGGCTGATGGCAACCTCATGAAGTTTAACCATGAAAAGTGCAAGGTCCTACACCTGGGTCGGAGCAGTCCCAGGCACAGCTACAGGCTGGGCAGAGAAGAGATTCAGAGCAGCCCTGCGGAGAAGGACTTGGGGGTGCTGGTCGATGAGAAAATGAACATGAGCCAGGTTCAGTGTGCGCTTGCAGCCCAGAAAGCCAACCATATCCTGGGCTGCATCAAAAGGAGTGTGACCAGCAGGTTGAAGGAGGTGATGCTGCCCTTCTACTCTGCTATCATGAGATCTCACTTGGAGTATTGTGTACCATTCTGGTGTCCTCAACGTAAAAAGGACACGGAACTGTTGAAACAAGTCCAGAGAAGGGCCACGAGGCCACTGACACCAAGCTGTGTGGTTCGTTTGATACACTGGATGGAAGAAATGCCATCCACAGGGACCTTGACACGCTTGTGAGGTGGGCGTGATGCCAACATTATGAAGTTTAACCATGCCAAGTGCAAGGTCCTACACCTGGGTCGGAGCAATCCCAGGCACAGCTACAGGTTGGGTGGAGAAGAGATTCAGAGCAGCCCTGCAGAGAAGGACTTGGGGGTGTTTGTCAATGAGAAATATTCAGTGTGTATTCCTAGCCCAGAAAGCCAACTGTACCCTGGTCTGCATCAAGATGAGCGTGACCAGCAGGTCAAAGGAGGTGATGCTGCCCCTCTACTCTTCTCTCATGAGACCTCACTTGGAATACTGTGTACAGTTCTGGTGTCCTCAACGTAAAAAGGACATGGAACTGTTGGAACAAGTCCAGAGAAGGGCCACGAGGATGACCAGGGGACTGGAGCACCTTCCTTATGAAGATAGGCTGAGAAAGTTGGGGCTGTTCAGCCTGGAGAAGAAAAGGCTGTGTGGAGACCTCATAGCAGCCTTCCAGTATCTGAAGGGGGCCTATAGGGGTGCTGGGGAGGGACTCTTCATTAGGGACTGTAGTGATAGGACATGGGGTAATGGGTTAAAACTTAAACAGGGGAAGTTTAAATTGGATATAAGGAGGAAATTCTTTCCTGTTAGGGTGGTGAGGCACTGGAATAGGTTGCCCAAGGAAGTTGTGAATGCTCCATCCCTGGGCAGTGTTCAAGACCAAGCTGGACAAAATCTTGGGTGAGATTGTTTACTGTGAGGTGTCCCTGCCAGTGGCAGGGGGCTTGGAACTAGATGATCTTAAAGTCCTTTCCAACCCTAACTATTCTATGATTCTATGATAATTTGCCCCTGTTATCATCATTGGGACCACTAATAGTAGTTTGACAAAACTGCTAGGACTTTAATTAGACTAACAATAAATTCTTGGCTTCCCATATAGCAAGGGTTTCTAAAGTTGACGTTAACTGCTTGTGTTTGCTCTGATGCCTTCCTCTTGAGGACTACCATTAACACAGCTAAAGAGCTGACAGGGAATTTGGTGATCAAGGCTGTAATTACAATGCACATTGCCAAGCATTGCTTTACACCGGACTCCTTAGCATGTCACTCCTTCCAGGCTCCTCAGCATAAAAAGCTGTTACAATGACGTTCCCATCCTTGCCTTGTTACAGCAAGACGGACATGTTGCAGTGTATCACTAGGAAATGCTACTTTTTCCCAAGTACAACAGGCTATGAGTACACTTTCTGTATCACCTAGCTTTTTAGGCATAAACCAAATTCTCACAGAACAAGAACAAATTTATTTTGGAAGAAAATACAGATTATAAGGAGAGGGGGTATAGAGAAGACTGGGGGATATGGAGAATAATTCATGTTACGTAGGTAAATAGTTTTACAAAAGCAGCTATTGCCCATTCTGATCTCCCATGCAGCTTTTAATCCAAGTAGATTTTATTAATCATGAACATCTTCAGCAAGGAATAAAATGTGGACCACCGCTTTCACTCAGTAATTCCAGCACCACTTGAAAGTGTCTTCAGCTCTTCCTGACCACTTGCATTCCCCACACCCCCCGCAACAGTACCCCTGTGTCTCATTATTTTTACAAATGACTGTGTGCCTCCAAACAGGCTGTGCAATGCTATCTGGTGTTTGCAGCTCAGCAGACTGAAACTAGGTCATTTGATCTTGTAGACAAATGGGGAAGGAAGTGGCAATTCAACAGAAAAACCTCCCCTGTTAATCCTGAGCCAATGCCATAGAACAGATTGAGAATGTGGTGCGCAGCGCTGTGCTGCTGCAGGTAGCACCTCCAGTCACAGGACAGCCCTGCCTACTGCAAGACACTGGGTGCTGCACCTCGAGGACAATGACCAGTGATCAAGTTAGCTGCTATATGGGTCACTACCTGTTGGAGAAGTACCCGCAGATTGTGCCACATGAAGTTATGCATGAAGTTATGAAGCATGTGCCTAATGAAGTTATGAAATGATAGCTGTATACAGCAATATACAGTGGGAGAATTAATGCTGACCCATGTCCCGTTCCTCAGAAAGCTGGCATAAGCTCATCATCACATCCGCTTCTGCTGTGCCTTGCTCCAGGCATGTTTCACAGGATTAATTTTATCTACAGGTGCATTTTGTTCTATACTGATTTCTCTTATGAAAGAAAGCTGAGAATTAACCTTGCAAAGACTGATCTCTTAACTCTAGTAAATGAGGCCAGGTGAATTCTTGTATGTACTTACTTGACTTAAATCAGAAACAGAATTTAAACATCTTCACCTGAGATTTCTTATTTAGTACAACGATTTAATTAGAGAGATGGAAAATTAGAAGGAAGAGTTACAATTGGCTCTCAGAGCAGAGGGTGCACAGGGGTAAAAAATAGGAAAAACAATCAAAGAAACAAACAAACACAGTCGGCAGGGAGCTGAGAGGGGGGCCCAGCCACTGGGACATGCCATCTAGAGTAGCTGTGAAATGTCACTGCTGCCTACCCGAAGTCCGAGATGCTGCCACACCGGCTGGGGTAGGAGGGTCTCACCCTGCACAGGCATCCTCACATCACTGGGCACCTTTCACTAATTGCATCAGGTGGGGAACCTACTTTCCTCAGCAGGAGGCAGTTTGTTTGCATAAGAAGCAGTTCAAGGGTACGTGCCGTTCAATATCCGCAGTTGCAGCAGGAGGAAGAAATAAACAAACTTGGGGGTGTGATTGATGTTTGTTAGCTCCTTGGCTGCAGATTTACTATTTTTCAACAGAGGAAAAGAATCTGTCTTTTGAAAATGCAGCAAAGCTTAATGCCTTATGTTCACTATAATTTTTTAATCACTGCTCCCCACTTTTCTTTCCCAATCCTAATACCTGTCAATAAAAAGCAAACAAACAAACCCACTCCCCAAAAAAACCCAACTATACAATTTTGAAGTTTGCAGCAGAGTTTGCAAATTGCTTTTCTGGGCATGCAAAACACAGAATAAGGCTGATCCTGTAATCAGGAGGTGCCTACCTCACGCCCCCAAAAGCGAAATCATTTGAGTTTCCAACAAAGCACATAGCATCTACCCACAAAGTGTGTGACTGTGCAGAGCCCGTTACCAAGGCACACAGAGAGAGAAGGAGGAGGAGGAGGAGAAAGGGGCTCTGGCTGGTTGTCAAACACAAAAAACAAGCTATATGGCTTAAAATCCCTGCCTTCTGTTGTCTCTTGTTTTCGAGCAAACCCCTCTCTGTAAAATGGGGATAAGCCCCTCCACAGCATCCCTGGAGGCACACATCACCACCCCATCAGGGCCAGGCTTCTTACTTCTTTGTGAAATTGCTCTCCATGTTTCTGCTCATGTTAAGGCTTATAGCAAGGTAAATACTTCACACCCTTTTACACAGGGAGGGGTCACAGTGGAAAAAAGAAAACAAAAAAAGAAATAGGTCACAGGTCTCGGAGAATATACCAAGATTTTGCCAGAAGCAGAATCTAGGCCTCAAATCTCCCATTCCTTCCAGTGCTACACACAGCTAAACAATAGATAAAGAATGTGGAAAGTAACAAAAAGCGTTTTATTTTATGGGTTACTGTTAAATAATTTGGGCATTTTTTCCATTGCAATACTCACAGTGCACTGGTCTGTCTGTCCAGACTAGTGTTACCCATCCCACTACTTGTCTCATCAGGACAGCAGGTCTGCAAGCATTTGGACAATATGACTTCCTCATTATTTTTAAGTGGATAATCAACTTACTAATTACTCATTGTATTCCAGAAGAGTCCTGGGTACAGAGATACGAAACAAGACCTTACTGCAGTAGGTACTTCAGAGACCAGAAAGTGGCTTACAGCAAGTATTGTGAAGAGGGTTGGGAGAGCCTATCAAAAATCACCACCTATGCCTCTTTCATCCTTTGATTTATAATATAAAAGATCGTTGAGTGAATATTTACAGCTCCTAGTTGTGACTCAAACTTCTGCTTTCCTCTAAATTCTTGACAGAAAATACACAATACCATCATCTCACTATTATGCAGAAATACTTGTCTAGATTACTGATACCAGGTTTTCTCTTCCTCTGCACCTAGCTTGGGACACTTAGATCAACAATCAAGTGATTGCACAGAGCTTGTAAATCACTATAAAATATGAATTATAGTTATTATCATTCCTTTGTACTGTGTTTGGGCTCTGTGGAGGTAATTTGATAGATCACAGGTTTCAAGTACTGTGTCCAACCATATGTATGTGAGAGGGGGCACAGAACAGAGACAAGTATGTGACTGTACAAACTAGGAAAAGCAGCATGCCATGCTTGATGGGACCATCTGGCTGTACTGAAGATTCATATTGCTGTCTGACACCATCCCTCGCCAGAAGCTAACACTAATCACAGGACACCAGCACTGGACAGATGAATGTAATTCTCTTTTCCTCTGGCTCTACCTGTGGCAAGTGTGGCTGGTCCCAGTATCACACTATCAGGAGAAGCTCACCAGCCTTCCCGTTCTTGCTGCAATTGCATATAAGCACTGTATGGATAAACGACTACTGGTGGCAATGGATCCCAATAATTGCCCTGGGCACAGCAGCTCTACCATGAAAAGAGAGCTTTTTGCCTTACAGCCTTCCCTTCCTTTTTGTTATGCCACTAGTGCTCAGTGCACAGCCTGGGGGCAAGCTCTGCAACAGAGGCCAGCACGACACTGCTAGTGGTGCTGGAGAGCTGCATAAACTGCACAGAGTTAAAAAAAAAAAGGAAATCTATACATATCAAAGAAATACAGGACCTTCTCTTGTTAATGAGAAACTCAGCAGCAGATGGACAAAAATAACTCAGTGCACTGCTCTTACTAGCAGTTTGGTGGTGGGGAAGCTTAATATACTATTAACCTTATGGAAAAAAACAATAGCTGGATAAATTGTTGTGATGGAATTAAATACCAAATGTACTTCATTGTAAATAAAGTATTTAATCCTACCTGTTTACACAAAACCTTATCTGTAATGCTATGTTACTTTTCTGGAAGGGGAAAGGGAAAAAACTGTTGTGGCAGATTAATAGGGTTTGCCCTATTAATCTGCCAAGGGGCTGTTCATGAGAAAATAACGAAAGCAGTAGCAACAACTTAACAGGCTGGATGTTACTCATGAGAAAAATGCTTTGAAGCATGGAAATGAGGGGAAAGGCCTTTACAAATCTAGTTTTCTTTTTGATACTGGCTGTACCTTTTCTGCTGAAATTCCTTGTCATTTCCACTGCTTCTGTATCCCCCTCTTTTAAAATATATCTCCTCCTTAAAGTTACTTAGGGTTTGTGCAACTCTGTGACAACTGAAAGCCACTATGCCCATTGCAAAGTACCAATTACCCAAGTACATTGGGTATTCAATTTATTTTTTAAGAGCTTTGTACTTTAGGATCTGCTAGGGATGCACAAAAGGCTCTCAGATACTCCAGACCAAATGAATCAACAAGCTCTTGTCTGTGCTTCAGCTTCCTACAGACATACAAGGCATTTTCTTCCTGCTCAGCTTTTCCTGCCCTGGCCCACATCATGATGCATATAGATGCTATGCTCTCTCTAGGCCAGCTCTTTAATCCTGACATCAGCAGGTAGCTGATGAGTGACAGCAGCTGATGACGATGCCCTCAGCTCCTGATAACAAACTCTGTGAGTGTTTTGATGTAGTCCGGCAGCCAGACCAAGATCCCTGTAGGTAGGCTGGACGCAGCTGA
Organism: Neopsephotus bourkii; assembly: GCF_033783945.1. Taxonomy (NCBI): domain Eukaryota; kingdom Metazoa; phylum Chordata; class Aves; order Psittaciformes; family Psittacidae; genus Neopsephotus; species Neopsephotus bourkii. The sequence continues at coordinate 450,303 of NW_026902006.1, forward strand.
GGCAAATAACATCTTATTGGTGTAGCTGCAAATCTGAAAATATCAGATGTATTAATGAACCTGTCTGAATACAACTGCCCTCTGGTGCACTTTGTGGCTTGTAAACTCTAAAACCACAGCAGCTGACTTGCTTTAAATGGCACCTCATTCACCATCCTTCCTACAGCCTTTGCCAGTCCAGCATTACAAACTAACATCACAGCCAAGCCTAGCACTACCAGTTCCATGGACTAGAAGAAATGATGCTATTTATGAATTTAACAAACCAGACAGAAGTTATGAGTTTAATGATTTGGGAGCCAGCCTTGAGTTATGCAAAATACATTGAGTTAGGTATTCACAAAATTGCTTCAGCATAATTGTTGGCACATGGATTGTTTGCAAACAGCTAGCACAAACTACTTAGCGTTAATCATTTGTTCTGTGACATAGTTAGTCATGTACTATTTCTGCTTCTTGAGTGGGTGATTGTATCCTCTTAAAGGAGAGGGTAAGAACCAGTGAAAATGAAGTGTGCCCTGGGAGTTCAACATGGATATGCGCTTATGAAAGCGTCATGTCTCACTAATCTCAGCAAGATGTTTGCGTCTATCTATTTCCATGCAAATAATCCGCAATGACTCTGCAGAGTCTGTTGAACCAAGCCTGGGGACGAGGAATACACATCGACTATTTCTGGTGCTGCTGATTCTTTTTAACTCTCTGAACAAGGGGAAGTGTTGCAGAGGAGTATCTAATTCCCCCAGACAACCTGGAAGGAAGTGATGACAGACCATCGCTCCTATGAGTCTGGCAAGAACATACAATCAAAGCTGCTGTCTCTCTCTGCAGGAAACAGTACTGCTTCAGGGAGAGAGAACCTACAAAAACAACAAAAATATCACAAAAAAATGCATTCTCCGTGAAGAAATAGAAATGTATTTTTAATTCTTTCCCCATTTCAGTTTGCTCTCTTTACGTGATTCTAGCACTTGATTGCAAGTCTTCATCAGTTTTCCAGAAGATAAATTACACTTTTACACATTTCAGTGGACTGGATGGAAGTAAGGAAAGTAAAAAACTGGAAGGTCTGAATTTTGCTGTAATATTGTTTGGTATTTTGCAACAATACAGAGGCTGCACTTCCCCGTCTAAGCAAGGGAACTGAAATATTATGTAAAATTCCCTGCTTAAAAATCTTTATCAGGTACCACATGAAACACCAGGACGTATTATTAATAAATTGGAGTGAAACAGCCAGCCAGCTCTGAGAATAAAGGTGAGAGTCACCCACAGAAAGCAGGATCTTTTGTTGAAATGTTTGCTTTTCTCTCCTGAATGATGAGCAACATTTAGAGACCACTCTTAAAATGACTAAAGATTTTATGCATGCTTGAACATATTAATTGACACACATGTGGACTGCTAAACCATGTGTGGGGAACACCAGGCAAAGAGGTGTGAAGGCTGCTGGAACAACGCTGTCTAAGATCACTGTGAAGGCAATGGAAGGCAGCGTTGGTGTGGCCCATACTGTGTGACTGGAAGCACTGCTCAGATCAAGTGAATTCCTCTGCGAAGAACAGATTTTGTGCACAGCAGGGAACCTGCTCTCTGGCTTGGCTGATTCTTCCTCTTGCCACTAAAACTCTTAAAAAGGATGGATGCTGCAACACCACACAACAGCTCCAGTGGCCACCGTTGTTACACTGGGTAGTGGTCAAATGCGCATGTAGAATCAGACCACCATTTACAGACAGGCAACGGGTTACTGCTGATTGTGACAGCCTTGGGCAACATTTAACCTTCCAGAGAAAGCTTCTGACAAAGCAGGGAAATTCAGCTGGACTTCTCTATGCCTGTACTAGTAGACTGGTAACTATTCTGATACTCAGGCCTGGGCATTTTCCTATATGTTTTTAACTGTGTTGGAGAAGACTGAATTTCCCATTTGAGTCCCCTGTTCAGTGGTCAGATGCATACTTATTTCCCACCCTCTTATTGATAGTAATAAGCAATTTTGCTACTTACTATTCTCTAATAAGATTGTACTAAATTTGTATGTTTCTCAGAAGACACGCACAGAACAACTGAATCAATGAGGTTGGAAAAGACCTGTAAAATCATCAAGCCCAACCGTTACCTCAGGACTGCCAAGTCCCCCACTAAACCATGTCACTACAGGCCTCTTCTATGTGATTTTTGAACACTTCCAGGGACAGTGATTACACCACTTCCCTGGGCAGCCTGTTCCAATGCCTGGTTACCTTTTCAGTGAAGAAATTGTTTCTAATATCCTGTCTAAACTTCCCCTCTTGCAGGTTGAGGCCATTTCCTCTTGTCCTATCACTTGTTACTTGGGAGAAGAGCTCAGCTACCTTCTCACTCCATCCTTATTTCAGGTAGTTGCTCTCACAGTGCTGGCATAATATGGATTCAAAAAAAGATGAATTGTCTGAATTATTCTTGATCTTAGTCAGTGAATGGCCTTCTATAAATTTTTAAGTTAAGGGAACTCTCAAGTGACAATAAGGCAAAGTCAGGTAAAATTTAAAAGCTGATAGAAGCACTAAGTTTGCTTATTAATATAGTTTTAATATTGTAAGCCACAGATCTTGTTGGACTAGTTCCTCATCCTAAGCAAAGCTGTATTACACTTACATGAACAGGAATTATGAATATATTACTTTGGTTTTTATAATGATGTCAACTACGTCAGAAACGACATAGATACTCACATGAATGAAATTATTCACTTCAGCTGTTCTTGTTCTCATCAACATTTGCTTTTCATGAACATTTCGGCAGTCAAATTACACTTGGACAAAAGCTCATAGAAAATGAATAGCAAAACCAAACACTTTCAGTATTTGCAAGTTCCAGCTTCCATGTGTATCACCAATTCCTGTTTATATCAGATTGGAAGACAAAAACAATCATGCACCTCAGCCAAACAACCAAACCTGTATCTCAAGCTGGTTCCTATTCAAAGCCAGTGCAGTAGAAGGAAGCCCTTTCATACATGTTTTGGCAGGCTTTGGGATGCAGTTATTCCCAATGCTTACATTGTTCATGTTTGTTCCACAAATTTCAGGTGGTTTTCAGGCAGAAGAAAAGTTCTGTGGTTATCAGATGTATTATTCACTGTGAATTCTCACTTCATTTTCCTCTTAAATTACACTTCTGGGGAGGAATACAAGAGCTGTATGACATAGACAACAAGCTCCCATTCTGTGTCAAGAAAAGCATCTTTCTTATGCTAAACATGTGGTATGCTGCATCCCACCACAAGTCTCAATTTGCAATTTATTCTTTGCTGTAAACCTGTAAGGGTTGTGAATGCCCAAGGAGGACATTGCAGCACAGCTAACTTTCACACAACTACATGTTACATATTTATATGCACTGTCAAAATGGTAGGAAGATATGAATTTGAGTTTCACTGGAATCTAGCAGCCTGAGCTATTTATAAATAAGTGTCTTATTTTTGGTGCTCTTCAGAGAATGTGACGAACAGTGAGTGATGAGCAATTTATGTTGCTGATCATTTGTATCACAATAGAGCCTTGCAGTATTTTTCTGGAGTCAAGATTCAAGGATCTGTATTATCCTACTGTGGAATACAGGGCATCAGAACAAAGACCAATGGGCAAGATTAAGTACAGGTGAAATGAGCATGTCACATGAAAATGAATAAGTAGGTAGAAAATGGTGTAGCTGAAAAAAAAACCCAACCTGAGGGTGCTTGGGGATTCTGGGCATCCATATTCTAAACAGATGGTATCTAAAATATATCTAAATCAAATATCTAAACAAACTGATAACCATCTCTCTCTCAAAAGAAACTCAGTATGAGGAATCATTTCCCACAAGCATTCTGCACTGAATGATTTTCTATTTATACAATGAAAGACAACACTAAGCAAAATATGGCATAATGAATGTGAAATAAATATCATTAGAAGGTGTAAAGAGACGTTAAGGGTATAACTGAATGAAAAAAACAGGATTTAATTAACAGCTGTGTAAGTACTCTGCACTATGTAAATAATTCATGTATAAAAGATGATGATAAGGATGACTGAATAATCGCAATTTTGGCTTCTCTCTTTGGACTGCTGATGCAAGATCTAATCAGAGGCCACAAGAGTATCATTAACTATACCAGTCTATCCAGCCTATTTCTATGCTGATACATGGTGATATGAACTTTCAAAGAGGTGATTAGTATGTGGTGGTTTTTTCTACCCCCAAATCTCTGAGGAACAAACACTGATGCTGTGCTTTATCATTTCACCCCTCATTAGCTCTGCAGTAGATGCCAGTGAAAGTTTGGCATGAGCTGCCCCTCTGTGTCCCCAGAAGGTAGCTGCCAACAGCAGCAGATCATCTGTGTGCCACACCAGGCAGTGCATTCTGTTTTGTGTAACCGGTAACAAAGAGGGGATATAGGGATCATACAGCACCACACCAACTCCTTTTGTGGTCCGGGAGCAATGAAATAGCACTAAATGTTACTGGTGCATGCAGTGTGCTTGCTGGATGACTGGGAAAGAAAGATGGCAGAAAAGCAGAGCCTTCCTCCAAAGTTTTACTTGATTTTGTACTCTGAAAATAAGAATAAGCTCCTGGAAACTCCTTTTTGGCAAGTACAACACAATGCAATGATGTCTGAAGTTTTCATGTCTCAAAGCTTAAACCAAAAATAGTTAATACTTTGTGGTTCAACTATTCACCCTCATTTGCGTCAAGGCAATTTAAACAGAAGAAACCCAGGCACGTAGCTTTTTCACTTTTTCACGACTGCCCTTCCAATATAGAAATAAAAACTCCATGACATTAGTGTACTAAGAAAATGTAAATCACAGTACCAGTACACGCTTGAAAGAAGGTAGCTGTCAGTTCCAGGTAAAGGTTTGATCTATTTTTCCCACATTCTAATGCTTATATTGAATACAGTAAATTCATAGAAAAAACTGTGCTCCTACAAGGAGCTGTTATATATGAGTAAGCCTTATATGCTGAGAAAGTGATAAATAATTATGCTTTCATCTAAAATAGCACTGGAAAATTATCAGACTGTGAACTCAATGACTTTTCATCTGATTTGCAAAAAAAGAAAAAAAATCTTTTTAAGCTGGTTTGACTGAGTACACTATTAAGATGACTGTAATGTAACTGCTTTATCGGTAGCATCACTGAGAAAGCCTGGTGCATAATACAGCTGCTCTTTCTGGCTATTAATTGCTATGTCTAATAGTTCTTTCCTTGCAACAAATGCAAAACTTCATTTTTAAAATCTCAGTTTATGCTTGAAGATCTATCTCATCTTTTAGCTCTGTCTTAAGTTAGAATGCCTTGTAAAATGCCTTACGAGCAGCTAGGGCAATCATTTCCCTCACAGTGTTAAAAAAGCTAGACGTAGAATAGCATCCCTTTAGGGAAATACTAAAAGTTTAAAATATGCCCGTGCAGCATATTTATAGATTTTTATAATGCATTTCAAATACTTTCCACATTGTAAAACAGGCCTTGGAAACGATCATCACAGATGAAAGCTGGGGAAGACAAAGTAATAAAAATACAAAAAAAGATAAAAATGCTGCCTGCTTCTGAATTCCTTAACATTTGATTTCTTCTGTATAATAATAACAATCAAATGATCACAGTAATTTCCTCAGTTACTGTGCTTTAGTGGCAGCTGTATTCACCTTCACTCTTCTCCCTATCCTTCTCCACCTCCCCATCTGCTGCCTGAAGCCATGCAGATTCAGGTGACTGAAACATTTTAGATAAAAGTTAATTAGCCAGCACAGTGCACACCAGGTCTTTTCAAAAAGGCGTGAAGTGGAAACCTTCCAGTCAGCTCCTGACAGCTCTCCCAGCTCATCACTCCTGCAAGGGAGACTCTGTGCAGCAGGGCGCATCCAAGAGGTCCAGCATCATCTCTCAACCTGCTGGTAATGCGCTCAATACCTTGCAGAGATAGGTATAGCTTCTAGCAAAGCAGCAGTACATACATGCTTTCTGCATACACCAACAAGGCATATATATGCTACAGGGATGCAAAATGCTTGTGAACAGTTGTACTGTATTATGTTATTAGGAAATGATACAGCGTGAATAGTTATGTTTTGAAATCCTGTCTATAGTTACAGTCCCAAGGCTAGCTGCACATAAAAATTTCGCTGCTGTGTCCTGCAAAGGCCGCATGTAACCATTACTGTGGTTTATTGCAGTTGTGGTATGACACGCTATCAAGTCCCTACCGAGTTCTTCATGCAGTTCTCTATAATTACCAAGAGTAATGTTAGTTGTTTGATGTGACAGCTGTGAAGCACTTGGGGCCAGATTGTGAACTTCTTAGTCACACTCACAAGGAGTCCCTTGCACAAATGGCTTTGCTCAACAGTGACTCCCTTAATAAATGAATCATCTATCGTTGCTGCCTACTCAAGCTTAGATCCTTCTCCCGGTTTTTCTGTTTCTTCCACCATCTGCACATCCTCTCTCCATGGTGGTAAGAACAAACTCAGCTGATTGGGATTTGGGAAAATGTAGAGCTGATTTGGGAAAATGTAGAGACCTTCAGGGCCAGACCACAAGTGAAAAACAGTCACGGATGTCCAAAGCTGCAATCCTAAAGCCACTGTCCCTGAACTTATTCCCCTTTATTGGGAAATCCCTTTTGAGTACCTGCTGGTACATTGCTGCATGCATCCAAGTGACCTTGGTCTGTCTCCTGGCACTCTGAAATGCTGAGAAGATGTCTGACCCAAGGTGATGGAGCATCAGGTGGGATCAAGCCCTGACATACCCACGTGTGTCTCTTTTCCTATAATTCTCAGCACCAAGGAGGAAAAAAGGCTTCCACTAATTACACATACCCACACCAAGGCCTCAGACCCTTTACAAGAAGCTCCTCTCGCAGCTGCAATAAACCGCTATCTACATTTGATCTAATCTCTGTTCCTCTCCTACATGTTGGCTTAGCAGTTTCCTGGGAGGTCTGCACTATTTTTTGGGGAAGGATTACTCACTGGAAGTAACTGTCCTTAGCCAGGGATCAAGACAGCCCTGTTAATTCAACCCTGACTTTGTCAAGCTCTTTCACTCTGTGGTTGGTGATCCCAACTCTTTGTACAGTGCTTTCATGCAAAATTCAGCTCCCTTGTTTTTATGCTTCTGAAATCACCAAAAAGACAGACAAAGAAGGGCACCTTTTCTTCTCAGTTCAGTTTACTTTCTCCTTCTCTTTCCCTGTGCCACTGATATTTATGTTTTTAGTTTTCTTGCTTCCTTTTTTTGGTCTCTCACCTCTCTTTTCTATTGCTCCTTTCAGCTATTCAGAATAAACTCTGCAATTATCCAGAATAAACTCTGCTATTGCAGTGAGATTCAGTATACTCTCTCACTCAATCAGACTGAAAAGCTGATCCTTCACCTGCTTAGAAGCCCTTCAGTAATACCTACAGGACCATGAATATATAACTTGATTCTTCTTTGAAAGACAAATCTAGATTTTTAAAAGAAACTGTGGGTTTTTTTCCAATTTTCTGCTAATTATACTAAATACATAAATTCTAGCCATACTATGACTGGATTTCTTTCACATCAAAACATTACATGAAAATCCACAGAGGAAAAGAATAGAACACATAAGATAGATATGTTATTTGATGGCTTAAAATTGTAACTAAGTTCAACACAACCTAAACTGCGATTTTTCAGTATTTCATGAGCCTATAGTAAGCAAATCATTAAATGCATCCCAGATGAGAATATTTCTAAATAGTCTTTGAATTTAATTGCAAGCATTAAACTGAACAGCATATAGCATGACAAGATTCTTGGCTGTTTTCTAATTTCCATAACTCTGCTTTCATTTTAGTGGAAAGATGGGGTGCTTTCTCTGACTTTTGTGGAAAACTTCTTGGGGCAAGTTACACTGAACACCCCAGTTCATATTTCTAGAGTGTTTTCTTTGTTAGTAATCTGCTTGGTACCATAACTTTTGTATTCATATAGTACCTATGAGCAAATTATCTTTAAATGTGTCTTTCCTTTGGCCAAATTTTAATTTTTACTTACTGAAAAAAAGGTAAATATTCTTTGGTGTTTCTTCTGATAATACGTGTCATTCACTAAAAAACAACAATTCAACGCTCTCATACTTCAATCACTCATTACCAACATGAGCTTGTGCAGTGTATTATGAAAGACCTCTTCTAGGCTATGCATTCAGTAAGACTTTGCTTTGTGAACACAGAATAGCAAAAAATAAAAACCAAAACATCACGTATGGTATTAAATTCTGTGTTAACATAGCTTTTTCTGCAGAGAAGAAGCACAGGGTAAGGAATAAGAAAATCTTGCTACTATCCAGCTCAGATATTTCCTCCAGGATCTAGTATGATGAGTACAGCAAGGAAGGAGACTAATACACAAATGCGTATCAAACTACAAAGCAGGTATCTTTGCTTTTGAGTTTTAGTGTCAATTCAATATAGATATTTGTTACCATTTACACAGCAAATGCCTACTAGTATAGTATTTAACTGTAAGAATCACCTTCTCTCTACTCCTTTCCTAAATCTTAACTCTTCACCACCTTTTTCAAAGGGAATTGATGTAACTGAAAATAACACAACTCATAAAGTTTACAAAGTGATTTGATAAAACTTGACAGAACTGGATGTACTTCAAGAACAAAGTGATCATTGGCATAATTTTATCTAAGGATTCCCAGAGTCAGATACCTTAAATAATTACAGACTCACTGCACATTCTAAACCTAGGTAATAATCCCTTGTTCATTTTGAGATAGTTTGCTCAGTCTTGACTTGAAGTCACCCAAATGAAGAATGTATTTCAAATAATGCTGTACCATCCAGTTTCATAGACTACAGCATTTATAACCCCCTAAGTATGAAACAATCAGACATTCAAACTGTGACATCTCCAACATTTCTTTAAGTAATAATTGCGAGGAAAAAAAAATGTACAGAAAATTATGGATGGTGAATAATGCTGTGAAGGGTAGATGTGCAAACCAAGCCTTACAACTTACATTACGAATTACAAATACTGTAAAATAAGAACACCTTTATGACCGCTAAGCTAAGTGCTGAAGAAACTTAAAGGAGATCAAGTAAGAGCCCTGCTGTAAAATTTCACTGAGACTTGGGTGGCAAGGAATATTAAACAACTTTTTAATAATTCATACAACTTCAAAGTCTTGAACTAATATGCCTAAAAACACTTTTTCACCTCCAAAATTTGCTCCTTCATAAGCAACAAAACAAATTCTAACACCTCAAAATGCTGTATATATGTACCATACAGCATGCTAAAACATTCTAAGCTGCAAGTTCCCTTAATTTCAAAAGCCCAGTGGCAGGACAGGGCCTTTCTTCCAAAGGAGAGGGGTTGGACAGAGAACTAAAAGGTGATCCTTAGAAAATTTCATTCCGTCAGAGTTCTGGTTCTTTCTGTTTCAATGGGATGTTGAAATTAAGGATCCAGAGGACAGAACTGAAAGCCAAAATACCCTCACCAGTTTCCTGCATTCTGAAAAGGGTCTTTTGAAGTCATCATGAATTTAATTCTTCTTAAAACTGTAACTGGGATAAAGAAATACTCATTTTTCTTTTTTAACTTTTCATTGTCCCATGCTTCTGAGTATGCAAAACTTGTTGATAGGGGAACTATCCTTAAAAAAGTTAGTCGACAAGGATGACTTCTTGTGTTATCAAGCATGCAACACACAGAGAAAACAGTCCCTGAGCATTAAACAAGGTGAAAAAAACCCACAAAACATAGAAGGTGCCAATGAGCTCCCAAATGTTATGCCAACATCACTTTCACAAAACTTAACAGCTTTCTGACCACAGACAAGAATATAAACACGGCCTCCTTTCCCGTCAACACACATAATTTATCAATTTAAAGATAACAGATTGGCTTTAGCTGACAACGTAAGTCAACTACGAAAACTGGTACTTTCACAGCTGACAATGATGTCCAACACAGCACAGAAGCACAAGTAAAACTTCTCTCAAAATAACCACCTGAGGACAACATATGATAGTGGGAAAAGCATGTCAGAGGCAGAAAATTGGATCAGTTACTAGATACCACCTAATTGCTTTTTAAGACAGGAGACCTCTCACATGATGCTAGGACCACAACGCTGCCAGCATAATGTAGTTATGCCCCTGAAATCTGTGTTTAAAAGAATTAATGACTGTATAGGACACTTGGCTACAGAGAAAAACCTTACACAAAGCTTTTTTACATTAGCCAGCAATGTAAAAGAATTCTCACTTCATAGAAGATCAGAGGCCTAAACTGTCCAAGTTTCAAAAGCTCGCTATGAGCAAAACCGAACAGAGACCTTTAGCTGAAAGAGAAGCAACTGAACATCTGTTTGCACATCCTTTTAATTTCTATCCTTTTTTCCCTCAAGGCACCTTCCATAAACCCTCTTGCAGTGCCCAAAAAAAAGGTACATGCCATATGTATCATTTATGCAGTGTGAGGTGAGAAGGGTTGGTGATCACAGGGAAAGATTTAATAGATATTCCTCATCTACACAGTGACTATGAGTACAAACTTCAACATTTGGACTATGTCAGGCTAGCAATGATAGTTTGAATTACCAGAGCATACAGCTCAGCGTGTGTTTTGCAGTCTCTTCTGGAAAATGGGATTTTTAAAACCTTTTTTTTCTCGGATGACCAAACCCATGTTTTATGCAAAAGTGCAATTCTGGCTTGAAGAAGGAGAAAAAGCATTTTGGGGCGTTTAGCTGGACAGAAGCTTTTCCACATCTCCATTCCCTTGCTGTAATTTCTGCCTGCCCTCATTGGTGCAGGTGTCTGGCATGTCAGTATTACTCCCTGGGACACCATACACACAGTGATATTCCTGGCTGTTTTCTGAAGGGAAAGATGTACAATTTCCCACTCACGGTGGTTTGAGATATATCTACCTATATCTGTATCTAAATCTATCTATCTATCTATCTACATATATATATATCTACACACACACTATAAAGCTGTTTTAAGGAGAAAGCATAATCCCTTTAAAAGCAAACCAAAAATTAATCGTCAGTTTCTTTTTACAGCATCTCTTCTGAGGCTGAGCTTGCTACTTCACCAGGGAATTCACTGTTTAACCTAAAACTCTGACTTATTTATTCTTTTGACCCTCTCTGAAGTCTTGGCAGTAATCAGTGGTGCTGCAATTTCAGCTCCTCAGGAAACCAGATAAAGCACAGACTAGCTATGCAGGCACCGATTATTCAGATGTACTTTATTCTGTTTCATTGCTTTGAAAAGATTCTTTTTTGTGACAAAAGACATCAAAAGTACTGATTTATCTGAAACTCACTGAAAATACTCCCTAAATTCTGAAGTTCAGATAATGCTCCTGCAAACATGATCTCCCCTGTGCTTCTGATAATATCATATATAAAATGGATATTATGGGCTATCCTTCTCAGACTCATGGCTCTGAACTGTTGTACTAGAAGTGATATCACTGTATTTATGGCTCATGTTGCATGGATCTTTTCCCTGTACAATCCCTGGGAAAATTATTAATGATGCTGGCAGTCTTGGAATGAAAGAACAAACCTATGTAATATGACAAGCCCTGCCTCAATGGCATCAGTGCTCTTGAGTTGCTGTCTCCAAAATAACGAGCTGTCAAAGCTGCAATTTGAATTTGTGTTAGTAGTGAAGAAATCCAGTGGGTTTTTGCTTGCTGAATTTTAGTGTTAAATTGTTACTTTTGTTTACCAAGAGCATGAAGATTTACAAGGCTGACAGTAAACTCAAAAAAGTAAACAGCTTTTTTTTACGTCATAACAGCATCTGGATTTATTGTCAGTATATGTTAGTCATTAAATTCCATATACATATGAAAATGAAAGATGTTGCATTTTACCCTGTGTAGCGTCCAAGCCACATGTGCATTTTGCCACTCACAATAATGAGCCTCCCTCGAAAGCTGTTGCTTGTAACAGAACAAATGCAGTACCGCACTTTGTGATGGCTGTTGCCTTGTGATTGTTAATTGTCATGGAGGAAGACTATAGTCCTTTTCCGTTTTTTTTTTTTTTTTTTACTTCAGGAGAGTATAATTTAATGAGAAGCATACTTTTAAAGACACTCGAACACACTAGGTATCTACACGACTATCATTGCCCAGCTGTGCCAATGTGGATTTCCTCTCAATCTTACATATTTGAAGTGTTATCATCAAATGTCACAGAGGCAACAGCCATCATTATTGAAACATATTTCAATTCTGGATATTTATCTTTTAAGTATTGCTTTTTGCCACATTAGGGAAGATTTGCTCAAAAATCAACACGCTTATAAGAAAGTTCTGTATGAAGTGATGATGGAAACATTCAGCAGCAGTACAAACTGTATGTGTATGTTTTTGTCCTCACATAATGTGGAAAATGAGAACTTGTTAGATGTTACTACATTAAAAACAAACCTAACAAAAATTGTGAATGCTAAGGTAAAGCAGCTTGAGATGGCATCTAGCAAATGTTAAGTTCATTAGCATGCTTGCCATATTCCTCATATGGCAGACAGTGGGCAGTGATCTTCAAGGGCAAGAAAGTTTTGGGTCTGCCTGGAAGAAAGCTAACAGTTGGCAGCTCCCAAAAGCATGCAGCAGTAGTTCTGGGGGGCGAGGGAAAATTGCTCTGGCAAAGTATCAGTGGGAAGGGTGTCCCCAGGGAGGCTGACGCTTCACATTTCAGAAGCAGGGTTAGATCTCAGAAGTTCTTCTTGACTGAGTTTTCTTCTGACTCTTCTCTGGAAAACTGCATGCTGGGCCTTATCAGCAAAATCTGTCTCACCTGTAAAGATGTCATTTACACTCACTTTCTCTAAAAGTGCCAGTCTGTAGCTCCAGGGCCATTAAACCAGGAAGGTGTGAAGTCCATGGCATATTCATTTTATGCCAGTGCTTGCATGGGATTGTAGGTGACAAAATACTTGCCTACAGCAGGCAGTAACACACCAGAGGGTGCTGAGGTAAGTATCTCTCAGATTCCCCAGGTTCAAGATGCTGTTGAAAATCCTGTAACTCTGGAAAGTATGTGAGGTAAGACTGCTGAAGTCAAGAGTGCTGCCTCCAGCGTTAGGCTTAAAATGGTATTTATTGAGTGAAGGTATGAAACAGAGTGTTCAGAAAGATGTCAGGCTCTACAAGCCATCTTGAGAGACTAATACACTTGTATTACCTGCTGGCCTTTAAGTAAGACTGAGGGATTTTTAAATCCATAGAGCCTTGAAGAGTTTTTTTGGTTTTGGTTTTGGTTTTTTTTAGCTCATCTGAAAAAAAAAACCCCAAACCTGGACTCTCTTCAGCACAGGTTCAATGCCAGCACTGGTTTCACTGTCACTGGAGACAATGACAATTAAATGTTTGCTTAAAAAACAAAGTCCTGATTTGGATAGATTGATCCCCCATTGAGAGCAATCTGAAAGTTAAACAAAAGCTTTGAAGTTTGTGGAAAGGAGCAATGGCTCTAACCTGTGCTATATGGGTTTAACACATCTTGTGTCATCAAGGTAGACTCATCTCTAAGATGAAAGAGAAAATATTTCAGTTTTTAACAGGCATTGCAATACAGTGCTGGGCTTAGGATCTGGTCTTCAGGGAACTTTTCCTACTGACTCCATCGCAACTGCAAAGTGTAGTTGCAAAACTGGTAGATGTAGCTGTGAAAACTTGGGTGCTACCGGCACCCAATTTGCATCAAACGTGGCATTCAGTGGCACTGATTACCCTTGAGTTTCTGCACAAATCTAGAGAAACCTGAGTTACATGAATTTTGCTGAGGTAGAGAAAACTGTCAAGACTTCAGACCAGCATACAGCAGTCATACACCTTCAGTTACAGACTAAGAGCTGCCTAGCACAGACTTTCTTTTCCTAACTTTTCTATAACAATCTAACACGAAAAATACAGAAGTCCAATGGTGATCCAGGCAGGGTTTTGCATTTACTTTTGCAAAGTAAAATCATTGGTAATCCTTATGTTCTGATTACATTTTGAGGGTAACCTTGAGCTACCTCTTTTTATACAAAACAGTTACTTCTCCTGGCTATTTACATGGCAGGTTCTGCCATTTCATTCATGTTTTCCTTTGCATGGGTCACGCAGACTAGAGCATTTTCTTCCAGTTCTTTGGCCTGAAGATGATTACTGGTATCAACCACACATTTGCAAAATACTGAATTGTCACCTTTTCCAGAGTGTGTAACAGTAAGTTGTTGTCCCAGGTTCAGCTGTAACTGTTATTTTTCTCCCTCTTAGTAGCTGGTGCAGTGCTGTGCTTTGGCTTTAGTCTGAGAACAGTGCTGATAACGCACCAATATTTTAGCTGTTGCTAAGTAATGCTTACCCTGATCAAGGACTTTTCAGTCTCTCATACTCTGCTAGTGAAGAGGGGCAGAAAGCCAGGAGGACGCAGAGACAGGACACCTGACCCAAAGTAGCCAAAGGGGTATTCCATATCACAGCATGTCATGCCCAGTATATAAACTGGGGGGAGTCACCCAGAAGGCCCAGATCACTGCTAGGGTTGGGGTGGATATCAGTCGGCAGGTGGTGAGCAACTGTATTGTGCATCACTTGTGATCATAGCTATTTTTTTCTTTTCCCTTTTAGTTTTATATTCTCTCCTCATTTCCCTTATCATTATTGTTATCATTATTAGTAGTAGTTTTGTCTTATACTTTAGTTATTGGGCTGTTCTCATCTCAACCCATAGGGTTTACATACTTTCAATTCTCCTCCCGCATGGAGGTGGGTGAGTGAACTGCTGCATGGTGCTGAGTTACTGGCTGGATCTACACCATGACAATTGCCATCTCTGTGTAACAGAAAGTTTAGCTCCTGTTAGATAGTACTACTATTTGTGCCTAAGACAGTCATTAGTTTTTACTATTTTAGCTACACTAACACACAGAGATACTGTCAGAATTTAGTTTCTAGTATTTTAGGCAATTAGATTTAGCAAAAATCTTATCTAGCAACAATGCATGAGCTACAAGTAAAGAAAATCCTAATGCTTTAGAGAGCTCAATGCAGTCAAGTTACAGTGAATAACTTGCCCAAGTAGTGTCACCTGGTGAACAACCTACACTGCCCACACACAATGACAGCGCAGCATTTAGACCAGTGATAAATTCAGTAAACACCCTGAATGCTGGGTTTAGCCTTACATTTTTATTTTTTCTTTCCCAATTTTTTGATAACAACCTTTTTTTCTTTTTTCTTTCTTTTTTTTTTTTTTTTTTTGTCTGCAAAGCATGTCCTTCTCCAAAAGGTAAGCGCAGGACCAAAAGAAAAGCAGCTTCTCACCAGTATGTATCTTGGTCACCGCTTCTCCTCTCAAGTCTACAACTTAACGCAGCGTATGACTTCAGGCTCACTACTTAGCTTTTGCCACCAAGCTGTTCCTTTCCACAGAAAGGATGCTTCTCCCCTCTACCGCAGGGCTCAGAGGAAGGGCCAACAAGGGAGACGATACAGGAGGAGGGAAAGGAGAGAAAAGCGATTCCGACGGCCCCAGAGTCAGAGGGCTTCTTCCCGGGCAGGGGTCGGGCAGGGTCCCTCTGCATCCCGGCCGCTACCCAGCTCCCACGTCCTCCACGTCCCAACCAGACACCGGCCGGACCGAGGACCCTTCCCCGCAGAGAACCGGGTGCGGGTGCCGCCTCCGCAGCGAACACCGCGCTCCCTGCCCCTATTGCGGGGGCAGTCCTGCCCGCCTCCCCGCGTACTCCCCTGCGCCTTACCGGACTCCGCCGATGGAACTCGCTCAGCACGATGCTGACGACGGGTATGCGCAGCGCCGCCGAGATGAAGTCCAGCTCTAGCATCTCCCCGCGGCTTTGCGGGAAGGCAAGGATGGCGGAGACCCCCTGCACAACCACTGTGTGGCAGAGGCTCTGCAGGAAGGAGAGGGGGTCGTTGCTCCAGGAGGCACTGGGGGAAGAGAAGGGGAAGAGGGGCAGGTCGCCCAGCCCCGCCTCGATCGCCATCACCACCTCCAGGGACAGGTTGTAGGGCAGCAGCCCGGCCACTCTGTTGAGGTTCGCCACAGCCAGCAGCAGCGCGTCCCGCGGCGAGGGGGGCAGCCGCCGCTCCCCGCCGCCCCCCGGCCAACTGCTCCGGGGCCCCGCTGCGATCACCCCTTCGGGGCTGCCGCTCGCCCTCCTCCATCCCGCCGCCTCCACGGGCCAAGCGGCGGAGCGGGGCTGCAGGTGGGTGGCCCCCACCCTGACGGTGTGCCCGATGCGCCGCAGGATCTGGCAGGGCTGCGGGTGGGACGCGGAGCCGGGCACCGCCACCAGCACCAGGGCACAGGGCGGCAGGAGCAGCAGGCACGCCCAGCCCAGGAGCCCGCGGACCCCTGGCCGCCACATGGCCGGGAGCCGCCCGCCGCCTCCCCCGGCCCCAGCCCCTCCACCCGCCTCAGCCACCCCGCGGGCGGCCGGCAGCGGCAGCGGCATCAGCCGCGGCGGGCGGCCCCCGCGCAGAGCCAGCCCCGCCGCCGCCCATGGGGCCGCCGCCTCGCTCCCGCCCCGGGGCTGTAGAGAGGGTTCGGCCCCCGGGCCCGCCCACCGCGGACCCGCGGGGCTGGAGCCGCCCGGCGCCGGGGCGGTACCCCGCAGCCGCCGGCACGGCTTCCCTGCTGCGATCCTCCGGCTGGGTGCCCGCGTTGCCCGGCTGCTCTGGGAGAAGCGGGACTCTCCCCTACGAGGCGGCCCTTCCCCGCTCTCCGCCGCAGTTTGGGTTCCTTGCAAAGCTGCCCGGTCCGGCTCCCTTTTCCGAGGCCACCGTACGCTCCCCTGTCCGTCTCCCTTCCTCACCCGCACTCCCTTCCCTGTCTCCCTCGAAAGGCTCCCGTCCACAGCCGCTTGCCCGGCTCCCCTGTAAGGCTCTCTTTTCCAGTCCCCCTTCTCTCCCCGGCTGTCTCCCCTCCGCAGCCCTCCGTGCACTCCACTGCCCAGCTCCGAAGGCGAGAAAACTTGCGGGCGCTGGGCTGCGCTGCGCTCCCGCGGCGAGGGACGGCGAGCGGCAGCCGCGCTCCGGCTCCTCCCCGGGCAGCCGGGACTTGTAGTTGCCGCCGCACCCCCGGGCCTCCCGGAGGACGAAGGAGGCTTTCTGGGATAGCCCGTTCCCTCCACTCCGCCTGCTTGCTCTCCGGGGAAGCGTCCCAGGACAGCCCCGACAGAAACCTCTGCTCGGGCGCTGCCGCGGGACTCTACTACCCTCTCGGCACCGGAGAAATGAAATGGTTTCCCGGCGCCGAGACGCGACCCCGAGCTGCCCCGCCCGGAGCGGCTGCGGGTCGGAACGGCGGGCTTCCCTCGGCTAGGGGGAACGGGTAACCAGTCCGTTGCCGGCACTGCTTACTCGTCGGGAAAGGCAGCGCTGGCTGCTCTCTTTGCCTCTCTCATGCACTTCTGCTTCAAAACAATTTTTAGACAACTGGAAACTGAGATCCCTATTCAGCAAGCCACGGACATTTTTATGTTGCTTTTATGGTAAAACACCTTTAGCCGTAGAGAAACTAGCATAAAGCGAAGATGGCTGTTCGTGTGCGTTTTTGCGAGAGCCTGGGGAAAGTCCCGTCTTTGTCTTGAGTTTAACACCGCGCAGCTGGGAGCCGCGCTAACACCTGGGTTTGAGGCTTTAACCCTCCAGTCGATGCACTGACACCCTACGTCTTTGCTCTGTGGTCGATTTCCAGGATCTTAGAGGAAGCCCTCTCCCACCACCATGCTGCCCATCAGAGGGGAAATAACCTCACGGCTTACCTGCAGGCTGGCTACTGAAACGGGGCCTCGTGTGTATTTTCTGCCCGGGGGAGTTCCGTTGTCTTGCCCTGGCTGATTCAAACATGTTGGAGAGCAGTGCTGTTTCATGCTGTTTGCTGTCCCACGTGGAAGAACAGTTTGAGCCCTTCACTTCTAGAGTGGTTAGAAATCTTTTGGTAACTTCTTCACGAGCAGTTTACCCTGACCTAGTGCTAGCCTTATTCTTTAACTTAAAAAGCTCTTCTCCTTTAACTGTTGACCTTTCTCCTTTTTGTGAAATTCATCTTTAGAGCCATTTATGAAGAAACATGTTCCTTTTCATCTGGTATTCACATGATCTGTGTAGAAGGGAATGCTTTTCATTATGCTGTCAGAAAGAGGTGATCACTGCCCTCCAACAGGTCTTAAGTGCATGTTTCCTGATTTAAATTCTTTGTGGAGGGGAAGATCACCAGAGATGTAGTCTTCAGAGAGCTCTTAACAAGGTCTTACGCACTGTGCTGATATTTCTGTCTCTAACATCCTTATGGCCATCATTTTAGCACCTTGTCATACCTTCTGCTGTTACCATCTTCCAAATGACCTGCAAAACTAGTGTTTCCCTCATACTGCTCTCTCTAAATTGTTACCTGGTTACAAAATTGGTTCCTAGGTGGAAAACTAGGAATGACAGTAGTGATCTGTAGACCAAAACTGACTATGCCAGCTGCTACATGTAAACGTGAGCTGCTTCTACGTATAACAGTTAAGAACCATTTCCTGTTTACCCTTTTATTCTTCCTTCTCCTTCTAGTCTTACAATTACATTTTTATTTCTTGGTATCCTCTGATCAACCCGGGTTCATCTTGTCCAAAGTCTCTGTAAGCAGTAAGGCATTATTGGCTGGAAGAACTGTCCTTGAATATGGTGAATTTCTCACGGGGCAGAGAAAAAGTTTTGGTTTGGGGGTTTGTTTGTTTGTTTTTTCCTCCCAGAGCCACAGGAATCAGCTTTCAGGTTGTGAGAACAAGCTTACTTGAGATCTGTGTATCTCCAGAAGCATTGTCTGTATTTGCATCCTTTTTGTCAGGTTTGGAAAAACCTGGTAAGCACATGTAACTTATCTGCTGTGCAGCTAGGTAATTGCTTGTTGCCATGTTGTAGTTAGTTTTATAAGAAATGGCTACTCTTCTGTGTCTGAGCAGACAGCCCAAAACTCTCATTCGTTTGAAGCTTCATTATAGGAGTGGGTCTTCTTTTGGCTTTAGGGCACAGGCGACACTAGATTGAAAAAGCAAGTGTTTCAGAAAATGTAATCAAACTTATTGTTGAAACAGCTCTGAAAATTACACACAAAATCAATTGATAAAGGGAGAAATCAGCAAAAGGAAATAATTTAGTGTCTCTGTATTTGTTCTTTTATTTATTGTTAATCTATGACCAGATTCCAATATGCTTTGTTGATGATCATGCACTGCCACTCTTAGGATTACTGCTATAATTAATACCTGGGCTGGAACTCATTTTTGGGCAAGTCATAGCAAGTGGTCACAGTTGGACACCTGAACTGTACAGGGTGGGCAAACTCCCCAGGTGATGTAATAATTTTGCCTGAGATGGCTCTAGCTCTTGAAGCTGTCTTTTCAGCATGATTATTCTTAACAACAAGTTATTAATTTTGTCTTTTTTACGATTTGTGTTTATTTTTACTCTTTGCTCAAATATTCCTGTTAATAAAGTTCTTTACAATACCCCTGATACACCAAAGTGCTTAAACACAGGCTTTTTAAGAAAAGAAAACATTTAAATCCTTAAGTTCCACTCTGTAAGAGGCAGGAATATTTTCAGAAAATGATCTGAAAAAGGATATAAACCCCACCAAAGTGTATACATGTGACATTTGGAAAGCTGTGTCATTAAATTTTCCACTTTATTTGCATAAATATGCATGTGGAAAAAAGCAAAGTTGGTTTAGTTTAAAAAATGAATTGGAGACTGCTGTGCATAAGTTGCATCCTGCTTTTTAGTAACACTGCAGACCTGCTTCCAAGGCTGCCATCTGAATAAACTTTCTAACAGATTCTTCACTTTTCTTTTTTCCTTTTTTTTTTTTTTTTTTTTAAGCAAAGAACTGGTTGCCTTTTACTTTCTTCCTGTCTTTTCTTTTTATCATGGTGCTTGCTGCAATAGGAAATGTCTATTCTGCTCTTCTCCTGTGTTATTCAACTGAAATAAGACCAGGCAGATCCAGGCAAGTGGATAGACCTATCCTGAATTGGTTGTCACCTTGGGCAAGCATGAATACAGCAGTGCTGGTGGCATTGATTGTTGGGGAATGGTGACCACAGAAACCGGTCATCTGTGATGGGTGGCTGAGCATCACAGTTAAAGCCGGTGAAGACTGCATTTTCATTTCAGCAGTGAAAAATGCAGTAGGAAAACGTGATTAAAATTACTGCTGGCACTGCTCTTGCTGCTTTTTCTGCTTGCCTGGCTCATTGTTATTTTTCTGAAGTCAGGTTGGTTTGTTTGCTTTCTGGGCTGCAGAAAACTTGTCCTGTGTGTATCTCAGTGACATTATGCAAGGCTTGATCCTTCTGAGGAACTTGACTTACTTGGAAGTAAGTTATTGCTGTCGTCCTGTTCGTGTTTTATAGCTGCTCACATTTTTCAAAATGCCTGAGTCACTAGATGAGGTGCAGGGTACAACACATGACCTCTTTAGCCTTGGAGAGGCTGAGTTACTTATTTTGGGTCAGCCTGAAATTATTTTTTTTCCCCCTTTCATAACCATAACTGTAAAATGAGAATTAGGGAAAAATAAACCATTCAGGTAAAATTAATTATTTCATTCAGTAGGGATAATCTATTTTGTTTCTGTTTAGATGACTCAATTTATGTAAATGTAGTTTCAAACATTTGAAAATGCTGTTTTTTATTTGAATTGTTATGTCAAGGAAAACAAAAAGTAATTTGGATGTTTCTTACTTTCTTTCACACTCGTTGTCCAGCCAAAAGAAATTTGCAAATACTTTCAGCTATCTAAAACGGCATTACGAAGGTTAAGTAAGGGTTTATGTTCAAAACATTTTATGTAATTGTAGTGCTTGTTTCATGTGAATTGATGGTGCACCAGCTACTCCAGTTAGGCCTCTAAATATCCTCCTGTGGGCAGGCCTGGTGTTGAATCCAAACAACTGCTTTGAAGTCAATTTGGTTTTCACCAGTGAAGGCTATGTGCTAATTCACTACCTCAGGAAAGAGGCTGAGAGGGTTCTTGCTCCCTAAACAAAACTGCTATTTTGTTTCTTCTGGCAGTATAAATCCAGGCAAACTCTAATACTGCCAGAGGATGCTCAAAGAGTCAGTGAGGAAAGCATGCAGGGAACCACTTTATAGCTTTGGTCCCTTTTGGATAGAAGAGCTGGCAGAAGATCCTGTAATGTTGCCAGGCAGTGGCACACAGCCCGCAAGCCCCTCTGATTTTTATAGTCTCCTCTCTGAAACTGATACTACCAAGGGAAGATCTCAAGACATTCCAAGCACACGTAAATAAAATAAAATAAAATAAAAATATTAAAAATGATTGCTAGTCAGTTTCTTTCCACCACTGTAACTGTATAAAGGTGCCTAAAGGGGGCGTGAACACACACTCACTCTGAGACCTGTTTCCACTGCCAGAATAAGAGAAGAAAGAGGTTAGTTGCAGGTGAAAGCACTGTTCTCTCAATGTGAATGACCCAACCGACTACTGTTAGTCTTCCTTCTCAGAGGTGGTAGTGTATATCTTCCCAAACAAGTAGCTATAAAACCTTTATGAGATCCCCACTTGCCACATATTTTGTTCATGCTATATGTTTTGAGTTTGACACTTAGGTTTTTTTTCATTGCCGGTCCTTTTATACCACTTCCCATTGTTCTCATCTTTGAGATACATCAATGCTGTGCAGAGCTACAGCTAGTAGAGAAGTACCATAACGACTCAGTTGGGTACTTACCCTCTGGCTGTAACTACCTTGAGTTTCTGCCACTGCCTGTATTTTTTGTTTTTAAGCCTTTTTTTGTTCTGTTGTCACATCTCCTGTGTTATTCCTTCATAGTTAATATAGTTAATAGTTAATATGACATAGTTCATATGATGAAAACAACTCCAGTAGATAGGAATGGTTCCAGCACTGCTTACAGCACCATGATGGGTGGCACAGAGAGCCTTTAGAAGACCCTCAGTTTAAGGAGATGATTATCTGGGGATCCAGGGGTTGATTGAATTGTGAAGGGTTCCTCTTGAGCCTTGGAGATGTACTCTGGTGGAGCTAACTGCATAGGAAAGAGCTGTGTGGCTACTCCAAATATGAAGATACTCCAAACATGAGAGATTTAGCATGGGGCCCTTAATCTCCAGGAAATAAGCCTAGCTGTATGCCAGAAATGTATTATCCTGGCACCCACAGGGATTTGTTGCACAATAAAAGTCATCCTCACTGCAGGCCAGCTTCCATGAGCTGGCAAGCCCTGAGCAGAGAGTGGAACTGACTCCTAGGTGATGTGTGTATATGGTTTTATGTCATCACTGTGAGTACATGCATTTTTTCCCTGACTTTTTTTTTTTTAGCAGGCAGGCAGGTACTTTCTTCCCCAGTTTTTCTTATGGGTAGCAGGAGCCCTTTATCATGGCCCTGCCTGGGACATCTCCCATGAAAACAGGATGCCATTTCGTGGGCTTTTGCAGGACCAGGCTGGATTTAATGCAGCTTTCCCTGTACATATTTGCTTCTTTATTCAAGGATGACAGCTGAGTACTTGTGAAAATTTTGGGAAGTGGGAGGAGAAAAAAGGAGATAAAACATTTTGAAGTCAGTGTCAAAGTTGTTACCGCCATCAATGTTATTTGAGCAGTGAGGTCAGACAAACACCTTCTCACAGAGCAAACCCATAGTTTTGAAAAAAATCATATCAATACTGCATTGCCCTGTGCATTGTATCATTCCTCCTACAGTGCTTTTGCAAATATAAAATCATTATAGGCTGTTTCCAGCCTGTTTTGCTTGGCTTCAAAAGGCCACTTGGTGTAAGCGCCCAATAAAGATGGATAAAGACTTTTTAACTTTCAGTCGAAGTTTTCAATCTCCACAATATCAGGAGGGCATCCCCACACTGCACCATCCTGGCAAGATCGTATGCTTTTTACTGTTCATTCCCTCCTGCTCCCTTTAGTTTAGAGGTGGGAGTAAAAGGGGAGGGGGAAGATTGCCAAATCTTGGATGCTTATTAAAGTTAAATTATAAGGTTGGTGTAAAAAAAAAAAAAAAACAGGGAAAAACTGAATAAGCAAATTAAGGAAAGGCCACAATAGCATCTGTGTAAGAGATAATTTGCCCAATTTGTCCAGCTAAACAATTCTGTCAAGTTTACTGAGGGCTGCAAAATTGGCAAACTGCCTCATCTCCCCAGAGAAGTGCAGAGGCAGCGTGGGCTTAACCTTTCTGTTTGCCGTTTAAAGAGCCAATTTTTCAAACCGTTACTCAAAGCAGCTAGGATGACCTTACTCAGATTATTCACTTTAATAAGGATTTCTGGTACAAGCAAAACTGAGCTGGGGAGGAGTCAGCTTACCATCCAAAGTTATGACAACTACATTCCTGAAAGTTTATGGGCTTGCTCATGTGCTTGGGCACAGCCTGAAGCTGCACAGCACAGGATGCTGCTTGTAAGGGATGCACCTGAAGGATACCACCCTGAAAGAGATGTGAGTCCCTCTGAGGATCCAGACCTTGTGCAGGGCTTCTATTCTAGCTTTCATTGGAAGGAAAAATGATCCACAGCAGAATGCAGATCTTCCTAATAACTTGCCTTTTCTGAACAGTATTAGCTTACTGGCATGCGTGTGTGTGGATTCCTTCCAAAATGCTTCCTGTAGAAATGTCCCTCAAGACATGCCATACTGACATAAAAACCCAAGCCAAAACCCACTGTGTTGTGCCTAGGTATACTGCTGAGCTAATTGACTCAGGGAAGCCCTGGGAGATAACACACACCTCACTCACTCATTGCTTCAGTAAGAGATGTCCGAAGTGTCAGCTGTGCTATCCAATCTATCTTTCTGAACCAAATACTATCCTAGGGGAAAGGGGAAAATGGATATAATGCTCATCCGTATCAAGGAGGTATTCAGAGGTCTGTTGCTACGCATCTGAACTCAAGAACAGGATACCCAGTAGGGATGTAGGTTGCAACATAGTCTAAATTACAACTAACCCCCTTCAAAATGATATCAGAAAAAAGTATGTTGTACAAATAAATGTATTTGAAGGCTAAATTAGCCTGAAATTGGCAGGATTTGACTCACATAGGAGATTATGTTGGCAGAAGGGAAATGTCTGTAAAATGGTGACACGTGAGATAATGTACAAGTGAGAATGGTATTCACTCAATGTCGTGGTTTTAGAAGGAAATAGATGAACTGGGTTGTTGGCATTTGTTCCAGGGAGCTTTTAAATAATGTAATGCTGGATGTTCTCCTAGTAAGGTAGTATTGAAGAAGCAATAGTTAAATC
The DNA here is from genome assembly GCF_033783945.1 of Neopsephotus bourkii. Lineage (NCBI taxonomy): Eukaryota > Metazoa > Chordata > Aves > Psittaciformes > Psittacidae > Neopsephotus > Neopsephotus bourkii. Next base: position 474,683 of record NW_026902006.1, read on the forward strand.
AGACATGTACGTATGACAAATGATTTTTGTCATGCACGAGAAGCAACTTAACAACTGAGGAGTTTATGCATCTACTCAATAAACTGAAGTCTTATATTTATAAAGGCTCTTTTTAAAAACACAAATTCTCTTTAACAGCACACATGAAATTCCGAAGCACTAATGCCAGTGTGAAATTATTCCCATTGTACAAATAGGCTGTCTTGGAGCAAGCCCAATGTTTTTAACATGGTGCTGGATATCAGTGGGTAGGTACATCATATGAAAAGAAAGATGAAAGACAGCTCAGGTTGAAATGTAATCATGGGCTTTGAAATAGTGATGGGCTTTCTGGCTCTTTTATACACTCCGCGAGTCCTTTGTGAGTCTCTTGCTATCAAATACAAACTCCAGCACTGCTATAGCCCATCACAGGAAGACAGAAGGCTGTTACTGGAAATGAAACATCTCTGAGAAAACAGAGCATCACTTTTACACCACCAGAGATTCTTGAAGCATCATTTTGACAAGCTGCTTTAAACATCTAAGAGCTGTTTGAAGAGGAGGAAGAAAGTCAAGTTTTTTCTCTCTTGTTTTCAAGCCTGGAGAATAAGCAAATGTCAGCTGTAACTCTTACAGATTGTGTGGATAACCATAGCCGTGTAAATCTTGAGGAAAGACCCCAAAACATCAAAAATAGAGAAATAATAATAACATGTAGAGCATGACTTAGTTTTTTGTTGTTTTGTTTTGTTTTGTTTTTTTTTGGGGGGGGGGAGTTGGGACTGAAGGTTTGTGCATTCCTATCCCTTAATAAAGAGCTATGGAAAAAAATCTATTTTTGCTTTTTATTAGAAGGAAGGCAAAGCATCCTGTTGCATTTGAAATGTAAATTATTAAATGAGGCTCTTCAGATATCTTGCCTTTTTGCCTTCTATATTTGAAATACATTTTTATATAAGAAGGTGATTGGGTTAGTAGTACAACCATGGACAGTTTAGATGAGAGGTCTTCAGAAGAAAGCAGTTGTTTTGTTCTGGTTATTTCTACAGCAGAGCAGCTTCTGTAAGTGAGCTGGTGGAGAGAAAAAAGGAATCTGCTATAGGCAACACATGTCTCTAGCAATAAGGAAGAAATTAGAGAGTATACCAGCACCCTCATCTTAGGTGCTTGTCTGACTTTATTCAAGAGAAGCAAAATTAATTCTATCCTTTACTTAGTTTTCATAGTAAGATTCAGACCCACCACTGAAAGCCAAATGCTGCCACTGCTGAATTTGTGCACTGCTTGCGCCTGGTAAGTTGACCGCAGTGGGAGTGCTAGTGGAGTTAGTTACTATGCAACAGGAGCAAGTGGAGCATTTCTGATAGTATGTCAGTGATATTAACAGCTGGCAACTTGGGCATTGACTGCTCCTAACTTTAATAGCAGAATTATTTTTATGGCTGACAAAGGCTGATGAGAAATGAAAATTCTGGAGGCTGTTTGGAATACAGATCAGATTTAAAGCACTGTGTCTTCTACCTCAGAATTCTTCTGCAGAAAATAGGAAAATCCTCGGGAACATCACTTGGAAAGATATTCTTTCAGCTGATGAATTTCAATATAAATGGGAACGATGTTCCATAGTCGGAGTCATTTTTGCTATGGAGGAGTTGTCTTCAATAGCAAACTAAATTGTTTGCCACATGCACACAAAATGTTTACCAGCTAAACCTGAATAAATGTGTAGGGTGGCAAGCAGAGCTGTAGCTTAGTCATATGCATTACTTAAATGTCCCAAAGTATTATCCATCCATGCAGATATCTCATGTGGAATTGAAAGTTGGGAGTACACAACTACTTGGTTTGGCTGGGAGTGGAACGAAAGGAGAAGACAAAACCAGAAATGCACCCACTGAACAACAGCAACTGTGTCTTAGAGAAAATTTCTCTTTACTAAGGGATTGTAAGTAGAAGTGAGCAAATCAAATCCAGTATTGAACAGCCTCATGACAAATTGATATCAGAGTCTACTAAAAATAGTAGGTGGTTTCTGCAGATAATATTTTGAAGAAAGCTTTCTGGTTTGGATTAAGCCATTGGTTTATTTATGGGAGTGGGTTCAGTTATGTGCAACAGAATTCAGCAACTCCAGCTTAATGAGTTCTGTGTCTTTTGTCCCCTAAAACTATTTACACACGTAAATTTAATATCTTTGTCTTGGGTTTGCTTTGTTTTTTGCGGATATCCTAACAAAAAAGGAAATTCTATAAGGATGATGGACTTCTTTGATTATATTTGTAAAAAAATAAATACTTTATCAGTTCAGGGCTGATAAGAGTCCTAAACTATATTGATTGGTTGGAAGCTGCATGACTGCATCATGTGTTATTAAAGTGGGAAGAAGAAAGAAGCTAATTCCATTAGACCCCCAAGTAAATCCTCATGTGATTATTTAAATGAATGAGTTCTAACTAAAATCTGTGTTTTACAGCTATAGTTTTGCAATTAATAGAATAAGAAAGTTGTCCTGAGCCCTGTGTGCCTGATGAAATCTGTCATGCAGTTGAATTCTACCGACTGCTCACAACAAGCTGCTTTTGATAAATCTATAAGCTGAGACTTTGAAAAATAATTTGGGGAGCAACAAATATTCCAGAAAGGAGCATAGGCTGATTGCAGAACAGAAAAAGAAACAAGATTCACTGAGGCTGATATGAATTATTCACTGATGACTAATAATAATAATAATAAAAAAACTCCACAAAATAATTGGGCGACATGTGCCATCTCTGCCTTGTTTACAGCCCACGACTGATATGAAGCTCTGAAAGTTTGTCAAGTGGCTAAGCCTGTCAACGGGAAGAAGTTGAATCTCTTCAGCCTAATACAGCAGCTGGTTTAGTTAGAGTGGTGCCAAACACCCAGGGAAACAATCTTAATCTAAAATAAGCACTATTCAGACTAAAATACATGTGTGTTTTATGCAGTTCTCCAGACTGGTTTAAATAAGTAATTTTAAAAATCACATTTTTATTTAAAACAGAGCTATTTGTTCCTTGCTCGATCCTTTTTTTTTTTTTTTTTCTGTGAAGCTTGTAGCAGATTTTGAATAGGAGCTAATCTACATAACTCGAAATTGAGATGTCTGTGTTACTACTCTTGCATTAAACAGTAGAACCATAATAATTATCTGTGAAGAGATAAAACTGTGCACATGTTGACAGCATTTTAAGAAAAGGAAGAACTACATTTGTGGAACAAGTTGTGTGTTGTATTTTCTGCGTTGAAAAGGGTGAAATTCTAGATTGGTCACAAACCAGAGATTGTGTTCAATGGCATTACTTGAAGGAAATCAAGAAAAGAGTCTGACCACATGCCTTTGTGACCAGCAAACTGAAGACACTGAACAGCAAAGGAAAGCGAAGATTGTGATTGACCTGCTCAACTGGCAAAGCTTTTTAAGGCTATGGTGATTTAGAAAGCTTTCTGACAGAATATTCTGAAAGCTTTTCAGGTCAGATACTTTGCTTAAGTTCATTAACTTGTATTTGAAGTTAGCCTGGGTACAGATGAATCATGTGCTGATGTCTTACACCTAAATGAGGTTATGAGTCTAAAGCCAATAGGCATCTAGTAGCAATCGTGTTCCATTTAACTGTTCCAGCAAGAAGTCATCAGTTGTGGGAGGAATAAATGTATGAATGTAGTAATGGTTTAGTCACACTGAGTACATCATATTATCTCAGCAGAAGGAAGGCCTTGTGATCAAACCAACTAACTAATATAACAGTGAGGTCCTGGTAGAATGGCAAGAAAAGTGGGGCAAGTCCATGATAGTTTATTTGCCTTTGCTCCACTAAGGTCAATGTAGCTGTAAAAATTAACAGCACCTGCTGAGGACTGGGTAATTTAAACGATTAGAACCCTCCTACCCCCCAAAATATTCATACACTGAGTTAAACTGCTGGAAGAGCAAATATTGAGTTCTGCTGGTACCATGCCAGGGAAGCATATCCTGCTAAAAATTCTGCAGAGAACTGCCAGAAAATCAGTGAGCATTTGCTGTTAAAAAGTTGTCAAAATACTCTTGTAAAAATAGACTTACTGTGAATAATGAAAAATACAGGTGAAAAATTTGTACAGCTAATGAGTGAATAGAAAGACAAATGACATAGAAATGCTTTAAATGCCACTTTTCTTTGAGTTAGATACGGGCAGCTTTCTAATTAAGTCAACAGTTATACATGAAGAAGTGATATATTTTATGTCCATGTGAAATTCAGAAGTTTAGAATTATGTTAGGGTTACGGAACGTTCTTAAAAACTTCAGAAGCAAACTGTATTCCTACTGCAGGTTTTCATAGAGCAGATAGTACCAACATGGATAATAGGTGGTATTTAGAGGGAAGGCAGGTCTCTTGCAGCTTAGGATGAGCTGAGTGCTCACTGTGCCTCACACTGTGTATTCTCCACCTGAAGAAACCCTGGCATGATGGAAGGGGAGGATCCAATGCATGCATAAGGAAGGCTGCCTGGCCTGGGTGATAGAGGGAAGCAGGGCTACAAAGAGCTGTCATGCCTTTTTGTTGGCATGCAGGGATAAATGGTCATTGTTTCTGCTGAAAAGTACTATCTCCTTTAAAGATTCAGGATGATGTGGAGATTTTAGAAGGCAAGAGTTTGAGAATAGTGTAAATTGTGACAACCTTGAACCAAATGTATTATGGCAGTTAAAGTTGCTTTTATACCAGTGTTCCAATTGAAATTAAGGGAGTGGCATGGAGTAACTGGTGTTGGCTACCTGGTGAACACACAGTTGTCAAACTGAATCAGCATATGTGCTCATCTGACCCAAAGACGAGTTTATTAAAGCCCACAAATATGTCTAAAGCTATTTTTATGTAAGTTATTTAATTTCTATAGAATCTTTTTGGGTTTATCCTTATTAAGTTCCACATGACAATTCCTCAGAGGTAGTCAAGACAAAAACCTGAAAGAATAAAAATCTTAGTCATCCCCTGATCCATACGTTTTTGTACACTTCACATAGAAATACAATAGATTGGTTTTGCTCTCTGCTGGTGGTTATGCTTTTATCTCCTGCTAAGGTATTTTTCTGGGTTCACAGAAAAATGTCTGAATGTGACATCTAGATTATGGAGTTCAGTGAGGTAAATAGCATCAGTGATGTAACCTACGTAAGTCAATCAGTCAGTCAATCACAGTATACGGGTTTTGTAGGCATTTCAGAACACCATCTTACTTCTACCCCAGGTCTGATGAACTAAGTAGCACCTTGGGGGGTCTTGGTTCTCAAATATTTTCCCTAAGATAAAGTATGCCTACGTGTGCTTTCGAAACATGATAGAAACTTGCTTTGGCTGAACTTGTCAGCCTCTTATTTCCTTCTATTCTGTTGGTTTGGGTTTTTTTTGTTGTTTTTCTTTTGTTTTTTCTCTTTCTGCACTTGTTCTGTTATTGTCTGCATCTTCACAGCCTGAGATCTTTTAGGACATTTCCTTAAAATTTTCTGCCCCATGCAAGCACCATCAATTGTCACACCTCAGACAGTAACTTTTCTGTTTTGATCTTGTCTGATACTCAGGTATCCACTTTCTGCTATTCTGCAAACTAACTTAAGCAAGTTAGCAATTCTATTCCAAGTGACATGGGAACGAAGTTGCACAGACTAGTATGTGCACACAGAATTTTTGCAGCTGTCTGAAGTGTGCCTGAAAAACTCTGGAGTATTTTTGTGTCTGAAATACACCATACAAAACATATTTTTAGTCTACCAACACATTTTGTTAGACATAAGATATAAGCAAAATCAAACCCAAGCCTATTGACTTACAAAATGGCAAAAGAATGGATTCCTGATGTAAACATTTATTTCTAGCCTATTCTGGGACATGGTTAGACTTATCTAAGCAATTTTCCATGTGCTGTCTCAGCATCCTCTTTAAGACTCCAGTAATTTTCTTTTTTCTCATTGACTCTCTACTTCTCTTTTTATTTAACAGTCTTCACATCATAGTAACCTTTTCTGCAATGGAAAAATTGCATGAGTTGAATGTTTCCTACTCCTTGTAGTTTTCAAGAAGGGACTGGTAGAGAGTATTCCTTGTGCTGGGTTGTTCAAGGGGCTGAGGATCAAATTACCAAAGGTGCTGAGGTGCTTGTGCAGCTCTTACATCCTGAGTGGCTGTCATCCATGCATGATTACAAGGACTGAACAGAAATTCTGCATAACAGTTTTTCAGTATCCCTAGCAGACATTTTTTTATTTCAGCTTCATGACACTGACCAGTGCCAGATGTGTTAGTATTGGCATTACCAATATATTCTCCCTCATTGTAGAGAGGCAACAGTGGCTATTGGGTTGTTTGGTCTGGCAGGCCTATTTAATAGGCCAATTAATTAGAAGAATGATGACTCTACAGTAGTGTAATTCATAAGGAGAGAGCTTTAGTAGCAACAGAAGAGCTATAAATGCTAACATTACACTGATCTACTCATTACACCTTGAGTTTAGAGATTAGAAATCAAAATTTACACACCTGGGAGTGCAAAGAGGCATTTTGAATTTACCAGTAAGTACTTAAACCCTGAGAGAACTTTACATCTTTCCATGACATCTTCTGAAATTTGTAGAATTCCTCCCAACCGTCAAGAGATTTTTACTTTAAAGTCAACTTTCAGGTATCCAGATGAAGAATGTCAATACCATCTTCTGGAACTTTGTAACAGCTGAATACTTTAAAACATCAGAGCTTCTGGGACAGTACTGAGAAAAATGTGTATGCTGGGGGCTAGAAAGTGTTTGGGTTTTAGCTTGCTTCCTTTTTTTGAGCATCTAATTTTTAAAGCAGACCTGTGCATTCTTTCTTTGTGTTATCTTCAGTGTAGCTGAGGGATGGCATCCAGCAGCTAATTTAAAAATGGAATTCCCCACATAAGTTAATGACTCAAGGTGAAATACCAAGAAGACACCAGTTTATGATAAAAAAGGAAATTAAATAAAATAAATAAGAAAAAGAAAAAAAAGGCAAGGATTTTACCATCCAAGAAAGCTGGAATACTAATATTTTGTCCCAAGCTTGAGGACAGCAAATACTTGTGGGCAACATCAAGTTATGAAATGTGAAGCAAATTGTGCTGGACCACTCTGACTGCCTTTTTTTGCTGAGGCGTTTGGCTTTAATGATAAGGAATGAGCAGTGGATGTTGTATTGTTTGACTTCAGCAAGGCAATGAAGACTAGGTCAGGGGCAGCCTTGGTCACAATGACCATGAGAAGACTAGGGGTTTTAGCTCCTGAGGAAGGAGAGCAAAACCAAGACATGAATGGTCTCCCTGGCCCATGGGAACAGGAGGCTGTACCTGAAGGTCCGAGGTAGTTGGCCAAACCAACTTCTGTTGGTTTAGAAAGGCTCTGGTGACTGGAGGCAAGTTCCTAGAAAATGATGGGCAAGGTGTCATCCATCTGTCTGTGACAGTGGGTTTAGTGCCACTTTCAAGAAAAAAAGAAAACTTGCAAACTCCCAAGACAAGTTTTTTTACATGAAACTTATGTATTTGTTTAATGTTCTATTTCTGTCCAGGCTCTATGAGATTGCTTTATACTTTAGCTCTTTTCTAACCAAATGCGCAGTTAGTTCTGGTAGAGTCACAGGGTTACTGTTTGACAGGTGGAGTAAACTTGCTCAGTACTGGAATTAAAAGTCTCCTACACGTATTTATAATCCAAATTTGGTTTAGGGTTTTTTCTTTTTGTTTTATTTTTTAAATTTAAGTTCACCTTTCTTGTTTGAGTAAATTTAGCTTTTACAAGACCTGAAATAGACAGGGATATGTCTATTTCACAGACAAGAAATACTGAGCAGAGTTATTTTATCATGGCTAGACTGTGATGTCTTGGTTTACTCAGGTGCTTATCTATGTGTGCAACTTAGAAAACAAATTGTGTTGCTGACTTCAATCCAACCATCCTTTTATTCTACCCACTGGGAGAGGATGTTCAGGGGAAGAGTTTTCAAAAGCCTTGAGTCATGGTCTGTTTCTGCTCCTCCTTACAGGGCATAGAGTTTTGGCATCTTTTAAAATTATTTTAGTTACTTTAACCAACATGATAATGAGTTATAAATTGAAATTTCTTTTCTATTTTAAAGTGAACTTTTGAAAAGCCACTCATGCAATTTGTTTGTATTGAGTCTTATTTCCGATTTTGTGAAAGGACTCCTCAATTTTTCTGTTCGAAACAATGAAACAAGGGTGTTTTGAAATTCTTTATGTTAGAATTTGCATAAAGCCTTGACTTTTATTATCTGAGCTCAGCTGTTTTGGGAATGTGAATGAGCATAACATGGATTCCTATTTCCTCTTATTTATAGGAGTGATGAAAACTTCTTTCTAGAAATTTAATCCATCGGTAGGTACGGAAATCATAGTAATGCTCTGGCTTCAGCTTGTTCAGTACTACAAAGGTAATAGGTGATTGAAACTAATAAATTTATTTTATTTATATACAAAGTAACATAGATTCTAATTATGACTTTCTGTAAAAGAGAAAATTATTTATGCTGCTCTGCATACTCACTTTGGTCTGTTGAGTCTGACATTTTTGTAGTAAGAGCGAAATTGGTTTTAAAGATGGAGTTTGCTGCTTTGGATGTTAATAGTAAAAAAAAATTCTTGGCATGGGCTGTGGTAATTACTGCATGCCATGAAGATCTAATTTTGCCAAGGTCTTCTGATACTAAGACGCAAATAAAATCTTGCAGATGTCCTTTAATTACGTTTACCTGGATCTCGTAAACCTGAAGCTCCTTTAGAACATATATCACTGTCATTAACTTTCCGAAGTACTATGTTAATGAAGATAGCTGAGAGACTATGTCCTTCAAAAAGAATCTTGAAGTGTTTAAGAGGGTATCATTCCTGAGGTTTGGTCCAAAAGCTAGTGACTTCACAGATAACCACAGATAATTTCTTGAAAATTTAAAAAAATGTTTGTTTCTTTGTTATTCTTGCAGCAACTCCAGTGTGCAGGACAAAACCCAGATCTCTTGCACTCTCCCTTTTTTCCATTTACTTCATAGGCGACTTTCTGTCCATACCCTGCCCTGTTCTGAAAGGTCTCATCTGAGTTTTTTCTGAGTACTCAATTCCTCTACATTGAGTCCTGATTTAACAGCTGCAAGTAGGAGTCTGTCTATTAATATTCCCAGTGTCTTCTTCAAACACACTATTAGCTTCCTAATAATTCTTCTGGAGATGATCTGCCAGTTGGTGATTTCCCACGTCTCTTTGTTCGGGATGAAACCCTACTGGCTATTGCACAGAATTTTTCTAATATCCATACCTCTCATCACTTGTATTTTGCTTTGTAAAACATTTGCAAATGGCGGAAAAGAATGATGATCTCTGACTATCAACTCTTCTTTGAAGGTCAGACTCAAACACTCTTGCTCTTCCTGATGATTGGTACTCCAGGCTCTCCGGTATACAGATCCAGATGTAAAAAGGGCTCTGCAGGTTATTTTTGAACAGGAATAGTCTACATACATTAGTTTGTCTAAATAATGCAAAATAGATATTTTTTTTAAAGATCTGAAATGAAAGATCTTAGACCCTAATTCGCTGTTATCAAGGACAGCTCAGTTCCTTGCATTAATTCAAAGCAAGAGAAAGTAAGATCAACCTGCAAATACACAGCCAAAGTTGATTTATTAAAATCTTATGACTCCCCAACTTCCTCCTACTTCTCAAACCTGAATTTTGGGTTGAAATCCTTTTAGAAAAATTCCTGTAGGCAATAACAACAGTGTTCATCAGTCTGCGATGGATTAGATTTAGTAGAACCCCAATCCAGACAGTCATTCCTTGCAGGCTCAGTACAATTGAGACTCATGGTTCATGGCTGCTACTTGGTTTTTATCCTGTGCCTTGATTCACTCTTTTTTTCTTTGATGAGTAAATGAATATGCCATTGAAGAAACAAATACACTCTTTGTTCCTGCTCTCTCTCTGAATAAGAGGTTCATGGCTTAGGAACTAGGGAGTAAAAGGAACTGAGGATTGGAACCCATAGATCCAGTTTTCCGAGAATGAATACTGCACTTTTTCAGAAAATGACCTAGTATTGTTGTACCTGACTTGGGAAGAACTAAAACTACTAATTGATTTGAAAAAAATTGAACATTTGCAGAAAAGGCCGATGTCTTTGGACCAAGTAGGAAAAAAAAAAAAAAAGCCAACAAACCAAAACAATCAAAAGAATATAATTTTCAAGGTACAAGGCACACTGTCAAATCTAGATTTTTGCCAGCAGACACACAGCAAAATGGCTGCAGTTGAAATTCAGAATAAGAATACTGGCTTTTTGTAGACAGAGACAGGGTTTATGGACACCCTGTGGCAACAGTACAAAAGAGGGAAAAGTGATGGGTATCAGAGGCATGGCATGCTCTGAAATTGGAGAAGGAAGAACACTTGTGCATTTTGTCTACAAGCCTGTGCACTAAGAATCATGTTTCCTGCTGTAATTAACTGAGTGAAATAAGTGAGTCTGTAGCAAAGAGGAAGCCCTCTGGTCAGTGCTTTTGTTTCCCCTGTGCTATAGGTGATCTTGAATGTGAGACAGTAAGTGAAATAAGTATCTCAGATAAATTAGGTGGTAATGCGTTCTATTCACCATGCTAAGAGCTGCATGTGAATCACATTCCACCTACATGGGATTTAATTTCTACCATGTGCCAATGGAATGGAATAAGCAGTGATGCTGGAGCAGCAGAGCTGGTCCTGGGTCTTTGCTGACATGCTGTATTTCTTCACACTTAGCAAGGGGATCATGAATTCTGCCCAGGCTCTGGGCTTTGTTATTTCCACTTCTATCAAGTCTGCTAGATTTCTGGGCAGAGGAGGGGGTAATGCATTGGTTTCCTTCATACCTGCCTTCACTACCGCTACAGCTGAAGGCTCTGGAGGTACTTGCTGAATCTCTCTGTGTACAAAAGGTTTTTTGAAAGTCAGCTGGGTCTGTCACTCTCGTCTTCATTCTTAGTCTTTTATTCTTTACGTTGTTGCCAAAGTTTAAGCAAATATGAGTATGTTTGTGAGAAAGGTATTGCAGATGTCAGGTGTAAACCAAACAATTATTTCTTATGTGACATGTATGCTGCTTTGCCTGACTTAAGTCTCTGGAATTGATACAATCTGAGTGGGCTAAGTGCAAGTCTTATGGTAAAATGATGGAAAAACACTGTACATCTGTAATTTTTCCATCATGAATTATTCATAGCTGTTATTCAAGTCACACAGAGGAAACTTGTACTTCAAGTTAGCTAAACACAATCGTTCATTTATGAAGAGAACTCAGTGATGTGAAGGTTTACCATATGGCCTGCACTAGCAGAAGCAGAGATCCAGAGCCATATTTTTTGTTGGTGTACACAGGCATAGATCCATTGACTTTAATGAAGCTACAGTTTATATTAGCTGTAGATTTGGCCCCTTTTCTTTGAGAAGTTTTGTTGTTATTTCTCTACTGACCCATTTATTTTGCCTTACTATTGTTAGAATGTGGTTATAAATACAGGTTTATAATCGCTCCTCTACAGTTGCTTAGTTTTTTGTCTCTTCTAACCCATAACTTTAATATTTAATGGGGGAAGCTGGATATTTTGTGCTTCCCTTGAGATTCAAGACAATTCAAATATTTAGAAAAGGTGAGAAAAGGGGCTTAAAAAACCAATACTAATTCAATGGTAATAATGGATACTGTAGGAGAGACTTTGAGCAGCTTGTTTCAGAAGACTAAACATCTTTTAAGATTAGCGTCTCCTGAATTAAAAATGAACAGCAAATTGTTACAACAGGTTTTGTTTATCTCCCTCCTAATCTTCCAGCACTGTCTGGTTCCTTATAACTATTTTTGGCAACATGGGTCACCTCTGTAACTTCTCCATTACACTCATGTTTCTTGTCCCATATTATTTGAGGACACTGTGAAAACTGGATATGGCTTTAGGGGCTAACTGGAGGCTTTCTCTCATGATCTCACAAAGGTGATAAATGGGCAGTGGTCTGCATGTTGGTAGCTCTGGCTACAGCGCCCTCATGTTCAGTGTTGCCTGGATCAGTGCTGCCTGGGCCTAAGTTATGCCTCTAAAAGCTAGGGAATTTAAAAGATGCAAAGATTAGTGAATTGTAGTATTTCATAAAAGGTCTCATAGTAGACTGGGGGAAGAAATGCAGTTAATAATAATTAAAACTCTCTTGGAATGCAGTGGAACAATTCCTCATATTTTTATGGCGGAAGTCTAAAATTCATTAGGCTGTGCTTAGTAAGCATGCAAGGACATTACAGAATAGGATAACATCTGAATGCATTAACTTCAGTGATGATTCAGTACATTTTTTCCTGAGCTGCTTGTTGGTCAAAGCAGCCAATAATAGCCAGCCAAATTAATTTTAAGCCACCTCAGATACTTCAGGTTTGGTAAAACTGCTACTAGATATCACTTTAATAGCCAGCCAAATATATTCCAAACCACTGCAAATAGTCCAGGCTTAGTAACATTGCTTTGAAATATTCCTGTCCAAAAAAAAAGTGCATGTGTGGACCCACAGTAATTCGATATTGCTTGTATCTTGCACAGTTCAAGGGAAAGCAAGCTTTATTATTAAAATAAAACAATCTTTCCTTCTGTCTGAATTATAATCCTTGATTGAATATCATACCATTATGCTGATTAGATTTTGTAAAATCTAAACAAGTTGGGTGTGAAATAACCTGTTACATATTTGTTTCTGATGTCTCTAGTAGATGAAAAATTTCTGCTTAGTAAATAACTGAATTCCTCACAGTTATGCAGTGGATCCATATGACAGCCAAGCACTTAATGTGAAATCCAGTTGCTTGACAAAAGTCACTGGCCACAGTTTGGTTTCAGAAAAGTCTGACTTTGCAAATTATCACAGATATGCTTTATAGTTGGGAAGGGGAAAGAGTGCAAGAATAAGGAGACAGTAACTCATGGTTGTTTGCCACAGTGCTGAGATCTCATGACTTCCCTCAGATTCTTGACCCTCATATAGGAAGCTGTAAGGATGTGGGGACAAGACGTATACATTTCTGTGATGTGCTGGGGAACCTCAAATTTGTCCACATCTGTCCTGGATTCAGCAGTAGCAGTCATTTTTCTCTTTCTTGGTAGCTGGTGCAGTGCTGTGTTTTGACTTCCAGCCTGGGAGCAGAGCTGATAACAATGATGTTTTGGTCTGGCCAAGGACTTTGTGAGCCTCATGCTCAGACAGGGAGGAGGGGAGGCTGGGAGGAAGCAGAGACAGGACACCTGACCCAAACTGACCAAAGAGGTATTCCATACCACAGCATGTCATGCCCAGGGTGTAACTGGGAGTTACCCGGAAAGGACAAGGATGGCAGGGTTGGAGGAGGTACCGGTCAGTGCTTGGTCGGGATAGGGGGGCGAGTTATAGGTTGGCTGGTGCTGAGGTGTTGTATTCTCTTTCATTGTTATTTCCCTTATCATTATTATTATTGATGGTAGCAGTAGTGGTTTGTGTTATACCTTAGTTACTAAACTGTTCTTATCTCAGCCTGTGGGAATTGATTTTTTTTCAATTCTCTTCTCCATCCCTCCAGGAGTAGGGGGAGGGCAAGAAGGGGGGGAGTGAGTGAACGAGCTCCCTGACTGGGTTTAAACCACAACAACATCTGAAGTCTCCTGACGTTATCCTGCTCCATCATCTGACCAAGGGCTGGGAGGAAAGGGGGTTCTGCCACTCCGCTTGCCTTGGGATTGTGCAACTGCTGATCAAACATCTCCCTTTGTGGAGGCAGGTGAATACAGCATGTACATGGAAAATATGTTCAAACTCAAATGAGATTTATTCAGAGTTCCACAGCAGCCTCTAAAATGGAGGATTCGCTGTGCGTTGTCCATGAGTGTGTAATTCCAAGTGCTTGTGATGAAGCATACGGTGACAGCCCTTGTGACAGTTTTACCTAGAAATCAGAAATCAAAACAAAAGTTGACTAGGAACTAGCCTCAAGTCACATTGTCCTGGATTCAGCAGTAGCAGTCATTTTTCTCCTCCTTAGTAGCTGGTGCAGTCCTGTGGTTTTGACTTTCAGGCTGCAAACAGTTCTGATAACAACAATAATTTTAGCTGTTGCTAAGTCATGTTTACTCTGACCAAGGACTTTGTGACTCTGATGCTCTGCCGGGGAGGAGGGGAAGCCAGGAGGAAGCAGAGACAGGCCACCTGACCCAAACTAGCCAAAGAGGTATTCCATACCACAGCACATCATGCCCAGGAGGAAGAACTAGGAGCAGTTACCTGGAAAGGCTAGATCACTACTCGGGTCGGGCTGCATATCGCTCACTGGGTGGTGAGTGGTTGTATTCTATTCCCTTGTTATTTCCCTTATCATTATTATTATTGATGGTAGCAGTAGTGGTTTTGTGTTATACCTTAATTACTGGACTCTTCCTATCTCAGCCCGTGGGAGTTATATTCTTTCGATTCTCCTCCCCCTTCTTTTGGGAGTGGGAGAAGGAAGTAGTGGGGAGTGAGTGACCGGATGTGTGGTTCTGAATTACCTTCTGGGCTTAAACGCCGACAGCTCTTTTTGGCATCCAACGTGGGGCACAAAGGGTTGAGATAACGACAGATCTGACCAGAGTGTGTCTAATCGTATTTGTCATAAGCATTCATTGTTTTGGATTAATAGTCACTCATCACAGTGCTGATTTATTGGCTCTCAAAGTTGTTGCTCTTGATCTCACAGTTTCAGCATGTCATACCTTACTTACAGCTGGTATTTGCCGTGTTAGTGTTTATCGGCTGGGGGCCTTGGGCTAAGGTTATTGTTTCATTGTTCTTTATGGTAATGACTTGTAATGCAATAGACTAATTGAACATGAAACAGATCTAGCTTGTGTTCCCAGTGTGGTCACTACCTCTATACTTTGGGAGGTATATAATGGAAGTGTATAGCAATTACACATCTTTTTTCCCCTCCTCGGCTGGTCAGCCTATGAGGGAGACATTCCCACACACCCCTGCAACAAGTACAACAGCTGCTCAAACTCAGACTTCAGCAGACAGTGCAGCTACTCCAGCTTCAAGCACAGCAGCTACACCAGCCACAGTGACAAGTACAGCAGCATTGTTTGAGAGTTCTGAAGGTTTTGAATGGCCTTTGTGTATCCTTGAGACCTGCCTGATGATTGTGATGGGGATCACCATGTTGGCACAGATACAGAGTGTGTTTTATCCATGGCCATTTCATCTGATCTCGAAAGTTAAGCAGAGTCAGGTTTGGGTCTTGTCTAGGATTAGACGACGATATAGGAGGACCAAGAGATTTTCCCTGAGGCTGGACAGTCATGAGTGGCAGGGTGTGTGTAACAGTATGGGCAAGTACCTAGTCCACTGGGCCCCTCCAGTGCTTTGGAAGGGTTGAAGATGGAAGGCAGCTGTATGGAGTCCCTAACGACAAGTTGCAGAAACTGCTGAAGGGGAGGGTGAATTATTTTGAGCCTGGTGGGCCCATGACACCTCAGGTCATCAGGGCAGAGATGCAACATACAGATGGACTCATGATTGAGGGGTGGACTTAGCAATGGACAATATTACCCAGGTTATTCTTGAGTGTGAAACTTCCTGCAATTAAACAAGCCAAGCAGTTAAAGCCTCTCTGGTATGAAGGATGATGGCTGAAGTACAAATACAGGGAATCCTGGCAGATTGAGTACACCACAGCCTCTCCTGCTCTGAAAGACTATTACAAGAGGTGGAGCCTGACATCATGGACTGAATGGACTCAGCAGCTTTATAGGGATTGGTCCATGCACTAAGGAATGATCTCTTTCTCTCTCTCTCTCTCTCTCTCTCTCTCTGTGGATGTATATATATGTATATATATATGAGATAAGAGTGATGGTATATTGAAAAAGTGGGATCTGAGCATGCCGTGAATGGTATGGAATAAAAGGTGGATACTGTCCTGGGCTCAGCAGTAGCAGCCATTTTTCTCCTTAGTAGCTGGTGCAGTGCTGTGGTTTTGACTTTCAGTGTGGGAACAACGCTGTTAACACCAATGTTTTGAGTTGTTGCTAAGTCATGTTTACTCTGACCAAGGACTTTGTGAGTCTCATGCTCTGCCAGGGAGGAGGGGAAGCCGGGAGGAAGCAGGGACAAGACACCTGACCCAAAGTAGCCAAAGGGGTATTCCATACCACAGCACATCATGCCCAGGGTGTAGAACTGGGGGCAGTTACCTGGAAGGGCTAGATAGACAATCTGGTCTGGCTGGGTATCCGTTGGTGGGTGGTGAGCAGTTGTATTCTCTTTCATTGTTATTTCCCTTATCATTATTATTATTGGTGGTAGCAGTAGTGATTTGTGTTATACCTTAGTTACTGGACTGTTCTTATCTCAGCCCGTGTGACTTACATTCTTTTGATTCTCCTCCCCATCCCTCTGGGAGCAGGGGGGTGAATGGGGGGGGGGGAGTGAGACAGAGACTGCGTGGTTTGATTTATGGCTGAGCTTAAACCATGGCACACATCCAGATTTGTCTTAAATTTTGCATATATATTTTTTTCCCCTTTGCTTATGGTGGCCCAGTAAAGCAAAACAAAAACCTGGTTCTCTGAGACATCTGTTCTTAGAATCCAGTACCTTTCTTATACTTCACAGCGTTTTCCTACACCTAGTCTATCCACATGGGCTGGGACTGAGGAACTTTTCTGTGTTCATTACAAATCTAATGGACAAACAGCAACTCAGTATACTCAATCATAATCAGGTAAAATAAAGTGTGATGGCAATACATGACATTCTGCCATTCAAAGGGAAAAAAGCAAAAGCTGTTTTGCAATTTCCATGTTGTGAAAGATCAAATTCTGGTCTGGCATGAGCCATATATTGTAGTCATAGAATCATAGAATTGTAGAATAGTCAGGGTTGGAAAGGACTTTAAGATCATCAAGTTCCAACCTCCCTGCCATGGGCAAGGACACCTCATACTAAACCATGCCACCCAAGGCTTCGTCCAACCTGGCCTTCAATGCTGCCAGGGATGGAGCATTCACAATCCCCTGGGCAACCCATTCCAGTGCCTCACACTGTAACAGTCAATAATGTTACTTGAAGGAAATGGAGAAGAGAGTGTGAGAAGTAAATTGAAGACACTGAAGAGTCAAGAGAAGCAAATAGTGCTCTTCATCTTCCTCTTGCTCTTCACAGGTCACCTGGCAAAGCTTATTAAGGCCATGGTGACTTACGAAGCTTTCTGACAGCATCTGCTGAAAGCTTCTCAGGGCAGATGGTTTTGTTAAGTTACCTAACTTCTGACCATTGATGTGCCACTTCATTCAGATTTCATGCTGAGGCAAAGAGAGATAGAAGAATCTGGGTTTTAAAGTCTACTTTAAACAAATGCACCACACCCCACACACGCCTGACTCAAGTGGAAAAGCTGGACTGTGATTTTACAACATGGATTTCATGCTTGTTAGAATGTCACGCATTCTCTCAACCTCATCCTTAACAAGGAACTTCAGACAAAACAAGAATTAAGAAATACAGTACAATTTGTGTCCCTTGTTTTGTGGCCTCTTGAATCTTGAATGAAATTATGAGTTAATTGACTGGTTTATTCCATCTGTTATATTATCCTTCTGGCTATAGACACAACAAAGTCAGAATGTTAATATTAGGTGTGCTTTTGTAAATCTTGACTAGTTTCGACTTACTTTGGGCTTGTTCTGGGTTATTGTAGGAGGATTTAAACATACCCTCTATGAGAAGGTGTGTTCCATAATTGTCATTATTTTCATAAACCTACCAAATGAGATGTGAGATTAGTAACCAGAAGAGCCAGACAGAAATGTGTTTCTAGAAATGCACAAGGAATGGATGCATATATTTTCATGTGAATAATATGTCAAGAGCTGAGATAGCCAGAGGCCACTAGCCTGGGCAAATGAGCAGTGACTCATGGATATTCACTGACATTTGTTATAATGTGAACAGGCTTCTCAGGAATCCTTGTGGTAAAAATCATCCAATTTAAAGAAAATGAAGATGAAACTAACACCTGATATAACCCACACCACTGGCTAAAACCAGTACTATGAAGACACGGTGCAGTGCTATGACAGCAATAAAAAAAAATGTACTTATAGTATACAGTATCTCTCTTTGTCTTACTGTTCATGTCAATCCAGGAAACCCAAGGTAACTTCTGAAATCACAGTGGAAAAGGAATTTTTCATCACTTCAACTTCGCTTACAATTTTTCAGTCTCATAAATACTTGCCTGTCATTATATTAGGATGTTGTAATGATTGATCAGTCAAGGTTAATACATCCCCAGATCTCAGGATGGAAAGCACCCTTACAGAATAATAATCACAAACCCCATCAAACTCACAGCCAGAACTGGGGTTCAATTGTTCTGATCTTCTGTCACTCTGATCCCTAGCAGGTATTTGTCTCATAAACATCCTATGGATAACACAAGTTGGCTCCTGCTTTTGTTGTAGGTGCCAGTTGTGAAAGCCACATATTTTGGCTAGGCAAACAGTCAAAGGTTTGCTAGAAAGCCTTTCTGAGGAGCTCTGCTGCTGGTTTAGGTAAAGTGACTGGCTTTTTAAGTGCTCTGAAGAAAAGCTGCAAGAGTTATCTATTTCCTGAGAATTTTTTATTATCTGGGCTCCTTCCTTCAAGGGAAGAAAATGAGAGCTCTGAAAATCAAGAAATTTTTGAAGCTTATCTATGTTTTTCACTTAGCTGAAAAGGATATGAAAATTGTCTGTCTTGTGAGCTTTCCAGGCTGGTTTTGCTTATTGACAAGAACTTCTAGTTGTGGACTTTGAGAGCTTTCTGGTTTTCCTTTTTTGGAGACAGCACTCTCCATTCCAGTTCTTGAAGCCTGAAAATTCAGACCATGAGAAAGATTCTCTTTTTTGCTTCTTACATGTCACTAAGCTTAAAATTACATTCCAATTGGTTTGAATTTCACATATGGCTAGTATGAGAAGTGTGCTTCTAGTTTTGATTTCCAGAAATCCACTTTTCAGAAATAATTCCATCTTGAACTGGCAGGCTTAGAAACCCACAGATACCTTTAAATGGCACAGCCAAAATTGAAGCCAACATGAAGTCATGAACCTTTCTTCTTTCATTTACATCCTTTCATTGTAAATCCAAGGATGTCACCTCCATCTTTTCCACACAGTGATGAATTGATTAAATCAGAGATAAAGCTTTTCTCTTCCTAAAGATAAAATCTTACATGGCTGACAATGGCTGGCAGGAGACATGACATTTTTATACTCACCTTATATTCCTCTCTCCTTTCTTTTTGTTTTTATGAGTGCTCTATTAAAGGATTTATTAGTTTTCAGAGTGGCAGTCAGCCGAGAGGCTGAGAAGCTGTGATGAGCAACCTGGTGTATGCCTCCTCCTGTCCGCCTGCAGCTCCATTTCTATTGTTTTCCTTGTATTTTGACTGTATTTAGTTCCCTCAAAGGTCCTGTTTTGTAGTTCATCTGTACAGTGCATAAAAATAGTGAACTGCTGGTCCATAGGTCTATAGGAAAGACTATCACACACTATCATACTGACGGTCTGAATAGACGGGTAACAGAAACAAGAACTACAAGAGGGGACAATTGCTGCGTTCACTTCAGGCAGATTTTATTCTGAATGTCAGCAATTAAAGAGTGGCATATTCAGTGCCTGTTTCTGCTGTAATAAAGTTGCTTTAATCCTCTTTTTCGTCATTTGTAGATGTCAGGAATTTGAAAACATCCCACTGTGTATAGATTTTCTCACTGCTATAAGATACGACCTTTTGGTGGTGTGGTCCCTGATAACAAAATGCCATCAAATCCTGCCATATATTCATACAGTCATAGAAGAGTTAGGGTTGGAAAGGACCTTAAGATCGTCAAGTTCCAACCCCCCTGTCATGGGCAAGGACACCTCACACTAAACCATGTCACCCAAGGCTCTGTCAAACCTGGCCTCGAGCACTGCCAGTGATGGAGCATTCACAACTTCCTTGGGTGACCAATTTCAGTGCCTCACCACAACCACAGTGATAAACTACCTCCTTAGATTCAATCTAAACTTCCCCTGTTTAAGTTTTAACCCATTACCCCTTGTCCTATCACTACAGTCACTAATGAAGAGTCCCTCCCCAGCATCCCTATAGGCCCCCTTCAGATACTGGAAGGCTGCTATGAAGTCTCCACGCAGCCTTCTCTTCTCCAGGCTGAACAGCCCCAACTTTCTCAGCCTGTCTTCATATGGGAGGTGCTCCAGTCCCCTGATCATCCTCGTGGCCCTCCTCTGGACTTGTTCCAACAGTTCTATGTCCTTTTTATGTTGAGGACACCAGAAATGTACACAGTATTCCAAGTGAGGTCTTACGAGAGAAGAGTAGAGGGGCAGGATCACCTCCTTTGACCTGCTGGTCACGCTCCTTTTGATGCAGCCCAAGATACAGTTGGCTTTCTGGGCTGAGAGTGCACACTGCCAGCTCATGGTCGTTTTCTCATTGACCAGCACTCCCAAGTCCTTCTCCACAGGGCTGCTCTGAACCTTTTCTTTGTCCAACCGGTATCTGTGCCTGGGATTGATCCGTCCCAGGTATAGAACCCTGCACCTGGCATGGTTAAACTTCATGAGGTTGGCATCAGCCCATCTCACAAGCATGTCAAGGTTCCTCTGGATGGCATTCCTTCCCTCCAGCGTATCAACCGAACCACACAGCTTGGTGTCATCGGCAAACTTGCTGAGGGTGCACTCAATCCCACTGTACATGTCACCGACAAAGATGTCGAACAAGACTAATCCCAACACTGACACCTGAGGGGCACCACTCATTACTGGTCTCCAGCTGGACATTGAGCCATTGACCACAACTTTCTGCGTGCAGCCATCCAGCCAGTTCTTTATCCACCGAGTGGTCCATCCATCAAATTGATGTCTCTCTAATTTAGAGAAAAGGATGTCATGCAGGACATCATCAAAACAGCTGTTTTGATGAATATAAATAGAATCTTGTCTCTCAGAATTCTTGATTTTGTCTATGTGCATGTTTTGTTAAGAGGAGAAAAAATAAAAAATCTTAGCATACAGTATCTGAATGTCTTGCACAGTGATTATATGATTAAAATTCTCTCAGAATATCTGTCTGCATTTTTGCCTTACACAATGCAACCTTAATGGCTAGTAAATGCTGAATTTTGTTACAGACAAAAAAAACACAAAAAGTTCAATGCTTGTTAACATGAGCCAAGCCTGCCATTTATCTGATATTTTCAGCACACTGAATGTATTTGAGCAGTTTTGCTGCCATTATGGAACTTATTTTAGACATATCAAGTGCCAATTTTCTTTTAGATCATAAAGAAAGATGAGAGAACAGGAATTTAGATGTTTTGTTGATAAAGCTTGTCCTAGATCATCACGAAAAATAACTGCAATAAAGCAAGGCTGCTTGATGCACACAATGCAGCAAATAGCAGTTTTGTCATAAGTGACAGAATTAGAAGCCAAGTTCTGCTGATGCTTCTTATCTATGCACCAAAATGTAATTGAACCAAAATGATGGGAGCCACAAAGAAGTACAGAAACACATTCCTGTGACAACTGCATTTCTGTGCTCTGAGACTCCTGAGGCTGGTGGCTGTGCTAAAATCACTGAAATCAAGAGGACTAGGAGGAGACAGAGATGAACAGAAAACTTTCTGTCAGGTAGGTGTTGTATAGAGACCAAGAATCCTTATGTTTCTGTAAATTCAGGAGAAGAAACTCTGTAAAAGACCAGTGATTCATACTGGTCACTGGTTTGGACATCTATTTACCTTTCTGTCCCGCACTTTGAGCAATGTGTGGAGGCTGCAGTGCGAGTGTCTGGCTACCTGTATCTGAGCTTGACAATATCAACTTGTCCAGTATACACCAGACACTTCTGTTCTTTTGCCAGCCTTGGTGGTGGAAAATCAGGAAGTTATTAGATCCTATGGATTTTTAATTCTGGTCCTAGGAGAATTGCTAGGAGAATTTGGAAGCCAGAGGTTGTTTGAGACACAATGGCTGAACACTTGCAAGGTAGTTTTTACTCTCAGTGGTATAATTCAGGAAGCTGTACTAGCTAACGATATCTTTGATCATTTTCTCCATATATTTGCTTTATATTCACTTTTGGATTTTACACGTGTAGCTGTATGTACATGCACGTGGTAACATAGGTTCCCATTACAAACTGAGAGGGAAGGGCACATGACCGAAAGGTGGAAAGGTAGTAGTTGAACTTGATGTACTAGTAGCAACATGAACTACAGGCTGCTAAGAAGAGCAGCAGTAAGGGTTTGCAGGGGTAGGAGGAAGAGAGATGTTCCATAAGGACTGAAATTCCTGTTCCTGGAGACCTATGTGCAGTTTTGTCTTGAGCTTTCCTTTTGAGACCTTGAGTTTTCCTTAAGAGTTGATCATACATGAATCATAAAAATAAACAAATCAAAACCACTCCAGCACACAAATCAATAACAGAAGTACCTGCCGATATGTTCACTTCAAAACTCTCCATGGGCTATGGCTGAAGCCCTCAAATTTTCCCATTAATTACAATATCATGTCTAATCTAATACTTTTTCCTGACAGGCTACCTGGTTTTGCTGGGCATGAGAGAAACAGAAGATGTGGTGTATTGATTCCTGACACGGTGCTATAAGGCATTCACATAAGCTGTATAGTAGGTTACGATACAAATTTAGGGCCTATGGACCTGCTGTCTTTAATTGGGAAAAATGTTACAAGTGTTGTCCTGAGGGTTAATTGTAGCAGAGACATAATGTCTTGTTTAATGCCTTAGAAGATAAAATTGAAATGTTGTACTAATCCAGATTGTGTAGAGCTGTGAAGGGGTGAGAGGACAATGGGTAACAGGCTTAAAATTAAATATGATTTTGATAAATTGGAGAAAGTGCACAGTATCAGCAAGATGAGATCCAATGAGTGAAAATTCAATGCACTATATTTAAACCAAAAATAAAAATAAAATCAAGTAAACAAAGAAAAGGCAGGTAACAGATGCAGTAGGTCACAGGCTGAGGTTGCATCAGCTGTGCTGTTGGGGTGGAGGGAAGAAGGGAAGGCAATTACAGTAAAAACATCTCTTAAAAGGAGCATCAAATGTCAGATGTGGGAGGAAATTATGCCCCACTCTTTGGCACTGGTAAGGCTGGGGCTGGGGCACTGAGTCCCACTGTAAGCAAAGGAGTGGAGGAATGTTGACTGCAAACTGGTCAGAGTACAGGATGGAACGGAAGGCATTATAGCAGATTTATGAAACAGAGCCTATAGGGAATGGTTGAATGAATTAGCTGTATTCATCTTAGAAATATAAGGCTGAAGGGAAATTAACAGTAACTGTTTTCCAGAACTAAAATACTTGTATAAGGGACACAAGTAAACCGTTCCACATGACCTCTACACGGGGAAAGTTAAAAGTAACTTCCAGCTAAAGAGAAGAAAAAAAGAACTGGTGAGACACTGGATAAAATTTTTCGCACTAAAGGTAGATAATCAATAAAAGAAGTTACCTAAGGAAGTTAAGGAATATCTTTTTCTGAATGCTTTAAGAAGAAAGAAGAGCAACATCTTTTAGATATTTAGGTAGAGGTGATTTAGGATGCACCAAATTATTCCTCAGGGGACAGAGAGGAGACACTACCCTGAAATAATAATTGTCTCCTGCAAGCTGCTAGGGATCAGCTAAGTAGAAGCTCAGTGTACAGATCCACATCCTCTGTCATTTTAAAAGTCATTGATTTGAAGAGATCATCTAGTTTTTCTGTTGTGTGCTTAGGAATATTTTCCTGTACCTACTGGGTATACAGGGAGCTAGAAACAGAGAGAAGGGGTGTGCAAAAGAAGTAATAATGTAATGAAAATGTAGACAGAGAAAATTCTAGATACAGCCCTAATTTTTTCTCATTTTTTTTTTAATTAGGAAATTGCTGATGTCTACTATGAGGGCAGTAAGCAAGAGAACCTGTAAACAGGCTTTAGTGGGCATCCAATTTTTTGTATTCTTGTTTTTCTTCACCAATGGCCTGTTGAGATAATGTTTTTGGCATTTTTTGGCAGCTTTGCTGTTCATGAACCCTACACTGCAGTATCAGCAGTGCTTTGACACAGAAAAAGCTTTACTTATTTTCTATGGCAGTTTACAAGCGGTTTATAAGTTCAGTTTAATAGATCACTATTGATACATGGATTTAAAACCCTGAAAGATGTTCTTGGCTTGAGGCAAAGGGATGTAATCGTGTGACTTCTCTGAAATCCCTTCCAGCCCTATTTTTTCTTTGATTCTATATTTATCTTTTTGTGACTCAAACATCAGAAATTCAGAGAATATTCCTAAGAATGGATCTTATAGTACAGACGTTCTGTCATTTTCATGTACAGTATGGTATGATTTTAGCTTTAAATACTGAAAAACACGGGGAAAATGTTGCTTTCTTCTGTTTGTAACTTCTTCATTAAAAAATGGGGATGCAAGGTTCTCCCACAGGAGAGAGTAGAAGTAACTCTACCAAAGTTCACGCTACTCCACTAGAGAGGGACAGGGGAATGGCCTTCCCTAAAATACTTCAGGGCACATAGGGGACTGGGGAGGCCCCTTCCGTTTTCATGGGTTCTTTTAGGAGCTTTTAATAATTTTTTTTAATTTCCTGTTAATCAGAATGGATAATGACATGAACTGCAGGGCTCCGCTTTTAATAGAAAAGTATTTCCAACTGGTTGAAAAATTTTCAGACCTTGGTTCTCTTTAAATATGAGATTGTTCCATCCTCTTAATTTACTTGGTGATGACAGTGAAGAGGTAGTTTGAGAGATGGTTTCTGTTGTACGTTTTCATAAGCTGACTTTTCTGTTTGAAATTTTCAGGCTATAACTCTGATTTCATGAGAACTCAAGGTATACCACATTGACAGAGGAAGCTTTTGACCTTCTGTTAGTTAAATCAACCTTTGCTACTTCTTTCTTCTCTAAAAGCAGATTTAAAAGATCTTTCTTCTGGTTCTTTAAATAGGAATAGTGTGTGAAAAGAGGAATTCTGTCTCTTGGCAACATCCTTAAAAACCAAAACCTTTTGTATCAGTGTTCTGCTTGAGAGTTAAGGAACCCTTGCTACACTTCCAGGAAGGGAGGAGCTCATGTATCTCTACACTTCCCTGTATCTCAACAAATAAATGCTGTGATGAAGGAAATACAAAGTCTTGCTAAGCCATCTTGGGGAGTACCTAAAATCAAACTGGAAAGTGATAACGTCTAGAGGTAATGAAATGATCTTACCAAATGCTACATCTTTTCCCTACCCAGTGGTTTTCTCTGGCCTCAGAGAAGGATGTAAACCATCATGGAGTTTTTATGTAGATGGTCCCTTTAACACAGGAAGCTACATGGAAAGATGAAAATTCAATTTAGCTACTGCTAATAATTATAATTCTTTACTTTTATTTTGCAGAAAAGTGTTTGGATCTTTTAAAATCCTAGGACCATCATATTTTTATTTAAATATGCAAGGAACAGTTGCTGTGGTGCTGCCATCATGGCTCTCATTTCCAACCAAGGAAAAATGGTGCTAAATTTTTATAAATTATTTGCCATCAATTTGACAGCTTGCATATGGTTTCGGGAGTGTATGCATTTGTTATTTTATGGTAATTTTATGGATCATTGATATTTTACTCCCTACTGTTGGTCTTAAAGGTTTTAATGAATTGAGAAACTCTGCCTGTGGTTACAGCTTAACTGTAGAAAGCATACATATTCGTTATGAAGACCAGTTCATAACTCTCTAGATGAACTGAAATAGATTTTTACCTTTGTCTAAGGACATATGTACCTAGTAGTCACGCCTACATTTCATATTCCTGAGTTGACATTGATCTAGAACACCTTCAAGCTACTGCTGTCATATTTTGCACTTTTTTTTGCCTACATTTTGTGCCAAGACCCCAGAGTATTTCCTTATCTCCTGAGTTACTCTGCTCAATTCCAATAAGGCTAAAGCAAATGTAAATACCTGATAAAAAATAACAAGCCCCTCTGTTTACAACAAATTCAGACTTAGCAGTGTCTGCAAGATAGGCTGCTAGAAGGTAAAATAGAATTAAGGATCAGGATTTGTTAATTCTAGTCTGCTGTTATGAGTCAGACTGAGGAAGTGGGTTACAGAGTAGCTGAGCAGCAGAGAAACACATTTTCATAAATTATCCCATTTACAAGGTCATTCAGTTATTTATTGCTACAGTAGACACTGTGACAGGGTTCAGAGGTTTTGAAAGCTGTATTTGAGGGGGGAAGGAGAGACAAAAATGAAACAATAATAACATCTTAATTCTTTCTGTAAATCATCTACAGATGTTCTACAATAGCATGTTCTGTTGGTGGAATTTGAGTTTGGGTTTGGGTTTTTTATTTGTTTGTTTGTTTGTTTTCTCTGACAGCTTTTCAGGAGTTGTTCTCTGCATTTTCTTCCCAGATTATGCTTTTTCATACTTGAAAAGCTGCCATGGTTAAAGCTCAGTCATGCAGCCTGCTTGCTCACTCCCCCCACCTCCTTCCTTCCCCCTACTCTCCAGGACGGATGGGGAGGAGAATCGAAAGAATGTAATTCCCATGGTTTGAAATAAGAACAGTCCAAGTAACTAAGGTATAACACAAACCACCGCTGTTACCACCAATAATAATAATCATGGAATCACAGAACCATAGAATAGTTAGGGTTGGAAAGGACATTTAGATCATTTAGTTCCAACCCCCCTGCCATGGGCAAGGACACCTCACCCTATACCATGTCCCCCAGAGGCTTTGTCCAACCTGGCTCCAGGGATGGAGCATTCACAACTTCCCTGGGCAACCCATTCCAGTGCCTCACCACCCTAGCAGTAAAGAATTTCTCCCTTAGATTCAATCTAAACTTCCCCTGTTTAAGTTTTAACCCATTACCCCTTGTCCTATCACTACAGTCCCTAATGAAGAGTCCATCCCCAGCATCCATATAGGCCCCCTTCAGATACTGGAAGGCTGCTATGAAGTCTCCACGCAGCCTTCTCTTCTCCAGGCTGAACAGCCCCAACTTTCTCAGCCTGTCTTCATATGGGAGGAGTTCCAGTCCCCTGATCATCCTCGTGGCCCTCCTCTGGACTTGTTCCAACAGTTCTATGTCTTTTTTATGTTGAGGACACCAGAACTGTACACAATACTCCGAGTGAGTAATAATATAATATAATATATTATAGCATAACAATATTATATAACAATAATATAATAATATAATATTATAATAATATAATGATAAGCAAAATAACAAGGGAAAAGAATACAACCACTCACCACCCACTGACCGATACCCAGCCTGACCCCAGCAGTGATCTAACCCTTCCGGGTAACTGTCCCTGTTTTATATAGTGGGCGTGACGTGCTGTGGTATGGAATACCCCTTTGGCTACTTTGGGTCAGGTGTCCTGTCTCTGCTTCCTCCCGGCTTCCCCTCCTCCCTGGCAGAGCATGAGACTCAGAAAATCCTTGGTCAGAGTAAACATTACTGAGCAGCAACTAAAAACATCGGTGTTACCAGCACTGTTCCCAGGCTGAAAGTCAAAAACACAGCGGTGCACCAGCTACTAAGAAGGAGAAAAATGACTGCTACTGCTGAATCCAGGGCAAAAACTCTGAAGCTTTAGCCCAACTTCTGATTTTCCTAGTTCTGTCAAAACAAACAAACAAACAAACAAAGGAGGTTTTGACATATTCCCATCAATCTCTTAATTTTTTTTAAGAAAAGTAATTATTTCTCTTGACAGGTTATTTAAGGTAAATGTCTTCACTAATTCAAATAGTAGGTATATGGATGGGGGTTAAGTAACTTGAGATGGGTGTGGCAGAAAAAGAAGCATTAGCCATAAGGGTAGGAGTTACTCCTTCTCCTGCCCCAAATATACTTCTAATAAAGGGAACACTACTTAATTGATGTACTTTGCCTATACTGATAACCTAAAATCTGAAGACATCACTATGAGAAAATTAGATAAAAATTAGATAAAATTGTGGCAGGGGAAAATAGTATAATAGAAAATTCAGTTCAAAGTGGCCTTTCTATAAAGTGGACTGTTTTGCTTCTTTTGATCTGATTGTCTGTTTTCCTCCCAGCTGAACTGGCGTGCAACAAGTAGTAGATGTGCATTAGGAAAATTCCTGTTAATAACACTGATGGTACAATAGTGATCGCACACTGACTGCTGCAGGTAAGATTAGATGAGAGGGTTCAGTGAACACAATTGGGAAGGTGCAATTGAAAATGAAAATTCCTTTTGATGTTGTTATGAAGTAATTACATGAGCTCCCAGTTCTCAGTGCATCTGCTCCTACCCCTGATCAGCTGTATTAACTGTGGAGTGGAGCCTGAAATCATTTTGGGAACAGATTGTTCTGACATGGTTTATAC
Organism: Neopsephotus bourkii; assembly: GCF_033783945.1. Taxonomy (NCBI): domain Eukaryota; kingdom Metazoa; phylum Chordata; class Aves; order Psittaciformes; family Psittacidae; genus Neopsephotus; species Neopsephotus bourkii. The sequence continues at coordinate 503,220 of NW_026902006.1, forward strand.
TGAAGTAGGTACATAATGCAGATGGTTTTGTAAGTATGTTTACCTTATGCACCACCCATGTATGTGAGTATTTCTATATGTGTATATTTGTTACTAAAATTAAGGGCTTGTATAACTGTAATGAGGACAGAAGGGTCTAAAGTCAATACTACATGCAAGGTAACTGGTGTGCCTGTTGGGGAAGCCAGAGGTGGTTCAGACAAAAACTGCTTCACACAAAAAACCTGGCTACTACAGGCATCTGAAAGGGTCACAGACAGTAAGCTGAGGGCTGTACCTGCAGTTAGGAACACAGACCTGAAAAAGGCCACTCCTCCTTGTTTTCTGTATACTGGAATTGGTGTAGAGGGATTCCAGCACCCAAACAGAAAATACCCTTAATGTGGCCTCTAGCCTTGTGCAACCATGTAGCAAGAACAGCACTCAAGTGCCCTTTAGTATAACAGGGCAAGGAAGGATCTTGCAGCTCTGTCACTGCAACACAGACTAAGGTGTTGTGAGGACTTTCATTGGCTCTGTGCAGCATGGATAGGATGTCACAGAATCATAGAATGTTTGGGTTGGAAAGGACCTTAACATCATCAAGTTCCAACCCCCCCCCCACCATGGACAGGGATGCCTGTCCTGGGTTCAGCAGCAGCAGTCATTTTTCTCCTTCTCAGTAGCTGGTGCACCACTGTGTTTTTGACTTTCAGCCTGGGAAAAGCTCTGATAACACCGATGTTTTTAGTTGCTGCTCAGTAATGTTTACTCTGACCAAGGATTTTCTGAGTCTCATGCTCTGCCAGGGAGGAGGGGAAGCCGGGAGGAAGCAGAGACAGAACACCTGACCCAAAGTAGCCAAAGGGGTATTCCATATCACAGCACGTCATGCCCAGTATATAAAGTGGGGGCAGTTTCCCAGAAGGGCTAGATCGGTGCTCGGGTCAGGCTCTGTATCAGTCAGTGGGTGGTGAGCAGTTGTATTCTCTTTCGTTGTTATTTCCCTTATCATTATTATTATTGGTGGTGGCAGTAGTGATTTGTGTTATAACTTAGTTACCAGACTGTTCTTATCTCAACCCGTGGGAGTTACATTCTTTTGATTCTTTTCCCCATCCCTCTGGGAGTTGAGGGAGGAAGGTGGGGGGTGTGCGTGAGCAGCTGCGTGGTTCTGCATTGCCGGCTGGGCTTAAACCATGACATAGAGTCATACTCTTAATATAATATTCTGGATAAGTAAATTTCCCTGGCTAATTATTAAGGCAGAAAGCAAAATGGGGATAGACAAGACAATAATACTGTGTATACCACAAATACAGACAAAATGCAACTTGCTTCAGTCTGTAAAATAAGATTTTACTTGTCGTGTCATAAACATAAGCCAGTTAGCGGGTGGTGAGCGGCTGCATTCCCTTCCCTTGTTTTATCCTTTATCATTCTTATTATTGGTGGCAGCAGCAGTGATTTGTGTTATACCTTAGTTATTGGACTGTTCTTATCTCAACCTGTGGGAGTTACATTCTTTTGATTCTCCTCACCATCCTTTCGGGAGTGGGGGAAGGAAGTAGTGGGGAGTGAGTGACCAGATGTGTGGTTCTGAGTTACCAGCTGGGCTTAAACCATGACAACACCTTATCCTCAACATGTCTCCCAAGGTTCTGTCCAGCCTGGACTTGAACACTGCCAGGGATAGAGAATTTACTACTTCTTTTGTTTATTCATCTACTGTTCCAGTGTCCCACCACCCTCACTGTAAAGAACTTCTTCCTTATATCTAATCTGAACTTCCCCTGTTTAAGTTTTAACCCATTACCCCTTGTCCTATCGCTACAGTCCCTAATGAAGAGTCCCTTCTCAGCATCCATGTAGACTCTTTTCAGATACTGGAATGCTGCTATGAGGTCTCCACGCAGCCTTCTCTTCTCCAGGCTGCACAGCCCCAACTTTCTCAGCCTGCCTTTATATGGGATGTGCTCCAGCCCCTATACTATGCTCTTGTGAAATCCCACTTGGAGTATTGTGTACAGTTCTGGTGTCCTCAACATAAGAAGGACATGGAACTGTTGGAGTACATCCAGAGAAGGGGCTTGCTCCAGCAGAGAATGATGCAGTTTACTTTCTGGACTGAAGCCAGCTCATATTCAGTTTCTCATCAACCAATGCCCCCAAGTCCTTCTACGCAGGGCTGCTCTAAATCTCTTCTCTACCCAACCTGCAGCTATGCTTGGGATTGCCCTGACCCAAGTGTAGCACCTTGCACTTCACATTATTAAACTTCATGAGGTCCCACATCTCAAGTGTCTTAAGGTCCCTCTAGATCCTGTTCCTTCCCTCCAGTGTGTCATCTGCACCACATAGCTTACTGTTGTTGGCAGACTTGTTGAGGGCATACTCAGTCCTGTTGTGAACAAAGATGTTGAACATGTGGCAGCTCTACTTGAATGAAAAACTCAATACATATTTGAAAAAAGGGAATATAGCACTAGAGATTCATAAGGAAAAGTGAAAGGCTAAGCATGAATCTATGCTTCAGAGAGCTGAAGTATAGTACTGTGTTCCTTTTGGTATATACAGAAAAATACCTGGGTATTTTGTTATTATCCTTCATCAGTAACTCAGTAACTCAATTTCAGATCCCTACTTCTATCCTAGATATCTTTTTTTGAAGAATTGAATGCTGTAAATCTGTACCATAATAATGAAAAGAATCTGACACTTTCTTAGCTTGTAAAGAACTTAAAAGATACCCATGATCTGTCTCAGTTTAGGAGATTATGTATTATTTTAGATGAGGGAGGGACTACTGGACAAACAGGTCATTTATCTGTGGTAGAAAAAAACTGCTTGAACTTCCCCAAGAGGTATCTTGGAAGGAGTTATAACGTTCTGTTGAAAATATAAGCAAGATGCTAAATAATTCCTACAAGTAATGGTGTTTCTTCCATTCTTGCAGTACAAATGTCCAGCTGTGGGTTTGCTTAAAGTAATCCTGAGTGCTGGTAGCAGTGAATACTGGGTACTACAAGAAGTCTAACTTAATACAGTGTCTAGCTCTAACAAAGGTGGTTCAAGTACAAACTCAGGTTTGCAAACACAGACTTGTGCTGCCATGTCTTCTAGGTTCCAGTTCACAAAGCATCTGTCTCAAAATACCAGCAGGTATGACTGGAAGAGTTGCAGCCCCAGCAGTAACCTTCAGAAGATAAAGCCTTCTCAGAAGCTAGGAGTGTCTCTGCCTCTGCATCCAAAAGCCCTGACCTTCTGCCAGTGTGAAATCTGGTACAACCTACTCCATGCCAGAGTCTGAAGCAAATTTTTTACAGATGGTTAAGTATGAAGTAGCTGACCTAATAACCACATTAAGATCTTGTCCTTTAAATGCCATATGCGGTAATAGCTTATGGTTTCATTCTGATTTAATTTATTTTGGAGACAGAACCACCCATATGAAAGCAAGAAGATAATAGGCATGCCTGAAAAATATAATAACTGATGTTTCCCAAATGTAGGACTGAAATTTTACTCTTGCTCTGAAATCAACAGGCTATTGAACAATACATTTGATTGAAAGCAAATAGGGAAACCTGTCTGGGGCTTTTTTTTTAACTGCAGCTACTTGTCTGTGATAGGGGTTAATCATGCTGTTTCTGTGATATCTTTGATTTACATATGAAGACACATTTAATTCAATGGGTAATAAGATTCATGACGGACAAGGCAGTTCCTTCCTTTTCCTACATTCCTGTTCTTTCTTCACTTCCCAGCTGTTTTTTTTAGAAACAACCTTTGTCTTTTGGTTATAAAAGGTATATTCTTATGTCCTGTAAGATTAGTTCTACCAGTACATTTATATATATAGGGGTTTCATCACACTTATAGGCTAGCAGTCCCACCAGATTAGAAGGGCACAAATTTATATAATTTAATTTTATTTGTTTCCATGTGAGAAGCTTAAAAAGCTTAAAAAATAATCCAAAGCCTAATCATAAATTATTCTTCCCCAGGGTTATAATGAGTAGAAACTGATCATTGTTTTATGCAGATGTCAAAAGAGCTAAATTAGCAGATCACTAGAATAGGCATGTATAATGAAATTTTCAGTCTCCTTACCTGTCAAATTGAATAAATGGCCAAAATCAGAATGAACACTTTGTAACCAGCTCTTGCCAGAACTGCTGCTGGGAATAACCATCCCTGCTTTATGTATGCTTTGTGGTTTAGCCTCTGAAAATAATTTAAAAAGGCTGAGTTCAGGGTCTGAGGATAAAAGAGTAATATTTGTAAGAAAGTTTTGTTTTCTGAAAAAGTTGAGAAAACACAGTATGGAAAAAGGGTTAATATTAATAGGTTAGACCGTATTGCTAGAAAATGCTATTAATTCTGGCATTACAATTAGTGTGCTGTTTATAGAGATTTGTTTTTGCATATATTCTGATAGAGTATAAGTAGTAAGAGTCATTATACAAAAATCTTCTCTTTTTTTTTATTGTTGGTTTGGTTTCAGAGGCTGTGTGCTGAGAAAATGGAGACATTTTGTGTTGAATTTGTGTAAGCTGTATACTGTACCTAGAAGACATAGCAAAGTTATGTAACAATTCTTCATTCAATTCTTTCCACATCAACAGCTCAATTTTCTGTCCACTTTCTATCTCAAACATTATACCATATTTAAACACAAAGAACAAAAATAAAGGATAATGTAAAACGTAATTATTGAAGACCATAGATACATTCCTTAAGCTCTGCTCAATGATTAAGGTAACAATTATTTTTCTATTTAGGTCTCAAAAAATAATATATCTGAGGAAACCTCAATGTCCTATTGAGTGCCACAGGTGAAGAAAAACATTAGATCTGCTGATCCGCTCTTGGGCAGATCTTCCGAGTAATTCCATACATTAGACCTACTGATCTGCTCTTGGGCAGATGTTCTGAGTAATTCCATAAAGCATTGTTTTAAACTGGATTAAAATACAACCTGGTTGGGCACCAAACACCTCTGACTGGCTTGAATCTTCCTGAGTTCTTTGTGCAGGGAAAATACATGCAATTGGTTTGCACGCTGTGCCAAACCTGAATCTCAGACTGGTGAGGTCCTGCATCATCAGAGCTGAAAATGACACTTTTCTGCAGTCCTCTTTTCTCCTTCTCTCACCAAAAGGCATGCAGCTATCTACTCTGGCAATCTGGGGAGGCACCTGGTCTTCACATAGTAATTTCCAGCTGGGTCCCCTATTCATGGTCTTCTGTCCTTATACCCAACTGTTAAGTTGCTCTAGCTTTTGAAAATGCCACTTACATACCAGCTCATGGAGCTCACAGAAATGAGCTGTTATGTTAGGACAAAGATATGGTGAAGCCCTTTCTTCTGTCTGAAGAATGACTAGAGAGATTCCAAATTCAGCAAAACCTTTCCACATTTTGTGGAGTCTGGAGTCCCATCATCACTTCTACAAATGTCATTGCAGCTGAAAGCTGAGGATGGGTAGGTCTACAAGGATAGCTAACTTCACCTTAGTTGTGTTCAATGTTTGCATTCATTACATCAAAAAAACCCCACCCATATGTGGATTTATGAAAGCCACTGAACTCTCCAAAATTTCTTGCCTTGACTTACACTGCAGGCAATTATCAGAGCCATTAATCTTAAGTCATCAAAATGGTGAGATAACAGATGAGCTGGATTTTGTTTAATCTGCCTTCAGAGTAAAAAAGAATAATGACACTGACAAGGAAACTCTTCAGGGAATCTGCAGAGCAGCCTCAGCTTTAAACCACTTGAGAAATCAATACCACAGGCCTAACTCACAACAAGGATTTTGTATGAAGCAGCCCCATTTTGCTCCAGGTGATATTTGTGTTGCTTTTGGTCCAGTGGTTAAAATTATATCAGTGACAATTTTTCTGGTGAAAACAGTTCAAGATCACAAAATGTTGACATATCTTCCTGTTTTGTGTGGCAATAGGTCAGCTGAATGTGGGATCAAGAGTATGTGACAGGACATCTTTAGGAGTCCATGGGATATCTAGTTACTTTGCCAGCTTCCTTTATCAGCAGGTTTCACAGCATTGAGGTCTGCCCTATGATTATAACTTCTGGATTGCTAAAACCCAAAGCAACATGACTGTGATTTAGGGCAAGGGAGGCTCCAATATGTCACTATTGATGCAGTATTAAGGTGGTGGCAATTTTGTCATTCAGAACCAATCTAGAAACTGAGGATCATTTGAGAAGTATAAACAAAAGAACACTAATTGAGTAAATAATACAATTGCTCACAAACTATATCAAATTGCAGTCCTTTCAAGGTGTAGAGAATGACTGTTAATATTCATGTTTCTGGACTTATAATTTTCAGATGTTAAGAATGGGTATATAAGCCACTTGCCATTTTCACCTTCCAAAAGACTTAGCAGACATATGGTATAGTCTGCCTATTATGTGTCGAAGAATAAAGTTGCTCAGCTAAGACAACTTCAAAATGCAATAGTTTTGAAATATTCTCGTTTTTTTAAATTTTTTTTTTTATTAATTAAAGAAATTACTGCAGTGCCATCATCTTTAGTATGGTTTTGTTTCTTTGAAGCAGAACATTATTCAGCGTGAGATTTGTTCATCCAACAAATGTCATAAGATGAAGACTCTCCTTCTCACTTGCCATCTCTGTTTTCACTTGCCATGTCTTTAACTTGCAGAATTTGTTGTTGTTTTTTTCTAGCCTTCATTTCAAGGTCATTTTTCCTTTTTTATTAAGGTTTGGAAATGTCAGCTTTTGCTCTACAGACCAGAGAGGAGCTCCTTCAGAGATCTGTCCTCTTTTCTTAGAAGGATAGGAACACAAGATTTGTCAGGAGAGAACAGATTCAGCATATCATTCAGTATCCTATTTCTTACTGGATGAACACTTCTCAAAACAAGATGTAAGAAAACACAAAATCTTTGTACAAGGATGTAATTAAGTAAAAGTTTGAGCTATGGCTTTATCATGAGAATTTAACCCCCAGCATTTCAAAATTCTTGATTACTACTAAGTTGCTTGTTTTTCCTGTGAACCCAGTTTACCTTTGTCCTTGATGCAATCAAGATCTTTTTTATTCTCTTCTACTCCTTTCCCACCCTAACTGATTTATTTTGCTAATGTTGTTTTGCATCTTCAAAATGCTCCTTGCTCTGACAGGCTGAAACAGTTACCGGCTGCTGCTGCTGCAATTCACATTAAAGAGGATTTTGTGGTGGTGTTGATGTTTTTGCATCACCAGCAGATGTAAAGGAAGCGGCATTCACAAAATACTTTAAGCTACATAATGGCTCTTGAAAGCTAAAGGACGGTGAGGAAGGGAGAGCAATCTGAGTGCTCTGGAAGGGTACATCATGTCTCTGCCAAATGTCATTCTGTAGAGAGGCGCCAGCTGAGCAGAGGACCAACAAGCGAATGCCTGTAGGACACATGCTGCTGGTGTTTGTCACTCTCCTCCACACACCACTGTGCTTCAGCTGCAGATGGACTGAGTCCACTGGACAGCTTACTGTGTTTGGCAGCCCAGCTAGTCCTTCTCCTAGTGGTGCATAAATTAGTGGAAGAAAACAGGTTACTGTCTTTCCCCATATATGCAGACAGTGAAATTGCTGTCTTGCTGTATAAACTTAGTGGAAGAGCGATATGACCCACTTCAAATTGCAGTTCCTGAAATGGAAGAAATGGTGGTTTTCCATGGTGTTTCCTGTGTCCTAATTTTTTCTTTTTACTTGAAGACTGGGTATTATGTGGACATCTACATTTTTTTTACCATGTAAGGAAAAAAAGCGAAAAGGGAATAAGGCTCTTAAGGATCTCTTTCTTCAATTTTGCTAGAGAAGCAGTGCTCTTTTTAAGATTCTCTGCTTATACAAGTTTTCCTTTCCACTGAAGTACATGTTCTGCTGGACCAAGTGTTATACTTAATAAGTAAGACAGCTTTTCCTGTACTTTGTATACATCTCCCTCTTCTATAGTTTTCCAGGTGTATTCTGAGATAAGAGCCTTTCCTGCTTCTGTGTGGTGACTGCTCAAGACGAACCAAACTTGCAGGTCAGGAAAATAGTGTAAAATCATGGGGCAATGTGTGATATTTTTTGTACAGAGTTGGTTTTTCACTCTCCACAAGTACAGATGGTGTTGTCTTTCCACACGCTGAAGTCAAGCTTTCCTTGTGTAGATACTATGATCTGGTTTGAGAGATGCGGTACTTTCACTTTGCAAAAGACCCCCTGCTCTTTCTCGTGATGTCAATTTTTTATTCCTTTCTTTACTCCTTTTGCATCCTTCTCTTCTTCCTTCCTTCTTCCTTGCCTCATTCTCCACTCCTTCCCTTCCTCCCTGACTTTCTTATTCTCTTTCATTACCAGATGTTTCTGTAATCAGTAGATTAAACCCAAGACTTTTCTGTAAACACTGTGTTATGTTTTCTGTCAGGAAAACTAGGGCCTCTTTCAGAGCTGGAAATGGACCCTCTCCAGTCTCTGTGTCTTTGGAGAACATTGCTGGTGTAACAGGTGCTTCCTTTTCACCCTTCATTTTTGCTTCTTCCTTATAGGTTATTTCTCTGATTCGTTCTCAAGTAAATGTTGAACTTCTCTTCCTGAATGAAGGTTTTCTTGCATTTTTTGTTTGAACTCCCCATCTTTGAACACCAGATTAATCATACTGAAGTTAACAGTGCCATAGAGATTTAAAATAGCTGGGGCTTCAGGTTAATTTCTTCTGTGATTTTTCTACATGGTAATGTATGTAGTGTGCTTCTAAAGAGTTCTTTCCACTTGTTGCTCTTCACACTCCAACCTCACTCTGTTTCCATGTATATTTATCACCTCTGGGTCATGTGTACAGCACATTCTCCTAACGTGTGCTGCAGGTGCCATAATTTAGCACATTTAGCTCAGAGAAAGAACACATATTTAATTGCAACAGTTGTCTTTCCTTTATTTTTTAAGCTTAATCTCATTTAAGGTTTAAAAAGTAGAGACAGTGAGCTCCGCCTTGCTCCTGAGTACACAAGTAGTTCTTTTATGTGCACTACTCCTTTCTTCAGTGTTTCATGGACTGGGGTGAGTGCCTCCATAATAGACCGTGCCAAGAGTATAAGACAACTATAGTCCATCTATGCCTGAATATTTGAGAGAGAGAGGCCTCACTCCCCCAAATTAGTGTCCAGCCTATTGGTATCTCTGTTAATATGCCAGTCTCTGCATGTCTTTATTAATGCATCCTGTATGTTTGTAATTCTCCCAGGGTAGTGAGGATTTTATCCCTGTCTCTCTCTATTCTCTGCCTCAGCCCAAGTACTGATTAATACTGGTTTAAGAGCAGGCCTTTCTCCTGTGACGTAAGAAGACAACAGTTGTGTTCACAGCATAGTACCACTGATGCCAGCTGTATTACCTTCTGGCAAGAGAAGAATCAGAGCAATACCTAGTAATCTTAACCTTTAGTAAGACAAGTGTCGGCCTATGGGTTGAATCCAGGCCTCACAGTTAGAGAGCTTTTCTGACCGAGGGGTTCTGTCCTACTTGTTCAAACACATATTTTGGTTCTTATTTTAGTAGCTGTATGTATCTGGAAGGGTGTTAAAAAGGTCCTTGTTGCAGATGACATCTTGAAATGGCTATTGAATTCCAGTAAATAATAGTAAATGGAGGTTATTGATTCAGAAAAATCCATACATAGTCAAAAAGAGTTAGATGAATCTTCACTGACAGAAATGAAAGCTCATGTTTATGATAAGACAAGCAAAATCTTATTTTGTAGACTGAAGCAAGTTGCATTTTGTCTGTATTTGTGGTATACACAGTATTATTGTCTTGTCTATCCCCATTTTGCTTCCTGCCTTAATAATTATCCAGGGAAATTTATTTATCCAGAATATTACATTAAGAGTATGACTCTGTGTTGTGGTTTAAGCCCAGCCAGTAACGCAGAACCACGCAGCCGCTTGCTCACTCCCCCAGCCTTCCTCCCCCCCTCCCGGAAGGATGGGAAGAAGAATCAAAAGAATGTAACTCTCACAGGTTGAGATAAGAACAGTCCAGTAATTAAGGTATAACACAAATCACTACTGCCACCACCAATAATAATAATGTTAAGAGAAATAACAAGGGAAGAGAATATAAACGCTCCCCATCTGCTGACCGATACCCAGCCTGACTGAGCAGTGATCTAGCCCTTCCAGGTAACTTCCTGCTCTACAGTTCTACAGTTCTACATCCTGGGCATGATGTGCTGTGTTATGGAATACCTCTTTGGCTAGTTTGGGTCTGGTGTCCTGCCTCTACTTCCTCTTGGCTTCACCTCCTCCCTGGCAGAGCATGAGACTCATAAAGGCCTTGGTCAGAGTAAACATTGAGCAACAAGTAAAACCATTGGTGTTATCAGCATTGTTCTCAGGCTGAAAGTCAAAACCACAGCACTGCACCAGCTACTAAGAAGGAGAAAAATGACTGCTGCTGCTGAACCCAGGACAGATTTCAAAAGCAATAATGATGCTGAATTTTGAGAATGAAGACCTTGGGCCCACTGTAGGAGAGGAATTGGTTCAAGACCATCTTAAAAATCTGAACATGCACAAGTCCATGGGACATGATGAAATCCACCTGCGTGTCCTGAAGGAGCTGGTGAATGAAGTTGCTATGTCACTGGCCATCATATTTGAAAAATCATGGCAGTCAGGTGAAGTTCCTGATGACTGGAAAAAGGGAAATACAACCCACATTTTCAAGAAGGGGAAAATGGATGACCCGGGGAATTACAGACCAGTCAGTCTCACCTCTGTGCCTGGCAAAATCTTGGAGCAGGTTCTTCTGGAAGGCATGCTAAGGTACATGAAAAACAACAAGGTGCTTGGTGGCAGCCAGCATGGCTTCACTAAGGGGAAATCCTGCCTGACCAATTTGGTGGCCTTCTATGATGGGGCTATGGAACTGATGGACAGGGGTAGAGCAGTTGATGTCATCTACCTGGATTTGTGTAAAGCATTCAACACTGTTCCACACGACATCCTTGTCTCTAAATTGGAGAGACATCAATTTGATAGGTGGACCACTCAGTGGATAAAGAACTGGCTGGATGGCTGTCCATAAAGAGCTGTGGTCAATGGCTAAATGTCCATCTGGAGACAGAAATGAGTGATGTCCCTCAGGGACTGGTGTTGGGACCAGTCTTGTTTAACATCTTTGTCGCTGACATGGACACTGGGATTGAGTGTGCCCTCAGCAAATTTGCCGATAACACCAAGCTGTGTGGTTCGGTTGATCTGCTGGGGGGAAGGAATGCCATCCACAGGAACCTTGACACGCTTGTGAGCTGGGCTGATGCCAACTTCATGAAATTTAACCATGCCAAGTGCAAGGTCCTACACCTAGGTCGGAGCAATCCCAGGCACAACTACAGGTTGGGCAAAGAAGAGATTCAGAGCAGCCCTGTGGAGAAGGACTTGGGGGGTGCCGGTTGATGAGAAAATGACCATGAGCTGGCAGTGTGCACTCTCAGCCCAGAAAGCCAACCGTATCCTGGGCTGCATCAAAAGGAGCGTGACCAGCAGGTCGAAGGAGGTGATGCTGCCCCTCTACTCTGATCTCACTTGGAGTATTGGGTGCAATTCTGGTGTCCTTAACATAAAAAGGGCATGGAACTGTTGGAACAAGTCCAGAGGAGGGCCACAAGGATGATCAGGGGACTGAGGCGCCTCCTGTATGAAGACAGGCTGAGAAAGTTGGGGCTGTTCAGCCTGGAGAAGAGAAGGCTGCATAGAGACCTCATAGCAGCCTTCCAGTATCTGAAGGGAGCCTATAGGGATGCTGGGGAGGGACTCTTCATTACGGACTGTAGTGATAGGACAAAGGGTAATGGGTTAAAACTTAAACAGGGGAAGTATAGATTGGATATAAGGAAGAAATTCTTTACTGTAAGGGTGGTGAGGCACTGGGATGTGTTGCCCAGGGAGGCTGCGAATGCTCCATCCCTGTTCAAGACTAGGTTGGACAAAATCTTGGGTGATATGGTTTAGTGTGAGGTGTCCCTGCCAATGGCAGGGGGGTTGGAACTTGATGATCTTAAGGTCCTTTCCAACCCTAACTGTTCTATGATTCTATGATTGTAGGAACCCAGGACACTCTGGAAATCTGCTGTGCATCTTGGCTTTGCAAATGCCACAGACCTCTAGGTGGGTAACTAGGGCTAGTCTTACACTTCCATTTCAGTTATTTGCCATAACGTTAGTATCAGGTAGCATTAGCATCTTAGGAGTAAAAATTAAGCCTCCTAGTGAAGGTCGTGATTCTTTATTTTATTAAAACCAAAACATGGGAAATATTCTGGTGAATGATTTATAAACAGTCTTGGACAAACAACCTCTGTATAATTTTGAGCAATAACTGAATCACTGGACTAAATGAATAATGAGGTGCTTAAGTTACTTTCTTTAAGACAGAGACAGAACACAGCAAAACAGGAGCACACTCTCTTGGGATGTCACAGTCTTAGTTCAAATCAACTTTTGTGTGATTCAGCAGGATTGGATCCAATGTGCCACACATCATTAGTGGTCTTAAGTGGCATATGAAGAACTCTAGAAGAAAACTTTCTAAATATCTTAGGGAAAGGTTGTTCCACAAAGTTAGGTCAAACAGAGTTTAAGAGTATATTTTCAAGCTAGATTTTCAGTCCTCATAAAAGTGTCCTACTGATTTTTTTCAGTCTCATTTCCAGTGAATATATAACACACCAACAGAAGACACCAAAATGAGTTAATTGCAGAATACTGCAAGTTATATATATGAGGTTTTCTTCTAAGAGTCTGGAAAACTATTCCAAGGAAACTTACATATTTTAATTTTTGTTTCTTTGATTTCCATGTTTGTGCTTAAATTCAGTGTTGCAGGGTTATTCCGTCCTCCTCTGATTTTATAAATCTAGTTTTATTTATATTAAGAATGTTCCAAACCAAGTTTTTTTTTGTTGTTGTTGTTATTTTTTTTTTTTAATTCAAATCTTCCATTTTCTCTAAAGAAAAAGAAGTCAGTTTGGAATTCAAGCAAACCTTAATTAAAAAGATATGGTTAAGACACTTTCTTAAGAGAATGAATGTCTTCACATAGTTGAAGGCATGCACATTAATGTGCATCAATGCCTGCTTTTTATCATATTTCCCTAGTAAAAGTGAAATAGATTTTCTGTGGTGTAACTCCAAAAGCTTTGTTTGCATTTGCTAGGATTTTTTTTCTATGACTAACATATGTCTTGGTCCTAAATAGAACAAACATTGCAATCTGTTAATGAGTTAGAAATGTCGCGGCTGCTGTACATCATATGAAAGATGGGAGAATCTGAAAAAGATAAAAATGTAATGTCTTGCCAACTTTTCTGTATGCTTTTTGGTTCAAGTTTTAAGACTCGTTGCTGTACAGAGAAAGAGTGAAGTATTGCCAGAGGTAGTAACCTCTGTTGTATCTCTCTTTCTGCATTTAGAGACCCGGGTGACAAGAATATTCTGTCCTAACACCTGTGATAGTGTTAAATTCAATAAGAATGCAAGGAGCACCTAGAATCTATAGTCTTTGATCTTGTAAGTGGTATTTATATACATATGTATATATATATATATGTATAAAGAAAACATTAGTTAACTCATGAATAATTACAGATTTCCATGAAAAAAAGAGAAATTTCTGGCAAACAGATATTTTCTGTACTTCTGTGAAAATTATCTACTGTAGGAAATAACTTCAGTGGTGTAGGAAATGGAATGGGACATGGCGGAAAGTAATGACAAGAAATTCTAATAGTCTTATTGGCTGCTATTTCATACAACTATATTTTTTTCTCATTTTAAACTTGGTCATTGGTTTCATTATTGCTTTTGAAAGCTGTCCTGGGTTCAGCAGCAGCAGTCATTTTTCTCCTTAGTAGCTGCTGCAGTGCTGTGGTTTTGACTTTCAGCCTGAGAACAATGCTGATAACACCAATGGTTTTACTTGTTGCTCAATGTTTACTCTGACCAAGGACTTTATGAGTCTCATGCTCTGCCAGGGCGGAGGGGAAGCCAGGAGGAAGTAGAGACAGGACACCTGAGCCAAACTAGCGAAAGAGGTATTCCATACCACAACACATCATGCCCAGGATATAAAGTGGGGGCAGTTACCCAGAAGGGCTAGATCTCTGCTCGGGTCAGGCTCGGTATCAGTGGGTGGTGAGCAGTTGTATTCTCTTCCCTTGTTATTTCCCTTATCATTATTATTATTGGTGGTAGCAGTAGTGATTTGTGCTATACCTTAGTTACTGTACTGTTCTTATCTCAACCCATGGGAGTTACATTTTTTATTCTCCTCCCTATCCATCCGGGAGTGGAGGGAGGAAGGCTGGGGGAGTGAGGGAGTGGCTGTGTGGTTCTGCATTGCCGACTGGGCTTAAACCACGACAAAAGCATTCTTCTATCTATGACCTATGAATTGTCTTATTCATATTGTCTAGATAGTAGAACTGCACTTCAAAATTTTGACTTCGTTTTATTTGCCAGAGAAAATGTTCCTGTATAAAGTACCTAATTATTCTAATAACTTCTGAACAGCTCTTCCTTTTCCTTCCTTCTGCCCTTCTCTCTTCTTGGCCATGAACGAAGTTCATCTCTGATGTCACACTGGTAAGTCAATAGAGTTATCTACCATGCTGGGCCCAATTAGTCCCTGATATGCTTAGATGCAGCTGGTATCAAGCTTTTCGTTAGTTTCCTCTGATGTCTTTGTTAAGCCCATTCCCTGTCTTGACCACCTGTAAAAAGGATGAATCACACTCACATATAAGTTAGAATGTCACTGTAATACTGATTGTATTTGCTCATGGTCTGGTGGTTGTTGTTCATAACTGCTCTCCTCAGAACTGAAGATATATTTTTTGAGAGTAAGAGCTAAGGTTGACTGAAATAGCAAACAGATCAGGCTAGAGTGCTAGACACAAAAGGCAGGTCTGTACAGTTATATTGTTACTGGAGTTGATTTGAAATAAGACATTTCTGAATATTAAGAAGTAGGTAAACCTTCCAGGGAAGAAAAAGAAGTCCTTTCTTTCAGGTTATGTTGATCCATCAAGTCAGTTCTCACCACAATGTTGAGGCTTTAAGGACTATAAGAGATGATTTCTGACAGATTTGCAGTAGCAATTTAGGTTTCTTCCTCTAGCTATCTCCTCTGTTTTCTTCCTGAGATCACCACTTTTTCAGCAAAGTCAAGAATACTAGAACATCAGTAGTCAAGGATAGCTTTGGAAAGGGAAAACTGGATGCTAACCCAGCAAGTTCATGGTGTGAAGAGAGTATAATTGAAGTTGTTTTCAGTATGGCCAAGTGTATTAGTGGAAATTTTCTATGAGCTACAATTTCAATGAGCTAGAAAGATCAAAACAAATATTTAAGCATTGCTTCTTTATCTCTCATCATAATTATTTGGCATTTTTTGAAACAGCTTCAAGAGGATGTCTTGAGATTTGATTGGGAGGGACTTTCAGATGCAGTGATTTAGGTGAACTGAAAGTGAATTTCCTCTCCTGTCACAGGAAAATGTTCAGGAGAGTTTCTTTTTGTAAATTTTACTCTATCAACTCTCTTGAAAACTGTGCTTGCAGACCTGACTTACTTTGTGTTTAATTGGTGTTTGCAGAAATCTGTGTCTCCTGCCGCCTTTTAAAGTGATGAGGGAGTGGGAAGGGGACACTGTGGTAATTGGGGTAGGGATAATAAGAGGGGGATCCAAACCAATACTGGGACGATATGAAATCTTCACCTAGAGTCTTTCTGCACTCTAGCATCTCTTTTACAGTAAAGCACTTTGGTAAGCCTTGACATACTTTCCACAGTATACAGTTAATTTTAGGCTGAGGGGTGAGCATTTTTAACACTTTTAATGGACATAAATTAAAAATCAATCACATAACAAAGTCATTCACTTAGGTTAAAATAAGAAACTTCTAATCTAGTGCAAGTGCTAGTGTTTTAGAGCTTATTCCTACAGCATTTATTTTACCTAGATGACTCGGTGAAAGTTGTTTGTGCTTTAGAGTGACAATGAATGGATAAACTCCTGCAACAGAACTCACTAGGAAGACCTCAAAAGTCCCTACACCATTTCCCAAGACATTTCTAGATGCCATTGTCCTAACCCAGCATATTGAGAAGGCTTTTATTAGTGACTTTGAGGGTTTTAAACACCAAACCTGAGGACACTGGAAGCTTTAGCAGAGATGTCAGAAATTCCCAGCATCCGTTCAGTTTAACTGAGTCCCCCACCTCACTGTTACAAAAACTTCACCACATAGTAGGAGATGTTTCTTTCTGGAAATCTTCCTGTCCTGCTTCTCTCCAAGACATGATTACTAAATCCTCCTTCCCTTTAACCCTGTCATTGTCATCTCTCTATATATTCCATAAACCTTAATTCCTGTTTCTCAATTTCTTCCATTTTCTCCCAAGACCCCCAAAGGGGTATCCCTATCCAGAATACTGACATGTTGGACTGAAGCCATTAGCTTGTGGTGTTAAAGGATGAATTTATAGATTTGCAAGTACATGCTTGCAAATTGTGTGAAATGGAGGCATGAGCCACTTGAAGCATGCCACTTATAAGAAGGAGTATGTGGAACAAAGTACATGCCACATTTTATTAATGCTCCATCAAGAAACTTCATTGGGCCCTGCAGCATTTGGGGAGTGATTTTTTTATTTTTATTTTTTTAAGACCTATTTTTCACTTCAAATCTTGATTTCCCCAGAATTACGTTTCAGTCCTTCATGAACCAAGGTATTTTTCTGTACTTCAACTGTCTTCCCAAATCCAAAAATACTATGAATGATTTGAGCCAAACTTATGCAAACTGCAGCTATGTAAAAAAGAAGTATTTTTTAAAAATCATTATTTTATTGTTGGAGGTTGTGTGCTTTTGAAGATCTGGCTTTTCATTTTTCCAGCCTGTTGGAACAGTTTTGGAGCAGTTCTGCTCTCTTCTTCCATTCATTATGATTTCAGGATTTTGACTGTATTTCAGATAGAATTTTGACTCTATCAATATTATGTACATGATGCGTACATAATATTGATATTTATCAACATTATGTACATGGCTTCCAGATGTTATCACTGCCAAAATCCTACTGGGTTTGGCACTGTTTAGACACATGGAAGCATCTGTAAAGAAAGAACACATAAAGTGGTTTTGATGTTAGGTGTTGGAATCAACGTATGTTTGCCTGACAATGTGAAACTTAGGCAGGTACTGTTGCCTTTCGTAAAAGCTGAAAATTCTGTATGTTCCTAGAAGCAGCTAGTATTATGCTGAATGTAAGCAAGTATCTAAATTTCTCTGGTGTTGAATTTCTCCTAAGTATATGATGGCCCAATTAAAAACACCATAATCTGTAATTTGCTAAGGTACTGTATATTTCAAGAAAGAGTACTCGTGGATAGATGTCAGATATAAAGAAGAATGGAGATGTTCACAGGTGGAATAAACCTTACTTTTCCACATCAACAAGAAACAAGAGTGGCTTTTTATTTCTCAACTGAAAAAAATGAAGTGGTTTGTTTCTCTCTGAGTTTGTTTTATCCTGCCCATTAAAGCCAGAAAACAGTGCAAGCCGTGGTACTAATTCATGTGCAGAAATCAGGAACACAGCTTTCATTTGGGAAGGTGTCCACAGGAAGATCACACTCCAAGTCTTATATATTAATAGATATTGATTATTGACTAGTTTTGAACATCTTTTACAGAAGTACACTGTTGCTTTCCATAGTTTTATAGAATATAACATTAACATGGCTATGCCTGCTTTTGAAGAGATTTCTAAGAAGGTGATAGAAGTGGACTCCTCCAGACTTTGTATCCTTGCATGAAAATGCTCTCAGCCTGAACCCATGCTGTTAGGGATGCTGGTTCTCTGTGCTGGTTTTGGCTGGGATAGAGTCAATTTTCTTCATTGTAGCTAGTATAGGGCTGTGTTTTGAATTTGTGCTGGAAACAGTGTCAATAATACAGGGATGTTTTATTTACTGCTGAGCAGTGCATACACAGAGTCAGTACCTCTTCTGCTTCTCACACCACTCAACCAGCGAGCAGGCTCGGGGTGCACAAGAAGCTGGGAGGGAACAAAGCTGGGACAGATCACCCAAACTGACCAAAGGGATATTCTGGATTATATGACATTACGCTCAGCCCATAGAGCTGGGAGAAGAAGAAGAAAGGGAGGATGTTGTGATGTTTATCTTCCCAAGTAACTTGTTACCTGGAGCTCTGCTTTCCTGGAGATGGCTGAACACCTACCTGCTGATGGAAACTAGTGAATTAATTCATTGTTGTACTTTGCTTGTGTATGTGGCTTTTGCTGTACGTATAAAACTGCCTTTATGTCAATACATGACTTTTCTCACTTTTACCCTTTTGATTCTCTTGTGCATTCAACTGAGGGGGGGAGCAAGCAAGAGGCTGTGTGTTGCTTAGATACTGACTGGGGTTAAACCGTGACAACCTCTGAACTTGCCTCTCAGGCTTAAAGAAGCTTGGTAAACCTCTTCAGGGTCTCCTGCAGTACCTAGGTAGATGTTCTGAAAGGCTTCATGTTACAGTGGAATACACTTTCTTCAAGTGTCCAAAATAAAACGTAGAATTGCTTGAGGAAGTGTTAAGCACAAAGCTTCATTCAGAGCTCTCTTTTCAAATGAGGCTGCTATCTGGAATGAGGAACTCAAGGATTTATTTTAGAGCCTTTTTAGCATCTTTCTGAAATAGAAATAATTCTCTTTGTGATGCTTCATCAAACTACTCTGTTTATCATGAAATACTGAAGAGTTTAGCTTCCAGGACCTCCAAGACATTCAGATTTTTTTATCTATTATTTAGACATGAGGCTTAACAGAATCAAAACTGAAGAGTATTAAAAATGGATTATTGGTCAATCAAGTTTACAAGCCAGAAAATGAGGCAACATCCATCAGTTTACAAGAAAAGCCCCATTCCACAACGAAACTCTGATGTAAATTTGCAGTTGTCTTCTGTTGGATCCATTTGTCTTACAGTTTTACGACAACCTGTAGTGCTGACCTCTGGAACAAATTAAACCAATGGCTCTTCACCTAGCTTTGAGTAACACTGCTCTTATTCTTAATTCTGGAAAGCCAGCTAGTGATTGCATGAAAGCTGACAGAGAAGAGTTTATAGGAAGATAGTGATTTTCTGATTAAAATCAGAATAGCTTCCATACGTGTAGAGGGAATAAATTAACATTCTGACACTTCATAACCCGTATCTGACAATGGAAACTTCACTATCATTTAAACAGCATTGTCTCCCCTCCACTACCTCACAGCTGTCCTGTGCAGTGATTCAAATCTGGGTTAAAGGACAGACAGCAGTATCAAAGGAAAGTTACATAAGTCAACCAACCAACCTACCAACCTGCCAACCAAATCTTACTCTTCAAGAACAATTCCTGACTATGAATTTCTGGAATTCTTTATTGCGGGGCTGGATGCTCCCCTATAGTTAGCAGTAGATTATAATGTTTTCATGGATACACTTCACTTAGAGGAATGGGACAAGAATGAATGCCACCCATTTCCAAGGCATCATTTCAGTTAAAAAAGCATCTTCTATGTAGTTTTCTCAACAGCAAAATCTTTGGTTTTTCAGTACTCTTTAGACATGCTCCAGCTGAGAACATTGTCGTAAAGGCAGCAACTTCAAATGACAAAGAGATAAACTTGAGGAAGTGTTTTTGTGTTCATTCATAGGATTCACCACAGCACACACATGTTGGAGGTAGGCATACAGGAGATTATTACTATTCATAGGTCTCAGAATCAAAACTTGGTTTTACTTTATACTCTCAGGGACATTATACGAATATATGCACATAGGAAAAGTAGCGAGACAGGGAGCACAACTAACACTATTTGACAGCTAGTGATTGCACAGAAGCTGACTGAGGAGAGTTTCTGTTTAAGCAGTCAGCAGCCTCTTGAAACAGCAAAGTTGACATTCCTATGCTCAGCTAGGATTGCTTCTCCTTGAAGGTGAAATTGGAACATAACATAATCCATTATGGATGGATGTTTGAGAAAAGAGTTGTTCTCAGCATAGACATACTTTGTACTAAGCAATCATATGAGGCTACTACATTCAGAAGTATGACTGACTTTGCAGAAAGCAGGCATTGAATTGGTGGCAGTATAACGTATTAACTGGAACACATCACATTAAACTTGTTGTTTTGAAGGGCACAAAAGATAAGGCAAACATCCCAAAATGACAAGTAAGAAGAAGTTAGAAATGGGCCACGTTTCAAACAATGGAATGAAGAACAACTTCAGTTTACAAGAAAATGCTCTTTTAAAAAAAGACACAATAGGTAGACCTGCCAATCTTTGACAGCCTTTGTTCTTTGAAAGCCATACTTCTAACAGAGGACAGATGTAGACCTCTCCCACAACACACGTAGGTTTTCTGGAACAATGTCTGGAACAGTCTGGAGTTGTTGCTGCTGGAACAACACTTCAAGAGTCAGGTGGTTATATTCCCCCTTATAGTGCAAGCATTAAATAAACTGTGCCATACAAAGAGTTCTCTTTGTTAAAGTTTACAGAAGGGTCTGAGAAAAATAAATGGGGATAAGAGAATTACAGAAAAATCTAAGTTCTTACACGTATTTCTAACTCAGCTGCAACTGCAAGAAAGAAAGCAGTAGTAGAGATGCCATTCTCTTTTCTGCCACAAGTTTTGCTTTCTCCTCAGTCCTGATCTTGGTGTTGGGGGTGGGGTGGGGGAGGGAGCCGCTGTTGTTAGTAGTGAATGTGTTTGATCTAAACCGAGATAATATAACAGGGAAAATAGCCTAAGGCTGCCAGTTTATCAAACAATGAGACTGAGGACACGTGGGTTGACTAGAGATAGTCATACTGCTAAGCCATGAGTCAGCAGAAGAGTGGTGGCTTTTTTTAAGATCTGCAGACTTACCTCAGAATTAAATGAGGCTGCTGTTGCAGGCAGTCATTTGAGAATGCAGTGGGTATTTACTCTGAAGCAAGACTGTTGCCTATAATGTTTTAAAATTAGCGTGTTTTAAGGTAAGTCAGGGGATCTCTTTCAAAAGATCAGTAAGTCACTTACAACCAACTGGTGAGATTAAGATCATTTTGAGTGTTTGGTGTGTTGACTGACAGCAGGTATTTAGCTTGTTTAGCTAGGCAGGGTATAAATAGGTGTTACATCGTACATAAAAGACTTTTATGCTGAAAAAGATTTAGTACAGAGGAAAAAGGATGTAAAAACTGCATATGTGATCTTCCTTGAACGACATGCTTCAGTGCCCTCCATGCTGTACCACAGTAGTCAAACTCTTCCCTCCTACATTTTTGTCTATATAAACCTTCTTGTCATACAAGTATCTGCAGTTTAATGAGTTACTACAAGGGGTACTGCTTGCAGAGCCTAAAAGTTAAGGCTGCAGGTATGAATAGCAAGCTTTAGGTAAAAATATTCCTTTATCTTCTAGAAGAATTCTAGGTGTACCAAATCAGTCATGAACCAGTCACTTTTACATAATCTACAAAGCAACAGTTTATATTTAGTTTTTCTTATTATTCTCAATACTCTACAGGGAAAGAACAGGATTAATATTTGACATTAATCAAGTCCAAAATGCTGTTGGTTGAAGTTTTCTAGCCTTCTTGCTCCTCCATCTCCAAAGATTTGTCCCAAGGAATAATGGATCCTAAATGCTTTCTAAAAGAAATATTATGAACTAGGTAGTCCAGATAAACCTATCTATCTCTGCTCTATCTGTTCTCTCTCTACTTTGGCAGAAATCATTGCTAGAAAAATTCTGGAAGTATGTGGCAGTGGAGAGGGAAGTACGGACATCTTCAGTGTGGTCTTCGATCTGACGAGCCTGTTCTTGGGTGTCAACTGGGAAACTACGCATGCCAGACATCAGGCCAAAACAGACATCCTTCAAGAACTGGATAATACTACAAAGTAGCACCAGACTATATGCTGTAAAGAGGGTTAAGAAACCAGAAACATAGTACCTCATTTTCTGCACACAGGAACATGGTATGAGCATCAAATTGTACAGCCAGCCTCTGGCTGGGCAGATGCCAGGTCTTTATTTCTTCCAGGCTGCTCCCTACCCTATTCCAGCCATAAGTGCGTTAGCTTCTCCTTCTTGAAGTTTCTTATCCATCTTGTTTGATCAGTCATGCTAGGAATTGGGAGGCAAAAGAGTGGTGTTGAGTCCATTCTCTCAGATCAGAATGTAAAGCAAACAACATTCATACTTGCAAGAAGTGACACTACTAACAGGTGGCTGATGATGGACGAATTTCTGAAAGCTACATTTTTTCCTTTTTGACCAACACCTCCCAATACAAGAGCATTTAAGTATCTTGTGTATAAACTGCAGATTTACAGCCTAATGTGTATGTGTTTAAGTTACAGCTGAGCTAGTGTATGTGTAGAAATGTCTATATGTGTACATTCTTGATTAGATTAGAAAAGCAGGTATGTCATACACAGTTGTGGGACCTCCCCACTAAAGTTGGCAGGTTTTGTTTAAGAGTTTAGAGCACAACTGTATTGAAGCAGTGGCTGTCATGTTAAACACGTATTTGATTTACTGCTGATAAATTTATTTATCAAAATAATCAGGGTTGAGTTTTTTATTTTCTTTCAGTTTTGATTTTTTTTTTTTTTAATGGGAAAGTGTGGTAAGGAAAATTTGATCTTCTACCATATTTGGAAAACTTTCATTAGCAAACAAAGAGTGTCAGCTACTGCACTATCTAAATACAATGCACACACATGCTGAACTGGGAACTCCTGAAAGTACAACCCGTTCTAATTAAGCTTGAACTTTGAGAGTATTTGAAAACCTTACACACTTTCTTGCCTGGAGAATTGCTTGCTGAATCCAAGAGAAGATTTCCCTCATGCTTTTCCCAGCTTATTTCATTTTTACCATGGAGCACTGGTGAGCTCCCTGGTGGAGTTTGGTTGAAATAAAGGTCCAGTCATACGTAGTAACTTTCTTGGGGTTTTTTTTTTCAGCTGCTTAATGCAAGCACCTTCAACGCCCTCCAGAGCTTTTGTAAACACAGCTGAAAGTAATAACAGAGCTTATTCTTGCTAAGGGAAAGGTACATGCAACTGCTAGATGACTGCATGTCATACTGGCAGAGATCAAGAACAAGTAAATGCATGCCAGCCTCTTCTGTGTAACTGGTTTTAATCCATCCTCCTATAGATACTGTGCTATGAATATTCTTGCAGCAGTAGCAGGTGCCATAACAAACGATTTTGTGGATATCTCAAGACAAGTATTTGTGATTTTGATTTATATTAATTAGGTGGTGAACTCCGATACAGCAAAAGGATGAAGTATAATCTTAAGTGATAGCTTATCCTTTAATCCAGCAGTGAAGGACACTAGTTTATGAGTCAAATCCTCAAAGAATATGTAGCATATGATATTATAGGAAGGCATGTATTGCACAGGTAGGGATTCTACATAGCATCTCTGCTCTTCAGAGGGAATGTGATCTCTTTAGAAAAAGCAGTCATAAAGCACTATCCTGTATGTCTAAGGGAGCATAGTTATGAAGAGTCGTAAACACAGATTCTGTCTAACTGTACCTGGCATCACCTGTGGCAATGGGACGGCTATTCAAGGACGATTCCTTAACTCCTCTTGTGCAGTTCTAAACTCCTGTAGTAAGTCAGAGGTGGTTTTGTCAGCAGGGTTAAAAATTACTTACATTTCATTTGTACTGCCTAGGACTGAAGCCTCTTTCTCTCCTGAACAGCTGAGGTGATGTAAGTCCAAGTTTAAACCACTCAAGAAGAGATTCCACTTCATTTGATCAAATGGAAGCCACATTCTGACTTGAACATTTAACATACCATTTTATTGTCAAGAATACATGCTTCACTACATTCCTGAAACACTGCACAACTGCAACAAGCTTCTAACCCTTCCCTGGATATTTGCTTGTAAAGTCAACCACTTGACCATGACGGAGAAGTGAAGGATCAGTTCTGCTTTATTCCTTGTAAGCAGAGTGCAAATATGCCAGTAAATGCACCTCAATATTCTCATAAGGTTCTTGGTAAAGGAGCAGTGTCTGCAATGCCTGTAACAGAACATTTGACATTGCATCTACAGAGCATCCTTTTTCCAGAAGCAATTCATCACTTGCAGCTGCTGGGAAGGAATGAATATGGCACACAGCAACTGGATCTACTACTTGTAGTTTAAGGCATGATGAAACTGAAGTGGCATATTTTTGTGTGTCCTGAATAGATAGCTCTCAACAACAGCTATCCTCAAGATAGAGGGTTTTGACAGACACAGTTGCAGGCAACCTTCTGTCAAGTGAAGATCACAGCTTTTTTATTGTGTGCAGAGCACAGTTTCTTTGGTCAAATTAAGGTTTTTATTCTGATAAAAAAGGAAGAGGTGAAGAAGAAAGTGACAAAAGCAATGGCCAGTTCTATCTGTCCCAATTATTGTGAAATACTACACTTGTAGCTCTTAGCAAGAATGTTTCTTGCTATTTTAATTTTAAATTTTATTTACTGACTTCCTCTTTCTTAGTGTACACTTAGTAAGACATTCTCATCCTGATCCAAAATGTTACAAGTTTAACTGAAGTATTCTATAGCTACTCTCTTGCTTAGATTCCTTATTTTTTACTTTTCCAACCAAATCAGTTAAGAGCTATGAGGTTCTAAACTCCTGTTTGCACATACAGAAGTCTTTATGGCTAAGATATTGTAGGTAATGATGGGTCTTATATAGGTTTACAACATAGCAGTCATAAAACTAGAAGCTATCACAGTATTCGAGATGAGCTTTTAATTGTGCTCATAACTCCCTGAAAATTCCTCATTGGCTAGCCAACATGTTTCTCAGGTCAAACATAAAATTTGTTTTTTGTTGACTGAAAGAATAAGCATAGTTTAGGATTAAGTTTTTCATAACTAGATTTAAAAGGAAGGAGATCTGAAAGGTTTTAATCACAGGTTTACAAAGAGGTTCACTTATCTGTACATGCAATATCCTGTTATACAGCACTGAAGTCCTATAGATCTCAGTAGCAGAAATCTCAGTAGCATCTTTGCTTTTGTGCTACTGCTAAGGCTTTTCATATTGCCCCTAAAGAACAGAGGGGGATTATACCATGCTGTTGGCAGGTAAAACAAATTTATATCATATACTTTGAGAATACTGCTATTCAGAGGCCTTTTTATCTTGTAGCAGTTAACCCCTCACTGTGTTGCCCATCCTGGTTTAAATAGTCTCCTTCCAAAATCCTTATTTTTTAGCAGACCTAAGTTCCTCCAACTCCCCAGAATACTTAGGTATTCATATAACCGTACACAAACCTAACCTAAACATAACCAGGAGAGTTTGTAATGAATTAAGTCAAAATTATCCCCCTTTTCTCTTAACGGCTTCTTAAAGAATGATTTTCTGATTAGTGAAAAAACTTAGTCTTTCTTAAAAGCCATTAAAAATGAACTTCAGGGGGAGACAGATGTTTATAAAACCTAAATTTTCCTTCTGCTAGCTTGTAGAGGTCCTATATTGTTATGCTATTTAAACTTGCTAGCACTATGGTTTACTTTTTACAGCTTCTCATTTAGTATGGAGCTGAAAAACATTACCGGGACAACAAAATCTGATATTATCACCATCATTTTCCCAAAGACATTCATGTGGATGCCATTAACAGACAGTAATTTGAGACTGGAGTGTTTGAGTAACCTAGTTGACTCCAAAAATGAAAGAGAGGTGGGAGGATGGAATGATTTCTGGTCATCTCTATCCCAAGTCTCATCCTGTCAAATGCATCAGCTTTATATGTGTCCTTTTCTAATAGACGTTACCTTGTTTTTATTCTGTAAGTCACACACTTGATTTTAGCAACACATGGCACCTGCTTTTACTACTTAGAAAGAATCAGGTAAAGTTATTCCTACCTTTGTGACCTTCTAAAGAAGACATTTCCTGAGGTTTCATTATTTGTGATTACTACTAAAGACTACTTAAATTTATCAAAGTGAGCCAGTTGCCTCGTAGACCACTTATGTAGAATTCTTTCAAGTTAAGTTTAAACACTAATCTGTTAATAAAAGATAAATTAGTTTGACTAACTTGAGATCAATCCTCAGTTCTGCACCAGCCTTTAACATGGGACAGTGTACTTGTTAGAAATGTGGCTATTAGACATAGTCCTTATAGAGTGAGAAATTAGTGTAGAAGCTGCCACTTCCTCAAAAGCACACAGAAACCACCGGCAACACTCAGCAAGCATGAAATCAAGTGCTTTATGTTCAGAAAGTTGTGTTAAAATTGTCATCAACTCAGCTTGAATTTTTTTCATGAATTTCAAAGATTTTTTGTGTGTGGTGAGTACTTAAATTCTCATACTATACAAGCCTAACTGAAAACAAACAAACAAAAAAAAGGTTTCAATATGTTAGAGTGTAGAAACATATGTGAAACAGGACAGTGGAAAAAAACATCAACAATCTCATTAACCACAACTACATTTAACACTAGGAAGACTTAGTATTTTTACAAACACTTTCATTTGCTTCTTCCAGTCCTTTTCTATTTTCCATACTCTTCTTTGATTTTCCTTCACATAGCCTACCCTGTGGAAAGTAGGTCTGCTCATCTTATATATCACACTGATGAATTCCTCACAGGAAACAACAACCAAGACAAGCAGCACACAAAAAAACCAGAAAGCACCAGATGTCTGTAAAATACACTGTATTTTACACTGTTCTTTCTACTTTCTGAAACGGTGGGTTTTATTTGTGTGCAGCTGCATCTATTTCAATATGTCCTTTCCTTTCTGATATGCTCTTTCCTTTTTCAGTATCACAGGATAATTGAGGTTGGAAAACACTTCTGCAGTTCATCTAGACATCCCCCTGACTCAAAGCAGAAGCTGATTGTTCAGGGGCATGGCCGTTTTGGTTTTGAGTATCTCCAAGGATGGAGACTCTACAACCTTTCTGGACAACCTGTTTCAGAGTTTGACCTCTCTTCCTGCAAAAAATGGTGTGGATTTTTTAATATTTAAAAAATGAATTTTCTGTATTTTGATTTTTTGCTGATATTAGAAAAACATTGGTCAATGCAGAGATGAGTATATTCTATATGCAAAATTAGAACCCTTTCTGTTAAATTAAGTAAAAATAAAAAAGAAGCCATGAAACTTCTTTGGAGAACTTTAATTGGTTTGCAGTTACTTAGACGCAAAATACAGAGTTAATGGCATTCCACCTTTAACAGATAGAAGCATCTGGCTGGAAAAGCAGATGTTCTGGTGGACTCTTAGGAATTTTATTTGTGTGTGTAGGAAGAATGAGCTTCAAGATGGGAAAAGATGTACCTCTGTCAGTTTGCCTTGTACTTTGGGGGATGGTTTCATTTTTATTTTATTTGCTGTTTCAACTGAAGAAGAAACCACAGTCCAATTCATGTTTTCTCTTGTCAGTTCCTAGCTTTCTTTATTGAGTTCCTGTGTTTAATATATTTTGTGTTGTCTCCTTTTTCTCCAGCACAGGGAGTAGTTTTTAATTTCATTTTTTGGTTTGGATTGTTTGTTCTGTTTCTTCTTTTCCGCCTCCAACCTCTGCACACCCCCTTGTCTCTGAAGGAGTTTTAATAACATATATTTGAAAGGCAGCTTTTCTCAGGCAACAAAGTTCAAGAACTTGAGCTCTTTGTAGAAACAAAAGGTTTTGTTTTGTTCTTCTCAGTACACAGGAGCAGAAGTGGACTACCATGTTACCCTTTTTTGTCTAGAAAATCACGGTTGCGTAGACTAGTGTCCTGCTACACGGAGTTGAAACAAGCTAGATACCAGGCTTTATAAAATATTGTTTTCTGCAGCTCGTGTTCCTGCAGATAAGCACTGCTGAATTTCTTTAGCCCTCACAATCTGCAGGGAAAAAAGTTAGTCTTAACAGCTTTAAGAGCAAATAGTGATATTAAGGGAAGCTGGCTTCTCAAAGATCACATCTGCTCCTTGCCCATTGTAGAAAGTTGATAGAAATGCAATACCTTTGAGACCTCTGTCTTTTTGGTAGGTAAGTTACAAGGGAGGTTGCAGAAAGTCAGCTCAATGGATCTGCATAGGTGTATGCATATAGTTTCGCAGCTTAGCACATTTCACACTAGAATTTCTCCTAGGACAAAGCAGTACATTTACATGCAGTTTGTCATCTTGAAAAGGAGACAAGTCTTTGTTGTCATAACTATCCCCTCACAGGGCTCTGCAGAATGAAGAGAGGAACAGGCCTTTCCAACACCGCTTTTTCAGCAAAATGTTTTAGCTCCTAAATTATCCTTTATGTGTCCTTTTCATCTGAAAGCACTATATTTTCTTCTAATAGAGTATTCCTTGTCTCACATGAATGTAGTGTCAACACTGGTATAAAATAAGAGGTATTTCCTTTCTAAAATCCGTGGGGGTATTACTTTGCACGTCCTTTACTCCAGGTTCTCTGTACTTCTCATGAAAGTCACATGCCTGTAAACCTTTTTAAAAAGAAAACTGGAAATATAGTTGTATTTCCAGTTTGAGTATTTGGATATCTTGTGTTTAGGCAATATATTGAGGCACCATAGTTTGCATCGCTAGTGCCATGATAATCCTATTTTTAGTTGAATCTTAGAAAACAGTGATTGCTACCTACCAACAGATTATCTTGTATTTATCTTAGCTGTCTGCTTTCTCTGTGACATGATAAAACATGTATGTTGTTCCTTAAAAACTGTTACTTTAGCCTGATCTTATGTGATCTTAGCAATACAGGTTCAGTAATTTTCCTGTAGCATTATTAACAATTATTGCAGTTTCAAGTGAATAGTTTTGTTTGTTTGTTTTGTTGTTGTTGTTTTTTTTTTATGCCTTGAGCTTTTTCTAATTGCCTTTAGCTTCAAAACTGAAACCCCACTGTTTTTCAGTATGTAAATTGTCTTTCCTTAGGTGTCCTGGGTTCAGCTGTAAACACTGTATAAATCTATCCTTATTTTAGAAATACTTATTTTAAGGGTAAAAAGAGACTACAGATAATTTTGAATGTCTGTGCTAAATAATATCTGACAAGTTTCCAAAAACAAGCAAAGGAAGCATATATTTTTAGTGAGGTAGGGAATAGAAGAACCTGTCATCCTTATACTCCCTTATTTTAACAATAGCTTTAGTCAGCCTCCCGCCTGGAATATTTTAATGTTTTACATTTTAATATGCTAATACATCAATACATTTTACATTAATCTTTTACATCGTTTACATTTCAGAGAGATTTTGCCTAAGATATGCAAATCTCAACTCTTAAAATTACAGTTTTATTGTGAAAACTTTCAGCAAGCTGTTTTTTAAATTGATTTTTACTGTTGTCATGTGAGTGGGAAATGTGTCTGTGTACAGTAATGAATTCTGTCTCATGAAGTCAGCATTGAGTATGTGTGTCAGAATACAACACTCATTTTGAATGTGAAGTTTTAATTTTATTCAACTTACATATAGGACTGAATTTTAAAAGCAACTCATGAGAACATTTGATGTCCCTGTGGTCACAGGGAAAATAACTTGGGTAAATGCTTGTAAATGGATAAATACTTGAATAAATGCTATGTAGCATTTATGTCTGGTTACATCTGACAGTTTCCTTAAAGAAACTGATCAAGGTCCTACCAAAAAATCAGAAAGTTACTGGAAAGAACTTTGCCCAGAGATTTTCAGGAAAGAGAGAACAAGAATAAGAGAAAGAAACTAAGCATCTTTTTCCCAGGAAGAGAAGAGGTGTAATGCTTTGATTCCTTGTTTGGGAGCAGAAGCCAAGGATGCTTTGGCAGGAGGTGTTAAAGTGTTATTTGTCAGCTAGGAGTGCTCTCAGCAAAAGAAGGCTGCTCAGAATTTGTGTGGAAGATTGGTAGAGGTATGCATGAAATTCTCCTTTGCCTCCTAAATATGTGCTGTCTGAAGTGAATAGCTATTGGTACACTTGAAAAGTAAGCTAAAATAACAGTTCAGGGGATTTTTGTGGTAGCATGGAGATGGTTACAAATTTGAGAGTTGTAACTACATTTTGCCTAAACAGATACAATTTTGTGGTTTCATATAACTTTCAAATGAGAGAATACCTGCAATATCCAAAGATTGCCAGTACCTACTTGTTTATGTATATAAACAGCACTTTTACAGTCCTAGTATTCTTACTTATTAAAAATAGGATAAAATATTACTGAATGAAATAATCTAATTTCTATTACAGATATTTGCCAGTATATTTGGGTAGTTGGCACCATGACACAGAGAGAAAAAAACAGCTTTTACTGTAATGCTGTTTACAGTTTAAATGCATTCTAATAAACAGTGTAAGTAACGGTCACTCTCAGAAGGTCATTTTATCCATGATAGAGCTGATTCTTCCTGAATAAAACAATCATTTTAATTGACATTTTGTTCAGCCAGGACTATGGACTCTGTATGGTGTAGCATGATAAAAACCAAGGCTGATTTTACTTTTTGAAGAGGGGAAAAAAGTAAGGAGCTCAAAACACAGTAAATAATACTGCACTGCAAAACTGTCGAAGTAGTATGCACAGTTTCATTTAGATGAGAATATCAGTTCCTGTCACAGACATAACTGGTGTCCAAATAGGAAAGGGTTCTTACTGGAGCATTCAAGGTAAGTGATAAAAGCATAGCAGTTTCCTTGCTTGTTCTCGTGAAAGCTGCAGGTTTTGTTTATTTTTAAGATTTCAGCTGTGCAAATATGTATGTGAAAGGATTTCTTCCCAGGCATTAGCACAGATACCCCTAGATGTTACTGTAGCTGGGCAAGGGTTGGAAGAACATGAAGCTATACATAATGCAGGTACTAACTGAGCACTTGGTTGGTCACGCAGAAGAATGTTCTCTGCTTCTCCAGCTGATAGGCCTTTCTTTCTGAATTACTTCAGCTTAATTGTTAGGTTTTGCATGATGTGATAGACGAACTGATTTTGCCTGGCACCTCACACAAACAGATGCTGTTTCTGAGCTCAGTGCATTCAGCTTCTTAAAATTTTGGTATGCCCATTCAAGCAAGCACTCTTCTTCCTCTAGATTTGTAAACTATTTGCCAAGAAAACAATAGTGACCAAAATTATTTTGTTAAGTGTCATCAGCTTCTGTAAACTGGCTGGCTGAAAATTGAAGAATGTGTGTGGAGATGATAGCACTCAACTGAATGGCTGCACAAAACCAGGACTGTTTCAGTTTTGTGGATGTGCCTGCAGCAGACCTATTGTCTAACAAAAAAGGTGGAAGATGGGATAAGGAGAGTCCATGTTGATGAATCCTTTTTACTCTCTGTAGCATTTAACTGAAAGAGTAGTGTACATGGCTAAACCATTCATGATACAGAACAAAAAGATGAGTTAATTTCACTCTGTTATTTCTCTATAGACATGCTAGAGAGCTCTGTGCTGATATTTCCATTTGAAACAATCTGTGTAATTTTCCAGTAACTGGAAATTTTAACAATATTTTATTTTCAAATAGGAACAAAATTATATCAAGAAATAGGAAAGTTCCTGTAAGAAGGGAATTTCTGGGATGAAGAGGAGTACTACATTACATAATTCAAGTGAGACAAAAGCTAAAATGAAAATATATTCTATGAACATTATTTGTTGGATGAGTGGGCAGAATAGGTTCACTGACATAGTAACATATTGGTGTATTCAGAAAATATGTACAGATGCATTGCCATAAAATGCACAGGGCAGATTAGAAAAGAACATTGCAATGATAATTTCAACAAGTGACATCAGAATTTGAATAATCATGAAAACTCTTTTGTATTTTCATTCTTGATATTTCTTCCTTCAGATTGGGCTGGGCTGCACCTTTAAGCTCTTCTGACAATCCCTTTACCTGCTCTTAGTAATGTGGAAGCTTGGTGTTCTGGGCTATCAAAACATTTGGAAAATACCTGGAAAAATGAAAAGAAAAAAACAGTGAATAGAGTCAATGGCACTAAATAAATAGCATTCAGATATTGCTTTCACGATATTCAAGCTGTAGGATTATGGTGTCTTGAGTCACAAAAATACATTAACTTCAGCATTTTCTCCAGAATTGTAGTGGAGCTTTCTTCCAGTGAGACCAAAGTCATTCATAACTGACATTTCCCCTTTTCCACATCTATGTCAAGCCATATATTAGAAGGAAGTGAAGAAGAAGGATCACATTATGTTAAGTGCATGACAATAATCTCCCTCACACATAAATGGTTGGGACAGTATGATGCTTTGTTGACAGGCTACATTTTAAGCTTTCAGTGTGTCTTCTTACATATGACAACTTGAAAAGTATAGTTTAATTAATCACTTGTTGCTTGGATACTATGAGTCTTCTTTGACCTGGAATTGCACTCCTAAATCAATCTTACAAAAGTTGGATGAAACTCTAAAATAACTTTAGAGTAAAAATAGCTGTAACATTTCAAAGTCATAGTTTTTTCAAGATTGACATAAATTTGCAAACCTGATGGGATATTTTTTTCTGTGTGTTTCCTGTAGTAAGATTAACAGTTCTAGTACCTACATTACAATACAGATTATTTTGTTTGAAATAATTTTGACTTTTCTTATAAAGAACTTGTGTAATTACTATTCACTCTATTTTGTTCTTTAAGGAACACAATAGAGACACAGTCCTGTACGAATATTTTATACAGCTTTTCAAAGATTAAAATTTGGATAGTAAAGAAAAAGTGCTGTTTCAAAACCAAGTAGCTCATAAGCATTTGAGAAAGTAACTTCCTCTGCTAGAAATAGTATTCTACAATCGAGCAGTTAAATTATAGCTTATTATGTAAGAGATTGTAAGGGACTGATTTTTATTTGAGAGAAAAATGTTAAACACTGGAAATGAGTACATACATAACTTAATATATGCTTGTTTATAACCTGCAGATAATTGCAATAATGAGTACTAGATCTTCATAATGGCAGGTTGAAGGTCAATGACACCAGTGCTTTACATGCAGCAGTAATTATGTCTTCTTGTGCAGCTAGAAAGCAGAAAGAAATTTGGAAATCTAGAAATTAAAGAGCATGCAGTGCTCATGCATCATCTAACAAAATAATCACCTGGTTTTGATGGGTTACTTGTTCAATTCTAGGTTAATATCTCAAACACTTCCCAGTTTGGTTGCTGATTTATCAATAGAAATGAAAGTTACCCTCTCACTGAAAGTTCCCAACAAAAGTTGCAGATTTTTTTATGTCTTTCTTCCTTCAACAAGACTAGAAAAATAAGAACTGGCTAGGAAAAACAGAATTTTCTTCCTGGAAAAGTGGGAGCTTGACTAGCATACATGTGACTGAATAAATGTGATGATGTTACTTACTACACCAATTCTTGCTCTTAACAATATATATTTTTCTAAAAGTAAGATCAGCTGAAAATCTCTGCCATATATAAAAGGTGGGTTTTACAGAAGACATTGCCTTAAGGTTTGAGAAAGTTTATGAAACAAACTAGACATTGGGATATGGGATACAGTTTTGCGGAAAATTACCAGTGGACTTTCAATGCAAACGCGTTGAGTGAACTGGGGCTTTGCCAAACTCCAGTGATTACTCTGTGGCCATTGCCACTATTCCGCAGTACGTGTGGGACATCCCCCCTCCTGCTCTCCCAGGCTTGGCAAGGCCTGAATTCAGAATGTTGGTTGAAGGGTACCTACGCCAGACCACTGAGTATTTACTAAGTAAGTATGAAATTTGGTTTCCCTGAAATATTAGGAGGAAACTACATCCAGGATGCTCTATTTGGCAGAAATTTACACCTAAGCAACTGTGAAACAGTTATTTCGAGATGGAATTTAAAGCATGGGTATTAACTTCTGTCTTTCAGGGGCTGTTGCTGGCCAGCATACAATCAATACATTGCTGTGATCAGACTAGCACTGCTCAGATATCATTGTCGCATTAGCTGCCTGTGTTTGCAGTCTTTAACAGCATGAACCTGAAGAAAAGGCTTTTCCTTTTATAGCTTCTTTCCTGGATTTGTGTGTTAGCCATCTAGCTCTAATGAAAACCTGGTACTGGCTTTGATAATCTTGATTCTAATGATCACTGTAAAACAACTGGTGAGTTGTGAATCAAGATCACAGGAGATCTGTGTAGAGGGAGATGAAGCAGATCACAGCAGTTAACTGCAACAGGGATTTTTTTTATTTTTTTTTTTTTTGTATCTCACTGATTATCTTCTCCCTTGAGGATCCATAGCAAGGACTTAGTAATTCAGATGTAGAGTCTATTCATCTGAACTAGGAAACATGATAATGATTAAAATAGTATTATTTTAATTCTGCAAAAAATTATTTGACTGCAGGAAATGTGCAAACATCTAATTTTATACTTTAAATATGTTCTTTCTAGTTTCAGAAACCAATGTGAGTATTCTTAGCTAAAAACCTGGCTGAAGAATCATAGAATTATATAGTCAGCTAGGTTGGAAAAGACCTTTAAGATTGTAGAATCCGACCATTAGCCCAGCACTGCCAAGTCCACCACTAAACCATATCACTGAGGGCCTCATCTACATGGTTTTTGAACACTTCCAGGGACACTGATCTCCCGCTTTCCTGGGCAGCCTGTTCCAATGCCTGATTGCCCTCTCAGTGAATACATTTTTCCCAATATCCAATATCCTGGTGCAGCTTTCCTAATTCCCAATATCCTGGTGCAGCTTGAGCTTCAGTAATGCTAACTATAGACTATTTTCCTCTTCTTCAGAATCTGTAATTTTTGTTCTGGAGAGGCCTTATGTTGCCTTTTGGAAACTTTGACAAAAAAGGTGTGTTATATTTGACAGATTCATGAGCTCATTATTAATCCCAGTTTAATAAAGCAAATAGAAAGTCAAATAACAGCGATAGTGTAGTTTCTATTAGCTTGAATTGAGCAGGATAGAAAAGCTATGAAAATGAAGAACATTTTATTTTTAATTTAATAGAACCACATAGCTGAATGTGTTCCTCCACTTGTATACTGTAAATGAGTTAAAGGAATGACATGATATTTCTCACCCTTGTATGGTGGAAGAGAAGAACTCAGTGTTTCTCTTTTAGGCATTCTAAAGGGGTATTTAAACTTTCCTGTCTGTAGTTTTTGCATACTTATACCTTTTTTAAAAAAAAAAAATATATCAGGCATTTTTCATCAAATTGGAGATCACAGAGGCTGTTTGAAGGTGTAATTGCTCTTGCTCTTCCTCATCAGGAGCCTGTTCCCAGAGTAAATAAGGTACTAGAAATTTATGTCCTTCCTGTTGTGCAAGAATTGCTCTTATTGATAGCCTTAAGGCAGCTTTACTAAGAGGTGCTGACATCTGGTATGCCTCTTTTCATTGAGATTCCTCTGAGGATCTTCATGAGCTTTTGCAGGGAAGAGTTTTTGCTGTGTTTCTGATTAATAATGATTTCATAATAGGCTTTAGAAAAGAACCTTATAAGATGGCTAGATGGCCAGCAGTGAGGGCTTGTGGCACCTAAGAGTTCTTCATGTTATTTTTGCATGAGTCTCTTATGTAACAGAGCCTGTAATAACTTCCTAGGAATGATATTGTCCTGGGTTCAGCAGTATCAGTCATTTTTCTCCTTCTTAGTAGCTGGTGATGTGCTCTTTTTTTGACTTTCAGCCTGAGAACAATGCTGATAACACTGATGTTTCTACTTGTTGCTAAGTCATGTTTACTCTGACCAAGGACTTTCTGAGTCTCATGCTCTACCAGGGAGGAGGGGAAGCCAGGAGGAAGCAGAGACAGGACACCTGACCCAAACTAGCCAAAGAGGTATTCCATACCACAGCACCCCATGCCCAGTATCTAAACTGGGGCCAGTTACCCAACTGCTCAGCTTGGGCTGGGTATTGGTCGGCGGGTGGTGAGCGGTTGTATTCTCTTCCCTTGTTATTTCCCTTATCATTATTATTATTGGTGGTAGCAGTAGTGGTTTGTGTTATACCTTAGTTACTGGACTGTTCTTATCTCAACCCATGGGAGTTACATTCTTTCGATTACCCTCCCCATCCCTCCAGGAGAGGGGGGGAGGAAGATGGGGGGAGGAGTGAGAGGGTGGCTGCGTGGTTCTACGTTGCTGGCTGGGCTTAAGTCACGACAGTTCTTTTTGGTGCCCAGCGTGGGGCACAAGGGGTTGAAATACTGACATATCTGATCAGAGTGTGTCTAACCGTATTTGTGATAAGCATTCATTGTTTCAGATTAATAGTCACTCGTCACAATGCTGATTTATTGGTTCTCAAAGTTGTTGCTTTTGATCTCACAGTTTCAGCATGTCATGCCTTACTTACAGCTGGTATTTGCCGTGTTAATGTTTATTGGCTGGGGGCCAGTGGGCCCCTCCAGTCCTTTGGAACTTCACCACTGAACAAGTGCAAAATCCAGAAAAATCAGTAAAACAAATGAGTTGTGTTGTCATTCTGGTCAAACCAGAGGGGGACAAATCATGGCAAAGTGCTGGGGTTTGGCCTATGCTTACAGAGCCCTGTTCAACACTACCCAGCACCTTCAAAAGGAAAAAAATGTCCCTGGATCTGATGGCAAAGCAACAGACAGCAGTACTCCAGCTCCAAGCACAGCAGCTACACCAGACCCATCAACAAGTACAGCAGCTACCCAAATCCCGACAACAGATACCGCAGACACTCCAACCACAGTGATAATTACTGCAACTAAACCAGAGGACCAATTTGTGCCAATATCGACTGCCACTGTATGCAAGGGGAAAAGCAAAAAAAAAAAAAAGGCAAGAAAGATGAAGAAACAAGATGAAGAAGCAATGGCAATGCATTTACTACCCGAGACAGCGTCTGACCAGGAGTCATCATCACATGAATCAGAGGAAGAAGAAGAGGAAGAGGTGACTTCTTGATCTTGAACCTCAACCGAGCCACAGAATATGCAAAAAGATGCTCCACATAAACCAGGGCAGCACATCATCACCTTATTGCTCTGATGCTGGGACAATGGGACTGATGGTCACGAGCCAGAAGATAGGGAAGCCAAGCAGCTGGGATCACTTGTTAGGGAAGGGGGAATTGAC
Source organism: Neopsephotus bourkii (assembly GCF_033783945.1). Classification (NCBI taxonomy): domain Eukaryota; kingdom Metazoa; phylum Chordata; class Aves; order Psittaciformes; family Psittacidae; genus Neopsephotus; species Neopsephotus bourkii. The sequence goes on from NW_026902006.1 coordinate 540,419, forward strand.
AAAGCAATTGCAAGAGAGAAACAGTTCCTCAGCCTTTGGAAGTGGCTCTTGGCAGCTATGAAAGAAAGGTTTCTATACAAAGACAATGTTATGACTCGTTAAACCAAGTGGACTATCTAGAGAAAGGCATCCAGTCTCTGAGGGAATCAGCCATTGTAGAGATAAGCTATCTCATCAAGCCAAATGCTGGGGATGCACCCATAGATACAGATGAAGTCGAATGTACACAACTCACGTAGTAGAAATTTACACGGAATGCACTGTCATCATATGCCCATTCATTGGCAACAGTAATCTGGAATGACATAGTGCCACCAACAGTGGATAAAATGATTCATCATCTCCGAGAGTTCAAAGACAATCTCACCCCTTCTATCATTTCAGCTGTGGAAAAACTGTCCCAAGAGTTCAAACAATTGAGAAATGATCTATCTGATCTCTCCAGCTCCTTATGTATATCAACACACACCTCAGCTATTAACAAAAGGCATCCTACTGATCGAGAGAGAAGATAAGCTATATGCCATGGGGCACCCTATGGTTTTACCTGTGGGATCACGGAGAAGACATGAGAAAGTGGGATGGAAAACCTACCTCAGCTCTGGAAGAATGGGTGCATGAATTGGAGAACAAAGGTCAAGGCTGATCATCCCATGAAAGCTGTGGCTTCAGTCTCTGGTGAGCAGTTTCCCAGGTGGAGTGGAAGAGCTGATTTTACTCCAGCTCCTGTGATAAACAAGACTAATCCCTTTCTACAAGACTTAAGTGTCCAACATTGTGATGACTATTAGATGGGCCCTGACTCCAGCTAGGTGGAGGTAGGGCACAATCTGATTTACTGGACTGTGTGGATCAGATGGCCTGGCACATCAGTCCCACAGAAATATAAGGCTCTAGTAGATACTGGTGCACAGTGTACCCTGATGCCATCAAGCTGTCAAGGAGTGGAAGCCATTTATATTTCTGGAGTGACAGGAGGATCCCAAGAGTTGACTGTACTGGAGGCTGAAATCAGCCTGACTGGGAGGAAATGACAAAACACCCCATTGTGACTGGTCCAGAGGCTCTATGCATCCTTGGCATAGACTGCCTCAGGAGAGGGTACTTCAAAGACCCAAAAGGGTACCGATGGGCTTTTGGTATTGCTGCTTTTGAGATAGAGGAAGTTGAGCAGCTGTCCATCTTGCCTGGTCTCTCAGAGGATCCTTCTGTTGTAGGGTTGCTAAAAGTTGACGAACAAGTGCCAATTGCGACCACAACAGTGCACCGCCTGCAATATCGCACCAACAGGGACTCCCTAATTCCCATCCATCAGCTGATCTGTAGACTGGAGAGTCAAGGAGTGATCAGCAGGACCCGCTCACCCTTTGATAGCCCATATGCCAGTGCAAAAGTCTAATGAAGATTGGAGACTAACAGTTGACTATCATGGCCTGAATGAAGTTACACCACCATTGAGTGCTGCCATACCGGACAGGCTAGAATGACAGTATGAGCTGGAGTCAAAGGCAACCAAGTGGTATGCCACGACTGATATTGGCAATGCATTTTTCTCAATTCCTTTGGCAGCAGAGTGTAGGCCACAGTTCGCTTTTACTTGGAGGGGTGTCCAGTACACTTGGAACCAACTGCCCCAGGGGTGGAAACACAACCCTACCATCTGCTACGGACTGATCCAGACTGCACTGGAACAGGGGCAAGCTCCAGAACACCTGCAATACATTGATGACATTATCATGTGGGGCAATACAGTGGAAGAAGTCTTTGAGAAAGGGAGGAAAATAATCCAAATCCTGCTAAAAGCTGGTTTTGCCATAAAATGAAGTAAGGTCAAGGGACCTGCACAGGAGATTCAATTTTGGGGAATAAAATGGCAAGATGGACGTAGACAGATCCCTACAGATGTAATCAACAAGATAACAGCGATGTCTCCACCAACTAATAAGAAAGAAACACAAGCTTTCTTGGGTGCAGTGGAGTTCTGGAGAATGCACATCCCGAATTACAGTTTGATTGTAATCCCTCTCTAGCATGTGACACAGAAGAAGAATGATTATAAATGAGGCCCTGAGCAACAACAAGCCTTTTAGCAAATTAAACAAGAGATAGTTCATGCAGGAGCCCTTGGACCAGTCTGGACAGGGCCAGCTGCAAAAAATGTACCATACACCGCAGCTGGGGAGAATGGTCCTACCTGGAGCCTCTGTCAGAAAGCTCCAGGGGAGACTAGAGGCCGACTCCTCGGCTTTCGGAGTCGGGGATACAGAGAATCTGAGGCCAGCTATACCCCAACAGAGAAAGAGATACTGGCAGCCTATGAAGGGGTTCGAGCTGCTTCAGAAGTGACTGGCACTGAAGCACAGTTCCTCCTGGCACCCCTGTTGCCCATGCTGGGCTGGATGTTCACAGGCAGGGTCTCCTCTACACATCATGCAACTGATGCTACATGGAGTAAGTGGGCTGCACTAATTACACAACGAGCTTGAATAGGAAATCCCAGTCGTCCAGGCATTCTAGAAGTCATCATGGACTGGCCAGAGGGCAAAGATTTTGGAATGTCACCAGAGGAGGAGGTGATGCATGCTGAAGAGGCCCCACCATATAATCAGCTGTCAGAAAGTGAAAAGCAATATGCCTTGTTTACTGATGGGTTCTGCCGTATTGTGGGAAAACATCGGAGATGGAAGGCAGCTGTATGGAATCCTCGATGACAAGTTGCAGAAACTGCTGAAGGAGAGGGTGAATCGAGTCAGTTTGCTGAGGTGAAAGCCATCCAGCTGGCCCTGGACATTGCTGAACGAGAAAAGTGGCCAGTACTTTATCTCTATACTGACTCATGGATGGTGGCAAATGCCCTGTGGGGGTGGTTGCAGCAATGGAAGCAGAGCAGCTGGCAACGCAGAGGTAAACCCAGCTAGTCTGCTACACTGTGGCAAGATATCGCTGCCCGGGTGTAGAACCTGGTGGGGAAGGTATGCCATGTAGATAGATGCTCATGTACCTAAGAGTCGGACCACTGAAGAACACCAGAACAACCAACAAGTGGATAAAGCTGCTAAGATTGACGTGGTTCAGATGGACTTAGATTTGCAATATAAAGGTGAATTATTTTTGGCCTGGTGAACCCATAACACTTCAGGTCATCAGGGTAGCGATGCAACATACAGATGGGCTCGTGATCGAGGGGTGGACTTAACAATGGACACTATTGTCCAGGTTATTCATGAGTGTGAAACGTGCTGCAATTAAGCAAGCTAAATGATTAAAGCCTCTTTGGTATGGAGGACAATAGCTGAAGTACAAATATGGGGGGGGCTGGCATATTGATTATATCACACTGCCACCAACATGCCAAGGCAAGCGCCAAGTGCCTACCATGGTAGAAGCAACTATCAGATGGCTGGAAACATATGCTGTGCCACACGCGAATGCCCAGAACACTATCCTGGGTCTTGAGAAACACATTTTCTGGTGACATGGCACCCCAGAGAGAACTGAGTCAGACAATGGGTCTCATTTCTGGAACAACCTTATAGAAATTTGGGCCAAAGAGCATGGCATTGAGTGGGTATATCACGTCCCCTACCATGCACCAGTCTCTGGGAAAATCAAACGGTACAATGGGCTGTTAAAAACTACACTAAGAGCAATGGGTGGTGGGACTTTCAAACATTGGGATACACATTTACCAAAAGCCGCCTGGCTGGTCAACACCAGAAAATCTGCCAACAGGGTTAGCCCAGCCCAGTCAGAACTTTTACATTCTCTAGAATCATAGAATCATAGAATAGTTAGGGTTCGAAAGGACCTTAAGATCATCAAGTTCCAACCCCCCTGCCATGGGCAGGGACACCTCGCTCGAAACCATATTACCCAAGGCCTCGTCCGCTTCCTGTGGTGCACATAAAGAATTTACTGGGGAGAAAATCTGGGTTATTCCTGCTTCAGGTAAAAGCAAACCCATTCGTGGGATTGCTTTTGCTCATGGACCCGGGTATACCTGGTGTGTAATGTGGGAAGATGGGGAAGTCTGATGGATACCTCAAGGGGATTTGATTTTAGGGAAAAACAGCCAATGAACTCCACTGTATGCTGTTGCCTGCTATGTAGCACTTTCATAGCCCACCAACTAGATGTCTTCAGGTCACCAGTGACTGGCTCTGACTTCCCTCTGACCATCATCTCAACAAAGAATGAATTTTGACGAAACCAGACGAGTTCTGCAGTATCATCAGCTGGCAGCGATCCAACACTGAACACAGCCTCTTCTGCTCTGAAAGACTGTTACAAGAGATGGAGCCCAACATCATGGGCTGGATGGATTCAGCAGCTTTATAGGGATTGGTCCATGCACTAAGGAATAATCTCTCTCTCTCTCTGTGGATGTGTATATATATATATATATATATATATATATATATATATATGTATGTATATGAGACAAGAGCGATGGAATATTGAAAAAAATTTGTGAGATCTGCGCATGACATAAATGGCATGGAATAAGGGGTGGATACTGTCCTGGGTTCAGCAGTAGCAGTCATTTTTAATCCTTCTTAGTAGCTGGTGCAGTGCTGTGGTTTTGCCTCTCAGCCTGAGAACAACGCTGATAACACTGATGATTTTAGTTGCTGCTCAGTAATGTTTACTCTGACCAAGGACTTTGTGAGTCTCATGCTCTACCAGGGAGGAGGGGAAGCCAGGAGGAAGCAGAGACAGAACACCTGACCCAAACTAGCCAAAGAGGTATTCCATACCACGGCACATCATGCCCAGTATACGAACTGGGGGCAGTTACCCAGAAGGGTTAGATCACTGCTTGGGTTGGGCTGGGTATTTGTCAGCGGGTGGTGAGTGGTTGTATTCTCTTCCCTTGTTATTTCCCTTATTATTGTTATTGGTGGTAGTAGCAGCGGTTTGTGTTACACCTTAGTTACTGGACTGTTCTTACCTCAACTGGTGGGAGTTACATTCTTTCCATTCTCTTCCCCATCCCTCCCAGAGTTGGGGGAGGAAGGAAAGGAGGGGAGTGAGCGAGAGCAGCTGTGTGGTACTGAGTTACTGGCTGGTCTAAAACCATGCAGGTATGTTGCTAAGTTGGATATATTTTGCTCATGTGATATGAAAACTTTACTGATTTCTGATACATGTCTTTACAGTGCTTTAAATCAAAGTACTTTTAAATTGCTGTTGGGAATATTCATTATTATTGTTTCAGAGCCTACTAAGTATAAGATGCAAGCATGCAGCATTTTTACAGAATAAGGTTGACTGAGTCTGGGATTTATTATATCAGTGTTCTGGTCTTGTAAAAGCATATTAATTTGTACATGGGCTTCCCTGTTGTATAAAACAAAAAAAAAAAAAAAAAAAAAGCAAAAGAAAAAGGTTCTGTTTGCTTAGAAGCAGCACTGTGTTAAGACTTAGCTGAAGCATGATTCTCATTTTACAAATTTTAGAAAATAATTTGGATTAGAAGGAATTGAAAGACTCTTAAAACTGCATAAAGCATACATATAATGCCACAATTACTTGACTAGTTTTTATATATCATGATATATGAGGCATGGCAACCTTTTGCCCTGTTTAATAATGACAAATAGTTCTGACAGGGCTGGGTGGCAAACACGCATACAGCTTTGGCAGCATACAGCCTGGTAGGATTAAAACAAAATTCCTGTGAATACTAAGCATGAGGTGATGAAAATTAGAATCTATTAATTAAAATAATTTCCCCCCGCATCAATCATTTTGCTTTATAAGTCTTTGAAGTTACAGGTTCTGTATTTTTGTTGCTGAATACAAGCACAATATAAAGCTCAGGTTGCTCAAGCAGGTGGGAGTCCCACCAGATAGACCCTCTACCCTTTGCATTTTCAGGATGGGGAGGGACAGCAACTCCCTCACACCCTGCAGAAGAAAGAACTCAACAGCGGTATTGGTAAAATAAACATTTACCAGCTTAAGCAAGGGTTGCATAACAGGGTACAAAATACAGGGAAATAATTGTGACTAGCAGTCAGACAGTAATTTCCACTTTTCTGTCTATTTTGTGCACCTTGATGCTGCCTCAGGGATAAAGTAGCAAGTACTCGGTGAAAAATTTGTAATGTTTGCCTCCAGGACTATGAGTTTCCTTTGATTAACAGGGAGGAATCCTGTTTTCCATCACTACATGAAATAACGACTTAGCTACTCGTTTATCTAGCTTCCAGATTTGGGTGCCCAAAGACAGGTTTTGTGAAGCCACTTTTTGTTACATTATTTTGCACTGTTCTGACAAATTTGTGATTAGAATTTCACTGTATGTCATTAAATGATCTGTGATATATGCAGCAGGTGAGTTTGACTTTTGCATATAATGTTATAACTGCACTTAACAGAAACAGCATTTGTGGAAATTAGCTTTTAGAGAATATAATCCAGGAGGATCTTTATTATTATCATTTGCTATAAAAGGTCTTCTCATTTTGCTTAGTAAATTAGTTGGTTGATTCAGTTACCATTCAGTTTTCCCCATAACCTTTTCTTGATCTGGAAATACAGTATGATTATTAGAATGCCTTGGTTACTGTTAGGTTGTTTGGTTTGTACTTTAAAATGCAGGAAGACAAAGTGTGGAAAGGTGGGTAAAAGAGGAAAATAAAGAGATAAATGTACAGAACTATTTTTAATGGGAATAATCACCAAAGTGTTGTTGTGATACATTCTGGGATAGAGGAGAGAATATGTTAATTAGTTAAAAAAATTAGTCTTTATGGCTTTAGGACTGCTTTTCAGAGCACACATCCAACCAGAGCAGTGCCAGTAGGGACTGAGGGACTGAGGTCTCAGTCTGCGCTAAGATAAACTGACCTAGGAGTTGTAGTAACTGGGTTATAAAACCGACTCCTAGCTTCCTAGATTCCTAGAGAATTCCAAAGCTCCTAACTTTGCTGTTCCTTCTTTGACAGAAGGAATAACAAAGTAGCTATTGATACGGAAACTTTAATTATTTCTCTTGACTGCTGCTGGAACACTGCAGTAAGGGGATGATTTAAAGGCTATGACCAACCTGGGCTTATCTTCCCAGCCATGTAGGGGGCTTCTGTATCAATCAGTCCCTGAATACATTGCCAGCTTCTCCTTTTTTAACTAATTATTAGCTAAACAACATTAATAAGGAGGGCAAAGCCATGAGACAAGGTGCCTCTCATGTTTCAGAATATAACCTAATTATCCAAGAAGTTAAAGAGAAAAAAGAGAAAGGAACAACTAGCCCCACGAAACAATCAACCTCTCTTTTTGCTACAAGCCAAATTATCAACAAAAAGGAGAAGATAAAGATGAGATCCTTAAAAAAATTAGCAGTCCCGTCTGTTGCCTCCAGGCAGGATCAACTACGCAGTGCAGTCATCACTTCCAGAAGATATTATTTTCTTTCTTTCTCTTCTTTCTGAATTTCAAGGCATAGTTTTCTCTTCCTTGGGCATTGTTAGAAAAGGGTGAAGTTTTTAAGATAAAATAATCATATAAAATAGTAGAAATGATTATATTTGAGAAATTTATAAATCAATAGTGTGATTTTGTATATTAGGAAATGTTGTAACTTTGTAGCTTGGTTTGCAGTCTTGCATCATGGTTACTCTATAACAAATGTTACAATGGTAGTCTTGGTAGCAAGAGCTAACATACCCATATATGGTTAAGGGTATATGGGTGAATTTAGAGAAGTATGTTGTGAAACTCTACCCAAGTAGAACCTAGGGAAGGTAAGAGAATGCTGGCGTCCACATAATGGTTGGGACATGTCCAAAGAACGGAAAGGTGAAAAGGACAGGGCGAGGAAGACTTCCTACTTCATCCTAGGAAGACTCCTTGCTTCATCAGGACGACCACCAGAGGGGGCTGTGCAAGCGCAGAGGAGGCTGATGTCGTAATAGACTGATGTTGTAATCCTTGATGCATATGTATTAGACAATGATGTAATCTGTATTGAATAGTGTATAAATTGCGGACACGATGTGACGGAGGTCGGAGCCAGATTTGAGTGCGTGCCCCTGGTTCCCGGCTCCTCAATAAAGCACCTCATATAACCGTTCCGGTGGTTATGTGTCAGTTCTTATGCTAACAGCATGACACTCATATTTGTGTCACCCACTGTGTCACTTCCTTGTTTTGGAGCAGCAAGGCATTGCTGATGTATTCTCAAACATTAAGCTTTTTGCTCAGTCCCTTTTTGTAGATCTGTTAACAAGTCAACGATTCCTTTAATATACTTACACAGTTGATTATGTCTACCCACACAAAGATCTTTACCCTTGTCCTTATCAAGCTCTTTCTTTTGTATTCAGAACTGGTTTGAGAAAAATAATCAGAAGCTTTTTGAATTGTTAATCATATTTTCTGATATTAATGAGACTTTCAAGCTTAGTGCCTGCTGTTATTTTAATACAGGTTCATAGTTTGGGTCACTAATGCAAATACCAAATGAGAAAGTTCTACAGAATTTCTCTTAATAGATTGTTTTATTGCTATATAAAGTATGAATGCATGTTTTCTCCCAGTTTTACATTCAGCTAATTCTCCTTTTTTTCCCCCAACTTGCATGCAATTCTGTTCTGTAGGAAAGATCTTTGCTCAATAAAAAAGAATTGCAGCAATTGCTGCTTTCTTAACAAGAAACGCATTACATTATTTACTGTTGTCCTTAATACAAGATCAAATTACATATGTGAAAAGTTGATGCATCACAGGGCTACTCTTTTCTGGTTCAGTGCTAATTGTGATTACTTATGGGAAACTGGGTTAGGAAGTAGCACTACAGTACAACCTTTTGCTTGCGACATTCTGACTTGCAGAAACTCTGCTTTCTCTTGGAAGGAAGAGGGGTTCTTTGAAGATGGAATGCCTTTTGAGACACCATAATTTACTGATTTACATCTTGGAGTTAATTTCAGAAAGTCATCATGAAGAATAGTGAAATAAAATCTATTCTGAAGTTCATAAAAAAGTATTTCCTCCTAGGTGGCAAATTCCCACTGTTCATGAAATGCAAAGAAAGCATTGTTCAATTCTTGGGTTCTGTAAAACGTTTCTGTAAAAAAATAAAAAGTGAAAATAAAATAAAAAATATCCCTTTTATGAAAGAAACAAATAGCTACAAAAGTTACATGCATCAGTGCATCAAATTTTGCTGAGGTGAGATTTTGCTGAAGTAGCTCTAGAGAGGATGCCTTCAGCACTGGAGTGTGGGGAAATCACAGCATCCAGGAGTCTCTGTCCTGAGGGGCCAGAGACACCACAGGAGCCCTAGATCCTCATCAGGCCTTGCCCAGAAGCTGACAGCATTGCTGACACAGCAGCTGACTCTTAGCAACTGGCACTATGAGGGACAGCACCGCCCTGAGTGGATGAAGCATCTCCAGGGGAACATGGTGGACAGGCTGTAGAGCAGGAGTTTGCACAGGCAGGTGGGTGGGCAGGATGAATGTAAAGGCTCCAGTAGCCTGACAGGCTGCAGAGGTGAGCTCAGCCAGTGGTCATCAAGACAGTATTCTAGGGTGGCAGCCTCTTGGTAGAAAACAAAGAAAATAAATCCTCTCTGATGGACAGAAAGGACATGGTGACCCAGATAGAAGTTCCTCATAAACACAGCTGTTCAGTCATCTGGCTGAGTGCCACAGTATTTTGGTAGTGTTAGATGGTGGCTGTGTAAGATCTCAGCACATTGATGATCTACTTTGCACTGTGGCAGAGCTACAGAAACAAGCGGAACAGCCAAGGAGTATAAGAGAATCTGAGGAGATCAACTGGTGGATCCACATTCTGCCATCTGTGAGAGAAGCAAGCCAGCCACCCAAAACAAAAGAACTTCAGGATCCCCTACCTTCTTGCCACTGGGCAGACAGAAGGGACCTAGGAGACAGGGGAGGTTGGAAATGAGGTACTCCTCAGAGTATATGGTGTATTATCTCCCAGCTCACATCATCTTCCCAAATACACCTCTACAACAGGTTCCTGGTACTTCAGGATCAGAGAAGTGAGGAAGATGATGAGAAGGGATCATGCAGGTAAGAAAAGCTGCCACAGAAGAGTCAGAGAACACCTCATATAATGACCAGCAATACAAGGAAAAAGAGTGGTTGTGATTGGTGACTCCACCCTAACGGGAACAGAGAGACCCCTGTGTCGACCTGTCCAGACTCATAGGAAGTCTGCTGCCTCCCTGGGGCCAGGGTAAGGGAATCTACCAGAAAACTCACTCATCTGGTATAGCCTTGCAACTGCTGTCCTTTACTACTCTTCCAGGTAGGCAATGAGGCAATCTCTTCAACAAGAAGCTTGAGGGGACTCTAGAAGCACTTCAGGGCCTTGGGGCTACTGGTTCAGGGTTTGGGAGCTCAAGCAGTGTTCTTGTCCCTCCTGGCAGTGGCAATCAACAGCAATGGATGGTAACATTAGAAAAATCTCACTAATTAATTCCTGGTTCTGTGACTGGTGTCAGCATCATAATTTTGGGAATTTTTTTGACTGTGTATCAATTTACATGGAACTAGGCCTGCTGGTACACCAAAGGGGAAAAGTATCCTAACCCAGAGCTAAGCAGGGCTCTACAAGCCCTCTCTAGAAGCCCAGAGTTAGCAGGACTTATAGAGAGGACTCTAAACTAAGTTTGAAGGGGAACGGGGATAACACCAGGCTCGCTGGACATGAGCCAGGGAGTAGTGTGCCGCTGTTGGAATCCAAATCCACAAGGCAACTTGAATGCACTTATGCCAATTCCCGCAGCATAGGCAACAAACTGGAGGATCTGGAAACCATTGTACAGAAGGGAAATTATGATATAATCACCATCACAGAAACATGGTGGAATGGTTCACACGATTGCAGCCCTGCAATGGATGGCTACAGGCTCTTCAGATGGGATAGGCAAGGAAAAAGAGGCAGTGGAGTTGCGTTTTATGTCAGGGAGTGCATCCACTGCCTTGAACTCAAAGTTGTGAATGAGAAGGCTGAATGTTTTTGGGTGGCGGTCAAGGGGAAGGCAACCAAGCAGATACCCTGGAAGGATTCTGTCATAGACTAACCAGCCAGGATGAAGCTATGGATGAAGTGTTCTTCAAACAACTGAGAGAACTTTCACAATTGCTTGCCCTTGTTCTCATGGGGGACTTCAACCTATCAGATGTCCGCTGGAAGTGCAACACAGATGAGAAGAAACAATCCAGGAACTTCTTGAAGGCTGTAGAAAACAGCTTCCTAACCCAGCTGGCTGGTGAGCCAACTAGGGAGATGACTGGTTAGATTTGATGTTCACAAACAGAATTCTCTCAACTGGTATTTTTCATCACAACCGACAATTTGCAAAAAATGTCTTGATAATTTTTTGTGTGCATACTTTCTGTCCCCATTGATATCATCACATTTAAAATTTTCCAGGCTTGAGGTGACCACTGCTGCACCAAAAGCAAATGACGAAGGAAAAAACATTGATACTCCCATCTGAAAAACTTTTTCTAGACTTTTCAGATAACAAACACGTTAAATATGGGAGGAATGGGAAAGTTTGCAAACTATTAGCTAAACAAAACAGAGGTTAAATTCTTTATGAATAGCATTAATAATTGAATAGCCAGTCAGCTTTAGTTTTAATTTCCTTTCTCCCTGATGTATCACTATGCTTACTAAATCATGTCTGAGTACACGTTCTCCCAGGTGATCAACTTCTTCCAACCTGACAAACCTCTAGAAGTCAGAGGAAGGACAGGCACATCTCTTCGAAGGCCAGATTCATTATCTATCTTTTGGAAAGCAACATTCCCTACTTTGCTGCTGTAGGAGATGGTGTTCCTCTAGGGAACAGCAACAGAGTGAAACAGTTTTGACAGCCCCAGAGGGAGTCAGATGAACTGTAGTGTAGTTGAGCAAGAAAAGGGGGAAAACAGATTAAGGGAAGGTAAAAATGAATTTGTATTTGTTAATAAAATCTTCCTCCAGTTTCAGAAATAATTCAAACAAAGGACTCACCAAGGTTTCTTGATGGGGAAAATAGGGTGGGAAGACAACATAAAAAATGGAGTAAATAGCAAAGAGAGGGTTGCTGTGTGGTTGGATATAAAAACAAACAAACAAAAAGTTAAAAGGATTTTGCACTTTTTTTTTTTTTTTTTCCCAACAACAGCTGGCAAGTGATCTCCCTGCATTTATCTGGACTCACAGGCTTTCTCAGCCTGTTTTTCCCTCTGTTCTGCTGAGAAGTGACTGGAGAAGCTGGGTGAGAGGGAATTTGGTCTTTCACCACAGTGAACCCTCCACAGTATTAAATTTGCAATCAGCCATTGATACAGACTGGTTTGTAGGTGTCCTGTGAAACGTTCTGCACTGTCACCTGTGGTTTAACAAAACTGAAATTGGTGGCCAAAGTAAATGCCCTTCACTCCTGTCTTCCTGGTGGTTTGGGATGTGACAAAGTTTGAATACATTGCATCTTTTATTGGCACATTACCTGCATATTAACTGTTTTTCTAGTTACCTTTGTCACCACTCAGACTTAAGAAAGAGTGCATGAAGATAGGGTCAGAATTTGGCTCTGATTTTCCATCAGGAGAAGAGAGTAAACAACAGAATGAAAGACAGCTGAATCTCCTGAGAGGGTCTGACAGAATAGCTGCTGTTATAACCCTATTATGCAGCTAGATTTTATGTTAGCCTAGAAATTAAAGCATTTCCAGTAAGTGATGCTAGATACGTCATAGATACTTTGTCAGTTAGGGTCACCTCTTGATGTGTGAAAGCCCCAATATTAACGCTATTAAAATCCTCATATATGACCTTTGCAAGCGATAAGTTAAAATATCTACGTTCAACTGATGAATTTTGTCATTATACCATTATATGCAGAATTACTGTGAAAAGATGTTTACTCTGAGTCATTCAAAGATGTGCACGGTCACAAGACCAAGAGCTTCCAGCTGCTTGGGCAAGAAGCAACTCTTGTCTGTCCTCTGTTTTTAGGAATTGAGTGCAGTGTATGCCCAGGACAGGGTTTCATATGCAGAGCTGTCACAGAACTGAGAAAGAGGAGGAATGAAATCATGTTTAAATATTGCATGTGTTTGTGTCAGAGTGCTTACAGAGGGTAGCTTAAGCTATCCTAAAGGTTACTCACATCTGCTATTATCATAAGAAAAGCTCAGAGACTATGAGAGAAAAAGATAATTATGTGGCTCTAGTCTAAACAAAGCGATAGCAGAGCAGTGCTTCAAATTAAGTTATTGAGAATAAAAAGATGAGAATAAAAAGGTCCTTTCTTGCCAGGACCAAAGAAGGGCCAAGGTAGTTTTGAGAATGTAACGTGTAGCAATGACTTTAAGCAAAAGGAGGCTGCAGTGTAATTGCTTTGAACTGCACAGAGGCTTGTAGCTTTTATTTTACATCTTAAGAGTACAAGTTATGAGAGTTATTTGCATTTAATCATGCTGCAATTTGTCATTCAAAACTGATTGAAGTCAGGCTACCATGAATCTACTTTACAACAGGTTCCTTTTATGTACATTTCATGGACATGAATAGTGTTAAAGGTACCATCAAGTGTCACAAAAATTGTCTCCAGTGGCAATGCATCCCTGAACACTATTTTTATTTGTAGTGTTTTCTATTCAGCAAAATAGGTTAAAATCTTCACTGCAGTTGCATGTTATTTTATTGCAGGAGCTCATGCATTTGTGCTGTACTTTCATGTTACAGAATCTGGAGATATTAAAGTTTATTCATACATCACACTTCTACAACCTACTTTCTTTAAAATGGCAGCCTGGGATTTGGGCAGGTTCAGTGTCAAGGGGAACAGGGCTCTTTGCTGTGCTAACCACTTCACCATACATATTCTGAAGTGTGGTTCCCACCTCCTCTGCACATTGTAGAGTGGTACACTGGAGGATTATCGCAGGGGCTTCCCTTACCTTTATCTAAGTGCTCTTGTGACACCTTGGACACCCATTTCAAGGGAAACAAGACAATACTGCTTTCTTTGCAGCATGTCTTCTGCTTAACAGTTCTTGCTCCTTCTGTCAGGTTTTCTATCCTCTTTTTAATGTTTCCACATATGGTTTTAGAATAGCACATGACTTTTCTGATACAGCCTTTTTAAAAAATGTTACTTGACTAAACTCCCTGTGCAGTGACCTGAGCAGCTGAGTTTGTTATTTACTGAATGATAAACACACTGCAGAGATTGTTATAGCTAATGAGGAACAGCACAGTATAGGACTGTCTTCTTCAAATTCATCTTAGGAGCTTGATATGACCTGGCATTTGTAGGTATTAGGGCCAGAAGAAGCCATTATCATGATCAGCATGTCTGGCTTACCATGTAAAATAAAACTCAGAATTTCACTGAATGATTCTGTGTCAAGTCTAATGGCATTTACTGGAACTAGAGCATATGTTACAGAAAAATACATGCTCTTATTTTTTAAAAGGTCAGGCAATGCGATATACTCATTGCTCATTCCACGTAGCTAGCTGTTCTAGTGATTAATGCACTTTTCCATTAAAAGATATATGTGATATACAACTTAATTTTTCCTTACTTGAAGCAATTGTTTCCCATGTGTTTCTGTCAGCTAGGTAAGTATCTGAAGTTTTCATATGCAGACAGCAGGGCCAGGATCTAGTCACTTCTGGCCTAGTACACATTTTATACCAGCTGAAGAAGCACATGTATTCTGTTGCATCTGAAGAAATGTTAAATTACACATACAGAAAGAAGTAAAAACTAGGCATGTTAAGAAGGCAAGCCCCAAAACACACACAATTAACTTAGTAGGTGGAAATGAGATGTGTATTCACTCTCTTCCATGAGAGTGAATTTATCTGAGAGCCTCATACCCTTCACACTTAGCTTTGTGCTGCTCCGTAGCAGAGATACATGTCAGTGAATTAACACAGTTTTGCACTAACAAGTTTGACAAGTCAAGCTCCAGTTAGTTTAATTTCAGTCATTCTGACAGGGCAGTATTACAAAAATGGCTGTTGAGTTACATAATCTCTATTTCTGTCTTGCAAATGTCTACAAAGACCATTTCAAAGAATTTGAATTAAGGACTGGAGCCCGGGGCATGCAGTTAAAAGACAGGCAGTGCTAAAGGGAGCAACAAGCCTTGTAGCAGAGGGGGAAAGTCCTGATTTCAGTTTTTTGTTGGCTGGGTTTTTGTTTGTTTGTTTGTTTTGTGTAGGGTGGTGTGGTTTTTTTTTTTTTTTTTTTTTGGTTTGTTGGTTGGGGTTTCTGTTTTTGTTGGGTTTTTTTGTTTGTTTTTGTATTTCAAAGGAGATGGGTGATACCAGTTCAACTGCAGTTTAAGGCAAATCCTTGAGTGCAATGTTTATGTAAACTTTGGGGTTTTGTTCATCCAGCAATGGAGCTATGTTTATCCTGTCCATGAAGGGGATTTTGTACCACAGAAGTCATGACCATGGAAGCCTCCGACACTAAGTCTCTTCCCCTCCAGTCTGATATGTTTCCTACCTTATACTTTGTACTTGTTCAGTTCTAATGTGGAAGTTTTCTCGTCAAGCAGACTCAGGAAGTACAGTGTTAGTTATGGTTCTCCTTTAGATGAAGAATAAGCAAAAACAGCGAAGGGGAAACAAGAGGGAAGGAGATGAAGTTTTATGCAGCACATGTTAAATTCAAACCTATAGTGAACAATACTGTGTAATTAGCACACACTTCAATAGATCTGTGGTAGAAATCTGAGTTTTATATGGCTATTGAATCTATTGTAACTATATGGGATGTTAAATACAAACAAAAAGAGTAAGTGTAAACTGACAAAAGAGCCTCAGTTTCGATTAGCTTTCCTTTGATTTAACAAAACACATTGTATTTTCACCAATGGTAAGTGTAGTCAGTCAGTCAATTAGGCCTATTAAGATAGATGTCTCTGTGAGAAAAAAACATTCTTCAGGAACTGAAGAACTAATAGACTACTTTCTGAAAGATCATAATGTCAGTAGAGGCTCCTTGTGTGACAAAAAGAGAAGTTGAAGCTAGTAATTGCCATGATATTTCTGAGGTCAGAAATAGTTTCTCATGTTTTAATTCTGCACACAGCATCATTCTATTCATGCAGCATGCTGCTCAACAATCAAAAAGTACCTTTAATAATTTCTAACAGCTGTTTCACAGCAGTGTGGCTGAAATGAGTTATGTGACGGGGACAAGGTGCTGAGAACAGTCAGGGCCACCACTTTGTATGTACTAGCTGCACATACAAAGCTCAAAAGACTTTAATGTCAGTAAGTCCTTCAAGCTCATCTTCTCTCTCCAATTACTTGAAAGAGTTGCAAGTCTTCAAATTGCCTGAATTTTCTGTGGTAGTTTATAGCAGTTTTCACTGTGCAATTGAGCAGTTCCGCTTATTTACTTTGTAGAAGTTTTCTGGTTCTTTATATTTTAACCTCTGCAAGTCCTATTTTAAGTACCTCATTCTCCTCCCTTTAAGGCTAATTTCACCTTAGTCTCTTTCCTGTTCTTTTCAAAGTTGTTTTTTCATTTCTTGTGAATCTAGGATTTGGTGTGGGATTTTTTGCCTTATGGCAGGGCAGGCCTAATTTTCTATACTTTCCTGACTATTCCTGTCCTTCTTATTTCACAGACATTGGGTACCTATAGCTTCTCCAGAGCTTTTATAATAAAAAATATTGTTTAAAACATAGTAATTTCACTAACAAGTGGAACAAAATATTCAAAAGAATGGGATTTGAAACACAACTGGCTTGAAAGTGACGATTCTGTTTCCATTAAAACCTTTTGAGAACAAAAAATTTATTTAATGCTGGAACAAATCCTCAAACTTCTGAAGGTTGTAGTGGTTTTGGATTGAAATGGCTGGATTTACAAATGTGATTATGATTCCTAGATAGTCTATGCAGTTTTACTAGTTGTAGCTGGTATAAAGTCAAGTTCCTTCATAGTAGCTCATATGGTGCTGGGTTTTGGATTTGTGACCAAAACAGTCTTGATAACACACTGATGTTTTAGCTTTTGCACAGTGTCAAGGACTTCCCTGTCTCACTCAGCCTGAGAGCAAGGAAGCTGGGTTTCATAAGGAGTTGGGAGAAGACACAGCTGGGACAGCTGACACCAACTGACCAAAGAGGTATCCCATACCATATGATATAAAGGCTAGTGGAGAAAGGAGAAAAGGGGCATGTTCAGAGTTACAGTATTTGTGTTCCCGAGTAACCACTACACATGATGTAGGTCTACTTTCCGGGAAATGCCCACTGATGGGACGTAGTGAATGAGTTCCTGGTTTTGCTTTGCTTCTTTGTGCAGTTTTTGCTTTACCTATTAAAAAGGCCTTGATCTCAATCCACAAGTTTTCTCACTTTCATCCTTCTGATTCTCTTGCTCATCCTGCTGAGGCGGGAGGGAGCAAGAGGCTGTGTTGTGCCTAGCTGCTATGGGGGTTAGTCTGCAAAAGCAGGTTTTACCAAACTGCTGCAACAGAGCCTATTGAAATTTATATAGCCTTATGGAATGGCTTATTTCAATGAAACATTATCAAAAAAACCCAGGCCTTGAATGTTTAAATTCATGCTTTTTTAAAAGTACTGGTTTACATACCTGTTTCAAGTCTTTTTAGCTCCTGATAACATCCAAAGGGGACTTGGTTTACATTACCTCAGTTCAATTTTTCAGCACTTAGTTAAAATGTTTTTTTCTAAGATGACTTGTAAGTCATTCTCTTTTGCTTTTCTGAAGCTTTTCCAGTTCCTGTTGAGCAAGTCAGCAGGAAATGGCAGCCAACTTCTGAACTGGCTCAGTGGCAGAGATTTCTGTCTCTGGCTCTTGACAAGTGGCAGTAAAGTGATGGGGCTCTCTTGAAAAGCAGTTCCCCTTTCTGCCTGAGTTCACAGAAATGCCTCTTGGCATAAACTAATGTAATCATGCAGAAAAGGCAATCCTAATAGCAGGCTGAGGTAACATAAATTCCCACAGGACAATTATGTCAGTTAAAATATGATAATTGATATAGGATAATTATATATAAGACAATGATATCCTAGAGTACCTGCTTCTAAATGCTTTGGTTCAACCATGCAGGCCATTGGGAAACCTCAGTGCTTCCAAGGAGAAACAGGTCTTAAGGCAGCTTAAGCTAAAGGCTCAAAATGAAAAGGCAAAATGAATATATTCAGTGTATAACACTTTAAGTTTCAGTCCTGGAGGCACTGAAGTAAGGCTTCAGTGGAGCAAAGATCTTCCCTATAGTGCAGAAGGCTCACCCTGGCAATTAAAATTGTTTTTTATTGATTTTCTGTGACATCTGTGCATCTGTCCTTCTATTTTATCATTACTCATGCAAAGCATATTCTTTTCCTTAGTTCTTGGCATTTAAATAACCTTTCTCTGTTTCTTTTACTGTTTATAGCTCTACTCAAATTTAGCTAGATAATATGGTGATTTTTCTTTTTGGTTGGATGGCTGTTTTCCCCAGATCTATATGGCCCTTTTAAGTTTATAATCTGATAAAAGATGGCTTGATATATAATAAAGCTTTTCTCAATATTTTATTTTGAACCTCTTAAATTACACACAAGCTTATGTTAATACTACTTAACTTTGTGCTCCTCAAGCAGCCCTGTAGAGACTGAATGGCAGAAATGCAGTTTGCTTAAAGTGACATGTTTACACTGACATCCAAAGAACTCAAGTCCTTCTGTATCTCAGTCTGAAGTAAAAAAAGTTTCTAGTTTCCTCCAGGTGTGGTTGAAAGTTGCTTACAATTCCAGTATTTGTGATAGTCAACAGAGGCAGATATGTCCTAAAAATTAATTATTGTTTTTTTGATGGGGATAAAAATCCTCTGTGTTAGGAAAAATATTTTTTCTCAGTTATACTTAGTGCATTTTGCATATTTTAATTTATTTCAAACCAAAAATTAAGGAATATCAGTAGGGGGCCTATAGGGATGGTGGGGAGGGCCTCTTCATTAGGGACTGTAGTGATAGGACAAGGGGTAATGGGTTAAAACTTAAACAGGGGAAGTTTAGATTGGCTATAAGGAGGAAATTATTTCCTGTTAGGGTTGTGAGGCACTGGAATAGGTTGCCCAGGGAGGTTGTGAATGCTCCATCCCTGGCAGTGTTCAAAGCCAGGTTGGACGAGGCCTTGGGTGATACGTTTTAGTGTGAGGTGTCCCTGCCCATGGCACGGGGGTTGAAACTTGATGATCTTAAGGTCCTTTCCAACCCTAACTGTTCTATGATTCTATGATACATTAATGTGTCCCATTTCCTTGACATGGTTAATGGAAGCATGTGTAAAAGCATGTGTAAAGCATGTGGCTTTTATGTGAAAATTCTTCCTTGTGTCATAAAAGTCACTTGATGATTTGAATAGTCAGCTCAGCTGAGAGTTGAACATAGATATTTCAAACAACTTGTTTTACTTCTAATGATGCAGACATATGTTTAAAACTTGACTCCTCACCAATTAACTGTTGCCACAAATTTATATGGATACAGATCCATGCCCTTAGATGGTATTTAATGACCACTGAAACTCATATACACACACTCAGAGCAGATTTAAATCTCAGTAGTTACACTTGAGTCAATAGAAGCATGGAGATTTATATCACTAGAGCTATGGCCCAAAGTGTTTGCCCTGGAGAGACTGCTGTTTATGGACAGTAGCATAAAGCAGTGAGAATTACGGATGATCAGAACATACCTCTCCTATGAAAAAACAGTCAACTCAAGGAAAAAAAGGTGTGAGGAGAAGCTGATTTGCAACTGGACTGCTGACAAATGGTGAAAAGGCTAACATTAACTGAAATGAGTTATGAACTAGTACAAAATCTCTAAACCAATCTTGAGTCATAGAATAAGCAGATGAGATGAAATAGAAGTTTCAGACACTAAAGACTGCTAGAAAAAGGCAGGATTAGGTGTTGTGTGGCATAACCCAAGGGGCTGTATGCAACTGTGGAAGTGTGAAGGTTTCTTCAGGGGCACTCTGCTGGCTAGCATGCAGAAAGGACCTGTGCCATAAGCATATTTTTCTGTCTTTTCTGTCTGTCTTAATGTCATATGTCCACTAACATCAATGACTATTGACCCAGCACTAGGAAGTTAACAAGCCTGTTGTTATGGATACTGAGAAAGGAAGAGAAATAGAGATTTTTAATTATAATTGTTAGAAACGTGAATCTGCCATTAAAGTGTTTTCTGATTATGGACAGCACCAGGGCTTTTTAAAAGCGTGGGTGTGCTTGTTTAATTTGGAGTTTTCCTTTTGATAAATTTAGAGCACTTATTTTTCCACATTTGCTTAAAACTTAACCTTGAAAGAATATTCAGTATAAATAGCACAAATTTATTTGGTATAAAAATATATATTAAATTCCCTTTAGACTCCTTGCAATGCTGCTTTAAAGGCTTACAAACGCCCATCTTTTTTTATAAACTAAAATTTCATAAGTTTTCATAAAATCATAGAATGGCTTGGGTTGGAAAGGACCTTAAAGATCATCTAGTTCCATCCCCCCGACATAAGTAGAGACACCTTACATTAGGTGTGGAAGTAGGGACAACTTCCACATTGATCAAAGTCCCTGGCCTTGAATACTGCCAGAGATGGGGCAGACACAGCAGAACTGTGCAGCTTCTTCCAGTGCCACACCACCCTCACAGTAAAGAATTTCTTCCTAATGTTTAATCTAAATCTACTCTCTTTCAGCTTAAAGCCATCCACCCTTTCCCTGTTCCTATAAGCCCTTGTAAGAAGTCCCTTTCCAGCAAAGCTGCTCTAAAATCTCCCCCGAGTCTTCTCTTCTCCACGCTGAACAACTGCAAATCTCTCAGCCTGCCTTTGTAGGAGAGGTGCTCCAGACCTCTGGTCATCTTCATGTTCGTCCTCTGGACTCAAGTTGAGCAGGTCTGTGTCCTTCTTGTGTTAGGGGACCCAGAACTGACGCAGTACTGCAGGTAGGGTCTCACAAAAGCTGTTCACATTTCTTTTGATGCAACCCACAATATGGTTGGCTTTCTAGGTTGCAAGTACACACTGCTGGCTCATGTTGAAATTCTTGTCAATTTGACAATTGTCGATCCCGTCAATTGACAGAGACTTGTCAACCCCCAAGTCCTTTTTCTCAATCTAGTCTCTGTCCAGTTTGAGATTGCCGTAACCCAGGTGCAGGATCTTGCACTCGGCCTTGTGGAACTTCACAAGGTTTGCATTGGCCCGCCTCTCAAGCCTGTCAAAGTCCCTCTGGATGGTATTCCTTCCCTCCAGTATGTTGACAGCACCACGCAGCTTGGTGTCGTTGCCAGACTTGGTGAGGGTGCACTCAATCCCACTGTCCATCACCAACAAATATGTCGAACAGCGCCAGTCCCAATACCCACCCCTGAGGAACACCACTTGACACTAATCTCCACTTAGACATACAGCTGTTGACCACAGCACTTTGAGTGTGACCATCCAGTCAATTCTGTTTCTGTGGAATTGAGTTAAATCCATGCCTCTCTAGTTTAGAGACAGGGACAATGTCAAATGCCAGTGTACAAGTGGGTGACATCAGTTACTCTTCCCTTATCCACCAAAGCTGTGGCCCCATTTTAGAAGGCCACCAAAGTTGTCAAGCATGGTTTGCTTTTGGTGAAGCCACGTTGGCTGTCACCAATCACCACCTCCCTTTCCATGTGCCTTAGCATAATTTACAGGATGATCTGCTTCATGATCCTTTTGGGCACCAAGGTGACACTGACTGGCCTGATGTTACCTGGGCCTTCCTTTTTAACCTTTTTAAAAATAAAAGTCATGTTTTTCTAGTCAGCAGAAAGTGTGGAAAAGGGGAAACAGGTTTCCTCTTTTCCAGTCAGGAGAATTTCACTGGACTGCCATGACTTCTCAAATATGATAAATAATGGCTTGGAAACTTCATCTGCCTGTTCCCTCAGGACCTGCAAATACATCTTGTCAGTTTCCATGGCCTTGTGCACCTTCAGGTTCCTTAGATGATCTTGAACCTGATCTTGTCTTACACCAGGCAATTGTGCATTCTCCCAGTTCCTGCCTTTGCCTTCTGTGACTTGGGCAATATGGCTAGAACTCTGGAGTCTTGCTGGTGAAGACTGAGGCAAAAAAGTCATTGAGTACCTTGGAATTCTCCATGTCCCAGGTGACCAGGTCTCCTGTTTCCTTCCAGAGAGGGCCTACATTTTCCCTTCTTTCTTTTATCCCCAATGTACCTATATAATTTTCTGAATATGTTTTTATAAGAAAATATGTGAGTACGTTTTCTTATGTTTCTGAATAAAAAAAAATATTCTCTCTAATTTCTCCTACTTATATTTTTTTTGTACTCATTCAGAGGATGTTTTATTCATAAATAGGACTAATTTTCCTTTTTTGTCAGATACATTGTCTTTGCACAGACCTACACACTTTCAACTACAGATAATATCTTTACCACTTAAGAGTACCTCTTCTCAGCATGATAACAGTTTTTCTTTACAGCCTTTCCTTATTACCTTCTTTGTTAGATTTTGCTTTACTGATGTTTCACATCACAGGAGAAGCAGTAACTGTGCTGTACAGCCATTGTGTATTAATGATATCCTAAACGCTTTGTTTTTGTAGCCATCTGGGTTACAGGAGAATAACTCAATGAAGGTAGCATGTTTTGACATAAAACCTCCAGACCTTTGTGAAATAACCCCACCTTTCCCACTCATTTAATTCATTCTCATTAACACATTGAACATAATCTAATAATTTTCTGGCATCATGAAAGCAAGGCAAGGTGTTACTGTAATGTTGATAATGATCACTGTATTTAAATGTAGTGTGTGTAGGACAGGGAATGTAGAGAATGTCTGCTATTGAAAACGTATTTGAACTTCTGTGATGTCTAAGGTGGCTCATTTGTTTCTTGAATCATAGTCTGAAAATATCCACATTTAAATTTAAACTTGTGATTGTATCAGCCTTGCAGCTGTGCCTGCCTGTTTCTGATTAATTTGCTTTAGTAATAATCTGCACCTCTGGATTTCATTCAAATGTTAAGCAAAATTATTTTTGACACGTTTAACATTCGAATATGGAACTTTCTCCTATCCAGACCTAGTGAGTTGATTGGAAGGTCTTACCCTAATGAATCAAATTCTGTACTCTTTATTTACCCTGAGCAGTTAGAAAAAAAGATTAAGAGAAAAGACTGGTTCAGCATTTATGTGGATGAAGAAAAGTGATGCATGTAAGTAGAATTAAGTACCAGTATGACAGAAAAAATCTGGGTATACTGATCGCAGCTCTTGAAATCACTGAAATGGAAGACATCTATTACAGCTAGGGGTTTTTATAAGCCTGAAGTTGTTGCAGATAATCTTTTTCCCCCTGAATAATCACTGAGCATCTGAGAAGATTATTATAATGCATTGTAAGATTTCTCTCCTTTGGTTGAGAACAAAACTCAGATTAGTGTTTGATTGTAGTCACTGAAGGTTTTGTTCTTTACTAATTTACATTTTTCCCCATAAAAAAGGGATACCAATTTCCTAGTAAAGCCTGCAGATTAAGAATATTACTTAATATTCTGGCATTACCCTTTTTTATGTTTAACCACCATTTTTTACTCATCTAAACTATGATATGGAGCGATAGGCCAATGCTCTGTGTTTTAAACTGTATTTTAATGATCACTTCAATGGTTGGAAAAGCATTTCTAACATGAAACTAGGAAATTTAGTGAAGACATTTTAGACTACTTTTAAAAGCTTATATCTTGCAGATGATCATATTACACTGGCTATTGCAGCATAGCATCGGCTGAAGTATTTCTGTGCCCCCTTTCAGTATTCATTTGTATGTGACCACAGAGTTTGAAGTCTTAACTGTTCAGTGTTAGACATTTAAGTTGTTATGGAATCCTAAACTCCATTATCTGTGGTATGTGACAAACTACCAGGCAACATTCATAGATTTGACTTACTGTTCATGTTTGTCTTACAGCTAATTGAAGAAATCAAGTGTATTTGTTGTTGCATTTACTGGTTATTTGCTTTTTCTTATGCTGTGTATTGCTAGTTGGTGTCCAAAGCACCATATCAGACACTTTTTTCCCCACCTCATATACTCCGCAACAGGTTGACTATGAATATCTTTACAGGTAATCTTCTAAACGTGCAGTCACCAACAAGTGTAGATATGACAGTTAGAGACCTGGTTTAGTGCTGGACTTGGCAGTGCTAGGTTCATGGTTGGACTTGATGATCTTAAGGGTCTTTTCCAACTTAAATGATTCAGCTTTGGCTTTGAATAAACTAAACCTAGGTTTCTCAGCACTGTATTTCCAACCTCCCTTTTCTAACAAGATTTGTATCTGCTGTCATGCTTAGTGGGTTATTGAAGGACAATAATATATTTTAGCTGGTAAAGCTTTGTGTACTATGCATCAGGAGAAAATGCAGTAGAAAATAGATGTGCAGCTTTAAAACATTTAGGCCAATAGCCACCTTTAACACTGTGGAAAAACTTTTATTTTTTGTAAAATTATAAAATAATAATATTTCCCCTGAGGAGGTTTTTGGGGTTTGGTTGGTTTTTTGGTTGGGTTTTTTGTTGTGGGTTTTTTTCTGTGTGTGGGTTTTTTTGGTTGTTTTTTTTTTTTGCCTTTTTTTTTTAATAGAGATGAATTTATCTTCCTCTTTGAGAACACATGGGATAATCTCCATTTATAGAATGAACTGAAAATGCAGAAAAAAAAAGTAAAAAAGCCCCTCTTCTTCTCAAAAGAAGACTGCAGTTCATATAAGTCAGATAAATCTACTGAACAACAAAAGATTCTATCGTTTAGTTTCTTTATAGCTGGAGAAAATGATGGTAAAGAGTGTTCTGTCACATTTAAGAGAACCTGTTTAGTTGAGCTGGTTTCAGCAGAGATTTTTAAGTAGAACCCACCCCATAAAATGCCCAGTAATGCCTCCAATTTAATGTTATTTGAACTTGAATCGTTGTAATCTATGAATCAAGAAGCTTTATTTTAGAAATGACAAGATATATCCCTGGAGCAAATCTGAATTTTCCTAAGCTGAATTGTTACAAGATTCTACCCTTGGGATTAAAGGTGTAACCAGTCACAACATGCTAAATCCAATGAGGAAAAAAGGGGAAGAAAGGCTAGAAAGGGAGGAGTTGGCATCAAATGGCTTTTTAGACTTTTAAACTGGAGGACTAAATTAAGAAGCTAGACTGCTATGCAGAGTTAGCAGGCACAGTGAGCTCCCCTCAGGGCATTTCTGAGATGATCCTGGTGTTTTCTGGTCCTCTGCACAGGAAACTATAATTTTGGCCATGGGCAACTGAAGAACGATTTGGTATGTGTGACTGGATTAGAAAACAGAGAAAGTCACAGCATCAAAGCTTCCTGCAGGACAGGTTTGAATTTAGGAGTCACTGCTGAAAGCACTAAATGATTTACCCGCCTGTCACACAGGTATGAAATTTCAATAGCTTTTTGAGTACCTGGGTTTTTAAAATTATTTTTATTGGCTTGGAATTTGTGTTTCTCAGCTTCTGCTTTCTGGATTTTCAGATTTCATGAGCTAAGGAAGGCAGGCAGGCAAGAAGGCAGGAAGTCAGGCAGGAAGGAATGGAAAGGGAAAAAGAGGAGGGGAGGGAAGGGGAAAGGTGAGAGGAAGAGGGGAGAAGTGAAGAAGGGAAGGGAGAGGGAAGAAGAAGGAATGGAAAAGAGAGGAAATCAGTGCAAAGTACAAAATCACCGACTTTGAGCAGCTCAAGTTACTGACTTCCTGGTAGCACTGTTTTTTTTCTCAGACTTGGTGTTATGACACTGAACGTCCAAACAGTTACTCCTGGGTGAGCACTTAATAAGCTTCCGAAAGTAGAGCTTCTGTTACCGAGCATTCACTGTCACGCTGCCTCAGCTGTGAAGTTGTGCTCACTGGCTTAACCCATCCTGTAGTGAACGGTTCTAGCCACATGGGGGTGTGTAGAGAAAGCGGTAGATTAAGAGCATGCTTAAAACCATATGACACTAGTGAAATCACAAGGTTTGAGATTTCGTTTCTGACTCCTGTTCATTCCCCACTGGAGCTGGAGATCAGTGAGACAGTTTGTTGATGATCTCCTGCTCTGCCTAATGAAGCCGGCTATCAGCCAGACTATGCTTGGCTGCTGTGTGCCAGGTGGAATGTCCCAAGTCCTCAGTAGTGACCTGCAGGAGAGAGAAACATCCATGTGTAGCACCAGCAGTTTCTGGATCCCACGGCAAACGAGAGTCTCAGCCAGGGTGTTGAGGCTTCTGAGTTTATGAGGACAGTGGGCTAATAAAATCTCAAATGGAGCTGGGATGGAAAGAGATGCTGTCTAGCTGTTGTGGCAGCAGTGGTTTAGAAGAGGGCTGTAGCCAAGCTGAATGTCTTGTTTTACTCATTAATTTCACAGGTGCCCTCTAAATTACTCTTACTTTATTGGTAGTTACAGATTGCTTAATACTGAGGTGTAAGTGAAAACATTCTGTAATTCAGGTGAGGCACTGAGCGCTAGATGAAATAGAATTGTAAATTCAAAGGTCACAGTTTATGTTGAACAAAAAGAGACCTGTTGTTGCCAGTGTAAGTTCCTCATGTCAAATGAATTTAGAGTGTTACTTAGTCAATGTTTGAGTAAACCTGTAAATGCCTTCTGTTCCAAATGAAGTACTTACTGCCTCATGGGCTTCTACTACTGTCAGTGGCAAAGAAAGCACATACAAAGTTCCCTTCATTAAAGCACTGAGATAGCATGCATGCAATGGAATAAGGTCATATGTAGCATCTTATTTAATCTTCTGTTGTCCCCTTCTTCCTTTAGTAAACTAATCTTTTGAGAAAAAGCAGGCAGATTTCAGAGCATACATCAGTTTCTTCAATCTGAGAGGCCTTTGTCATCAGTATATTTGGAACACAAGCAAGCTTGAAATGTATTGTGCAGTGTAAAATCTAAATTCAATGATTTCAAGAGTCAAGAAACTCAGAATGGCACTTGGTGGGAACACCATATTTTGAACATCACAGATGTCAAGCCTTTCTGAAAATATGGCCTTCTGGATCACACTGGGGCTTCTGAACAAACTGCATATCCAGAGCTATGAAGTAGCTAGCATACAGGTGCTGCTATTTTCTGTGCTGTAGTTCACCTCTCTGGAGCTGCTTGCCCATCTTCACTGACTACCTGGTAAGGCACAATTTCCTTGTCAGAAGCACCTCCCTTGAGTGGACTGCTGCCAGAATGGCTGGGTTAGGTCATGGCTTGATCATGACATAATCTGTTTATCTTAAAAAAAGTACTCCTGCCACTAGTTGGAAACACCTCTTTGTTGATGCCAAGCTTTCTAAATCCTCTGTGCTTCTTTATAAGCTATTTGCATTGATATGTAGAAGCGAATGTTTACAGCTTTCCTAGATGACTTTCGCTGGGGTTTCTGTGAAATTTAACCTCTTCTGCAGAGATGCTATTATTCTAAGATTTGAGACTGTGTATTCTAGTTCCTGACTGCACATATAAAGTGTTAGAGGTACCATTTTTTTTGCTGTATTGCTCCAGGTCTTTGAACTCATAATGGTAGATCAAAGAACAAATGAGAAGAAAATATTCATGAATATATTTGTTACTGGTAATAAAACACCACTTAACAAAATACCCTATTAAAGGTTCTCGATTAGTCTGACTTGGTAATGGAGTGGAGATTTGCATTGCTCCAAGAATTCCTTGGCCTCCAGTAGGCAGCTGTAAGACATCCCATTCAAGTACAACACAACAATGAGTCCAGAATATTTGTCTGATGTAGATTGCTAATATGAGGTAATGTTAAATTGTTTATGGAGAAAATTCATGGAGCTTTCATATGGCTGGCGTGTGCTAATGGCATGTGAGGTATTACAGAACTGTGGTCATACTTGTGTTATAGCTGCTCAGTTTTTGGTTTTGTTGTAAAGCCTGAACAGAAGAATTCTAGTGACAGTGGTTTCACAGGCAATAACATCTTATTTGGGGTGTGTACAGATGTTTACTGGTGTGAGATACATAAAAGCAGGGAGTAAGTATTTGCTAACTCTTTCATAGCAGTGGGGTTAGCTAGTGTTATGAACACTTTACATAGCATTAAGAAATACAGCATTTGCTGCCTAAAATAAATTATTTCCTTCATTATTTAGTCAGGTTTAGTGAGTGTATATTGCACTTATATATCAAGCAGGAAACTAAAGAATTAAAAAGATTAAGGAAGAATTGTTGTTACTTTATGGAAGTACAGAGTGGTCGGGAATTTATTCTCCCACACCAGGCTTTTTAAAGAGGACATACTCCCTGGAACTCCAGATTTTGTTAAAAAGGCACTGAAACTATCCTTCATAGCTTACATGCCTGACACATTATATAGCATTGTAAGCCAAGGTTTTGCTTAAAATGGAATGTGTATTCACTTGGTGTATACTCACATGGTGACACTGTGCCAGAATGAGCATTGCTTGCCAAAACACAAAGTGTACAAACTGAAGACTGAGTGAAATTCATCGATAGAAAAGTTGGTGGTGAGGTGGATGGAAAGCTTGCTGTAGTTTATAGTGCAGTTAAGGTAAAACTACGCTATTCTGTCACTATTCTGCTGGTGAGGAACAGCCAGTGGTCTGCCTCCAAGTCAGAAGCTGCCTGGGGCCTCAGTGTTGCTCAGCTGCACAGGAAGTGGAGAAAGAGACATGAGCTAAGCCTCTAAAGAATTTACTGTGAAAACATGGCTTAATGGAGGTACGTTAGCTTCCTGAACAGTGAAAGGTCTTTGGTACAAACAGTTATTTC
The DNA here is from genome assembly GCF_033783945.1 of Neopsephotus bourkii. Lineage (NCBI taxonomy): Eukaryota > Metazoa > Chordata > Aves > Psittaciformes > Psittacidae > Neopsephotus > Neopsephotus bourkii. Next base: position 569,277 of record NW_026902006.1, read on the forward strand.
TGATGACATCTGAAACAGGAAAATGTAGAGTTACTGCTTGATTCATGGAGCAGGACATACTGAAATCATTTTGATCTGCTTATGACAGTTTCACCTTGTCATTGCCAATAGGACCAAAATCCTAATCTGCAGTAAATCAGTCTGCAGGTTCAAAATCTCTGGACCTCAGTATTTCAAATAAGTGAGAAAATATCCTGAGAGAGAAATATTGTCACATTTTTGTCTGAGTGATGGTCAAACTTGGGTGAGTGAATGCAAACTGATGTAAAGTCTGGAACAGAAAATGCTTCCAAAATCCATGACAGAATTACATGTCCTGAAAAAAATGCTGTAAGACTAAAAACAAGTACAGCAAAACCTTTCTTCTAACTGTAATGTGAAAGGGGACCAAATCAAATCAGTGGCTTTTATTTCAAGCTTTTGTTGATCAGTGGAGTTCAAGCTACATTAAGATTTATCAAATATGAGTAAAAGTGTTGAGGTTTGCCTCGTGAAACCTCTGTTTCTGAAAATTACACCCATCCTTACTTCAAACTTTGTTGCTGGAGGGTGTTGGAGGTTTGAGATGTTTTTGGTTTTCTTGCAGTTAGATAATTGATGGAAGCATGCAAGTGAGTTTATTACAGAAAGATTGGCATAAGTCTTTTTTAAAGTTACCACTTATTTGTAATCTAACTCTGTCTTGAATGCCAAATTATTAGAAAAGAAATGCACCTGGAAGCTGTAAATTTCTAGTCCAATTTTAGCTTTCTTAAGTGTCTGTGGCCTTTGGAGGCTTGTTTCTGGTTTCATTGTTTTCAGGGATCATTTTAATTCAACAGGACTGCATAGCTGTATGTAATAATGAAGGATCATTGTTTCAATGCATTTATGTATTAGAGAAAACCAATCATGCAAGCAGCACAGAATCAAGATCTGTTAAGAGGCGTACACTGAGTCTTCTTCAGCATATGGGGTTGATCAGACAAATCAGGCTTTGCATTAGGCACTAGATGGAAACCAAAACTTTTCAAATTGGGAATAGCAGACCCGTGAATTTCTGTGTCTGTTATACACATCATTAAGGACTCTTCTAAACCATGTCTGTGATCAGAAACCCAAGAGAATGCTGTGATTCTCAAAGGAGACTTCCAAGGACATAAATAGTAGCGAGTTTCCATCAATTTAAGTTTCTTTATTTTTTAAAGAACAGTCCCCTGTGCTCACAGCTTGACACAGAGGACTTTGCCATGGTGCTGTGTCTGGGGATCACCAATGAAACTGCTGCCTTTGGAGACGAAGTGTCCCTTCCTGGGTATGGTCGTCAGGGAATTTTTGTTACTCCCCTTTACCAGCAGTGTCTTTTCAAATGCAACATTTAATACTTTCCCTAAAAGCACTGCCACAAACCTACTGCCACAAACCTACTACGTATTCCCCTTGTCGTTTTCCTTATTTCCCACCCTTTCTAGAAACTGTCTCCTCATTTCTGTATTCCTTTAGGTTATTTTTTTTTTTTTTTTCCCGCAGATCTGGGCAATCCTCTCCTTTTTGTGCAAACAATTTTGGCTTATTTTTTCTTTTAGTAAGAAATATATTTATGCTAGTTTGGTCTGAACAACAAGAACAAAACCTGTTGGATAGGTCAGCTTACTGTTACAACAATTCCCCTCTACAGTAGATTTGCTGGTTTGTTTTTTAACTCACTCTTTAATCAGCAGTTGTTTTTCTGTATATAAGGTTGCTTGAGAGCTATTGACAATTCTAAAAAGGAACATGATTTTCATGTATATTTAAATATAAAATTATCGCTTACCATATAACATAAATTGTTAAATTTATAATAATAATAATATTATAAATTATATGACTATTATAGATATTTATTTATATATTCTGAGATATAAATTATATATAATTTATAAATATTTATTATATTAGAATATATATCATATTTATGTATATTTTATGATCTTTTTGTATTATTTATATTATATATATTTATAGTTTATAGTTTATAAATAATGCCCTTGTTAATATTAAGATGTTACCTACTTATAACATCATAGAATCTTAGAATAGTTTGAGTTGGAAAGGACCTTAAAGCTCACCTAGTTCCAACACCCCTGCCATAGCAGGGACACCTTCCATTAGACCAGATTTTTCAAAGCCCCTTCCAGCCTGGTCTTGAGCACTGCCAGGGATGGGGTATCCACAGCTTCTCTGAGCAACTTGTGCCAGTGTCTCACCACCCTCACAATAAAGATTTTTTTTCCTGTTATCTGATCTAAATCTCTCCTCTTTCAGTTTAAAGCCATTTCCCTTTGTTCTATCCTTACATGCCCTTGTAAAAAGTCGATCTCCAGGTTTCTTGTATGCCTCCTTTAGGCACTGGAAGGGTGCTATAAGGTCTCTGTGGACCTAATAGCGTTCAACCTGTCTGGCTTAAATTTAGAATTTTCTGCTTTTGCTAGAAGCTTGTATAGACTTGGTTTCTTTTCTGAGAGATCCTGTGCCCACTCTAAAATACTTATATTTGCTGTTACTCTCTCTTCCCACAAGAGGGAGGGTTTCTCTTCGGATTATTGTTTTGCTTATTTTGATATCTTTTGTCTTCCCACTCATCCTTCTTGTGTAATTTTACCCACTGTTGCCTTTTAGATGATCACATTGCACAGATCCGTATTGAAAATTGTGCCTGGCTCACAGTGCTGCAAAAATCATATATGCTATTGTTATGCAATTTTAGCACACCTACCTTCAAATTTAAGGCAAGATTATATTAATTTTATTCTGATTAGTATATCTGTGATTTGTAGATAACACAGTCCCCTGCTTTTGCTAGACTACTGACACACCTATGAATATCCTTCCCCATGGAGCTGGAGGGCTGCAGTTAGTGCGTAAAGATTTCTTCAGAATCCAGAAGTTCTTTCCTGCATAACTTCAAAAGTGAGAACACTTGTGGAACTAAGTCTGTGGCCTGAAGGAGCAAGAATGACTCTAGTGAAATCCTTGTTAGAGTTGTGTGACTCTTTAGCTGTATGGCTGTATTTGGGAAAAATGAAAAATATCAGTTGCTTGAACTGCATAAAAGAGCTGTAGACAATTTTGTGTAAACATTTATTAAAAATTAATGTATTGAACACCTACAAGTGCATTTTAAAATTGATATTTTAATACTGCATTTTGGAACTGAATTTTCCAACATCTATAACTCTAAGAATTTTTTCCTGTCATTTTTATGCCTGACCAACACGCTGAAAATTATTTGCATGGCCTGGCTAGTGAAGATGGATAAATTTAAGCCAACATGTTGCAGCTGATCTGCTCCTTTAATGAGCAACTTCTACCACATTAAATATGAGTTGCTTATTGAAGTGCCAAAGACAGTAAGTACAGTATCTGCTCATTTTTTATTTAATATAGGATTAAATATTTGCATAAAATAAGCATAAACTTTTGGGAGCTGAAGATCATTTATATATGTTGCTTTCATAAGGTTTTTTTTTTTGTTAAAGAAAAAGCTACTGAAGGCAACCAAAGTGCAACCCAAAATATATGCAGTACACTGAGTTCTGCAGTAAGGGATGACCCTTTGTGTCCTCTGTTATTTCCAAAAAATGGCAACATTTTGAATGGGAGAATCAAGTCAATGAGTTAATCAGTTTGCTATCTATTTCTGTTCTGTGTAACCAAAAATATTCAGGATGACTGAAAACTGAAATGAAAGTTGCACTGTGCAGATTGATAGGTTTTCTGTGCGTGTGTGTATGTGTATATGCACTATAATTAAGCCTGTGCCACTTTAACATCTCACTAGGGAATAAAGTTTCATCATTTTGTACAAGTCAATGAACACTGCACAAAGTGATGGTTACATACCATGACATGGTGCCTTGTTTGTGTTTCCCTCAGCAATAATTTTTGTCATGCTGGTATTTTAGGATCAAATGTATTTTGAAGCTGAAACTGCCATAAATCATATGAAGTTCTGTAGTCTTCCCCAAATGATTAACCAGAAATGGATGCTAATTTGTCATTCTTAATTGTCCATTTCACTGTTATGACCTGATTGTTAATCATGATAGGGCATTTTGAGGTCTGTGTGTCATAGAGGACATGGCTGCCTCAAAGAAACCTCGATCCCAGTTCCTGCAAGAACTGGGATAACAGTTTCTATAGTAGGTCTGCCATCAGCTGACTTTTTGATTAATGTTGCCCATAATTTCTCCGAGTCACCAAAGGTGCACTGGGCAAGAGGTGTCTTTGCAGCCTGTGAAAGTCCAGCCAGAAGAAAAGTGCAAATAGTTCCCTACAGGGATAATGTGGCATAAATCAAAGAATACGTGAACAAGACAAGAGGCAAAATCAGGCTGTGAGAATACATACACCTCCTTGCCATGTCAGGGCTGAGCTTTCTTTTGTGATTTACACAGGTGGAGTTACAGCCCTGACTGGGAAAAGGGGGAGCTGCCAGTGTAATTGTCAGCATTTCTTTAATGAGCTATGAGAAACATTCATTAGCTGCTCTGAGACAAAACCTTGCAGCTTGCCTGAGCCACTGGTCCTTTTCAGAAAATACCAAGGCTGTGCTGTTTAAACCTTCTCCTCCGCCAGTTTTTCTGAGCACTCTGATGCAATGGAAATCTTTCCCAGCTCTCCCCCTATACCAGAGCAACATCTGTGTTTTAATAAAAAGCACCGAGTTCTCTGATAAATCAAAAGTGTCATAAATAGGCACACACAGTGATCTTCTATATAGTATTTGCAACATCTAGGCCCCCGATATCATAGAGTAATAGAATCATAGATTAGTTAGCGTTGGAAAGGACCTTTCCAACCACCAAGGTTCCTTGAAGGTTATTAATTTTTAAAGGAAACTCTACTATAACACATTGTTTTCTACTTGGAAATTATTTGCTTGTTGGTAATGATGAGCAAGCATGTAAAAGGCAGTGGTTTTGACTTCTAAATTATCCTGCAAAGCATTCTTAGACACTGTGTTTTCTTTCTCATATATGAAAGGATGGTGATATTCTCACTGAAAGTCTGTCCTTGTTCTTGAGACTGGCTGTTTTCTGTCCACGTCAGTCTGCAAGTCTGGCTGTAAATACATCAACGTAGGTGTTATGCAGGTGTGTATTCTAATGTGTAGCTACTGGGAACGAATACTCAGCCTCACCACCCATTGGACCTGGGGCTGAAGTGTCAGACTTGCATGTGTTGGGCTGCCAGATGCACTAACTCCTAATATGTATCTTTTGCACTTTTGATTTACAGACATTTTTCTCTCAGCTCTTTTATTAGTTGTTTAACTTTCTAGTCATTTTCACATTTAGGAAACTGTTTCAGTGCCTGACCTCTGTCCTTGTAGACTAATGGTCTGAAATAACATTACTACCTTAACTGCCATGCTTCACTCACCAAATCTTACTTTATTTCCCATTTGTATATATTCCTGTGCAAGGTTTTGATAAAGTTTTGCTCCTCAACATGATTTTCTCCCTAAACAAGTGCATGCTACTTCTTAAGTTATGGTATTATATAGTCTCTTGTGTGCCGAATGTGAATTATTGAAGGGCTGAGTTGCATCTAAAGTGAAAACTTGCTTATTGTGAACAAATGCATGGGTTTTTTTTTTGGCTCATTGAGTCACAACATGTTGTGTTGATGGCTCACTGAGTGCCCAGAAGAGAAAATCCTGTCATAATACTGCTGACTCTTCACTAGTTTTGGTAATGATAGCCAGTTTAGCAATATCTGCTAATATGATCTGTGGGGTGTACAAGTCAGGCTTTTTTAACAGCAGCTCTTAAATATCATTCAAGATAAAATGGCTCTAGTTACTGCTTTGCAATAATTTTCTCACCATCATTTCCTTTGATTTTTGCCTTCAATTTGATAACCTTTCTCAAGGTCTTCCTGACCTGGTTTATCCAGTCCTATGCATTCTGTTATCTTAAAACTGTTCAATTTAATTGACTCTCTTTGGAGGACGGATGACTTTTTTCTTTAATTTCTTTCATGTTTACTAGAAACTACATTAGAAAAACATCACATTTGAATCACATCTTTTCATTTGTCTCTCTTCTATCTTCATTGGATGGCTCCTAATATTTTTATGTGATTACAGCTTTATTTCTTGACTTCAACAACATTTCTTGACTTCAGCACATGTGATCTATGACTTCAGTTCTCCAGCTTTTCTCTATTAAAAGGACTTTCTAATTTTGGCTGACACTGAGTATTCCTGATCATGAATGAAATTTTATTATCTCCCCATGAATGCTTTTTCAATTCACACAGTCTCAGTGCTTCCAAACAGTCATATGGCTCTTGGCAAATTTTTTTTAACAACCTGCAGTGGGTTGATCTGTTCTCCATAGGTTGATCACTGAGGTTGAATTATTACAAGTCAGTGTCTCCTGGCTAATTTGCTATGAGTTATGCTTTAAGGTTAGGGTCAATTTAAAAATCTTAATTATTTTGGCTGAATCACTGGAAAACTTTTATGAACTATGTAACTATACTCTGCATAGATACAAGTTTTTAGGGTGGGACAGTCCTTTGCATCTGTGGAGTGGTTAGTATCCTGTAGTACTAGCCCTAGTTTTGACAGGATCATTTTGGTGATTCTGCATCAGTCAGTAGTAAATGTCTGTAAAGCAACAATTATAAGCGTGCAGAATAGCCTACTGAAATGCATGGTGGGGATAAAATATTAAGATGAATTAAACCCTTACTTCTGTTACTCTGTCATGTCATAATGGTCAATAAGAGCTTTGCCCTGTGGTAATAAAATCTTATTTTATCTGAAAAGAAGATCTAAGGATCTGCTACAATGATCACTGAAATTGATGGAAAAAGATTTAGTGTACAACATTTGGGGCATGCAGTGCAATTTCAGTTAGGTTAGAATGGAGCCTAACACAAGGAATCAATAGCGGATTTAATTCCTTGATGTGCTGCCACAGGGCAAACAAGTGATTAGTAGCTAATTCCAGTGGTGTGAATGCTCTACTTCAGGTAATATATGAAAAGATATTGTGTGGTAAATACTTGAATTCATAGTCCGGTTTATAAATGTCTTAGAAGAGGATTTTTTTTTTCATAGGTAGTGTGAATTAAAAGTCTAAAGCAGAGATAGCAGAGGTAAGATTGGCATGCTGAATGATCAAAATCTTCCATTCCTACACCTTGAGATTCTTATTGCACTTATATCCTGTTGACTCTGTAACCTTTTACTGTTTTTCTGTGATTTAGAGAGAAGTAGTCACTCTTAAAGAGCTACTTGGAGCTAACACTTTGCTTTCAACTACACTGTTTATTACTTTCTCTTCTGAGGTTGACAGTCGTATTAACAAGGTAGCTGGAGATTTTAAGAATTCATTGTCAAAGTAACTTCAGCAAAGAGCATCTTCTTCTCTACTTACTCAGGACAGTGGTGATCTGAGAGTTCGTTGTGGAAGAAATTATTTCCTTTCACGCTGGCATAATCTGAGTCTTTCTGGTAGCCTCTAACTTGTTGAAAAAAAGATTAGAGTCACATATCCTAAGAAGAATGGAAGGATAGAATGACTTAGCAATAAAGCTTTGAGCTCAGATGAGAAAATTAAATACTTTTTGTTTGAGCTATTAAAGATTACCTTAAAATATAGAAATCGATAAAGAGGGAGAGCAAGTATTAATTTGCTCTGATGATGTAGTGCCAGGTCCCTTGGAGTGCCTGACAAATTTATCAGAGAGCATTGACTGTAAATTCATCATGAGTTTAAATTTTGTTTGAAGTACAAAAGCTGTCCACTTCTGGTAGGTTTCCAGAAGACTCTGTGTGCATGTTTCATGTAAATAAACATGGAACAATCTCTGACCAAGCATGATAAAAATTGCTGCCTCTTCCATGATCTTCTAAAGGGTATTTGTAAAGACTACTCAAATTGTAGCAGCAGTCATCTATGCTGAGTTGAGACACCCATTCCTCCATGCTAGGAAATGCCCATTTCATAAACCAAGGCAAAGAAGCAGGGTTTTTTCTCACTGTGATGGTTTATGTAATGAGGTTTAGAATCCACAGGGAGCAACTGATCTTCCTCCGGTCTTTGCTTTCTTCTCTGTTTCTTCCAAGTGTTCTTCGTTATACTTCTGACTTTTAAAAAGTTTGTCAGCTTGTCTATTATTATTTACTTAGTTGATCTAAAGAACTTCCCAGACCATCATTGCTCTAAAATATCTGGTTTAAGGATATATTTTGCAAAATGCTCCTCTCTTCTTACACGTCATCTGATTGGCTTTTCCTCACACCTGGAGAAAGTCTTTGTCAAATGCTCATGCCTCAGAGCATGTACCTTTACGTCATCTTATGATGTTTTAAGGAATGTATCTGGTATTTTCTTCAAATTATTAACAATATCCTTGTGTTGTGTCAGTTATCAGTCAGCCCTGGGTCTGGTGATGAGGTACTGTACATATGCACAGCAAATAAGTTGCCTAGCCAGGAGATCAGAAAATCCTGTTAGTCAGGCACACTGAATACCTGTTATTGCCAGTGGTTAGATGGGACGTAGTGGCAAAGAATTCAGTCTGCTTCCATTTATGTAGTAGAGAGTGGCTGCTAAACTAAGATTTCATTTTCGTCTCTTTCCCCTTTTTATAATTTCATTTTTGTAGCTGTTAAGACTATGGAAAAAAAAAAAAAAAAGTCTGTTCTCCAGTTCTTTGATGTAGTTTAGCACCTTGCCATTGTTCAGGTCATAGCTAGAGTAAGAGCATGTGTACTGCTTTCGGGATTAAATGAAAGTTAATTCCCCACCCTTGTAGGATATTCAACCCTTTTTCAATCTGCTTTAGTGACAGTTTTTAAGATGGTGGAATTTGTTGTTTGTATGAACATTTGTTTTTTGCTGTGTCTAAAACCAAGGTGTAAACCTGCCTGGAAACTCAGACTCCAAAGCTCTTTTTTCTCTGTTTATGGATACTCATGAGATCTTTCAGAAAGGTGGGTAACTGAGAGGATCCACCTCTTCTTATGAAGCCCCCTGTCAGTAGAATTACCCCAGATAGGCAATAGCTGTTTAGTTTCTAATTGGTCTGTTGAGTTTTGCCATGGACTTGCCTGTTGCCATGGAAACTACTGATATGCAGAGATCGAGCTGTCCAGATCCAGAAGCCCCTTGTCAGACAGTAGCCATATTAAAAAAAATATCTAAAGTATTTCAAATGTTACAAGGTACAGCCTCTACTAACATGTGTGCGTTTCCAACATGTTAGTTTAGGTGACAAAGCCTGCATGCTTGTCTTAAATTCAGACTTCACCAATCATAAGCTACTTGTGGGATCCACTCAGAAGTAAGTGGGTAACTTCTGAGATGAAGCAAATCTAAGGTAATGTACTTGATTACCTCCTGCCCCCCAAAGGCTATTAATGTATAAACGTAGTCACGCATTACCTGCTTCTGCTACAATTTGACCAAGTAGTTGACAAATTATCTTTACATATGTGAGCTGTTAGCAATGAGGATGGCAGACAAAGCCCTTATGATACTGGTGTGACCAAAAAGGCCCTCAGCACTTCCCCAAACTATGTAGTTTAGATGTCTGTTTAGATTCAGCAGACTGAAGAGAGGGGCCTGTGTCGCATAAACACCAGAATGTAGCTCTTAGGGACTGAACTAGAAATTGTTGAGTACAGACCATGGTGTTTAACACCTCTCTGATTTTACAGGCAAAATAAGCTCTTCCCAGAGGAGTAGGTATGTTCCACAGCTTCTCTGACTGCAGACAGGCAGGAGGCATGGAGATGCTGGTTGGCATGCTAGGTATCAGCCCTTACTAGTTTATCCAGAGAGCTTACTGAATGCCTGTGTTTGTTTGAAAATGAAACTCTTTTATGCAGTATTGGAAGTCTCAGCTTTGATTTGAGCTACATTAAAAAATTTGACATTTAAGAAATGATGACTTGACTGGTCGTGGCCTCCTCTAACTAGCTGTTAGTGGCTCTCAGATGTTGATTGTTAGTGAATTGTTTGGAAAAGAGCAGAGAAGTATCTATACATTATCAGCTCAGTGTTAATATGATTATCCTTTTCTTCTTTACTAAGGGAATGGTTTAACACAGAGCTCATAGAATAAGAAAGATGCTTTTCCAAAGAGCAATAAACCAAAGATTTTTATGGTTCCTGCAACTGAAAAAATAAAAAATGGTGAAACATCAATTCCTATTTTAAAAGCTGCTAATAACTATTAGTGGTAATACAAATAAAAAGAGTGTGGAAAACACTAGCAATTTTGAAGCACACATTTGATTACTCTGCAGACTAGAAACAAATTGAAATGTGAAATGTATCAAACATAAGGGCTCAAAAGTGAGAACATAAACACTATCTTTATGTTTAATCGGGTATATCCATGAAAGACAAACAGAAATAGAAAAGTGAGGAAAATAGTCTAGTTCATAGTATATTATAAACTGTATAAATTGAAGAAAAAATAACATGCTTACAGTGTATTATATATGTTTGCTTAAAATAAAAGTTTTAGTTGAACTGGTCCAGAACACTCTAAAATCAAATTCAGTGAATAAATCCATTAAAACTAAAGACATAAATGTAATATTTGAAGGAGGATTAGTACATTTATAATTGTTTGACAGATAGTTAAACCCAAGGAATTCTATAAGGTTAGCTTATCCTAGATGCATCCTTAGATGCAACAAAACCTTCTGTTAGAATACTTTTTTCTGCTGATGCACATATTTATTGTCAGTTTATTCGGTGTGTTTGGGATTGCTCAATTCACTGTAGCTCTAGGTTGTGGCTGTAAGCTGTGTTTATATTTGGGAAGACAAAGAACACTCAGTATCTGTGGGTGCAAATTCCCACCCCCCTTATTTTTCTAAGTGGGGCAATCATGAGGTGGCAGATATCTACATATGTTAAACTAGAGCTAACCCGTAGTTGGGCAAATAATTCTTGCAAACCTTTTGACCTGTTGTAACAAAGAAGAGAAAATCATGCTCTTCATGAAATACCAACCAAATATTCTTCCTCCTAAAATGTCCTGGTCTGATGAAAATACTGATCAGCTTTTACTGAGAGATTCAGAATAATTCTTTCCTCACTTAAGAGCTTTCACTTAAAAACTTCTTCTTTATTCTCCCACCAGCTCTAAGTGATGGCACCCTTTCCTCTGACAGTAGTTACCTCTGTGCTCCAGGTCCACCTGAGGTATACAAATGCCACTTTTCCCACAGAGCAGTTCTCCAGGTCTTTATAAGCATATGTCACCAGCAGAATCCTTTTCACTTGCATGTGTCTTCTTTTATCACCTGCTCTGCAAGACACTCAGCAGCTGCCTGTTCCAGTGACCAGCCATGATAGTGGCTGCCCCAGAGTGGTCCTAATTGCTCCAGAATGGCTGAACCTGGCTCCAGATCAATCAGGGCTGGCAAAGAGCCCTGTCAGAGGAATTAACCAACTATAATGGCTGAACATGCAGGGGATAGGTCTGCTCACCATTTTTCTGAACCTCTTCAACAAAACCTCAGGGTTATTATAATTTTTCAGCTTACTTTTCACACAGAATTTATCTGCCTTGGTTGTGAGTTTCTGTGAACTATCAAGTAGCAGCCTGCATACTGGTACAGATTTGGCCATGTGGATTGATAGCAGAAGATACAGCATCTTTAATTTTATTGCTGTCTTAATATCTGTTTTGTGGAGCTGTTTTTAATCCATCTTAAGCCACTGGTGCCTAATAATAGTTCTGGTGTTTGTCCCAGGCACACCACAGAACTTTATAAAGGACATACTGGAGTATTTGAGATCACCTCTGCTTCTTCCTAATTACTCAGTGCACTGTGAAGTCTATTCCTTTTCAAAACTGAGAGAGGGATATAGGAGAATAACAGTAATTAGCTATGAGCCGGAGAGCATAAGAGATGCCATTCTTCAAGACACACTGGTAAAATTGTATTCCATAGAAACACAATGTCTCCTAATGCACCTGAACTTCAGATCTTTCATAAGAAAAAAGGTAATATAAAGCCAAGAAAATAAAAACCACATGAAGCTGCATAGGCAATGAGAGGTAAGAATGAAAGAATGGAAGATAACAGAGTGCTTGACTTTTATACTGCTTAACTTCTGATTTGTTTAATTTGAACCCTTTGGACTGTAATCATTAGTGTCCCTTATCAGTGATATCTTACCACCTTTTCTGAAGGAATGAGGCTTCTGCAAAGGAAAGTAAGGTGTGGGTCTCAAAAGATAGAAGATCCATGGAGTACCTGTTGCACACAGTATGCTTAGATGTGAGGTGTTGGTGGGTATCACCCCCAATCTGTTATCATCACAGAGAGATTTATAAGAGGTTTAGCAGAGAAGACAAGTGAGATTTTCACTTCTTAGGTGAGTGTTGTTAATCAAACACATGTAGAAAGTGACATCTGGATTGAAAAGAAAGACTCTGAAGAAAGTGAAATTCTTTCAGCTGAAAGGAAAAGATAGATCATATAGTAAATGGGAAGGAACGCCCAAGTTTCTGATCAAGCCTGTCTCAGATCTAGAAGTTTCTGGAATACATCATAAGAAAGAGACTTCCTTTAATGAATAATCAGAGATTCTCCTTATTTCAAAGCCTGCTCCGTCTAGAACTTGGAAGATGTTAACAACAGGGTAAGGACAAGCATTTTTAATTACAGAACTCTGGTTAAAAAGACATTATAATGGTTGTATGAGAGGTATTTAAATTACTTTAGAACACAAAAATTCATTTAAAGAAGTTGCAGGTTTTAACATGTTTGATGTGACCACTTGCATGACTTCAAACTAACATCTTCCAGACGGTATTGCTAGAACTAGGTGATTGAGGACAGGAACCTATTTGACTGACTCTAATGTAAATGAAACTGTGTTGAATTTACTCACGTCTCCCCCCTGCCACTTTTAAGATGGAGTCCAGTACATGCAAACAGAATGAAGGAAGACCCACATTCATATTTCTTCTGTGTTGAGCATGTGCAGATGGATGACTCCCTTGATTCAAAGAAAACTCCAGGAACAAACTTGCCAACAACGTTTTCGAGCTGACAAGCAGGTATTCTTTATTGTGGCGCAGGGAGACATGGGGGGATAGCTCCTCCTAACATCTGTGCCCGCATTGCTACACAAGCCATCCTCATATAGTCCCTGGGCATGCATACATATTCATGAGGCTACATACGGATTACATCATTTTCCAGAGAGTCCCCCGCATGCCTACAGGATTGTGGTGGTGGTCTCTGAGGGTCATTTCCTTCTTCCAATAATCTTCATCACTTCTGGCAGCCTTTGAAGCACGCACCGTAGATGCTCATACGAGTTTAATTGGTTCGTTAGCACCAGAGACATAATAATCCTCCTGTCCTCCTACTTATCATTTAGTTTAACTAGCCCATCCTGGACACCTGTGGCTCCCAGATACTCCTTATCCCTGTGTCCTGTTCTTCTAGACTGTTTTTCTTGAAACTATGCCAGTTATAACGATTTATCTTGTGAGAATTCTGAGTATGTTCCCTACCTGTACTCTATTTTTTTTTCTATGTATCATGGACCTCAATAATTTTCCATTGCTACAGTTACAAAGCCATCAAACTTAACATTACTTAGAACTGATTCTAAAGTTTTTTATATATTCCATTTTGTGATTTTGTGCCCCCTTTGTCTCACCTTTTTTCGAGAGCAATGCCCAGATTCTAATGGCTAGTAGCTGGTGTTTCAGAATTCTGGGCTTGTTGTTAATTTATATTTATAGGATGCAAAATGGACCAGTAAGTAATAAAAGATCAACTGAGAATATCCTGATCTATGGATTGCCACTAAATCATTGATTTGACTATGTATATTGTCTTCAGAATAGCCAGCTTTGAATTCTACATAAGGAGACTTGACATTGAAAAAGGACTCATACTGTTCTTTCTTTGTTATAGATTTCAGGTGTCTTCTGAAGCACAGTGTATGTCAGGTCAGTAACCACAAAATACGGCTTCTAAGCAGGTTAACATTTTAATTTTTATTCAGGTTGTGTAAAATTCTGTGTTTCACTCCTTGAGGAAAAAAATTACCTGTGTCATGCTGGAAACAAGTATGATGAATATATCATTAAATCATTTCATGCTTACATGTACTTTCCCTGCATATATCTTTTAGGTTCACTTAGAGGTGCTACAGCTGGTTTGATTTTCTTAAGAATTCCATCAAAAAGAGTTTTGAGCTTTTATTACTGGTATCTATTTGGATTCCTCTACCTACCTACTCCAGAAAGGGGAGCTTCTTTGATTCGAAATGAAAGGCTAGACCCACTTTCTCAGTGATCCAGTTTGTCCTTTTATTTCATTCTCATGTGGTTCCTACTGTCCCACTTGGTTTTCAAAACACAGGTAAAAAAACAGACTAACATAACAGAACCAAATTTTGTTACAATAAACATATTACACTTCAAACCAGTCTTTAGAGCATTACCATTTTTTCAGTGCTGGTATGCATTAAGAAAATAAAAAAACAAACTAACAGGAAACAGTTTTCTGAAAAAGACCAATGAAAAAATTTACTAAGCCCAACAGTATTTTTTTTCTTTCTGATACCTTTCTCATTACTGTTAGAAAAATAAAGAGAAGTAAATATCTGAGTGAAAGAGTTTCAAATTGCGTTATGATCATTGTTTTTATTAAGTGTGGTTTTTCTGCATCATAGTTATAAAATGCTTTCAATTGAAACAGCTGCAGTTCATTATTTAAAAGATTTATTTCCAAATTCAGTCTTTTTATATTTTCAGGTTTTTGCAAACCTGAGAAACACAACTTTATGTTCCTTCAACACTGTGGAAACAATAGACTTTATGTTCCTTCAACACTATGGAAACACTAGACTTTTTCATAAAGATTGACTTGGTTTACGTTCAGATAGGCAGTTTATTAATGAGAGAAAAAAAATGCATAAAGTTTTCCTGATGTAGTACATAGGGTAAACATTAAGATCATTGGTTATAAACTATTTAATGTTCTCAGTGGCCATGTTTTCATTTTAAGAAAGGTGTCGGACACTTCAAATATATTCAAATGTTATGCCTTAGATTTATATTGTCGTTAAATAACCCTCTGAGTATGGTACAAATGTAGTATCGAACTTCTGTCACATGCTAATGACAGTCTTTCATCCACTCCTTAGGTAAAGCTTGTCTAAGTACTAATGGGCTTACTAATGTACTTCTCAGTGTAGTTTCTAGGCATACAACAAGAATATTTAACACAACTGGAAAATAAGCACAAGTGATTTCTAGATGTCATTAGTTATACCATGGCTGCTCTTTGTTGAGCTATGTACCATGCAGATACAGCAGAAAAAGGGAAGAAAGGTAATGTGAAGTTCAGGAAGGGGTGGCTTGCTTTGAAGCCTTGTAAAGTTCACAAATGAATTGAAATATTGTAACAATACCATAGAGAGGTGACAAATTCTTGCTGTGATCCGCTCAAGTATTAGCCTTTGAAAGGTACAGTTTTGTTTGGTTTTGTAGTGTTCTGTATAAGCTTCTCACTAATTGCATGATAGTGTAGTGCCTGGCTATGTGGGCACAAACTGAAAAACAGGAGGGTCCCTCTGAACGTCTTCTCTGTTGCCTAGAGAAGTTGTGAATGCCCCACCTCTGGCAGTGCTCAAGGCCAGGTTGGATGGCGTTTTGAGCAACCTGGTCTAGTGGAAGTTGTCCCTGCCCATGGCCAGGGGTTTTAACTGGGTGATCCTGAAGGTCTTTTCCAACCTAAACAAGTTTATGGTTCTGTGAATGCTCTTTCCGTACTACCTTCTTGCATGTTCAACAACATATATACCACTGCCTCGGTTCATCCAGCACACACTGTTTAACCACCACACCATACTGGCATTTGTGGGTGTGTAACTTGACAAGCTTTTCAGAGTGGGTGATGAAGTTGCATGATCACTGTTAAGGCTGCTATCAAGAGCAAGATAACTGCATGGTTTCTGGAGATCATCTGAGTCAAAGGTGAGGCCACCCACTCCTGCAGTTGCCCTTGAAGGATCTCTGAGCCGTCACTGCAACCCTGGATGAGGCCACTGACCTGCCCCTAACCTATCATTGAAGTCCAAGGAAGAAATAATTGAGGGAAGTGGAGAAGAATTATTTCTAGATGCAGAGAAGTCATCAGACTCTCAAAGAAACCTCTAGACCCCCGCTCTGCCTCCTCAGACCCTACCTCTCACACCTAGCTTGAAAAAGAGATGCAACTCTTTACCCCTCTGAGGCTGTGGCAACTGCACAGGCCAGAGCTGCACATGCAGAAGCCTCCATCTCTCCCAGCCAGCACTTCCTTGACATAGGTAAACTTTGTTTCCAGATTGCTGTCTGATTTCCCTCTTTTTCCCATACAGACATAATGCTGGCCAAAATATTTTTCCAGAAATTTATTTGTTACTCTTCCATCTACCTGCTCTTTAGTTAATTGCTACCTTAGTAGTCTGGGCACTGAGTTCATAGGGCCAGCAACTTATGTAGCCAGCTTTGGCTGGGTATGAGAGAGGAAAAGTGGTAACTTTAATAGAGAATGCATTAGCATGTACTCATTCTCACTTTCATTTACAAGGCCCTTTATTGCTCATTTTCAATTATGTTCCAACACAGAAATTAAAGTTCCAAGATGGAATTTTGAGTAGGAATGATATAAAGGAGTTAGTATTGTCCTGCTTATGCTCTTGGCAAGGAAGCACAACACAGTAGAGGGAGAGTGTGTGAACAGAAAACCAGTGTGGTGCTATAACTACACAGTAACTAAGAGTTCTGTTCCCGTTTTTACTTGGGAACTCAGAGATCAGTAATTTTTTATTGACAGTCCTACATTGGAGTATATAAAAAAAAATCTACAGGGAAAACACAGTGAAAATTTTTATTTTTCTGTGAGGTATTTTACTCACAGTCTCTCTCACAGGCATTTCTTATTTACCTTATTTTCTCAGAAAAGGAGTGGTACCCATGGTTTCAGATATCCCATGGTTTCAGATATATGGTACCCAAGTTTCAGGTATCACGTGTCAAGAAGCATGAGTACCTCTCCTTGTGCTAGCTGGTGGTGGCTGGTGTGATACGTAATAGCTTGGAAATGCAGAAAGTGGAATGTTAAAGCCAGACATTAATTGTTTTTCAAAGCTTGGCATAACTTTGCAAATCCAGTAGTTCTTTTCTGTTTTAAAAACATTTTTTTCTTTTCTGGTTTGAGCTGAATCCTCTTACAAACAGCTTTGAATCTTCCATGTTGTCTACCATAGCTTGTTGTGAAGCTCCCATCCGTCGGTCAGAGAGTGCATTTCTCACAGGTTATTCAGAAGATTGCACTATTTTAACTATTGCCATTTCAAGTCTTACTTCCAGTGTGTGTTAGTTTATTATCAAATCAATGAATTTGAGGCAAACATATTTTTCCTTTGTACTGCCATTTAAATGTAACTTAAGTTAGGAGTAGGAAATGAAAGGAAACCTTTTGGGGCATTGGTTTCCTGTAGTAAAAACTGGCATTGTGCTGGCCCCAAGGGGAACTGAAGGCACTTGTTAGTAATCCAATTATGGAAGAAGAAAATAAAGCTATGAAAACTGCAGGAAAAGTCTACATCTCTCACCACAAACAGTACAGCTGGCACTGCTGTTGCAGCCACCTACGATGCTTTCTCCTCCTTCTCCTGGCTCTTCCCCTGCACCTTCCTCTTTATAAGTCTGCTGCAGTTTTCACGTTGTCTACCCTAAGTTGCCCTGAAACCCTGATTTGTCAGTAAGAGTTTATTTTTCACAGGTTCTCCTGGAGACAATACTCTTTTAACTATTACCATCTTAAGTCTTCCAATGTGTCTCACAGTTCCCCATCAAATTGATGAATCTGAGGCAAACAGAATGTTCCATTGTAGTGCCATCTACCTTACTTTCATTATATTCGTGGTTTGCCCATAATAATCAAGGAAAATTAGCTATGACACTTAAATATATTTTCCCCTTTTTGAATTTTTTGGTGTTTGCATAGGCATCTTGTAAATGTACAGACTTAATTCTATAGATAAACATATTGCTAATTCTCCAGAAGGAGATCTTTACCTTTTTACAAAAATAAGGAATCATAGTAGGATATTTGAAATGGAGCTTTTATTCAGCACACCGGCAACAATTTTAGAAATAAATGGTCCTCAACCTTTTTTGCCTACACTTGGACAGACCAAAGATAGGCAGTTCTCTCTGCCTTGGCTGGAGGATTATTTTCCTGAAGCACTACAACTTTGTCCCATTTGTACCTTTCTTCACCTTGAATTCATATGTGCCAGTCCCAGAGAGATGGTGTGTGTTGCAGCAGGAAGCAGCTGGAACTCAGCAAGGAGAGCCTGAGCTGGGGCTGGACACTGTGCCTCGGAAACAGACACAGGTAATTGTCCAGAAACCAGGGGAAGAACTGGCTGATGTGGAGGAACATCAGTGTGGCACTGCCACCTTTCTCCAAGAGATTTCTTTCCTATCCTGGGAGTCATGCAGTATGGCTACCTTGTCATGATAAACAGCTAAGACCATCACCCTGTGGTGAGGGTTGTCAGTGACTTGTCGTCGCGATGCAGAGGGAACACAGCACAGTCAATATGATTGATAAAAGTGATCCGTTTATTCTGCTTAAGCCTAGGGTATATATAATGTTAAACTGCTACATACACACATTTTTGAGAGATTAGAAGCGAGCGGGAAAATTCTGCCTTCTGTTACATTTGCTACTTTTAGCGTGCTTCTTGCAACTTCACTATCCTGCTCCTACATCCTGCTAACCTTGAGCAACTTACCAAGCCTCTTTGTTCTACTACTTACTAAGACTCTTTGTTCTACTGCACATAGCTGACCCTTAATAACCTAAGGTTAGGCCTTGCAGCCTGGGTAACTAGAGTACAAGCCTCAGAGTTCGGCTAAGACCAGACAGCTGGAATTGCTTCTCATGTGCATCGTTACAGAGCTATTCCCTGACCAAGTTCAGTCATGGGGACGTAATCTTTGTCTGCTAACTACGCTTCCACAGAGGGTCACTGTGTGCCTACAGAGCGTGAAGATAGGGTGGGTGATGGAGAGATCCAGCTTCAGCTTACAATGCCTTCTCAAATCAAAGACAAAACACCCAGTGCTTCAGCAGTGGAGGAACGCACCTGTAGAGTTTACAACGAAATCACTCTCTTGGACAAACCTAAGTGCGCACAGAGGTGTTTACTGGTCTCCGCATTAAATTTAAAAATACACGTATAGAATTTCAGTAGTAATTTCTGATTTAATTTCTGTTCTTTATTTTTTCCCATAGGGTCACATGCAGACTTTTCATAGTCTCTTTAGGTATGTGAAAGTTGTGGCATCACTCCCAGTTGTTTTGTTTGCGCTACTGAGAATTACTTCAGGAAATTTCTTAATCAGGTCTGTGTAGAAGGTTTGATATTTTTTTTACAGTCTTTTATTTTTTTAAACAAATACATCTTACACTAGCATACTTAGATGATGGTAATAACAGAACACTTGTAATAAAAATGCATTTTTTTATAGATTCCCATTTCTCCTTATAGATACTTTGAACATCTGTTTGGGAATTTATTATTTTGGTTTCCATTCTCTGTCCTCCTTTTACGGGATAAAGAATTTACCAGATTTACTTGACTCTGGAAAGTGAAAGGCAGTGTGGTCTCATTGACTTAATAGGACTAGAAAGAAGCCAATCTCTGCTGCTTCCTCCTTCTTGCTTTTAAACTGAATCACTTGTCAAATTTTGCCAGGCTTTGAGATGTGCTCACCATCCAGCCACGAGGATGATCAGGGGACTGGAACGCCTCCCATATGAAGATAGGCTGAGAAAGTTGGGGCTGTTCAGCCTGGAAAAGAGAAGGCTACATGGAGGCCTCATAGCAGCCTTCCAGTATCTGCAGGGGGCCTATAAGGGTGCTGGGGAGGGCCTCTTCATTAGGGACTATAGTGATAGGACAAGGGGTAATGGGTTAAAACTTAAACAGGCTAAGTTTAGAATGGATATAAGGAGGAAATTCTTTCCTGTTAGGGTGGTGAAGCACTGGAATAGGTTGCCCAGGGAGGTTGTGAATGCTCCATCCCTGGCGGTGTTCAAGGCCAGGTTGGACGAAGCCTTACGTGATACGGTTTACTGTGAGTTGTCCCTGCCCATGGCAGGGGGGTTGGAACTTGATGATCTTAAGGTCCTTTCCAACCCTAACTATTCTATGATTCTATAATGACACTCAAGGTGCTAAGCACATTTGAAAGCCATGATTTTCTATTCAACTTGTATTTAAATGAAGTCACACCTTTGTTTTACATTTGTGATGGTACTTAATTGGTGATGGGGTAGGTTATGCTTGCAGCATGGTTTAAAACTGTGATGTCTTTCTATTACTTCTATCTCTCTTCTGTATATAATTCATCATCTTTCCTTCTTGCTTTTTTAAATGTTTGTTTGGGTTTTTTTGGGTTTTTTTTTTTTTCTTCTTCCGTTATGACAGTCTGCCATTTGTTATTTTGGAGGGTTTCTGTCTTATTTCCAGAGAGCTCCCTTCCTCTCCACATACCTGATCCAGATGCTGCTTTTGGCTTGGACATGTCCTCTAGTTTTTCATATTCTCACATCAGAACAACTATGGGATGAGCTGAATTATTTTGTTTGATGCTCATGTCAGTCTCTGCAAACTCCGCTTAAAATCATATGAACTCCTACTTGTGTATACCCCACAAGTAGGAGTAACACAGATGTTATCTTCCTTTTCAACCTGATTAAATATTAGGTACTGGTGACTTGCCTTAAAGAAAAACCTGTGTGAATCGAAACTACTTTTGTGAAGGTCACTCACTTTGTACTGTTAGTGTTCTCTGTATTTTTAAGGGTTTTAAAATTGTAAATTTATTATGTAAATAGTCTTACAAAAATTCTAAAGCTGTACAGGCTCATATTTCAAACTATTGGATCTAAATTCTCTGAACCTTGTTCTTTCTGCTAACTCACTACCTTATCCACACTCAGTAGTATTCGTTTCCCAAGAAGTACTTCTTGAATAATCTAACAGTATGTTAACAAGGGCTGTAGAAACATTTATAAGCGCTAATTTTTCAGATCCCAAACTCATAGTCAGCTGTTCCAGAATATTGACTCAGTGATATTTTCCATCATTCTGCTTATGCAGATGGTGTTGAGGAACAAGTCTGTGGCATTAGTTTCTTATGCTGTCCTGGGTTCAGGCTTGCAGGGCTCAGGGATGTTAAATGAAGTTGAAGCTGAAACAGATCATTGTGTACAGAACTAAATTGAAGCATTTAGATTAATCCAAATATGTAGCAAGCATTAGGTCTCCCGAGTCCCAGTAAAAAACTGCAACTAGAAGATTAATCTTATTTTCAGTGGAGCCAGATCCCAGCTTTTATTGAGAAAAAGAAATTGTGGGAAATAAACTCTGTTTTCAAGCCCCTCAAAATTATCTTGGAATTTCTATCAATGTTGCAGTATGTATGAAAAAAAATTAATACAAATGTATATAGGAAAATAAAGGGAGAAAAAGTTGGGGGAGTTTGGTGTGGGATTTTTTTTTCCTTTTCCTTTTTTTTTTTTTTTTTGGTAACGTTTTTGCTCGAACAAATATTTTAGGTCAAGAACTCAAAGGAGGTAAAAACCCCCAATGTCTTTGCATCATCAAAGCATGGGGATGGAACTGTTGTTACATCCAGAGCCGTTTAGGGCCTTGCTTTTACCTAGCAATTTGCCTTTGAGCATTTTCATAAAGCCTTGATCTAGGTGTCTGTATAGGGCACAAGTGTGCTAGCACAGTAAGTGTTCCGTACTTTTTCTCTCAGCTACTTACTTTGCACTGTAACCCTCTTTTAGTTTTTCATTAATTTCCCAGCCCCCAGGCAGACACCATTATAGCTGAGTGATGCCTGCAAGCGTCACTGAGTAAAGGTTTCTAAGAGCAAAACAAAAAAAAATATTACTCTTTATAAACCTGCTTTTGTACACTTTTGTTTTGCAAAATACTTTCCTTATGCTGCCAGCTTCACCAAGAAACACCTCACTTTAAATTCACCTCATAACTTTCTCTCAGAGACTTAATTAAATGACATGGCATCAAGCGGTCTGCACCGATCTTAGGATATGATGGTTTCTCAGCAGGGAGCTATTGACAAGTTTTCCTTCAGCAGTTTCCCTGTGTTCCCTGCAGATGCTATCCCTCAGCATCTAGCAATCTGTAGACAGAAATTAATATTTCTTGAGAAAGTAAAAGGTATAAGAAAATTACAGGAACATTAGCCAAATTACAGAATTCACAGAATTCAGTTGCAGAAATCAGTTAGAACTGTGCTTTGCCTTCTGAGTGTTAGGAGGTGTGTGGAGGTCATGATAACAAATGTGAGCCGGTTTCAAAGAAATTACTTATAAAAAAACCAAATTTCAGCACAGAATACTTCCAAGGAGGATACTTGCTACAAGAAGTGAAATAGACACAGCAGATTATGACAAACTGAGACTCATAAGATGAAATAAGTTATTAAATCAGTAAATTTCCTCTATTAGCTGCTTATTTAGGAAGGATACACCTAAGTTAAAAATTAACTGCCAAGCCACAGTAATGTAAAACTGTGAATGCCTATGGCAGTGATGTATGCCACCTTATGGCAAATTAGATGCATCAGCAGTAAGTAGGGCAGGGATAGATTAACAGAAGATGTAGAGAAAGCAGCTCTAGTTTTCCTTTTTAGAAGTGGTAAAAAAAATGTCAAATTGGAAGGCATATTACATATGATAGCAGGTGAAAATTATATTGTAATACAAACAGGCGTGCAATGCAAAAAGAGAAATCTAGTGACGAGTAATTTAGTCATCTAATTATATCTTGTTTGGTTTTTTTTTTTCAATTTTTGGATGACATTTGTGTACAGCATTTTGACCTTGCAAGGAAAAAAAAAATAAAATAGCACAGTAGAAGGAAAAGGCTGGATTCTGGTGTTCTGAGAAAGGGACTTTCCAAAGCCTTTAGCAGTTACCAAAACATCCTTGTGATGACAGTGGTGAAGGATGCTACCTGACTCTGTGCTATCTGTTGTGAAAAGAAGTTTGAATGAGGATTAATCAGAGCAGTAATGTGCTGTGAAGGAGAAAGCTTAGGAAGAAAATTGCCCATGAAAGAGAACAAAATGGGAAAGAATGGGATACATGCAAGGCAGGTCACACACACTGTTACTTTCTACCTTCAGGTCTGTGTTTTTATAAAACCAGAAATGTTTTTGCTTGTTTGCAATGAATGTGTGGAGAAAGCAAAAACCTTTGCTTGACTGCAAGTTGGGAAGATGGCCTGTGAATTCTTAGTGTTTTAGCCATTTTTGGCCAAGGAGGTGAAGGAGAGTTCCTTGGCAAGGCTACAGCAATAGGAGAAGGAATCTTTTTCCTCTCATTAGATCTAACCAAACAAATTGCTTGAGTCTTTACCACTTCCTTACATGTCTCGGTGACTCAACCTCTTAAATCTGAATATTATCAACTAAGAGCAGGTAAGATATACATAGCGTTATTGCAGTCTTTCAGGCTATGGATGTATTGCCACTTTAGGTGAAGCTTCGACTCAGGGTCTTGGCTTGACTCCAGTCATTACACTTTGCTTTAGTACTAGTCTAGATAGGCAACTGGCTTCAGGCCTGAGGTTTGTCTCACCTTTGAGCTGAACAAAGAGGTGAAGGCATGGCTGCTGATTGTCAGCAGAAGGGCAGGTTTTCTTTTTAAATGCTCCTCCCAGAATGGTCTGGAGGAATGAGATTCCATCAAGCCAAGTTTGTCAAACTTTAGAAAGCACAGAGAGATCATTGAAATGGAAGAATTTATACTACCCTGGCAAACAAGTGTTCCCATTTCCACACTGCTGGGTGCTGAGAGTTTGTAAAAAAATCAGAAATAGCTGTTGTCTGGCTTTGGAAAGGAAGAGGATGCAAGAAAAGCAGGGTTGCACAGTGGCATACCATTTTCATAGTCATGTAATGAAGAGCATGCTACCACATTGAATTCCTAACAGAGGATTGTAAGTTGTTTCATTTTCATCTTTTAACGTCTTGGGCATATGTCTACAAATGAGAGAGGGGAGCAAGAGGCAGTGCTTCTTGGATAGCAGTTGTGGTTTTTTACTAGCAATTTATGTGAAGATCCCTTGGAGAAAGAACTCATGGAAATCATCTCAGCACATGACAGTCATGTGGTCCTGTGCTGGACTCTGTCATGTAAACAATGGGGTTGAGGCTTACAAGCACAGTGTGGTGATTTCTCAGCAATTATAGTGCTCTTGCAGCCTGTTGTTAAAAGCAAGGGGTAGGGTGGGGTGATGTGTGCATATGTATTGTGCGGGTACAGATACTATATGGTGTTTTTATGGTCAAAAGGGACAGAAGATTCCTTATGCTTTGTTTAGAAGCTTCCTGATATCCAGTTCAGCATCTGCACTGAACTCTTCACTCAATGAACTGGGTCTAATGGCCTATGATTTAATTTTACTGCTGATTGAATATTGACAACTTACAAATGTTACCCTCTCCTGACACCTTGATAAATGTTTACGGCTTGATGTGTAACTGAGATCAGCTGTCTTCCTTAACATTACTTTGAAAGCAGAAAATAAACTCTTGTGAGGAAGATTATGGTAAACAGCACATCACTGTGAATGTTGCCACATTTTGCTAATTAGATATGGAAATTGTGATGGCTTCTGTGATACATATAATAATTGGTATGCCGTGCAAAGCTTTTGTGGAAGAGATCTCCTGCTGAGAATAAGCCATTATCACAAAATACAGAGCAAAATATCTTGTTCTATTTTTCATTTCACTGAGCTAATCAGGTACCTCTGCATAGCACTAAAAAAAAAAAAAAATAAAAAAATTCAGGTGCATTTTGCTGTATTAAATATCAAATCTAACCCTTGGCATGAATATGTGGACTCATAGTACAGAATAGTATTCTGTTAATTGCAGTGGTGGATGGTTATATCAATGTCAAACACTGCCAAGGGTTTAGGGATCAAATTCCCACAGGAGGAATGATGATAAGGAAAAAAAAGAACCTTGCAGTAAAGGATCTTGGCTCGAGAACTGTTCTCTAGCATGTAGAAAGAATACTCAGTTTTTCACATATTCCTGGGGATCCAGGAAAAGATCTGTGATTCCTGCTTTCAAGACAATATCTAATGAAGAAGGAAGGTAACATCTATGCTCTGCTCAAAGGCAGCTACCTTGAACCCCCACCAGCTGTTGTTACCTGTGTGGCCAGATCTTGTGCTTTAGTGTCAGGTGTAATAAAGAAGTTATGCTGGAAAGCATGAACATTTTGAAATTAAACCTGCAGTTTTAAAGTTAATCTAGTAGTATATGGAATAACTCACAAACATTTTGCTCTGTGTATATGTGTTTATCAGCTTTGTGTTAAGGGCCTCCTTTGCTTTTTTCTTTTCCCTGGAATTAAGCACTTTGATTTGCAGCTTTGGCTTAGTTCATGGAGCTAGAAGGGTCTTTCAAAAAGATCTAGACCCTTAAGCATTAGGTTGTCTGCAGCTCTTAACAGGCCTCTTTCTTTGCTCCTTAAAATCGTACCATTTCCACATGATATCTCTGGCATTGACAAATCTGGTTCATATGCAATTTAAACATCTTCAGGATAGTAAGTCTCTTTCCACAATTGCATACAGATGCTCAGCAGCACCCATGCTTGTTTTTAACCATGCATAGATCGCATAATTGATTCACACCATCTGTTCAGCTATGTAGCTTTTGGTGGTTTATTTATTTTTTCTAAGTTATTTCACAGACATAACAACTTTATCAGATTTCAGTTAGGCAACAGTTGCTGTGCACCAAAAAGATAGCCATGCAAACCTTCAGTCTGTCAGGAAGTGACAAACACCTACTGGAGTAGGTGGAGGCAGTCCAGATTTTGACAAGTGACTTCACATTTCTCAGACCTGAATCTCTTCTGATTCCTGCAGCCCTACCTAATTTGTCACATGCATGATTATAAACAATTGAAACTGGCAACAGAACTTAAGTAGATTAATGACAGCGCTGTCAAATAGAAATGGTTAGCTTCATTACACTTGCCATTGGAAGCAGATATTTCAATGGATGGTGTTGCAGTAGCTGCTATGTTTCCAGGTTTGAGAACACAAATATGCACTAATCTTAATCATCTCAAGCTGTCCTAGTTCCCTGAGGGACTGTTCTGTAGCCGTATGTTTGCCCCTTGATAATGACAGGCTTGAGCTTCTCATACTCCCTGCAACCCAGGGGGCACTGCTGGGTAGTAGAGACTGCACTGTGGGGAAAATGCCAGTGAATGATTGCAATGGGCTGGTGGCTAAGAGCTTTCTAGTTTGAGGGCTGTGCATTTTTAAGGCAGTAGGCAGTGGGCTCTGCACGTGACAGGTTCTTCTCGAGTAGAGGCCATGTAGGATAAGGACGGGTAAAACTTTATGTTTGCTTCATTTGAGGTGTTCCATCAGTGGCCACCGTTGTTGTTTATATTTTTATTAGTAAGTAATGTCTGCCTGTCCTTTCTCCCTGCCTTGCTGGCCTGAACTCCCTGGGGTTATCTCAGCAGCTGGCATCCAGGAGAAAGAACGTTTATGTGCTATGTAGCTCGGTTGGATGAAAAGAAACAGGACCTTTTTGCAGCAGACTGAAATGCCAGAGCAGAGTCCCCCTGCTTGGCACACTGCTTGAGAGGGAACAAAGATGAAAATACAGTCGAGGCCTGAAAGTTTTTCTGCCTGCAGAAGTCAGGGACTATCTTGGGGAGAGTAATCTCAATCTCATATAATCTTTACTGAAAGTGCTGTTTCAGTCCTTTCACTGAAAGGACTATTTCTACTTTTTGCTGGCATTTGGGACTGTTAATAGTTTGTACATGAGTTATTCTAGCAAGACTCCACCTCCTGAAAAAGAAGTTGCCTTCCCTGTCCCCACACAGAAAAGAGTGCAGGGGCAGCAGTTGGGAGAGTTGTGTTTTGCCTGCAGCTTCGGCACTGGTATAAGCTACTGAACCTCACATACACCAGTGCCTTGTTTTCCTCATTTGAAAACATTAGCGCACCATGTGTCCTTGAGGAATTAAGGAGTTAAAGATGCTATGAAAGAGGTGGTTATTTCAGTGCTGGTGACGTTAAATGCCAACTGCTCAAAATATGCTGCTGGAAAACCCACAAATCTAAAAGGCTGTATTTCTAAGCGTTACATTTTTAATGCTGTGTAGGTGGGGAGGGTGAGAAGGCCTAGGATAACGGGAAACAAGTGAAGAATAATAGCAGTTTAGGCTTGCAAGAACTATCTAATGTTAGTGTTTTTTGGTGAACATCACTGTAGGATATGAGTATTACCCTGCTCCTTCTTGTCTGTCCATGCATAATAAGCAGGAGGAGTGGAACATACTAAGTGTAATTCACCTATGAAATATTGATGTGGAGAAAAAATAGAGCATTTAATCCATTGAGATTTTCTATTTTCTGCTTTGTTAAGAGGGCATAAAGCAACAAAGACAAGACAGCTTTAAGAGGAAAAGTTTGCAGAAAAACTTATCTTTCAAAAGATTCACTGATGATAGGTATAAAAGAATATACAAGGTCCAGTTAGCATGCTCTTTGATTTTCTTGTTTGATAAAAACAGTATAAGCTGTTTTATTTGTCTTCATAGTCATTCTGTCTTGTAAAAGATATTACTTCTTGTTTCTCAATGGCATTTTTCAACAACAAAAATGTTTACAGCCAGAACTTTTGGATCAGTTCCACACAAATCTATCTTTTTACTATTATTGGACTTTTGAATTTAGGATGTAATTTCTGATTTCTTATTTCAGAATTTTCAGCTGAAAATAGCTTCTGCTGAACTGATTTCCTGACATGAGATGTTATGAAGTAATTACTTATAACTGGTGCTCTAAGCAACAAAATACACTGTTTACTGAAACGTCATCATCACAGTATCACAGTATCACAGTAGGTTAGAGATTGGAAGGGACCTCAAAAGATCATCTAGTCCAATCCCCCTGCCGGAGCAGGAACACCTAGATAAGGTTACACAGGAACGTGTCCAGGCGGGTTTTGAATGTCTCCAAAGAAGGAGATTCCACAACCTCCCTGGGCAGCCTGTTCCAGTGTTCCGTCACCCTCACTGAGAAGAAGTTTCTTCTCAGGTTTAAGTGGAACCTCTTGTGCTCCAATTTGTACCCATTACCCCTTGTCCTTTCATTGTTTGCCACTGAGAAGAGCCTGGCTCCATCCTCGTGACACTCCCCCTTTATATATTTATATACACTAATAAGGTCACCCCTCAATCTCCTCTTCTCCAAACTATAGAGACCCAGCTCCCTCAGTCTTTCCTCATAAGGGAGATGCTCCACTCCCTTAATCATCTTAGTTGCCCTGCGCTGGACTCTCTCCAGCAGGTCCCTGTCCTTTTTAAACTGAGGGGCCCAGAACTGGACACAATATTCCAGATGAGGTCTCACCAGGGCAGAGTAGAGGGGAAGGAGGACCTCTCTCGACCTACTAACCACCCCCCTTCTAATACACCCCAGGATGCCATTGGCCTTCTTGGCCACAAGGGCACAGTGTCGGCTCATGGTCACCCTGTCGTCCACCAGGACCCCCAGGTCCCTCTCCCCTACACTGCTCTCTAACAGGTCGTTCCCCAGCCTATACTGGAACCTGGGGTTGTTCCTGCCCAGATGCAGGACTCTACACTTTCCCTTGTTATATTTCATCAAGTTATTCCCCGCCCAGCTCTCCAGCCTGTCCAGGTCCCTCTGGATGGCAGCACAGCCTTCTGGCGTGTCGGCCACCCCTCCCAGCTTAGTGTCATCAGCAAACTTGCTGATAGTACACTCAATTCCCTCATCTAAATCGTTGATGAATATATTAAATAATACTGGTCCCAGTACCGACCCTTGAGGCACTCCACTAGATACAGGCCTCCAACTAGACTCCGCCCCATAGACTACAACTCTCTGGCTTCTCTCCTTCAGCCAGTTCACAGTCCACCTCACTACCCGATCATCCAGACCACACTTCCTCAATTTAGCCGCAAGGATGCTGTGGGAGACCGTGTCAAACGCTTTGCTGAAGTCGAGGTAGACCACATCCACCGCTCTACCATCATCCATCCACCGTGTTATTTCCTCATAAAAGGCTACAAGATTGGTCAAGCACGACTTCCCCTTGGTGAAGCCATGTTGACTGCCCCTCATAACCCTCTTATCCTTGATATGCCTTAAGATGGCACCAAGGATAAGGTGTTCCATCACTTTCCCAGGAACGGAGGTGAGGCTAACCGGTCTATAGTTACCCGGGTCCTCCTTCTTGCCCTTTTTGAAGACAGGAGTGACATTTGCTTTCCTCCAGTCCTCAGGCACCTCTCCCGTTTCCCAAGACTTGGTAAAGATGATGGAGAGCGGTCTAGCAATGACCTCAGCCAGTTCCCTCAGCACCCGCGGGTGCATCCCATCTGGACCCATGGATTTATGGATATCCAGATTGCTCAACTGGTCTTTAACCCATTCCTCATCAACTAAGGCAGACCGCTCCGTTGACCTATCTTCATCCGGGGTCTCAGCGGTACAGGGCTCTTCAGGACTGCCTCCAGCAGAGTAGACAGAGACAAAGAAGTCATTCAGTAACTCTGCCATCTCTGTATCTTCTGTCACCAGGGCACCCGTCCCGTTCATCAGCGGGCCTACATTGCCTCTGGTGTTAGTTTTACCTGCCATGTATTTGAAAAAGCTCTTTCTGTTGTCCTTGACCCCTCTCGCCAGCTTTAATTCCAAGGAGGCCTTAGCCATCCTAGCAGCTTTCCTACATCCTCTAGCAGCAGCCTTATATTCTTCCCAAGTGGCCAGCCCTTCTTTCCATGACCTGTAAACTCTCCTCTTCCACTTGAGCATACCGAGCAATTCCCTATTTAACCACGCAGGTCTCCTGACCCTCTTCCTCGACTTCCTACGTGTCGGGATGCTCCGATCTTGAGCTCGGAAAAAGCAGTCCTTGAACGTCAACCAACTATCTTGGGCCCCTTTCCCTTCAAGCAGCCTAGCCCACTGGATTTCCCCTAGCAATCGCTTGAAGAGGCCAAAGTTTGCCCTGCTAAAGTCCAGGGTTGCGATTCTACTTGCTATTCTACTGACCCTACCACACAAGATCCTGAATTCTACCATCTCGTGGTCGCTGCAACCAAGGCAGCCCTCAACCTTCACTCCTTCAACCAGACCCTCCTTGTTAGTGAGGATGAGATCCAGCAGCGCACCTCTCCTGGTTGGCTCATCCACCATTTGCATGAGGAAGTTATCATCCATACACTGGAGGAACCTCCTGGACTGCGGCTGGGTTGCCGAGTAGTCCTTCCAGCAAACATCAGGGAAGTTAAAATCCCCCACGACGACCACGGCCTGTGACCGTGAGGCCGCTGTCAGCTGCCTGTAGAAGGCCTCGTCAACTTCCTCACCCTGATCCGGTGGCCTGTAACAGACCCCCACAACAGTATCGCCCCTGCCAGCCTGCCCCTTAATTCTCACCCACAGACTCTCGACTCGCTCATCATCTGTCCCCGGACAGAACTCAACGCATTGTAGCTGCTCTCGCACGTAAAGAGCAACCCCACCACCCCGCCTGGCTGGCCTGTCTTTCCTGAAAA